>NC_141997.1:20174418-20810078 GCF_049901715.1 Pseudonaja textilis | reverse complement strand
CATACTCACACTCCAGAGAATATGTTCTAGGAATCAAGCATGATTATGGCAATCAAACTTGCCTGCTGTACCTGTTGCTGATGAGCAAGAGAAAAAATGGGCTGATAGATCCATTCCTTTGCGCAATCACATGTGCTCAGCCTGGAGTAGTTAACAGCCCAGAATTGCTTCACAGCATGATGTATGGCATATAAGTTTTATAAATAAACGGAAAGTACAGCAACACAGTGGCAACTGGTAAAACTACTTTCTTCTTGAGTGCTTGGTTGGGTTAGGTGAAACCGCTGGAAGCAGCCACATTTGCATTAAAAACAAACAACCTTTCAATGGTTGAGGACTGCAGGAGCATTATTTATTACTTTTTAATTGATAACCAAAAAAGAGAAGAAACCAACATACAAAGATAATAATGATGGAGTTATATACTTTGCCAAAAATAGAAGGGGAACAAAAGAACATTTCTTTGTGACATTAATACAACAAAAAAATTATATCATATATTTTGTTATGACTATAAACAGTTATATATAATTATCAAATGCAAATATTAAACTATGCATAGATTTTAATATATTTGCATGACTAATCTACTGTATTTTGTAGAAGTATAGTCTACATCTATAGGCAATCTTCTCATAAGTGGAAACTACCATCAGGTCTTCAATCCACTGAATAAATGGGCCGTACAGTAATCTTTCCAATACTGTAGTATTAAGCTTTTGATCATAATAAGGATACAGAGAACCCATTTACCTAGTACTGACAAATTCCATGTATTGGGTATATGATTCAAGACAATATTATCCTCTGAAAATTATCAAATATTTCTTCAACACATGACAAGGTTTTGGTACCAAAATATCCATAAATTTATCATTATCTTTTATACTACTCAAGGAGGAACCTATCATATTCTGGTGTTTTATCACTTGCCATTTAAAAAAATATTTTTTTAATTACCTCAGTGAAGTGAATAACGCATTATCTAAATATGGTAAATTTTATTTTATTTTTAAAAGTCTGCCCAGCTGTTGCCTTTTCCTTCTCCAAGAACTTAAACAGCATTACTGTAGCAAAAAAATCAAATAAAATTATTAATCAGGAAGAAGTCAGTGTGAACACTTAATTATTGTGTTCTTCAGAGTCTTTTGATATCCTACTTAAAAATAAATAAAGACATGAGTTAACCTTGACTTCTTCAGGCTCCATGGACACCCATGATCTCCTCCTGGACACAGTATTGTGCTATTACTTACCAAAAATAATCATTTACAAGCATTTGGACAACATTTTGTTTTCTCCTATGATTTCCTAACCTGTTTCCACTTTGTCCCTACTAGAAAGAAAAATAAGTTAAGGAGGAAAAGAAAGAATAGAGTAGCTGATTAACCCCTATCTATTTATACTGCCCAGACTGTTTCTTGATCAGAAATCTTCCAAATAAAAATGAACAATTCATTCCATCCAGGTTTATCTGGCCCCATTTAAATTATACCACATACTGGTTGTTGTTGTTGTGCAGAGCATAGGAGAACAGTGTGTCATGTATGTTCATCACCTTGACTTGCTTGTAATACAGGCAGGATAAAAATATAATCAATAAATAAAATCAGAGATATCAGAGAAGCAACTAAATGCACAAGGAAAGATCTGGCAACATAACCTTTCCATGATAGTGTGAATTTCCTCTTTAAAGTTCTGACAACCACACGTTTGTTTCTTCATATTGTTAGTTTTCTACTTCATTTCCCCTCAAGACATTATAGAGTAGACAGCACTTTCTGTCCCCTGGCTCTTCCCACAATAACTCTATGAATCTGAGTCTCCTCAGTCATATTACAGTATTATGTGTTCATCTCCAAACACTTTGTTAGCCTTCCTCAGGCCCTTTTCATTTCTTCTCACCCCCGATGAAATGCTACCATATTTTTATTTGATTTCATTTGAGATGGCCACCATGCCTTTTTACCTGCCCTTTAAACTCCAAGAAAGAATCCCAAAGGAGTTTTCTCTGGAGACAATGCTTTTATAGATTCTACAATCTTGGTAAGCCACAAGTAAACTATGCAAACTCCATGTATTCAGAAGAGGCTGGAGTGCATTTTTAAAATATTCTTGTGGCAAAGGGCTCTCCCACAATGTAGTTTACTATGTTGACAATACACATAACTGGACCCTCATGTCAAGTAATCTTTTACGCAAAATACTTTATCTTCTTACCTGAAGCCTTCCGATCTTATCAACTGCATTATGACCTTGTAACTTTCTAAGTGAAAAAAAAGCTAGATTTTCTATTATCAATATGTGAATGATATGCAGCTTTACTTATCAACCCAAGACTCTGTAAATAAAGCTGTCTATTAACCCAATGCCTTAAGGCCTTGCATCTGGATGGGGAAGAAGAGACCAATTCAATGCAAGCAAAGTTGAGTGGCTTTGGTTATTCGTTCCCTTCCCTAGTTTACTATATTTCCACCATTGGCCACCATATTCAAGCCCTTCAATTCCACAGTTTCCTATTCAGGACTGATACTCAATATTGCGGGGCCAGGAGTACTCCTGCATTCGCTGCTACTGCTCAATAAGGAAGTGGCAGCTGTTGCAGGAGAACCTTTTCCCAGGTTCATCTTATGTACCAGTTACATCCTTAATGGAAGACCCTTCAGGTAGTCACTCATAGCTTGATCTGCTCACAAGGATGTTTATCAAGTATATTTGATAAGATCAGTGGGTAGGTCCCAGTTCTGGGAATTGAGGGACTTGAATATGGGGATAGAGTTACTCTTTGGGAAATGGAGGCTGCCCAATGTAGTAAGTGCTGACTCCAGATTAACAGTAGACTTCCCTTGACCTATAGTTTTAGGGGATTTTAATTTGCCTTCTCTAGAAATAGAATCTGAGGTGGTTCAGTAGTTCATGGCTTCCATGACAGCCATGGGCCTCTTCTAGATCATCCAGAACTTGACTTGTGGCAGTGGTCACACTGCAGATTTAGTATTCACTGTCAGAGCAGTGATGATATGATTTGAAATTGGAAACGCTCATGTAACTTCCTTTGTCATGGTCTGATCATGCTCTGATTTCTTTTGTATTCTCTAATGCCACAACCTACTACAGGGAGATTGGGCCCATTAGACTGATCCTTGTCCAGAGACTGATGGCCTCAGAGGAGTTTCAAAAGGAGCTGTGGCTTATCCCTGATGATCTCCTGCATGGTTGATTCAAGGCCTTGGTTGCTGCTTGGAATAAGGGGGACAGTAGCTAAGGCTTTGGATGAGATTATAACTACTTCCATTTCGGGTATCTATTAATCCCCAGGGCTTACAGAGGAGTTGACAGAGATGAAATGGGAGTGGAGACATCTAGATTGTTGCTGGTGATCAATAAGGAATTAACTCTACTGGATAGTGTGAGACCTGCTATTAAGGCCTACATCGTGGCTATAAGAGTGGTAGACTATTACTACATCTATAAAATTTCTCTCTAGATTTCTTTCTTTCATATGTAGATTTCTCATTATTCTAATAAGTGATCACTAATATGCCAGCTGTAATGGCTGCCAGATAGCTTACAGGTGTAATTCGAGATGAAGTTTCTGTACTATCAATTTCCTTTGTAATCAAGAATATTAATGGCTGTAGATACCTTGGTTCTTGAAGATATTAGTTTTTTTCTATGATTGTTGAATTCTATTTATTGTTGTTATTATCATCATCATCATTTTATCTCAAAGTTTACACATTTGCATGCAACTCTTAATAGCTTTTAGTGGATTAAAACATAACAATAGACAGAATAGTTAGGAATGGAGGGATTTATATTCCTTGCAGACAGCTGGTAATTTGCATCTTTTTAGAGCTTCGTTGAAGCACTTGGAGGTTTATCTGTGTTCTCAGAGTCACCTAAGTAGTGCTCCTGGTTCTGATAGTCTGCAATTTTTCCTCTGAAAATCCATTCCTACTCCCACATCATTCAAAGGAATGAACACAATACATTCTGAGTAATTTGTTATTCCTATAGAAGCTCACAGTTAAATTCACCTACAGGTAAGTAGACTCTCAAAACTTTAATATATTTTTGTTTTCACAATTGGATTATCTGTGTGTGGCATGTTTTTCTCAATATTTTATTTAAATATTTTAAAAGTAAAGATAAAAGTTTCCCATCCAATCGTGTCCAACTCTGGGTAGGGGGGAGAGTTTCATCTCCATTTCTTAGCCGAGGGAGCCAGAATTGTCTGAAGACATTTCCATAGTCATGTGGTCAGCATAGATGTATACCAAGGGTCACAGAATGCTGTTACCTTCCCACCAAAGTGGTACGATTTATCTACTCTCATTGGTTTACTTTCAAATTGTTTGGTGGGCAGGAGTTGGGGCAAGTAACAGGAGCTCATCCTATCACGCTGCACTCAGGTCTCAAATCCAGACTATCAACTTCCCATCTGATAATCTTAGCAGACTGCTGACCCATTGTGGCCCAGATAAATCTTTTAGGGTATTTTTTTTCCCATGAATGGCTTTATTCATGAATATAAATGAGATATTTGGATACTTCTTAAAAAGCTAAGGACAAACCTACTGAATATACTCCTAGACCAAGTAAGACAAAGCAATAAATGCAGAAACCACAGGACCTGTAGGGTATTTTATTGTGGACTTATTTTAGACTACAAGTCTGTTGCCTGTTCATTCACACAACTACTTGAAAATATAATGGGGTGGGCTAAGTAAAAGTTCAGGAACTCCTGAGGATCAAGACTAGTGAAAGCAATTGTAGAAATTAATTATGCTCCAGTGGCATAAACAAAATCATCCATTCATAGCACATATAAGCATAGCAGGGTAGACATAGTAGTATATCATATTAGCATGCAGTGAATGATTCCATTAAACTGCCCATTATGCCAGTTAAGTGAGTTTTGTTTCATTCTACAACCTTTCTTCCCATAGTTGTGAGTCACTGCCGTTGTTCAGTGAGTCTAGATTCCCTACTGACTTTGTTTCTCAGAAGGTTGCCAAAGGTTATCGTTTGATCACAGCATACTGCAACAGTCATAAATAGAACAGAAGGGAAGGGAATAAAAGATTTGGAAGGGACCTTGGAGGTCTTCTGGTCCAACCCCCTGCTCAGGTTGGTTGTCCAATCTCTTCTTAAAATGGTTGTCAAATGTCTTCTTAAAACTTCAGTATTGGAGCATTCACAACTTCTAGAGGCAAGTTGTTCCACTGATTAATTGTTCTAACTGTCAGGAGATCCCTTCTTAATTCTAAGTTGCTTCTCCTTGATTAGTTTCCAATCAGTGCTTTTGAGAATAGTTTCACCCCCTCTTCTTTGTAGCCACCCCTGAGATATTGGAACACTGCTATCATATCTCTCCTGGTCCTTCTTTTCATTAACTAGACATACCCAATTCCAGAAAGCATTCTTTGTATGTTTTAGCCTCCAGTTCCTTAATCATTCTTGTTGCTCTTCTCTGCACTCTTTCTAGAGTCACATCTTTTTTACATCGTGGCAACCAAAACTGGATGCAGGATTCCAAGTGTGGTTATATGAATCAGTTGTCAAGCAATTCATGTGAATTTTGATCATATGACTGGGAATGCTGCAACAGTCATAAGTGTGGAAAAGTGTCATGAGTCACTTTTTTCAGTGGCACTGTAACTTCAAACGGTGATTAAATGAATGGTTGCAAGTTGAGTTCTATCTGTGTATTCAGCTGTTACAAAAATATCAAGAGCAGAAGCATCCCTTCATCCTTGGGAAATGAGACTTGGTCTGATTCCTCCTTGGCGAAATGGGGCATTAGAGAGAAAAGGTAAAACACCAACAGTCTTGTAAGATTCTTTTACTATAATAAAAAGTATTTTTCATGTGCCTATGGAATCTGTTTTCTGATCTGGTCTACCTTATAGGTCTGACAAACATACATGGCACCTGCTGTGAAATTTCTACTTTCCTTCAAAGTACTTACAAAGTAGGGCTAGTAGTAGGTAGATAATAGCGTTACCCTAATAAATTGATACATCTGTAGATTCGCAGGTTGGAATCAATAGTAAAAGCAATTTTATTATTGGAATTTTATTTTAACACTCATAGGAATAAAGCAAACTGAATATTATTTTATGGCCAAAATGACATCAAAGACATATCCTTTTTTGAACTGAACATCTTTAAAGCCAGCTGTGTTGAAGAGCGTATGATGCTCCGATGCTTTCCGTGTTTTTCCTTCAGAGTAAAGCAACATTACAATGCAGTACAAATGAGCAGGAAGAGACTCCGATATGTCTTCATCAACAGTTGGTTCCACCAGTAAAACTCCACCACCTGTTGCAAAAGTAATTTGGTTAATTCAGGAACAAGTTGCCTAGAAAAGGAGTGGTTTTCTTACCACCTCCTTTTCTTTGCTGAGACTGTGACTTTTCTCTCACAACTTTGCCCCTCTTCTAACAATATTGTTTTGGACTCTTTTTTCCTAGGCTAAGGCCATGGTCTATTTTAGCCCCTTTGTGTCCCAAAAGTTATCGTAATATTATGCCAAGCTGCAGCTCCTTCAGCATTGTCTATCTCCTAACACATACTATTTTAGCCCACTTAATTCAGGACTGCTTTTGGCAATCTGCCTATACTTCATCATGGAAATTTTAAGCAATCTTTTCCCAACTGGACTTTGCTTATATTCAATGATAAATGGCCTCTCACTGCCTTAAAAAGGTAAGAAACAAATAGGTTTCATAATCTATATGGGATTTAGGCACCTATGGGAGGAAGTGGTTTCCACAGTATACTGATTCATGATTCAGTATGGTTAGAGAATGTGATCCAAAATGTAATTATAAAATTTCTTCTCAGAGTTCAGATTTAATAGCTAAGAAATATTGTTTGTGCTTTAAAATGTCAAGTTTGCCTCCAGGAGATTATACATTTAGAAAAGTGTTATAGCACGTATTTTATGTGCAAATGGATCAATTTCTAATTTATTAGGTAGAAAACTTCCACCTTTCTATCTCCAAATCTGCTACCACCTATTTTAGCAACACAATCCAGAATCAACATTATTTCTTCCCCACTATAAGTATTCCTCAATTTATGACCAGCACATTCAGTGACTATCCAAAACTACAATGGTGCTAAACAAAGGGAATTATGTTTAATAATTAATTTAATAATAAAGGGATGATGTTACCTAGTCTGGTAATGAAATGTAACATTTAGAAACTAAATTAAAACAAGTTTAGAGAGCAAACCACTGCCAAAAGGGGAATCATGATTCCTGCCTGAAGTTACAGCTATCGCAGTGCCCCTGTGATCATATGATCAAAATTTGGGCACTTAGCAGTGCATCCACAAACACACCATAGGGACAATTCCTTCCCACCTGTTTATCTCTCCCCACCATCTCAGTTGCCCACCTAGTCCTCCAGCACATACAGAGCTGCCCAGGAGGCCTCAGCCTGGTTCCTACCTCTCTCTACTGCATCACATCCAGAAGGCTCAGGCCTTCTCCCTGCTCCACGTGCCTCGCCTATTACATTTGCTTTTCTGCAGCTACTGGTAGCTATCCCAAACCAATGCCAGACGGACCTGAACAGCTAACAACCATGATGTTTCTGAAGAGTAAAAAGGAGCAGAGGGAACTCTTGTATGGGCTGGAAAAAAGGAAACTTTGATCCTAAACATCCGAGCTTCCTTTCTCTGGCCCTGGATATTGGTTCTTTTCCATGCATAAACAGTAGGCAAAGGCCTGCTATGGACCAAAGAAATAAAATTCTTTGAAGCAGATCAATCATATACTTTGGGAACTATCAGGCAGGTTGCCTTCACCCTCTTTCTCTTACACAAAACTACCTGAACTGTATTGTCTCTTACATCTCTAGAACACATCCCCTCTCTCCGGTGAATGTGACCCATCACAGACCTTTTGGTTCCTAGCTTCCTTTCTCCAGCCCAGTGCACAGAAGGGGGTAGACTGCCTTCTTTCTGCAGGCAGTTTTTCAGTCTGAGTTTAATGATCCCTACAATTGTTTAACAACCAGGAGACCAGGATTGTAGCTGTTGAGCGAAGCAGTCATGTGAAGTATGGCTTAATGACGGCAACCACTTACAATCAAAATTATGAACCATAGTACTTGTGTATTGCCAAAGCTTGTTGTTAGCACATAAAACAGCCATGCAGGGCTCTGATTGGCTTGCTTTTCTTCCCATTCGCAAATAGCAATTTGTCTCTTTCTAGTAATGTAAATATGCCTACCTGGCTTACAGGCCATAAATAATTTTGTTAGCAGCTGGATGCACTTTTCATCACTCCAATTATACATGACTTTTGATAATATGTATAGATCTGCTTCAGGAATTGGATCTTTAAAACAATCCCCTGTAAAAAGAATAATCCTTTTATTAAAGTAGGACTCTGTCAAAGCCTAAATCATCTTGGAAAAAGAATTGATTCTCCCTTTCATAAAGATTGTCTCTACAATACTACTAGCTTCTTTCAGAAGTGCTTTTTAAAATGGCAGAGATATTGATTCAAAACTTATATTACCTTCATGGAAAGAGATCCGGGAACCATCTGAAAATAAACTATATTTTTTTGATTTTTCCACAATTTCAGGAAGGTCACAAAGTTTCACAGTACAATTTGGGTACTTTGAAATTAATTCCTTGGCTAAGCAAACATTGTTTCCTTAAAAAAAAATGCAAAAAAAAAAGGAATTAAGAAAAAAATCCTGTATGTCAACATTTGTGATGATTTACTATAACCTTTATTAAGATTTCTTAGTTATTTCCATCACTTTAGGTTTTATGTAGCTGGGCTAAGCAGGTACATAATACTGTGATTTAAACAAATATATTCATTGAAATATGTTGTCTCATTCATTGTCCTACACTGTTGCATTTTTGTTGGTACCTTTTTACTACCTCTAAGGAGTTCATTTATTTTAAAATCTATCCTACTAGATGTTATTTTTCATTCCACTCCTATCCAGTGATTCTTTGCATCATTTCTTCTCTTATTACTTTGCTTTATCAAAACTAAAGATCTTACTTTTACTCTAAGTGTCTGTAATAAAATCTGAACAGAAATTAATCCAATCTTTTCTGTTCCATTATTGTTTACAGTTTTATGTAATGTATCTGTTTTATAAGTTGTGTTGTTTTCCATTCTGACTGTGAAAACATTTTTCAAACTTAATACCAGCTATTCAAGGATCTTTTATCCTAAAACCTCCACTATAGTAAATCTATGCTACATTATAGCAATAGCACTTAGACTTATATACCGCTTTATAGTGCTTTACAGCCCTCTCTAAGCGGTTTACAGAGTCAATTTGGATACTCATTTTACCCAGCTCGGAAGGATGGAAGGCTGAGTCAACCTTGAGCCTGGTGGTATTTGAACTGTAGGCAGCTGGCTGCAGAAGTAGCTTGCAGTACTGCACTCTAACCGCTGCGCCACAGAGGCTCCATATTATGTTTTACTCTTTTTTTTCTCTGTGTGTGCCTTTAACTAAGTTTTGACTCCTGGCGATTGCCTGAACAAGTTCCCCCTGTTTTCTTGCCAAGATTTCACAACTGATTTGCCATATTCTCATCCTAGAGCTGAGAAAATAACTGGCCAAAGGTCACCCAGGTGGGTTTCTGCTTGAGGCTGGAGCACAACTCTTGGTCTTCCAGTTTCTAGCTTGATGCATTTAACCCCAACAAAAAGCTCTTTCGTGGATTAAGATAATGCTTATAAGATAATTCATTTTAAAGTTGATATTCACAATCAATGTTTAAATTCTAGGAGAGGAAAGACACAGGATTGGATCCTTCACTCTGCCTTTTACAATTAGGAAATTACATGTTTTGACAGAACCTGAGTACCATATCACATTAAATTAATAATAATGAGTATGATTAAGACCTTCTAGTACTTACCATCTAGATTATAAATGAGCTGAAAACCAGAAAGATCAAATGAAGATACAACTTCTTTTCCATACAGAGTCCAACTTTCATTCGTGTACCTAAAAAGGCTTTCGGCACCTTCATTTGATCTAGAATTAAAATTTGCTCTGGCAGATGATCAACATACATATAACTAAATGCAATACAATATGATTAACATCTGATCATAAAGCTGGAATTATACTTTTCATTATATGGCTATGGTTTCTGCAGGCTTTTGTGTTAATTATCTAGTTTTAAGAAGCAGGTTGTTAAATATCTGAACTGAAGTTGATGGCATTTATTAGTCCATATGCACCTAAATGAATTATTCCCAATTATTCTCTATATGCTCACTTTATACACTGAACAATTCCTGGCCAGAACTGCTAAATGTGTCAATATGTGCTTTAGGATCAGCTGTTCTGGAAGGGATCTGAAAAATAGTCCAACGTTTTTGTGGACTGGCATTTGAGCAATAGAAAACACAGGACAAGGATTTGGGTGACTCTCTGGGTAATGAATGAAAGCATCTTTGTTCCTATACCGCACATTCTAGCAGTTGAGATGTAGTTGACCTAGCTTGACTTGTAGATTTTGAATGTCCCTTTTGAAAATTAATTCTTGGACATGTTGTTAGAATATCCCAATACCAGAAAAAGATAGATAGAAATCTTGAAAAAATCATAAGACAGAAAAGACATGGGCATGGTAATTGTGCTTCACTAAAATCCAAACATAATTACTTCTCAAAAGAAAAACCCTCTCTTCAGTTCTTTGTCTTCTTGCAAACAATCTGTTCTTCAATTTTCATAACTGATAACTTGCTTAATCATGTTGTTTGCAACCTAGTCCCCAAGTTTTGACTATAGGTTGGATGGAATAATGTGAGAAATAAGAGCAAACCTGGGTTTTGGTTCTGCTTGTGACACACTGGCCAAAATCATTGCAGGCGAGTAGTATTGCTAATTTAGTCTTTTGGTCTTATGAAAATATTTGCAGGGTTGCAAAAATGAGATAGGTTAAGAAAAACAAAGGAAAACAGCTATTTACTGCCCAATCTTTATATAGAAAAATCATAAAAATGCTAGTTTTACCTGTACAGAGGTTCATAAAAATCTTTTGGAGAAATGCCATGTTTCGACAGAATCTCAGTGTTTCCATCCCTGTAGCAGATATTTTTGTTTGTTTTTTAAAAAGAATTGAAAGTAAAATAAATGACATTGGTGATTATATTCTTTTAATTTCTTCGATTATATTCAGCATCAAATAGTGCTTGTATTCAAATAGCAAATAATATTACTTGCAGTTACTCAAAAAATAAACACTAATGGAAAGCTAGAAAGAGAGTAAATTGAACTGAGATCTTGATATTCATTTTGTTTCACTGTGTGTTTTTTATTATTAAATAGTATGATGACCAAACAAATTCCTTTAACCAAGATTGTTTTCTTCTTGGCTAGTAGAGAGCAGATTGTTGTCTTTTGAAGGATTTTTTTCACATTGATCATTAAATTATGAATTTTAAGGTTTTAAGGTTTTGATCAAATGGGGTAGGGTTAGGGTTAGCTTTGTATGTATGTGTGCAGGCATGCTTGTGCATGTGTGGAGACATTTTCCAGAAAGATTTCTCAAGAATTAAATTTTCATTAAGTGAATTTGCAACATGTACCACTGGAATGTCCAAATGGAAATGGGTGTTGGGTAATCAGCTCACTACCATCTATTGAAACCCCATCTCTTGTACAGTGCAGAAAAGTACTTCAAGAAAGTACAGGAATTGTTAGTTCTTTCATCTCAACAGAGTAGCTGAGAAAACAGGCAAATTGTATTAAACGATGACGATTCTACAATAAACGAGTGAATAATCAAGAAATCTAACAGCAATCTCTGAGTGAGGACTCAAGTTTCTGATCTTTTTAAGACTGGTCAGTAAAGTGTCCTTGGTGAAAAGATTTTTATTCCACCAATACGCTCTCCTTACCTCACAATTTCAGGCAAGTATTGCAATGACGAATATGTGAATTCCGAACAGAACTTCATGGAATAATACTGAGACTTTGGACTTGATTTAGCCAGAAAGAGATCAGCAAACTCTGTGTTCCCATAAAGGTCTGAAAATGAAAGCATATTATAAATTGCTTCAAAATACCATTTCTGAATTCCATATACTTTTGAGATGAGCAAAGCATAATGTTCACTGTAAGTGAATTGTAGTTTTCAGTTTATTCCAGTTTGTTTCAGTCATGAAATCCAAAACATTTGTTCTGGCATTCCAAAAAGTAAGGTGACCAATTTTTTTACAATGAAAAGGAGGACACAAATAAATTGAAGAAAAAAAACAAAGCCATTTGCGCATGGCACACTCTTGCACGCGGTGTACTCTTGTGCATGGCACTCTCTCTCAAAACAATTCTCAAATGTGGAGCGCATGCGTCTCATAATCATGTCTCGCCACACTGTACCGAACCTTGACGAATCTTCATGTCAAATACAAATACGTCACATCACACACAATGGACCTGATCAGCATCGATCAAATACGGAGATTTACAGATTAGTCTTCAAATATCAAAAAGGAGGACATGTAGGAGGACACTTTCTGGGAGAACTTACAGAACTTACAAAAGGACAGTCCTGTCCTCCCTAAAGGAGGACGGTTGGTCACCTTACAAAAAGGGCTGCTGACAATGTTGAAATAAGTTACAGGCTGGTAGACTGGCTGAATTCTCTGGATATAGCATTTATAAGAAAACAAATTAGTAACCAAAACTCATTAGCTATGTATAAGTACTTCACAATGACTAAATCAAAACAGAAGAATAATGAGGAAAAAAATGACCAGAAAGTGCTAACTTTTTGGAAAAGAATGCTATGTGATCATTTTAAAACAACTGTAACTGCTTCCTCCCTGCTAACAGCATCACCTTTGCCATCCTTCCATTCCACTTTCAGAACCTTTAACCCCACACAGGCCCTCAGCAGTGTCTGCATCCCAATGAGACTGGTGTTCAAGCGCTCAGCCACAGTCACAGATGATAGCAGTTCCCCCGACTCCCTCAGCAAATCAAAGACACCCAGCTGACTTGCACTAAATATGATCTGGAAAGAAATATACAACATTTACAAAAGGAGACAGTGTGAGTACAGATTTAAGCTTTTTAATGTGCCAGATTATGAAGAGAATCATATTCGGACTCCAGAGAACTATGTGCTTTGGAGCATGAATTGTGTATAGAAGAAATGGAGCCAGTACACTGATCCACTCAGCTAGAATGGTTCCTGAGAGTAATATGGATGACATATAAATTTAATAAATAAATAAAAATTACAACACAGATGAGAGCAAGTAAAATTATATATCCCTCTAGAGTGCTTGGTTCCTTTAGTGCAGTGGTAGCTAATCTTTTTCGACTCCTGTGCCGAAAATCGCATGTGTGCTTGCGCACACGTGCTCACATGCCAGCACCTAGAAGGCAATGCATGCTGGGGGGGGCACGCCCATTGCGCATGCATGTGTGACCTCCCTGCATGCACTGTGCATCTCTGCACTTGCACGTGTGATCCCCCATGCACCTGTGTATGTGTGCATATCCTTTGCGCACCCCCGCACCCTGCGCATGCGATACCCAATAATCAGCTGTTGGGCATGCCCAGTGGGGCCCTTCTGGGCGACCTCTTGTGTGCCGTTAGAAGTGGCTCTATGTGCCACTTCCAGAACGCCATAGGTTGGTCATCATGGATTTAGTGTATTTGTTGGGGAAATAGCTGGAAGGAGCCACATTTGTATTTAAAAAGCAGAACTCTTTCAAGAGTTGTCTTTTTCATTTAATATTTATTGCTTTCAAATTAATAACAAAAAAGAAGAAGAAAAGGAGCAAAACACAAAGACAATAATTATGGAGATGCATACTTTGCCAGAAAGAGAAAAGAAAAGAAAATTTATCTGAGAAAGATGTCTGACCCCACCCAAATTGCAATTTTCTCATGAGCGGCAAATATTATCAGGTCTAGAATAAATGGGGTCATGGGTACTATTTATGATGCTCTTTCCAATTTCAGGTAAAATAATACCCATTCATTTTAATTGGTTTAATTTAATTTGCTTAATTCAGTTAATGATTGCAACATTGACTTAATGATTGTGGCATTTGCTTAATAACTGCCACGGAAAAGTTTGGAAATTTACTGCCAGTTACAAGAATGCCTTGACTTACAACCATAATGACTTACAACCACCAATCCATTGAAATTTTGCACAGGGAAAGGATATTTTTTAAAGATTGAATACTCCATATATATTTGTAAGTATTACATATCTTACCTTTGAAATTACAAACGAATACTGGTAATGAAATAATGTTTTAATATTTTCAGTTTCTTCAGCTGAACTCATTGTGTCCTTAGGAAGTTCTACAGTTCTCCTTTTCATATTAAATCAAATGTCTTTGCAGGTCTAGCACTTCAGATATTTATGGCTTGATATCACAAACAGATAGAGTTGCAAAATTAAATAAATGCATAAAGAAATTATTTTAAACAATACAAGAAAGCAAAGGGAAAGAGGAAAGGAAGATTTCATTAAATATATGGTAATAAGAATTACTTCTAGTCACAAAACACAAATATGAGAAATATATTTGGCATGTTCAAAGTGATTCTAAGAACTTTTTTTCAGAATCAGATTACTTTAAGAAGGAATCACATTTTTGAAAATTAGAAAGTCCTATCTATTTATACTGCTTAGAATATAAATAAACAGATCATTGCATCTAACCTCTTTCAAAATAAACCACATGTAGTACCTGATCCTATTTATATCAGCATTTGTTCCCAACTATAAGGCAGTTATGTGCTATATCCCATCTTTCAGCACAATTCACCTCAGAGGACTGTGGTTGTGCAGAACATAGGAGAAAGGTGCATTATGTATATTCTCTACCTTGAACTACTTATAATGCAATAAAGGCAGGATAAAAATCAAATAAATAAATAAATACAATCAGGAATGCCAGAGAAGCAATTAGCTGCACTAATGCAGGATTTCTTCCATAAAGCTCTGAGAGCTTATTTGTTCATATTGTTAGATTTGTACTCTTAATCTTCCTTCGACAGCATAGATAACATTTTCTCCCTCCTGGCTCTTCTCACATGGACCCTATGCACCAGTCCCCTAATCCTATCATTATGTCTTCATCTCCAAATACTTTTGTAGTCTTTCTCAGGGTTTTTCATTTCTTCTCATCCCAGGTGAGACACTATCATTCTTTTGGATAGTCACCTTCCCTTTTTACCTGTCCTTTGGATTCCAAGGAAGAATCACAAAGGAGTCTTCTTTGGAGGCAATGCTTTTATAGGTTCCAGAGTCTTGGTAAGCACAGCTAAACTATGCAAATGCCACATCTTCAGAGGCTGGGGTGCATTTTTAAAATATTTTTGGGCAATGGACTCTTCCTCAATGAAGTACTGTGTATACTGTATCTGTTGTTAAAAATAGAGTTCAAAAGTGCAGATAGAAATCTTTCCAGAATTCACTTCTTCCTTAAACTTGCCCAATAACACATATAGACAAACACTCACTTTGCCTAATTGTTGTGACTCAAACTGTGCAATAACAAACTCCTCTACTAAGGAAGTAGAAATACCTCTTCTGCTAACTATAGTAAATGGCAGCTGAATAGAAACTGTACCTTTGGTCTTTCATTTCATTTCAAAGCTTTTATCCCCATTGCGGAGCTGAAGAAATTGAGTTCAAGAGTTTGTTGGTTGACTCTTTACTGATGTCTCTGCCTTCTCCTAATCAACACAAATATATCGAGTAGTACATGTTACTATGTGTGACACATTGAGGGCAGAGCACCAAATTCACACTTTACCCAGAATACTTTAACTTCTTACATGACAGAAAAATAAACACAGATGGCTGGTGCTTCATTTAACATCAGACTTTGATGTTTTGCATACTGCACAATCCAAATATGCCTTACATCCCTTTACGTGCAATCCTTCTGTGGCTTTTCACTGCCTGCCTCCTGGCGACGACAGGGTCTGAACTCAGAGCCCTGGGCCTTCTCATGATAAATAAATAAACACACGGCACACAGTGTTTACTCGGGATGAAAAGGCACTTTAATAATGGTGGGTACTCCTTTTATAGGCTACATGCACACGTCATAGCAGAGACAAAGAAGCTTTCTACATAATTATGCTAATGCAAACCTATACCATAGCTGGTGTCTTATCGCTCCTACTTCTTAGCCCCGCCCAGTTACTTTTATCTCCATAACTTTCGTTTCTCCCATATAACTTTCGTTTCTCCAGCCAGTATTTTTCCACACAGTCAGCACTTTATCACATGGCAACATTAGATTGTCCATCCATCACTTTTACAAGGTTAACCATTGCAACGTTTAGCGTAACAGTACATTGAAACAGTTGACCATTGCAACATTTAGCGTAACAGTACATTGCAACATCTCCTCTGTTTTTGTTTTATTTGGAAAGTGATATTAACACTACCCTAATGGTGATTCTTGCTCGCCCCCTCCTCCTCCGAGTCTGAGGCTTGCAAGTGCATTAGGATGCATGTTTTGTCCTTACCAACACTTTTGATGATTTCATCTTTGTCTGAGTCCGAGGAGAATGATAACAAAGGTTGCTTTTCTTGTGTATGGGATATGAGAGTATTTACCTGTTTCTGAGTTCGTGACAGGTTGGAATCCAACTGGCTTAGTCTGCGTTTTAAGAAGGCCAAAACTTTGCCCAAAATACAAGGGCCAATGGTACAGAGCACAAGTAGGAGAATAAGAGGACCAGCAATGGCAGATACTAAGGTGGTTAACCATGGGGAGAAGTTGAACAGACCCTGATACCATGTGTGTTGAGCCTCTCGTTCTCTTTGCCTTTCTTTTAGTCTCGTATCTAACTCTTTCATAGAATCTAAAACCACTCCTGAACTATCTGCATAAAAACAACATTCTTCTTTCAGTGCTGCACATAACCCACCCTGCTTGAGGAACAACAAATCTAAACCTCTTCTATTCTGTAAGACAACTTCAGATAGGGAAGTGAGGGAGTTCTGCAAAGCAACTATAGATTGTTCAATGCGGCGTAAGTCTGCATCTATGGTGGCGCTTAAATGGTGAAAATGCTGATCAGAAGTAACAAGGCCAGCTATACCTGTGGCCGTCCCAGAAGCCCCCAACCCCAGCAGTGCAGCTAGCGTCAAAGCAGTTACTACTTCTCTTTTTGCCCTAAGGTTATATTGTCTAGGTTCTAGTAAAGAAACAAAATCTTCTGAGTTATATACATCCATTTTTGGCAGTAGCTGGACCTGAATACAGAATGATTTTTTTGTCAATAGTACATCTCCGTGGACACATGCAGTTAAACCTGTAGAGCAAGCCTAAACAGAGTTCAGCAAAGTCAAAATGTAATTTGGGGAAATAGGAAGAAATCATGGTGTAATTAGTTGTAGAGTTGAGTATTTGTCCATACGCGTCCTTGATGACCCATGTGATGTTGTATGGTCTGTGGGCGTTAAAGCTGGTGGATGTTCCATCAGTCCAGTGAAGCGAACAGCCAAGCAGGAAGAAGAAGAGTGTTGCCTTCTTTTTCGGATGATGGCTCCGCTGATTGTGGGCGGTGATATGGGCGGACACACCTTGCAGGAACCCAGAGAGTTCTGTCAGGAAGCTGGACTGCTGCGTAGCCTCGACCCCAGGTGATCAATTCGACAGGTCCTTTCCACGCAGGATCAGGTAACTGTCTATAATAGACAAGTGGTCTCGAAGTGGGAACAGATGGTTTAGTAAAGTGTCGAGACGCAGCAGACAGGGGAGGGGTGCCAGTGAGATTGAGGAAGTTAAGCGTATACAGACAAACATTTAACACATTTTGTAATACTGGGAGGCTAGGGGGGCCCTTAAGGCCTTTTGACCCCATGTATCGTTGTAATGCCAATTTTAAGGTTTGGTGAGCCCTTTCAACTATAGCTTGCCCCTGGCTATTGTAGGCCATCCCAAACTTGTGGATAATGGACCAGTGATGGCAGAACTCAGAGAATTGAGAGCTGACATAGGCTGGTGCATTATCTGTTTTTAGATTTTTTGGTGGTCCCAGTACTATGAAGGTCCGAATACAATGATTGATAACGTGCTTTGACGTTTCTCCCCTTTGAGGGGTGGCCATGATGAACCCTGAATAGGTGTCAATAGACACGTGAAGGTATTTCCAAGGGGCAAAAGGTGAGAATTGAGTGACATCCATTTGCCATGTCTCACAAGCCTCTATGCCCCTGGGATTAATCCCTTGAGGAAGGGTTTTTGCTTGCAAACTGCAAGTGGGGCATTGTTGTATGATTGCAGTTGCTTCTTCCAGAGAAATGCCAAATTGTTTAACCAGAGCCTTTTTGTTTTGATGAAAATAACTATGACTTTCCCCTGATAATAGAGGGGAAGGTTGAGGCATCTTAATACTGATGGGAAGTACTTTACAAGCAGTATCAGCTACCTGGTTCCCTTCTGAAAGGAAACCTGGGAGATGTTGATGACTACGTATGTGGGCTACAAATAGAGGATGGGTCCTAGATTGAATGAGCATTTGCAGCTAAAGCAACAGTGTCATTAATGATGGTTGTATAGAAGGAGATAGATATGCCTCAAAAATATGTAAGACCAATTGGGAGACATATAGACTATCCGTTATGATGTTAATTGGTTGTCCAGGAAATGTCTTCAAGGCTAAGTTAAAAGCAGCTAATTCAGCTTGCTGTGCTGATGATTGGGGCTTTGTCAGTTGCTTGTGCCAGTTAACTTGATCATACCAGACACAAGCACCATGAGTTTTAGAGCCATCAGTGAAAACTGTGATTGCTTGAATTAGTGGAAAAGCAACTACTGGAGAGGAAGAGGTAATAGGTATCATTTTAATTAGCTGCAAACGGGGGTCAGAAGGGAGATGGCAGGAGATGGGACCAATCCAATTTTCCAGAGCGTCCTGTAATACATCTGACATCTGAAAAAGGGGTTCCCATTGAGAGAGTTTGAAAGGAATGTGTATAGCTTGAAGATCGTGAGCGAGCAAAGCCTTGGCTCGGTGACGTCCCTTGATACAAAGCAGAGCGAGCTGAAGGGCTCTAGAGGTGACAGTTGCTCTAGGAGTGTGAGGGAGGTGAAGCCATTCGATGATGTATAGCTTTTTTGTCTTGGGATCAATTTGGAAAAGAATGGCTGTGAAAAGGGCTGGTGTGGGCAAGACAGCCAAGGAGAGCAGACAGTTAGGGATGATGCGATCAAGCCCGTGAGGGCATGGAATAGAGAGGAAAGGGTTGCAGTAATAAGAGTGGCTACTATAGTGTTAACAGGCAATGAGAAAGGTCGATCACCTCCAGCTGCAAGAGAGAGGCAATTAAGAGCGGATGAGTCATAAAGAAAGGGGGCAGCGACCGCCCCTTCCATGATCAAAGAGGAGTTTGAGATGAGTAAGATGGGCATGTGAGGTGAGAGCGGACGGGGGAGCGTAGCTGTCAAAGGGAGAGAAAAAACAGATCCAGGATCCTCATAGATAATAGCAGTTGAAAGCAGAACAGGGGAAGCTGTTTGTGTGGAGGGGGGTACAGCCTTGGGGGTGGGGCTAGAAGTGTATGGCTCAGAAGGTCCTTGAAGAATTTTGTTGAAAGACAAAGAAGGTTGAGAAGGATCAGGGAGCCTGCGAAAGGCATTTAAAGCGGCATTTCTCATGATGGGATAACCCTGTGCTCCCATCTGAATTTCATCCTGTGGGGTGCGGATGGCTCCCTGACAAAGTTGATGGTCTAGGGTAATGGCCTGAGGGAGACCAGCTGCTGCAGCACATTGAACAGCTAAGCGATAGTCATTGTGCCAAGCGGCAAGTTGGGAAGATGTTAAAAGCAGAGAAGCCATCATTTGCCATTCAGAGAAAAGAATATTATGATTATTAGAAATGTTTTCTAACAAGTCTCTAACATAGGGTGACTTAAGGCCATATTTGGCAGAGGCGGATTTGAGTTCTTTCATGAGATCCCACTCCATAGGAACATATTGAGGTGCAGGATTTGCATTTCCACCACCTGCCGGGGCTTGGAGGACCATGGGAAAACAAGAGAGGTCCTCTGGATCTATTTTTCCTTGAATCAGTGCTTCCTGAAAGGTATTACGAACAGGCAAGGAGGCAGGAGGATCATTGGAGTGGATAGGGTTAACATCAGAAACAGGAGGGGGGTTGTAGGGAGGAGGGCAAGAAGGGGTGACGGAGGGGGAGGCGGGCAAGATGGGGAGGAAGGGAGTGGGGGGGAGTGGGGGGAGGAAGGGAGAGTGGGATACACAGCAGGAGGTGGAGAAGTTTTTTCCGAAGAAGGCAGGGATGGAAGGGATGGAGGCATGGGTTTTTTAGAAGATGGAGGAGGCTGATCCGAAGTTTGATCAAGAATTGGATCAGGAATTAAGTCAGAGGGAGGATAAAGAATATTAATAGCATTCATAAGAGCTCTCCAGGCGTAAAGGATTTCAGGGGGGGCTCGTGGAGGCTCGTGGATGTATTTTCCTATTTCTTCCCAAATATATTGTTTTAGAGTGCCACCTTCTGGATAAGCGGGGCAATTTTTTTGAAGAAACACAAGAAATTTAGTGATGGCCTTTTTAGATATAGGATAGATCGTTGTGCCGTTAATTTTCTGCGACTGGGTCGCCTTCCTGACTAAAAAGTGAAGCTCTTCCACATGCTTGGACAGAGTCTTCGAAATTGGGGAGCCCATACTTACGATGCGCTTGCTGATCTCCAGTGCGTAAGATGGGAGTCAGGGCAGCACACTTCTTCCTGAAAGTCGTGCTGTGAAGATCACGTCGTGAAGGATGCAGCCAGATGCAGCTTTGCTATGGGAGGATATCTTCTTTGCTGAAGATTCCTGGGGAGGGACCCATAACACGAACGGCGTCCCTGATTAAGGGAGGATGTCTTCTCTGCAGAAGATTCCTGGGGAGGGACCCGTAACACGAACGGCGTCCCTGATTAAGGGAGGATGTCTTCTTTGCTGAAGATTCCTGGGGAGGGACCCGTAACACGAACGGCGTCCCTGGGCTGCAGCTGGCTCGTCCTGCTGGATCACGTCGGGGTCACCAGTTGTGGCTTTTCACTGCCTGCCTCCTGGCGATGACAGGGTCTGAACTCAGAGCCCTGGGCCTTCTCATGATAAATAAATAAACACACGGCACACAGTGTTTACTCGGGATGAAAAGGCACTTTAATAATGGTGGGTACTCCTTTTATAGGCTACATGCACACGTCATAGCAGAGACAAAGAAGCTTTCTACATAATTATGCTAATGCAAACCTATACCATAGCTGGTGTCTTATCGCTCCTACTTCTTAGCCCCGCCCAGTTACTTTTATCTCCATAACTTTCGTTTCTCCCATATAACTTTCGTTTCTCCAGCCAGTATTTTTCCACACAGTCAGCACTTTATCACATGGCAACATTAGATTGTCCATCCATCACTTTTACAAGGTTAACCATTGCAACGTTTAGCGTAACAGTACATTGCAACAGTTGACCATTGCAACATTTAGCGTAACAGTACATTGCAACACCTTCTGCATACTGGTCCATCTTTTGAACAACTTGGAAGCTGGAATAACCAAGCTTTCTGTGCAAACGATGAACACATGAATCATGTTTTGCAACATTGCCAAATGTTTGTGCACATTGAACTTTTCGTCCCTGTAACATATAAAGGTCATCATGCTTTATGCCCTTTGCACAGACAATCCCATTTTTCTTTATAAGACACTCCCCATATACAAAAGTGGTCTCAAATCCTTGCTTGTCTAAACTAGAGACACTAAGCAAATTATGCTCCATTTCTGGCACACATAAAACATTATTAAACCTTGTTTCCAAATATGGAATTTGCACACTGCCTCTTCCAATGACTTTAGCCTTCTTGCCATTTGCCAAGGCTACTGGGTTTCCTGCAGCTTCATCCATCCTGTAAAACAATTTAGCATTATTAATAATCGTTTGGCTAGCCCCACTGTCTATAAGCCATTGATTTCTTCCATTACTATGCTGGCTTTTGCAACAGCAATTTGTCCATCAACTTGTTTTTTTTTTTGCAGCAAACAGTCTTTCTTTAAATGAGCAGAGTCACCAGAGATGAAACATCATTTCTGTTGTTGGGCTTTCTGCTTAGCTGTAATCTGATATCTTCTACTGCTGTTCTGCTGGTCTTTGGAAACTCCAAGACTCTTATCTCCGTGCTGCTCTCTGCAGACAGTCTGGCTGTGGAAATTTCCATTGCTCCTCTTGAGCCCCCTCCTCAGGAATTTTTCCTCCCTGAGCCTTTTCCTATAATGGCACTTCTGCTCTTCAGCTATCAGACACACTTTCAGAGCTTCCAGACTCAATTCCTGCTCTGGTTTTCATTCAAACACTGCAGACACAATGTTCCACATTTCATCTAGACTATTCAAAATTAAGAGCACTTTCTGAGATTCTGGAATCCTCATCCCATGTTGTTCTAATTCCACAAACAAAGTTTGCATACAAATAAAATGCTGTTCCACTGAATCTCCTGGCTGCAAACGAGCTCTATACAACTTTCTTGATAATTATATGATGTTGCATGCAGATACACTCACATAAACAGTCCTCAATTTATCCCAGACTTCCTTTGCAATCTTTAAATCAGCTACATTGATAAACTGATCGTCTTCTAAACTTAAGATGATATAAGCAAATGCTCTATCATGCAGTTTCTGATCTGCAGCATTCAATGGTGCCTGGGGTGGATTTTCAACGATATTCCAAAGCTCTCTAGCATCCAGGAAACATTCTATTTTTGCAGCCCAAATAATATAGTCCTTCTGACCCAAATGGGGTAGAGAGTTTCTTTAATTTTTTCATCCATCCTGCGAAGCATCTTGCCTTCTTTCTTACTTTTAAAACAAGAGTTTCACAGCTTTAATTACAATTCAGTCTTTTCTCTGGGCCCATAAAGTTTTGCAGCGTTAATTCAGTGCCAGTAAAATAAACACAGATGGCTGATGCTTCATTTAACATCCTTATAAACATATTAAGTAGATTTTTCAAACCAATTGTAGATTTCTCCAACATGGAGCAAACTCAGACAGAAACATGTTGCAAGAACTTCAGTAGCAACTTCAGCAGTTCAGAAACAGATATCAGTTTCACTTTAGTTCAGCAAGCAAGCAAGTTAGTTTCATCTTCAATAGACAGACTCAGAGCTCACAATAGCTTCAGAGCTGCAGAGCTTAATATAGAGCCATGCCTAGGCTACTTCTAGTTTCAGTTTCCAAACTGTTCTCGTTGGCTGATTTAGTTGCTATGCCTATTCATTGGCTGACCTTGTTACCGTGCTTTATTCCAGTTCATGAATGTACTCTGACACAATTACATTTTGACCTTGTAGTCTTTCAAGTGGAAAAACCAGCTGGATTTTCAGTTATCAGTATGTAAATGATACCCAGCTCTACATCTCAATCCTTTGCAGATGAAGCTATCAATCTACTGACCCAGTACCTCAAGACTGTTTGCATATGGACGAGGAGGAAGTGACCAGTTCAATGCAAGCAAGATAGAATGGCTTTGGCCATTTGACCTCCCAGGTTTACAATATTTCTTTCAATAGTCTTGCTTGGGGGTTCAGTTCCCTATTCAGGACAGGTACACAACATGGGGGTTCTCCTGGACTTGCAGCTGCTGCTCAATCAGAAGGTGACACCTATAACCAGGAAGGCCCTTGTCCAAATTGATCTGGTATACCAGTTGCATCTCTTCCTTGACAGGAGGCCCTTGAAATAGTCATTCATGCCATTGTCACCCCACCTCCAAGGATGTTGGTAAGGACAGCGGGTGGATCTCAGTCCTGAAAATTGAGGGGCACAAATATGGAGATGGGATTACTGTTGTGGGGATGAAGGTGGATGTCAGCGTTCCAGAAAAACAAACTCCAACACCAAAACTCCAAGACAGGCATTTTCTCAAAGTTCCATTTTATTTGAGTTGTCATACTGGCACATCTGGGAAAACCTGAATCTGAGAGTTTCGGGTTTTACCTCAGTAATTGAAATTCAAAGACCCAATCCCCTGAACTCATCAATCCATCACATGGCTCAGTCACCATCCGTCCCAACAGGACACAATCCTCTAACCATTCCTCAACCAAGGGCAGGATGACATGACCTTGACTGAAAAGAAGAATGTTATTATGTCAAACTACATATACCCATGAAATCCCCCTTCCCAATTTCTCAGGCTCAGGAATGTGGCAGCATGGAAGCTGCTGGTGCTAAAAAGGCTTCCAAAGCTGACAGGGAACTAATCAGATATTTGCATACAGGTTTGGGAAGATGGGGTCTAGCGATTGTTATCAGGAAACCCCTTGTGGCTTTCAGAGATCCTCCTACCCAACAGGTTCCCAATTATGAGAACCTGTTCATCACATTGAGGTCTAGGGATCAGCTGTGACTGTTGCTATTTTACCTACATTACTGCTGTACTACAATCTCCTTGCCTGATCTCCTTGGAGAATGGAGTCTGAGGTGGCTCAGGAGTTCAAGACTTCCATGGCAATCATTAGCGTCTCCCAGGTCATCTGGAGCCTGAATTCTGATTTAGCGTTCCTGTCAGAGAACTGGCAGTGTGATCTGAAATTAGGAGAACTTACACTGTCTTCTTTTCATGGTCAGATCAGACCTTGATTTTCTAGGGATTTTCCAATGCTATGACCCACCACAGGGACTGGACACAGTAGATTGGTCTGCTCCAGCTGACTGATTGCCGAGCAGTTTCAAAGGAGCTGGGGACTATCCATATTTGCTCTTTGCTTTTTTGTTTTATTAGATTTCTATGACTTAAGGTGGCATACATAGCAGTCAGTTTGTTCTGTAATTGCTCAGTGAAAACAGAAAATGTTCTCACTCTTTTTTCCCAACCTTCTTCACATGGTTTTTATTGCTGGTCTGCTGCATGGAGAAAAGCATTTAAAGTGTCAAACCCATGGCCCACAGTCCAGATGTGTCATGTGCTGGCCCCGCCCAGTTTAGTGAAGAGGAAAGGTCCCAATATGTCACGTGACATCGCCATGATGACCGGAGTTTGATACCCCTGATCTAAAGCATTTCTGGAGTTCAATAAGGGATGAACTCTACCAAACACAGGTGAGAGCCACTGTTAAAGCCTATACTGTGCCTTTAAGAGTGGCAAATTTTCTCAAATCTTATTGCATTTGCAGAATCCATTTCTTGTTACTGTAATGAGTCTTCACTACTATGGAAGCTGTGCTAACACTTTCCTGTAATTGCACATTTTCACTAAGAAATAAGGATCAACTATCAAATTCAGCAATATCATTTCCACTATTTACATATAGTCCCTTTGGGACTGAGGTTCCCAAGGAAAGATCATCAAACTCTGATTGTTAGAGAGGAAGGCCACTTCTTAAAGATGCAGGTAAAGCATTTTCATGCATTAATGGAAGGTGGACAAAAAGGCCTTGTAAAAGATATATCTGGAAACATTCACGTTTCCTCTTCCAAGTTCAGACAGAAACAGATTTGCTCTTTGCTTTTTTGTTTTATTAGATTTCTATGACTTAAGGTGGCATACATAGCAGTCAGTTTGTTCTGTAATAGCTCAGTGAAAACAGAAAATGTTCTCACTCTTTTTCCCAGCCTTCTTCATATGGTTTTTAAGAGCTTCCTCCAGTACAGTGGCAGCCTTCATCAGGCCCATTTCATTTTTTCCCACCCCACATTAGATACTGCCACTTTAGGAATTGTCACCATTTTTTTTTCCTATCCCTTAAAAGAGACAATGTTTTTATAGTCTCCTATAGTAGTTATTGTATTGCTATGAAGTCAGTTTTCTGATCTAATCTACCTCTTGGGCAACATGTTGTTCCCTCAGAATGACAAAATCTCAAGAGTTATTCAGCCTAAATTACTTTCTTCCAGTGAGGAAAATCAAAGTAATGTCAGTAGATAGACTATAAGGTTAATATGGATACACACATACACAAACACACACACACACACACATTAGGATCAATACAATAAGCATTTTTATTATTTGAAATTATTTAGCACTTAGTTGGAATGAAGCATGTTGAATATTATTTTCTGGCCAAAATGACATCATAAACATTTCCTTTCTTAAACTGAATGTCTTTAAAGCCAGCAGTTTGGAAGAGCATTCGATGTTCTGATTCTTTCCGTGACTTTCCTTCACACATAAGCAACATTACAATGCAGAACAAATGAGCAGTAAGCGACTCAGATATTTTGTCATCAATAATTGGATCCATTGCTAAGACTCCACCACCTGTTGCAAAAGTAATTTGTTAAATAAGTAATAGCTCACCTACAAAAGAGGTAATGCATCACATTTTCATTTTTATGGCTGTGACCTTTCTCCCCCAAATTTTCCCCTCTTCTAAAAATATTATTTTGGGAAATTCAACTTTTTTCCCCTAGACTAAGTCTGTGGTAGATTTTAATCTCCTGAAGGTCCTAAGAAGACATAAAAATGTTATGAAAACCCTGGATCCTTCATCGTTGCTTAATTCAAAACATATGCCACCTTTGCCTATTTCCTACAGGATTGCTTCCCATGTTCTACATCTTCTGCTTCTATTTCATGACTGAAGCATCACAGACATTCTATGGAATTTTTCCACAAGTGTACTTTGTTTAAATTCAATGATAAGTGGCATTTCTCTGTCTTGGAAGGGTAAGAAAGAAACAGGTTTCATAACATAGCTTTCATAGGCACTATGGCAGAAACTGGATTCCATAGTATAGTAATGCATCAATGTTGGTTAGGGAGCACACAGAAAGCTGCTATGGCCCAGGAGGCCTCAGTATGCTCCCTGCCACCTTCTCCCCACCCCACAAGACTTAGAAGTTCCAGTCCTTCTCCTTGCACCATCATCTCCTGATCTACTATATTTACTTTTGTGCAGCTGCTGATAACTATGTCAAGCCAATGTGAACCACAACTAGACAGCATAATGTTCTGAAGGATAGAAAGGCTATCACATGAAGAAGAGGGGAACTCATGTGTGGGCTGGAAAAAGGAAACTAGGCTAAAGAAGATCTGAGCTTTCTTTCTCTGGCCCAACACAGCGGTTCCCTTCTGCACATGGAGGGCAGGGGAAGGCCTGCTGTGGATCAGGGAAAGAAAGCTCTGTCAGTCTCCAAGAAAGATATGTAGTGATTCTTCCAAACATAGGTCTTTATTGGTCTACATATACAGACCGAATCTTGCCAAAATGAAGCAGACTGCTAGCTTCACGAAGTGTTACGTCTGGGGGCTATTGGGGAGGAGTTGGCTTCATTCTCTTTCTCTTACACAAACTATCTGAACTCTGTTGTCTCTTATTCCTCTGGATGCACCCCCTCCTTCCTGGGAATCTGCCCAACTACATACCATCACATGTCAGATTTTTGAGGTCCAAGCTTCTATTCTGCATCCTAATCCAAAAATTCCCTTCCATGCATGGAGAGAAACTGCCTGTCCCCTGTTGGCATGCAGTTTTTCAGTCCCCCCACTTAACGAGCCACACAACTGCTTAACAATCTCAATGAAAGATCCAGGATTGTGGTCACTGAGTGATGTGGTCACATATTTTACAGGTAGTCCTTGACTTACAACCCAGTTGGGCCCCAAATTCCTGATGTTAAGCAAGACAGTTGTTAAATCACTGCAGTTGTTAAGTTGGTAACACACTTACAGAGTGAATCTGGCTTCCCCATTGACTTTGCTTGTCAGCAGGTTGTAAAAGGTGATCACATGACCCCAGAACACCACAACCATCATAAATAGGCAAGCATCTGAATTTTGATCACATGCCCATCTAACTTCGAACAGTCACTAAAAGAATAGTTATAAGTCAAGGACTACCTATATCACTTAATGACTGCAAAGACCTACAACCAAACTTCTGAGACCCTTTTAGGTCATAAGTGAGCACTATCTCACTTGTCAAAGGTTGTTGCAAATACATTTAAAAATCTACGGATCGTTCTGATTGGTTTGTTTGTCTTCCCATTCACAAATGGCAATTTTTTCTCTTTCTAGCAATGCCTACCTGGCTTACAGGCTGTAAATACTTTTGTTAGTAGCTGGATACACTTTTCATCATTCCAATTATACAAAACTCTTGATAAGATGTAAAGATCTGCTTCGGGAATTGGATCTTTAAAAAAATCCCCTGTAACAATAATAAATCTCTTAATAAGATAGGAATTTGTTAATTCTACTAATAACGTGGAGAAACAATTTACTCTCCTGTTCGTAAAGCTTGCTCTACAGTGATACTACCATTTTTTAAACTACTGCTTTGCAATGGCAGAGATGTTAATTCAAAGCACATATTACCTTCGTGGAAAGAGATCTGGGATTCATCTGAAAATGCATTATATTTTTTTGATATTTCCACAACTCCAGGAAGATCAAAAACTTTCACGGTACAATTTGGGTACACTGAAATCAATTCCTTAGCTAAGCCACCGCTACTTCCTTGGGAAAAAAACAATGCAAAAAAGGAACTATGTGAGAAAGATATCCTCCATATCAACATTTTTAAGAATTTACTAGAACATTTGTTATGATTTTAACTTACCTCATTATTTTATTTTTCATATAGCTATGCTAAACAAACATATAATACTGTCATTTAAAGAAGTGTATTCATTAACGTAGAGTATGTTTATTTGTTTGTTTGTTTATATATCAAACTTATTAAATGTGCATCTCCCTCACCAAGGGGCTCTGAGGGGTGTACAATCAATAAATAAAACATTTTACAACCCTGTAATCCCTTTTATCAGGATGGAGGTCAGGGCAACTAACTGAAGCTGAGCATTTACTGTTTGGTGCCCTTCCTGACGCCTATGCAGAGTTTGCAGCAGATATTTTCTCTTTGCAGCTTGATAGAGAAACGTATGTTGCTGCCTAGGATTGAACTCTCAACCTTCTGAGTGGGAGGCAAGCATCTTCACCTCTAGGCCACCATGCCACTCAATAATAAAACATTAAAAATGAATAATTTAAGATTAAAAATGTAAAACGTTAAAAAATTCCAAGAGATGGAGAGATCCAAGATGGGAAGACAAAAAGTTAATACAGGAGATGTCATGAATTCTCTCCTATCGATGTGTGGGCCCTGATGTCCTCTACAGCCAAGGTTTGATACCATTACAGAAGGACTTTCCTCAGTTCTGAGGGCAAGATGTTCTGCAAAGCAGGAACAGCAGCAGAAAAGGCCCTTTTCCTTGACCCTGCCAGTCAGAATTCTCTGACTGACATGTTCTGTAGCACAAGTACAGCACGCCGATGGAGTGGTTCATCTCCCCAAGCCCAAGAGTGATTGGAAGATTGCCAGCTTGGATGCAGATAAAAGTCCCCATGCTTGGAATTGGGTGTGGAGGGGAGGTACATATGTGTGTGCACACAACACACTGAAGGAAAGGTCTTTCCCTCCAAGCTCGGGGCACAATTGCCAGCATGGATGAAGATAAAAGTCCCCAAGTTCAGAATGGTGCGTGTGTCTCTGTGTCTCTATGTCTCTGTGTGTGTTCACTTCTCTCAAGCCAGGCCAAGCCAGGAAACCAGAGTGGGAGGCCCAGGCTCATGACAAGTTTTCCCCATGGCAAACTGCCTAGGGCAAGTTGTTCTGCAGCCAACTAACAATGGCGAGTTATCTCATTCCAGCCTGGAGAAATCCTTGTAGAGGTGGGGTGGGGATGGGGGTTTGGGTTGTTTGTTTGTTTTTGTTTTGGCAAAGTTTCAGTACAGGTTTGCCATTGCTTCCTTCATTGAGCTGAGAAAAAAAATGACTGTCCCAAAGTCACCCAGCTGGACTAAAACTCCTGGTTTCCAGGTTTCTAGCCTGAATGTTTTAACCACCACATGAGCTGGCTCTCTTTTCATTCAATGCATCATGACACTATTATGTCAGGCAAGGGATGGAAAAGGTAGGAAAAGAGTTATTTCATCTTCAAAAACATGCCCATCTCTTTCCAAACAGTCTCAGTATTGTTGGTACTTACTGTGAGTCATTGACTAATTCTGATAAGCTAAGCCATTTTAAAATTGGGTATTTATAAATAACGTTCAAAACTCTAAAACAAAGAAAATCACAGGGTAGAATTCTACAAGCCTACAGTACTTTTACAATTGGGGAATTATAAGTCTTAATAGAGCCTGAAAGACTTTCAATCCAGTTTCTCCAAAATTTATTTATTTTTATTTATTTATTTTGTCAAACAATTAGATAACAAGTATAAGTATAAACATGGTTATAAATATATGAAATGGATATGAATAAGAAAAAAAAGAAACAATAGGACAGGGACGGTAGGCACGTTTTGGTGCACTTATGCAGACCTCTTAGGAAAGGGGTGAGGTCAATAGTACACAGTCTAATGTTGAAGATTTTGAAGTTTGGGGAAGAAACCATATAGTCAGGTAGAGTATTCCAGACATTGACTACTCTGTTCCTGAAGTCGTTTTTCCTGCAATCAAGTTTGGTGCGGTTTATCTTTAGTTTGTATCTATTTAGTGCTCTTGTATTGTTTTGGTTGAAGCTGAAGTATTCATTGATAGGTAAGACATTGCAATATATAATTTTATATACTATACTTAGATTGAACCAAAGGCGGCGTAGTTCTAGGTTTTCTACATCTAAAATTTCAAGTCTGGTGGCATAAGGTATTCTGCAACAAGTAGAGGAGTAGATTATTCTTCTCGTAAAATATTTCTGGACTTTCTCAATTGTATGAATATCAGATATGTAATGTGGGTTCCAGACTGATGAGCTGTATTCAAGTATTGGTCTAGCAAATGTTTTATATGCTCTAGTTAGTAGAGTGATATTATCGGAGAAAAAGCTACGCAGGATTAGGTTAACAACTCTTAATGCCTTTTTGGCTATTTAGTTACAGTGGGTTCTAGCACTTAGATCATTTGAGATGAGTATTCCAAGGTCCTTGACAAAGTTTTTGTCATCAATAATGTCTTGACTATTCAGCTTGTATTTTATTTTTTGATTTTTTTTGCTGATATGTAAGACAGAGCATTTGTTTGTTGAGATTTGAAGTTGTCATTTGTTTGACCATTCTGACACATAGTCAAGGTCTCTTTGAAGGGTAGCAGCATTGTCAGTGGTGTTGAATAGCTTTACATCGTCACCAGAAAGAACACAGTTGCTCTAAATAAAATCACAGAGGTCATTAATATAAAGTATGAAGAGAGTTGGTCCTAGAACACTGCCTTGGGGAACACCACTGTTGACAGGTACAGGATTTGATAGGGTACTCCCAATTTTGACCATTTGTTGCCTGTTTGACAGAAATGCTTCTATCCAGTTATGCAGGTATCCAGAGATACCATAAGACCTTAGTTTTAGGAGTAGTTTGTCGTGTACCACTGAATCAAAGGCTTTACAGAAGTCTATCTAGATTGCATCTATTGCTCTGATCAAGTTGTGTAGTCCATATGTTTTTGCAGTGTAAGAGTTGCAGGTTACAGGACAGTTTCCTTCTGAAGCCAACTGTTTGTTAGAGAGTAGGTTATTTGTCTCTAAGTCGAGGATAATGGATTGGTTAATAATTGATACCATGACTTTACAGGTGACACCGGATAAAGAGATTGGTCTGTAATTTTCAACTAGCCGGGGGTCTCCCTTTTTGAAGATGGGAATAACCATGGCTAGTGACCATAGATTTGGCAAGGAGCTGGTCCTGAAAGATTTTTCAAAGATTATGCTTAGAGGTTCAGCTATGGCAGTGAATAGCTTTTTTAAGAAGTAGGCACAAACTCCGTTTGGTCCAATAGATAGAGATGGTTTTAGATTGCGTAGTGCTTTTTCAACATTGTCTTCTGTAAAATGTATTAGATCACTGTAGTTGTCTGTGGTTCGACTAGGTAATATTGGGCATGATCCATTGCTGTTTACAAATACTGAGCCAAAGAATGTGTTAAAGAGGTTGGCTTTAATGGTGTCATCGTTGCTGTCTTTACTATTTGGTTCTTTCAGGGGTGGGATGGACCTTGAGTCTTTTAGTTTGTTGTTTACAAAATTGTATAAAGCGCAGGTGAAATTGGTGCGTAGAAGGTTTTCCTCTTGTTTAGTGTGATAATTGGTACATTCAGTCTTTATCTGGTGGCATAAATTTTTGTATCAGCTTTTAAAGTTGGCAACGTGACCAGATTTTTTTTTTCCGCCAAAGAGATTTCTTTTTGGATTGGAGCTTCCTTATTGTTATGGGTAATTCGCTTTTTCTGGTTTTGGGAGTTGTTATTGGTACATATAGTTTGATGACCCTTTTGACTTCAAGTAAAAAAATATCACATAATATCACATTGCTAATAAGGGGCATGATGAATATCTTCACATACTTACCACCCAGATCATAAATGAGCTGAAATTCAGAAAGATCAAAGGCAGAGACCACTTCCTTTCCATAGAGACTCCAAGCCTCACTCATGAACTGGAAAAAGCTTTCAACACCTTCCTTTGAACTAGAATTGAAATTTGCATTGGCAGATGATCAACAACTACATGAAATACAATATGATTAATGTCTGATCATATGTCTAAAATTATGTTTTTCATTATGTAGCCATGGTTTCTGCAGGCTTTTGTTAATTATCTAGTTTTAAAGAACAGATTATTTAATATTTGTCTTGAAGTTTGATGGCATTAGTAATCCATATGACGTAGATGAATTATTCTCATTTCCATCCAATTTGTACCCTGAGCAATTCCTGGGCAGAATTGTTGAATACTATGTGCCAACATTTGCCTCAGGATCAGCTGTCCTGAAAGAATCTCAAAAGTAGTTCAACATTCTTGTGGACTAGCATTTGAGCAACAGAAAATATATTACAAGGATGGACTAGTTTACAACCTAGACCGATGGACTAGTTTACAACCTAGACTGGAGAATCTCTGGGTAATGAATGAAAGCATCTTTGTTTCTATACTGGACCATACTGCACATTCTAGCATTTGAGATGTAGATGACCTAGCTGTACTTGTAGATTCCAGTTCTCCCTTTTGAAAATTAATTCTTGATCAGTGAGACAGGTTGTAAAAATATCCCAATGCCAGAAAAGAAAGATTGAAGGCTGAAAGAAAAAAATATCATAAGATATAAGGGCATGGGAAAGTTTATAAATTATTCATGCTTCATTAAGATCCAAACATAGCTACTTTTCATACTATTTCTTTTCAGGGTAATCAACCTTATATAAAGACCAGGTAATAATAGATGAGCTGGGAAGTAGAAGATAACACAAAACACACACACAAACCAAGATTATGAAAACAATAATCAGCATATCTCTCTATGCCTTCTTCCCCTTGCAAATCATCCAGTGGTGATAAATTGGCTGATGGACTAGTTTACAACCTAGACTCCAAAGTTGTGATTGTAGGATGGATGGAATAGTGTGAAGATTATTAGAATAAAACTGGGCTTTGGTTCTCTTTGTGGCAGATTGCTCAAAATTAGTGTTGATGGGTAGTGCTGCTAGTCTAAGCTTGTTTAGTAAATTAAAAAAAAACTTTCAAGAAAATATATTTGCAGAGTTGCAAAATGAGATTTGATAAGAAAATTAAAAGCAAAACAGCTATTTACTATCCAATCTGTGCAAATCAAAGTCATAAAAATGCTACTTTACCTGTACTGAGGTCCATAAAATTCCTTTGAAAGACTGCCATATATTGATAGCATCTGAGGTTTCCCATCCCTGTAGCAGATGTTTTGTTTTTTGTTTTAATTGAAAACAACAAAAATACCATTAGCTATTATATTCTTCTACTTCCCCAGCATCAAAATAGTGCTTCTATTCAAATAGCATAATAATATTACTTGCAAAAGTTACTCCAAAAATAGCATAGGCTCTAAACAGTACTAGAAACCTGGGTAGTGGATCTGACAAAACTGACTCGTTATGTCCTTCTTGTTTCACTAAGTGTTTTTTTTAATTACTAAATAGTTATTAAATTCATTTAGTCAATCTTTTGCAGGATATTTTTTGTCATTTTCATCATTAGACTTTCTGAATTCTGATATTTGATGAACTGAGTTTTGCTTCAACCATCAAAGTGTCTTTCTAAATTAAAATGCAGCTAAGACAATGTTTTTAATCAGATTAAAAATCTTAACCCTAATTTTTATAAATTGGCTTTCTATGTATATCTGCAGGCATGCCATGCAAAGGCATCTTTTCCAAAGACATTGAGCAACAATTAAATTTTGATTAAGTGAATAAATAACATCACTGGAAAATCCAAAAGGAAATGGGTATGTATAATCAGTTCACCACCATGGCATCTGCTGAAACTCTGTATCTTAAATTAAATAGACCTAGAGGTGCAGAGATAATTACTTCTTCAATCTCAGGAGAGATCACTGAGAAGATAGACAAGAGAGAAAATCTATTCAGTGATGATGATTCTACAGTAATTGAGTGAATAAATATGCAAATGATACAGCAAACAAAACTGCCACATGGTAAGGACACTAATCCCTGTTACTTGTCGGAAAGGAAACCTATCATCCTGACCTGATACCTAATATTGCCTTTGAGAACAAGTTTTTACTTTTCTGGTACTCCCTTCTTACCTCACAGCTTCAGACAAATGTTGCATAGCTGGATACACCGTTTCTGAATAGAACTTCATGGTATAATACTGAGACTTTGAGCTTGATTTAGCCAGAAAGAGATCAGCAAACTCTGTGTTTCCATAAAGACCTGAAAATGAAAGCATATGGATAAGACAATTACTTCAAAACCCTTTTGCTGAATTCCATATACTGAATTCCTTGAGATAAGCAAAGCATAATAATGCTTTTAGCATTATTTCAGTCATGAAACCCAAAACATTTGATCTGGCACTCCAAAAAGAATTGCTGACAATCCTGAAACAGCTGTAACTGCTTTCTCCTGCTAACAGGATCACCTTTGCCCTCCTTCCATTCCACTTTCAGGACCTTTAACCCCACACAGGCCTCCAGCAGCTTCTGCATTCCGGTGAGACTGGTCTTCAAGCGCTCAGCTACAGTCACAGAGGACAGCGGTTCCCCCGACTCCCTCAGCAAATCAAAGACACCCAGCTCACTTGCAGTAAATATGATCTGGAAAGACATGGACAAATGTACAAAAAGGAACGTTACTGATCACTTTAAATGTGAGTAGATTTCTGCTTTTTCTAGATCTTACTCAGAGCTGAACTTGCTCTCAAGACAATGATAGCTTTAGCCATGAAAGCCAGCTGTTTGCCCTTGGGTCAGTCACTCCCTCTCAACACAACTGACCCAATGGTGGGATTCAATTTTTTTTACTACCGGTTCTGTGGGCGTGGCTTGGTGGATGTGGCAGGGGAAGGATACTGTAAAATCTCCAGTCAGAGGTGGCATTTGCCAGTTCTTTGAATTATTCAAAATTCTCACTACCAGTTCTTCAGAACTGGTCAGAACCTGCTCAATACCATCTCTGAACTGACCTCACTGAGCTGTTGTGGGGAAAATACCAAAATGGAGGTCTGATGGATATCTTTGCTACACTGACTTATTTGTGTAAAATAATAAATGTGGGATAAATAAATAACTATTGCTCTAGGACCAAGCATGATTATGTATGGCAACTATTCTTGCCCACTGCATCTGTTGCTGATGAGCAAGAGAAGAAATGGGCTGTACAGGAATCTGCTCCTTTGTGCAACCATATCCACACAGTCTGGAATGATTAAGTGCAGTAACACTCATGACAGATGGTAAGATTACTTCTCTCTTGAGAGCTTGAATTTGTTTAACTTACCAGTATTAATGGGAAAACAGCTGGAAAGAGCCAAAGAAAGATTTCAATTGTTGGGGATTATGGGATCATGTCTGCTGATGAGATAAATCAATAGGAAAGCAAAATAAAGGGAAGGGATTTTTTTATAATACATCTGCAATCCATTTTTTGGAGCTCACTCAAAGAATGCAGCAAAACACCTTGTGTCATTTATACAACTTATATGTATGTTTTCATTATAGGAAAGTTTTCGGCATTCAGTGGTTTTTACTTCCATGAAGAAGACAAAGAGGGCTGGTTAAGGCACCAGGCTAGAAAATAGGAGAGCCGAGTTTTAGTCCTGCCTTGGGCCAGTTGTTCTCTCTCTGGTCAAGGAAGAAGGCAAAGGCAAATTATTTCTAAACATGTTGTCCCAAAAGATCCACCAACACATGTCCAGGGAGGTATAAAGAGGCATCCCACAAAAAGAAGGAAGTGAAAGAATTTTGTTTGGTAAACTTTATTACTTAATATGCTATCTGTAAGTATTACATGTCTTACCTTTGAGATTACAAATGAATGTTGCTGATGAAATAACATTTTAACATTTTCAGCGTCTTCAGGTGAATTCATTGTGACCCCAGGAAGTTGTACAGTAGCCCTTTTCATATCAAATCAAATGTCTCCAGCTCACAAGGCCAGTTCTTGCCTTTCTCCTTCTCCTAGAGGCCTGGACTGCAATGATAAGTATAAGCAGACAAAAAGAGGAAAAAGAGCTAATAAAATTATTAGCCAGAAAGAAGTCTGGGTGGATACTCTAATAATTATTATCATCTTCAGATTATTATGTATTCTGTTTAAAAAAAGTAAAGCTATGAGTTGACTTGAGCTATTTTGGACTCTGTGGACGTATATATTGTCTTTCTGAACCTAGTATTGTGCAATTATCACTAAAAACAATATTTTGCAAGCATTTAGACAGCATTGTGTTTGCTCCCTATTTTTGCTAAATATGCTTCAGCTTTTTCCTTACTAGAAATGAACAGTCTATTAGAGGGGGGGGAAGAACAGTATCTACTCAATTCTTTTCCATCTACACTGCCTAAAATGTTTGATGTTCAAAAAATCTTCAAAATATATTTTATAAGCAGAAATTACAAACTCCTCCACCTGTACATCTGATCCTCTTTATATTAATATTTAGTTGTCTACCATAAGACTCTTAAGCGGAATGTCAACTCTCTCTCAGCAGTTTAGCTGAGCTCAAAGGGTTTTTGGATGGAAAATAGGAGGAAGATGTAATATATTTATTCACCATCATGGACTACTTATAATGTAATAAATGCAGGACAAAAATCAAATAAAGAAATAAAATCAAGGATGCCAGAGAAGCAATTTGCTACAATGGAGGATCTGGCAACCTAATGTTTTCATCATTTCCTTCAAAGTGAAACTCTGACAGTCACATATTTGTTTGTTCATATTGTTAGTTTTCTACTTCCTCTCCCCTCAAGGAAGCAAAGACAGCCAGCTTTCCTTACAACAACACCATCAACCTGAGTCCTCTTCCTCAGGTCCTTTCCATTTATTCCCATCCCAATCAGACACTGCCATTTTCTTCTATGGTCCAGGTCTCTTTTTACCTGTCTTTTGGATTCCAAAGAAGAATCATGAAAGTGGGGCAGGAAACTTAGACACTTAGAAACTTAGACAGGTTACACGCCTACTACAATTCAGATACCCCTGTAAATTCATCCAGCCGCTTCTGGATGTTCTAGAGAGGTGACCCCCTATGGATACCCACAAGGGTATCACAGGTTACAGGGCCCCGATCTTATAGGGTAGAAACTTCAGATGGGCATAGCTGGAGGAGACACATAGACCAGCTCAGGGCACGACAAATAAGGGGAGATATAGAGATAGGAATACCACAAACAAACAGAGGGGAAAGGGGAGACCTTTCCCAAAACACCAACTGAGAAGGAGAGGAAGACCCCTTCCAGCAACAACAACAAACATAGCGGGCCCTGATGACTAGCGAGGAACAACCTCAACAATTAACATGAGCCTCGGTCGAGAAACGCGAGCACAGACCTGAAGTCCAGCAATGGGGCAGCAGAGCAGAAGAATGTCAAGGAACAAGGGCGGCCTCTAGAGGGAAGAAAATGGCCGCAATAGGCAGAAGGTTCCAGGAGGTTCCAATGAAGAAGGCAGGAGAGACGATAGATCCAACTGAACAGTTTGAAGACCAACCACACAATGAGCTGTGCAGGTCCAGTGGCACCCACTGAAGCCCCGCCTATTTGCGTGGCTATGTAAAATAGGGGGGACAGGATTAATTGGGACTGGACCAGTAGGGAGGGGTGTTAGATATTAGCATACTTACCTTCTATTGGTTGAATCGCTAGAGTGGGGAAAAAACCAAACAGCCTCCACCAGTCAGAGCCACAGGTAGCTCAGCTATATAAAGAGCTGCTGCGGCTGCAGGTCACACCTTTTTCCCTGTAGAGAATAAAATAGGGGTTGAATGAGTTGGAACCTCTTGTCGTCTGTACCCAAGATTTAACACCCATCACAGGCCTTGACTCATAGAGAACAGAGGCCTAAAGGACTGTAGTGCGAGATCACATGAGATTAGTAGTGCGAGATCTCATCTACAGTACTACAGTACTGTAGGCCTATGTTCTCTACAAACCGAGGCATGCAGGAGATCCAGGGAAAACCGCTTTGCAAATGAAGAGGCTTTCCCTCTGGTTTCAAAGCCTTTTGCAGTGGATCTTTTGAAGGCCTCTGTTCAGAGAAAACAGGCTTAAACTACTAGTGCACACAGGATCAGTAGCGCAAGATCTCATGCTACTGATCTCACATGATCTCGCACTACTTTAAACCTCTGTTTTCTGCAAATGCACCAAAGCAGGCAAAGGCTTTGTGACGATTGTGAAATTGTGGTCCTTGTCAAATAGGATTGCAAGGAGGGACTTGCGCTTTGGGATAAAGGAATAAAAGTTGCTTTTTAATTCTTGCACAGCATGCTTTTGTTGCCATACTTCTTCCCTTCTAAACTATCCTTTAATTGAGCCACAATCTCTCTTAACTACACCATTTGGCTCTTTTGCAGCTGATAATCAGCCTGCAAAACATGTGGTTATTTTTCAGTTGCTCCAAGTCTCCTTTTAAAGAGGCATTCTGTTAAGTTTGGGGAAAGAGAGGCTGAACCAGAGCATGAGTGCAACAATACTTTATTATAACAATAAAGGGCTGACCGTGCTTGCCAAGCCGGGAACTGGCTCGCAGCGATCAGCAACTGGTTGGACCCCACAGCCTGCTTTTATAGCTGGCTGCTGGGGAGAACCAACCAATGGGTAAAGGGGAGAACGCCCCCGCAAAGTGAATGGACCTGAGTGAGAACTCCTAGAGTCCTCAGGACATAACACCCCTTCCCCCCAGATGCGAACACGCATAGTCCTTGAGGTAGGCAGGAGGTTTATGTTGGCGCCCGGAATGGCGCAGCTCTGGAACGCTGACTGTCCGCTCAGAGTCTGTCTGGGAAGGCAGAGCCGGGTAGGTGTCACTAACGTGCCCCTCGGATCGGGCAGGCCCGGGACTCGTAGGGTTGGTCACTGGGGACGTGCTCCCGTATACTGGATCGGGCTGGTCCACCGTCCGGGCGCCGCTGTCCGTGCTCGGGCTTTCTGGACTGACTGTTGGTGTGTACTGGTCGCCGGGAAGGATGTGGATGTGGGGTTGATGTTGGGATCTCCCGTCGCTTTGTGATTCTGGGTCCCTGCTAGTGTGGGTGCTGAGGCGCCTACGCAGCTGGTCCAGGTGCCTTCTCCAGACCCGGCCGTCCTCCAGTCTGACCCGATACGACCTTGGTCCGGTGATGGCCACGATCTCGCCCGGGATCCACAGGGGGTCTCCAGCGAAGTTCCTCGCGAATACTGGCTCCTGTAAGATAAAATGTCTAACCCCCGATGTGGAAGTGAGGGGAGAGTCAGGGCAGTATTGTGGGTGAAGTCTGTCCAATACAGTCCTCAGACGCCTGCCCATCAGGAGCTCAGCCGGGGACTTGTTGGTGGCTGAACATGGAGTTGAATGCTGGCTCATCAGGAAACGTGAGAGTTTGTGGTGCCAGTCATCCTTACTGAACCTAGCCAGGGCTTCTTTAGTGGTCCTGACGGCCCTCTCAGCCAATCCGTTACTGGCAGGATGAAATGGGGCTGTGAAAATGTGGCGGATACCCAGGTTGGCAGCGAAATGGCTGAACTTGGTTGATGCGAACTGTGGGCCATTGTCGGAGACAATGGAGTCGGGTAGCCCTTGTGTAACAAACAGGCGTGTTAATACGTTGGTGATTGCTTGTGTGGTGGTCGTGGATAGCTGTGCAACGTCAATCCATTTAGAATAGGCATCCACGACCACTAGGAACATTTTCCCATGCAAGGGGCCGGCCAGGTCGATGTGGATTCTGGACCACGGAGCGCTGGCGCTCTCCCATTTAGTAGGGGTGGCAATGGGAGGAGCCGGACGGGATTCCTGGCAGATGTTGCAGGAACTTACCCAACTGACAACGTCCTCGTCGAGTCCTGGCCACCATACGTAGCTGCGCGCTAATGCCTTCATTCTCACGATGCCAGGGTGTCCCTCGTGCAACGCCTCCAGGACCCGGGTACGTAGTGAGGTCGGGATGACCACTCGAGTGCCCCACAGTAGACAGCCCTGCAAACTGGACAGCTCCTGCATGCGGGTCTTGAAAGGTGAGAATTTGTTTTCCACATTGCCACCCGGCCACCCCCTCCTCACCCAGTCGAGCACCTGGGCGAGCGTTTTGTCTGCCTTGGTTTTAGCAGCAATGTCCAGGGCAGTGATGGGGAGGTCCAATTGGGTTACCTCGAAAATGGCGTGGACAGGAGCAGGGTCTTCAGCTGGAGCCGGCAAGGGACAGCGGCTGAGAGCGTCAGCGTGGGACAATGTTTTACCTGGCCGGTGTAAGAGTCTGTAGGAGTAGGCTGCTAGGAAGAGGGTCCATCTCGTCATCCTAGGGGAAAGGACTTGAGGGGTCTGTTTGTCTCCGGCTAGTAGACCCAGGAGGGGCTTGTGGTCTGTGACCAGCTCGAAAAAATGGCCAAAGAGAAATTCGTGAAATTTTATAACCCAGAAAGTCCACCTGTCTAGTGGCAATGGCGCATTTTTCTTTTTTCAATTTGAGGCCATGCTGTCTGAACCTCTCTAACACTGCTCGAACTCTCTGGAAGAGTTGGGGTCTGTCCCTGGCTGAGACTAAGATGTCGTCGAAGTAGGGTACTACTCCAGGGAGGCCCTGTAAAATCCGCTCCATGAGGGATTGAAAGATACCTGGGGCAACACTTACGCCAAATTGGAGACGCTTGCATCGGAAAGCACCCCTGTGAGTGACGATGGTCTGGAGTTCCGCTGTTTGGTTATCAACAGGGAACTGTTGATACGCTTGAGACATGTCCAATTTGGCAAAAATGCTGCCAGGTTCAAAAGTGTGTAATAAATGCTGAATGACGGGCACTGGGTAAGCGCTAACTTGGAGAAACTTATTGATTGTGGTCTTGTAGTCCGAGCAAATTCTCAGGCTACCGTCTTTTTGAGGGTGTGACAATGGCGTCTCCCATTTGGCGAAATCTGTTGGCTCAATGACCCCTTGTTTTAATAGTTTATCCAATTCAGCATCTAGTTTTGGCCGAATAGCGAATGGGACCCTCACGCGGTTTTAGCCTGATTGGTACTGCCTGGGGGTCGACTGAGAACGATATTGGGGTACCGTTGTAACACCCCAGCTCATCGCTGAATACATCTGAGTAATCAGCGAATAAGGAGTCAGTGTCTGAGGTTGAGACAGCATGGACTCCTGTTAGCCCTAGGCCGAGATGGGGAAACCAATCGAGCCCCAATAAGGTAGGGAGATTGCCGTTAACTACCACTAGAGGTAGGTGACCTTTAAAAGCTCTAAAACTGACAAGGAACTTGCCTCTGCCGATTACAGGAATGGTCCTCCCCTGGTAGTCCTTCAGGCTAAACTGGCACTTCTGGAGCCGGCTAGTTGATAGGCTGGGCTGGAGCCTCTTGAGGGTGTTCCACGAGATAATTGAGAGCGCTGACCCTGTGTCAACCTCCATGCGGCACGGTTTACCTTCTAAGTAAACGGAGAGAGAGATTTTACTAACAGTGTGGCAAGTGTGCTTGGCACGGTGATGTGTGCGACAGTTCAATACTTGCCTGTGCGGCCCCGAGTGTGAGACGGGGGGGTGCCTTTGTGTTGAGCTTTGAGGGGCTTGGCAGACTCTCGCGATATGCCCCCTTTTATGGCAGTTATTGCAGGTGGCTCCTTTAAACTTGCAGGTGGCCCTTAGATGAGATCCACCACAGGCTAGGCACAGGGTGATGTGCTTGGGTGGACCGATGTTTTCTTGTTTGGGTCCTACCTGCGGCCGTCTGTCGTTGGAGAGACGGTGGACGTCGTTTTCATCACTCAGGGATTCCTCTGCTACCACCTCCTCGGAGTGGACTGGAATTGATGTCAGCTTGGCAGTCGGGCCATGGATTTCGGTGGCTGAGTGTGCTGCCAGTTCTGCTGCTAAGGCCTCCTCGACTGCTTGTGCGAGATTGAGGTCTTTTTTCGCGAGGAGGCGCCTTTGAAGGTGTAGGTCCTTGACCCCGCAGACTAGTTGATCGAGGAGCATGTCCTCCAGGTAGGTTCCAAACCCACAATGCAATGCTGCTGTTCTGAGAGCGGCCATATACTGATTAATGGTTTCCTTGTCCGCTTGCTTCCTCATACGGAAGGTGAATCTCCTGGCAATCTGTGAGGGCCTGGGGGAATAGTGGTTAGTGAGGATTTCAAGTAGCTCTGACCAAGGAACGTTTTTCAACTCACGTGGAGCCACGAGGGCTGTGGCAGTATCGAAGACGATGGCCCCACAGTAGATCAGGAAATACGATTTTTTTCCGATGTTCTCCAGCATCAGCAAGTCCAATTGCATCTATATAATGGTTAAAGCGGTTCTTGTATGATTCCCACTTCTCCTCATCCGGTTTGAACGCTGGGAAGACTGGATTGGAGTTCATGGTGATAGGGCCGGTAGAACAACCTGTGGAAAAAATCTCTCTGGGGCAGCAGAAAAATGCTCTAGTGCCTGTGGCAGGCAAGTGATTTCAGCTCTGGAGAGGCTTTTCGCAGTCCTCTCTCTCTCTCTGGGTTAGCCGAGTTTGGCCGTCAGCTGTTGGCGGCGTTTGAATTCGTGCCTGAGTGGGCGTTAGTGACTTGACTACGGCACCGTGCTGTGCCTTTTAGGTTTGAAATTCAAATGACAGCCGTTTGAATTTCGCGCCTAAACAATGAGCGGCTGCGGCTCGCAGCGCTTCACTTTCCCTGTAGCTGGGCTAACAAGCGGCTACAGACGCTTCTAACTTTTCGTTCTGACCGCTCTCTCTGGCTGCGGATCAGTGTTCGCTTCTATTGCTTGCTGGCCGCTTTCTCTGTCAGCGGACCAGCGTTCGCTCTTTTTGTTTGCTCTTTTTGCTTGCTGACCGCTCTCTCTGGCTGCGGATCAGCGTTGCTCTTATCGCCGGCCGATCGCTCTCTCTGGCTGCGGATCGGCGGCTAGTGACTCAGCGGTTGCAAGGTGCTTCTGGTAGCCATCCCATCCTCGTCGCCAGTGTTAAGTTTGGGGAAAGAGAGGCTGAACCAGAGCATGAGTGCAACAATACTTTATTATAACAATAAAGGGCTGACCGTGCTTGCCAAGCCGGGAACTGGCTCGCAGCGATCAGCAACTGGTTGGACCCCGCAGCCTGCTTTTATAGCTGGCTGCTGGGGAGAACCAACCAATGGGTAAAGGGGAGAACGCCCCCGCAAAGTGAATGGACCTGAGTGAGAACTCCTAGAGTCCTCAGGACATAACACATTCTCTGATCACAACTACTTAAGGAGTTGATCCATTTGGGTCAGCCTAACCTCCAATATTACTGCCAACACTCCAGATACATCTTTATGTTTCTTTCCTCCTCTTAATGTATACAGCTTCCCAAATTCTATTGAAAAATCTCTCCCTGAATGCACTTGGAGCAGAGGGAACTCCTGTGTGGGCTGGACAAAGGAAGCTTTGATCCTGAATATCTGAGCTTCCTTTCTCTGGCACTGCACATTCCTTCCTTTCCACGCATGGAGGATAGGAGAAGGCCTGCTATGGGCCAAAGAAATGAAATTCTGACAGTTTCCAAAACCTAAGAAACACAAGTAATAATTTTTCCAAGCAGAATTCTTTACTTTTCTACACCTATAGACAGAATCTTGCCAAAATGAAATGGTCGTATACTTTCAGAACTATTAGGAACAGTAGGTCTTCAGCCTCTTTCTCTTACACAAACTATGTGAAATGTATTGTCCTCTTACATCTCTAGAATACATTCCCTCTCTCCTGTGAATGTGACCCACTGTAGCCTACCTCATTCTTTCTCCTGCCTAGTGCAAAAGTTCCCTTCCGTGCTGGCTGCCCTCTTCCAGCAGGCAGTTTCTCAATCTGTCTAAACTGAAAAACTGTCTGCTTAATTACTTAATGACAAACTAGGAATAGTTAATGACAACACTAGGAATAAGCAAACTTAATGACTCCTACAATTGCTTAACAACCACAACTGGGAGATTGGCAGTGGTGGGATTCAAATAATTTAACAACCAGTTCGTCAGGGTCAGGTTGTTTGTCATGGGAGGCATGGCCCAACCTGACCCTGGGCATACCACACACACACACACACACACACACACACACACTATCAAAGTAGATCCTGAGTGAAGCTGGCACAAGGGGAGGAGGAGCAGGGAGGAGAAAGGGAAAGCGGCCTTCTGATTCCCTCGCACCGGCTGCTCTATTGCCTGTTTCTCCATTGCAGCGCAGTGCACTGCTCAGGATCCACTTTGATAGCAGGAGGTGGGTAATTTAACAACCGGTTCCCCAAAGTGGTACAAACTGGCTGAATCCCACCACTAGAGAGCGGGGATCGCAGCTGTTGAGCAAAATGGTCATGAGATGTATCACTCAATGATTGCAACCACTTACAATCAAAATTCTGAACCATAATTCTTATATATTGCCAAAGCTTGTTTTTATTTATTTTTTATTTATTTATTTTTGTCAATTGCTTACAAGATAATAGGTATAAGTGATGAATACATGGATACATATAAGAAAAATTAAAAAAAAAATAAAAGAAACAATAGGGCAGGGATGGTAGGCACGTTGATGCGCTTATGCACGCCCCCTATAAAACAGCTATGCAGGACCCTGATTGGCTTGCTTTTTTTCCCCATTCACAAATGGCAATTTTTCTCTTTCTAGCAATGTATATATGCCTACTCGGCTTACAAGCCATAAGTAATTTTGTAAAAAGCTGGATGCACTTTTCATCATTCCAATTTTACAACACCTTTGATCTATCAAAATCTGTCAAACCCTATTATCATCTTGGAAAAGAATTTCATAAAGATTGTCTCTACGATACTACCAGATTCTTTCAGTGGTGCTAGTTGAAATGACAGAGATATTGATTCAAAACCTATGTTACATTCATGGAAAGAGATCCAGGAAATATCTGAAAATGGATTATTATTATTATTATTATTATTATTATTATTATTATTATTATTATTATTATTATTATTTTCCACAATTTTGGGAAGGTCAAAAAGTTTCACGATAAAATTTGACCATTTTGAAATTACAGTAATTCCTTGGCTAAGCCACCCCTTTTTCCTTAAAGAAAAACAAAGTGCAAAAAAAGGAACTAAGAAAAATATCCTGTATGTCATCATTTGTAATGATTTACTATAACCTTTATTAAGATTTCTTAGTTATCTCCATCACTTTAGATTTTATGTAGATGGGCTAGGCAGGTACATAATATTGTGATTTAAACAAACATATTCATTAAAGTATATTGTCTCATTCATTGTCCTACACAGTTATATTTTTGTCAGTAGCATTTTACTATCTCTAAGGAGTTCATTTATTTTAAAATCTATCCTACTAGATGTTATTTTTCATTCCATTTCCATCCAGTGAGTCTTTGCATCACTTCTTCTCTGATTACTTTGCTTTATCAAAACTAAAACTTACTTTTACTTTAAGTGTCTGTAATAAAATCTGAACAGAAATTAATCCAATCTTCTCTGTTCCACTATTGCTTATAGTTCTATGCAATGTATCTGTTTTGTAAGTTTTTTCCCCCGTTCCGACTATGAAACCATTTTTCAAACTTAATACCAGCTATTCAACGATCTTTTCTCCTAAAAACTCCATTACAGTATATTTATTCTACATTCTATAATGCTTTTCATACATTTTTTTTCTGTGTGTGCGCCTTCAACTAAGTTTTGACTCCTGGCGGTTGCCTAGACAAGTTCCTCCTGTTTTCTTGCCAAGATTTCACAACTGATTTGCCATATTCTCATCCTAGAGTTGAGAAAATAACTGGCTCAAGGTCACCCAGGTGGGTTTCTGTTTCAGGCTGGAGCACAATTATTGGCCTTCCAGTTTCTAGCCTGCTGCCTTTAACCCCAACACAAAGTTCTTTCATGGATCATGATAGCTTTGTATGTGTGTGTGTGTGTGTGTGTGTGCAGGCATGCTTGTGCATGTGTGGAGACATTTTCCAGAAACATTTCTCAAGAATTAAATTTTCATTAAGTGAATTTGCAACATGTACCACTGGAATGTCCAAATGGAAATGGGTGTTGGGTAATCAGCTCACTACCATCTATTGAAACCCCATCTCTTGTACAGCGCAAAATAGCACTTCAAGAAAATGCAGGGATTATTAGTTCCTTGATCTCAAGAGAGATAGCTCAGAAAACAGGAATATTGTATTGATGATTCTACAATAAATGAGTGACTAATCAGGAAAATGCAACAGCAATCCCTGAGTGAGGACTCAAGTTCCCAATCCCCGTGGGAAAGGAAGACTAAAGTGTGCTTGGTGAAAAGATTTTTGGTCCATCCACTCTCTCTCCTTATCTCACAATTTTAGGTAAATGTTGTAATGATGAATATGTGAATTACACACACACACACACACACACACACATATATATATATACACATATACATATACATATACATATACATATACATACATACATATATATATTCAGCCTTGTTTGTGTATTCTCCCACGTCATTATAGTTGCACTTTTAAAGATGTAGCAACATATTGGCAGAATCTCATCTGCCATCATCAGGCTTCTGTATATAGTGTTCGTCATAAAAATACAGAAACCTGATGATGGCAGATGAGATTCTGCCAAAACGTTGCTACAACTTTAAAAGCACAACTATAATGACATGGGAAAATACCCAAACAAAGCTGAATACCATACATGTAAGTACCCACGAAAACTTAAGAATATATATGTATATACCGTATTTCCCCATGTATAAGCACCCCCTTTGTATAAGCCACCCCCCCAATTTTTGGACTGTGAAGTTTTGAAAAAAATATTTTATTAGAGAAACAAGTTATGAAGAAAGAAAATTTACAAAGAAACAAAATTCGACGTCTAGATCTACAACTTTGGTCATGTCGCCGAAAGCGGTGCGGGCGACGCTAGCAATCTACGCATCGGAACGAGAGTAGGAACGAAGCATTCAGGCCGATGCCTAGCGTATGCATTTCTATCGCATACTCGCACTCGTAATCGTATCATCACGTACAATTTTTACAAAAAAGTATAGCATACTGCTGGAAAACCAGTTTATTCCTACTTTATTATTTTATGCATTTTTCATGTATAAAAAGTGTACCTGCTTTGTATATGCCACCCCCCTACTTTTTGGGCTTGAAAATTTTGGAAAAAAGGGGTGGCTTATACATGGGGAAATACGGTACATACATACATATTCTAAAAAAAAAAAAAAGTTCCAGGTAAAACTGTGAAAAAAAGAAAGACATCCTGATCTCTGGAACAAAAAATTTATACTGTTCACTCAGCTTTCATTAGCCTCTGCTAACATCATCAGAGTGTAAAACTACCGTTAAGGAGATATGTGCCTTTATATAAATTAACCAATGGCTGTTGTGTGCATGACTTTGACAGCATTCTCTCTAATTCCCTCCCTCAATCCAACAGACTTCCATCTTAAAGGTCCCTTTGTTTTGTCCACTGTATAATATTTATGTCATTTTTATCATATTTTGTATAAATTAGTTCCATATTTCATTAAAGTTCTCCATGCAAAGTCTATATGTATAGGTAATTTTCTCATGAGTGACAAATATTATCAAGTCTAGAATCCATTGAATAAATGGGGTCATGAATACTATTTGTAATGCTCTTTCCAATTTCAGGTAAAATAATACCCATTCATTTGAATTGGTCTGTTTAATGATTAGGACATTCACTTAATGATTGCAGCATTGACTTAATGATTGTAGCATTTGCATAACAACTGCCATGGAAAAGGCTGGAAATTTACTAGCCAGTACCTAAAGACCATTTGTCTGTGGGTGGGAAGGAAGAGACCTGTTCAATGCAAGCAAGACTGAATGGCTTTGGCTGTTTGACTCTCCTCGATATACAATATCATAGGATCCCTTGTAGCTTTCAGGGACCTTGCTAGACAAGTTCCTGGTTATGAAAGCCTGTTCCTTACATTGGGCTCTAGGGATCCATTAGGATTGTTGCTATTGTATCTACCTACCTCTTACACTGCAACCTCATTACCTGATCTCCTTGATTCCACATTGGCAGTGGAATTCCTCAGGCATCCTTTCCTGGGAATGGAGTCATGAGTGTCTACCACACAGGTATGAAACTCCTTCGTGGAGCTGGGGTGGGCGTGGCCTGCACATGATGCATCGGCCCACCAGCCACCAGTTTGACACCCTGACCTACTAGGGCATCCAGAGCCTGACTTCAATTTAGTATTCTGTCAGAGAACTGGCAATACAATTTGAAATTGAGAGAGCTTATTCTGTCCCCTTGTCATGGTCGAATCACACCCTGATTTCCTAGGGATTCTCCAACAACACAGGGAAACTAAATCCAATAATTGGTCTGCTCCAGCGACTACTTGCTGAGCAGTTTCAGAGGATGCTGGGGACTATCCCTGTTGGTCTGCTGCATGAGCCATCCAAGGTCTTGCTTATTGCTTGGAACAGCAAGGCTGCTGAGGCCTTGGATCAGATTGCATTCATCTCTCTCCTTTTTGTCACGCTCCGTGCTTTACAGAAGAATTGAGAGATTAACTAGCTAAAGAGATATTTAGAGTATTGCTGGTGTTCAGTAGGGATGAACTCTACTAAACACAGGTGAAAACCGCTATTAAAGACTTGGTTGTGGTTATGAGTGCCAGTACTTCTCCACCCTTACTGTATCTGAAAAATGCAATCTGACACGCAGTGGTGGTATTCAGCAGGTTCTGACCAGTTCTGGAGAACCGGTAGCAGAAAATTTGAATAGTTCAGAGAACCGGCAAATGCCACCTCTGACTGGAGATTTTACAGTATCCTTCCCCTGCCACACCCACCAAGCCACGCCCACAGAACTGTTAGTAAAAAAAATTGAATCTCACCACTGCTGACACCCCTATTCTGTGGGACAAGGACCTTCCTAGGTAGTGAGGACTTGGAGAACCTCTTTCATGGGTATATCGAGGTATTTGTGTGGCCTCTGTTGGATTAAATCACAGAGTTCTCAGTAGTTTCTTATTACTCCCATGAGTCATCAGTACTATGCAAACTCTCCTGGTTGCTAGATGCAATTCAGGTGCAATTCAAGGTGCTGTTTCTGTGCTTATACTTTCCTGTGTAATCAGGAGTGTTAATGGCTGCATGATAGCTTAGGTCTTGAAGGCATTGTTTTTTCTATAATTGCTGAATTCTTTTCATTTTTGTTATTATAATTTATCTCAAGGGTCGCACAATTACATACGACTCTTGTATCTTTTAATGGATTAAAATATCAAAATAGATGGAATCATAGCATGAAATATGGCTGCACTAAGAAATTAGGATCAACTATCAAATTCAACAGCATCAGTTCCATCATCTATATATGGTCCCTTTGCGACTGATTTTCCCAAAGACTGGCAAACTCTGACTCTTATAAAGGAAGGCCGCTTCTTAAGGATGCAGGAGAAGCATTTCCGTGCATTAATCGAACATGGACATAACAGTATTTCCAGTTCTATGATTCAGTGAATTGCCTTCTTCAGGCTCAGACAGCAACATATTTGCTGTTTGTTTATTTGTTTTATTAGATCTCTATGACTTAGGGTGGCATACATGGCTGTTCGTTTGCTCTGTAATAACCCAATGAAAAGGGGAATTGTTCTTGCTCTCACTAATCTTCTTCATGGGGATTTTAAGAGCTTCCTTTGCTGAGGTAGACTTGAACCTACAGCACCTTGTACAACATATGAACCTCTAGATCCATCACAATGCAGTGTTGCATTACATAATACCCTAGTACTTTACTACTCTTTCTTAAGCCTTTTTCATTTCTTCCCACCACATCTTTTTACTTGTCTTTAGTCAAACCAGGAAAGCTTCTTCTTGCTTTTATCATCTCTGCAGTCTTGGCAAGCAAGTTAAAATATCATAATGGTGATACATTTTAATTTTCAAAATTGGTTTATCTTTGGGTGGCACATTTTTAATGTACAGGATTAAGTATTTAAGGGTCTATTATCCACAGATGGCTTTATTCATGAGCATATGTGGAATATATGGATACTTTTTGAAAAGCTGAAGAAAAAACTATTAAATATATTCATATATTCATCAAATTACTGTCATGCCAAGATCAATTATCCAAGATCCTTGAAGAAAGCCATTTCTGCCATGGCCCCCACCCTTTGGAATATCATGCTTCCCAAAGTAAGATCTGCTGTCACCCACCTGGCCTTCCCAAAGACCTAAAATCCAACTTTGCCAACTGGCTTGGGACCCGGATGGGAGAATACCATTTTAGAAGTGGCAGTAGATTAGCACAATATCTCCACCTGATCTACATCTTGTTTTTTTTATCCATTTTAATATTAATTTTGATGTTTTTAGTTTTTTGGTCCGATATTTTAATGTTTTAATCTTATACAGGTAATCTTTACTTAGCAACCATTCAAAGTTACAACCTACTGTCGTCGTCGTCATCCCCGCCTCATAGTTACCACCCAGTCTCGAATGTTGCAGCACCACAGCCATCATTCACACTTATGAATGACAGCAGAGGCCTGCAACATTTCCCCTGCCTATTGCCCACCCCTCTGACTGGGTCTTCATAGGAACTACACCTATGGAGATTCACTTACCTTGTTAAGATCTCCTCTCCGTGAGAAATGTACTCACTGCTCAGAGATTGACAAAGTCATGGAGTGAAGCAGCAAGCAGTTTATTGTAAAATATGTTCTTGCAAGAGTGCGTAGCTATTAAAGTGGGCACACCCAAGAATAGATTCCAGCAACTTTTTATGTCTTTAGCCCAAAGCGCACATCTCTCCCTTGCATCCCAGTAGCGGAATTCAAAAAAAATTTACGACTGGTTGTGTAGGCACAGCTTGGTGGGTATGGCATGGCTTGGTGGGCATGGCAGGGGAAGGATACTGCCAAATATCCATTCCCACCACATTCCACGGGAAGGTTACTGCAAAATCCCATTCTCTCCCCACCCCACTCACTTGCTTTCCAGCTCTGTTCTCCTTTGCAGGGCAACAAAAGAAGACCCAGCTGATCAGCTGGGACTCGGGAGGCAGAGAATAGATGGGGGCAAGGCCAGTCAGAGGCGGTATTCGCTGGTTCTCCGAACTACTCAAAATTTCCGCTACCAGTTCTCCAGGACTGGTCAGAACCTGCTGAATGCCACCTCTGTTTCATCCCATTTGTCAAGAACCACAAGTTCACAATCTTCCCAACACACTTTGTTCCCCTCGTGAATTTCCCCATGTTTGTCATTCTCCCCCACACCTTTGCCCAGCTCTCCCTTTTCCTTAAACTACCTTTGCCCTTCCTAAGGTGTTTGTTTCATATCTGTGTAATTTTGCTTAATCCACAGTTCCTGCTTTTTTTAAAAAATCAACCACATAAGCATAAGGAACTGAAACAAGCGGTTAATTTCTATACTAGGTGCAAGATTGTGTAGTTAAAACTTTTGTTTTTGTTTGTTCTTACAAGTTGACTTGCTTTTTAGAACATTTCCTATTTTCCAGTCTTGACTTTTTCCTTGGTATTCCAATGCTGTGTTGAACTTTTAAGTACAAATCTCTCAAAAGGTACTTGCTTTTTGCAAAAACAACACTATCTTTATCAGTTTCTTGCATCTGTGCCAGTTTCTTTGCCTGCTTTGTTTCTTCAGGCCTTCAGCACATTTGCAGAGAACAGAGGCCTAAAGCACCAAGATCATGCGAGATCGGTAACGTGACTGACCTCACATGATCTCGTACTACTTTAGGCTTCTGTTTTCTGTGAATTGAAACCTGGCCAATATATGTGCAAATGGAGGGAAGGCTTTGATCTTTCAGGACTTCCCTCCTTTTGCTGTTTCCTTGTTGAAGCCTGCAGGGAGATTGTATCATTATAGGCTTTAGTAGCCCTTTTTAAAAAGCCTTTGCCAGCATAAGCAGACCTTTGGAGGGACACACTCACCCCTCTGGGCCTCCTTTCTTGTCAGCAAAGACTTCCTCAAGAACTTTGCCGATGAGAAAGGAGGGGGCAAGCAAAGAAACAGAGAGGCTGAAGAGTAGACAGATCTTCATAAGTTAAGTGAGGATGGAGTAAACAATTATGGGGACCGTAGGGGAGGAAGAATGAGGCATCTCAGTGGATCAAGGGAGGCCTTGAGTGGTCTGAAGTAGATGGCCTGTTCCATCACTAAGCACCTATGGCCTTCCCCACCCTGAGATACCTCATGTGCACTTAACAACCCACACATTCAATGAGCCAATATGTGGGTGAAAGCAGGTCAAGTTACGAGATTCACTCCTAAGAATCCTCATTCTACAAATGTAATTGGCAGGCTCAATTATATTCGTAACTTGAGGACTACCTTTTGTTTTATTCTGTATTTATGATATTGGATGGCATGGAATCACTTGGGATGGCATGGAAAATTTAATGAAAAAGGAGGAAGGAGGGAGGGAGGGATGGAGAAAGGAAGGAAAGGAAAGGAAGGAAGGAAGGAAGGAAGGAAGGAAGGAAGAAAGAAAGAAAGAAAGAAAGAAAGAAAGAAAGAAAGAAAGAAAGAAAGAAAGAAAGAAAGAAAGAAAGAAAGAAAGAAAGAAAGAAAGAAAGAAAGCCCTCAGAGGGCTGGAAAATTACCAGTCTCAATTCCAAATCAACGGAACACTATGGCAGTTCTTTAAAATAGACAGAGATCCAGTGAATTTTAAAATACAGCAAACTTTTACTGATATGTTTTTGTTCTTACACACACACACACACACAAACACACACATCCACACTTACCCAATGTCTACTACTCAGCTACCTGGCACTAGCCAGAAGAATGGAAGCTGCCAAACTGGGATCCAAAAACATATCAAAATAACTAGGCAGACTTCAGGAGGGCAGAGCTGACGTCACGATGATACGGCATGCAATCTCGGAGGTCTGAGATTGCAGCCGATATCTTTGCCTCTGGACAGTCCAAATGGACCTAAACCGTCCTGAAGAGACGGTGATAGTGAAGGGTGCATCCTGCTGATCCCAGTAACACCGCAAAGTCCCTGATAGATCCAGGAGAACCTCTTTTTGCCAGCGGCAGAGAGGCAGCCATTAAAGCTGCTGAAGTTGGGACAGCTCCAGAACGGAAGAGACTGGAAAGAGAAAGTGTGTCGGTTTGGGGAGAACGTTTTTTTATCATTATTCTAAGACTTAAAGGGACACCCTAAGGAAAAGAAAAAATCTGTAAAAATTTTGACAGAACTGAATAAGCGGCGGTTTTCAAAGGAAACGTCAAAGTGAGGCTTGGCTTTTTATTTTATTTTTTCTTATTACTGGACTTCTATCGCGATTTAGCAATTGCTAACTGGACTGGCTTCCTTTTTATTTACATTTATTTATTTTTTTCTTCTCTTTTTTGATTTTGCAACATTTTAGGTTAGAGGCTCCCTTTAGTCACTTTTTCTCATATAAATATATATATATATATATGTGTGTGTGTGTGTGTTTTCTGAGGTTCTCGCGGGTATTTGTATGTGGATCTTTGGTTGTTCGGGTTTTCTCCCGCGTAAGAGTCAAAGTATCTAGGCAACGTTTCGATGAAGTCTCATTCATCATCATCAGGCCTCTGTCTTTGGCTCTTGCTTCTTGGAGTGATGTGAGATTGCAGCTGCTTCTTCCTTCCAACTGCCAGTGGGGGTGGGACTTGATTGGGTTGGGGCTTGGCTGTGTTCTGATTGGATGGGGGTGTCTTCTCATTGGTAGGGGGCTTGGCTGTGTTTTGATTGGTTGGGGGGTTGGCCGTGTTCTGATTGGCTGGATTTCCTGCTGCCCGGCTTCGAGTTCGTGGTCGCGCTGCATCTCCATAGTGGGTGTCAGCCTGCTTCATGCTTCATCCAAGACAGAGAACAAGAAAACGGCAAAGCCCTCCTCCCATATATAAAAGGCACTACAGACAAAATCAGCAAGATCCTCCAAAAACACAACATTAAAACAGCATTCTGCACAAACAGAAAAATATCCACCATCCTAAGAAACCCCAAAGACAAAATTGAATTAGAAAACCAAGGAGTATACGAAATCCCCTGCACTGCCTGCCCTGCCACATACATTGGACAAACTAACAGAAGAATAAATGCACGCATTGAAGAACATAAGAACTCAATCAAAAAAGAAGAAACGACCTCTTCCCTGGTCCAACACCTCAAAGCCACAGGACATGAAATTGACTTTAAAAATACCAGAACTATCGCCAAAACCGAACACTTCAACAGCAGAATAATCAGAGAAGCCATAGAAATAGAAAAACGCCCACACAGCATGAACAAACAAGATGACACCTCCCGCCTTCCAGCCATTTGGAAACCCACCCTCATAAACAGACGAGTACCTAACATGAAGAATGACACCAGACCCACACCCATGAGAGTCACACAAGATGCCACCACCACATTTCCATGTAGAAAACAGACTCACACCCACTCAGAAGATGAGACACAACCATGGACCAGAAGCTACACTGCAGCTGCATCACTGCCCACTTCAAACCCCTCCGAGCCATACATGAAGCAGGCTGACACCCACTATGGAGATGCAGCGCGACCATGAACTCGAAGCCGGGCAGCAGGAAATCCAGCCAATCAGAACACGGCCAACCCCCCAACCAATCAGAACACAGCCAAGCCCCAACCCAATCAAGTCCCACCCCCACTGGCAGTTGGAAGGAAGAAGCAGCTGCAATCTCACATCACTCCAAGAAGCAAGAGCCGAAGACAGAGGCCTGATGATGATGAATGAGACTTCATCAAAACGTTGCCTAGATACTTTGAATCTTACGCGGGAGAAAACCCGAACAACCAAAGATCCATATATATATATGTGTGTGTGTGTGTATATATATATATATATATGTTTTCTGAGGTTCTCGTGGGTATTTGTATGTGGATCTTTGGTTGTTCGGGTTTTCTCCCGCGTAAGGTTCGAAGTATCTAGGCAACGTTTCGATGAAACAGAGCCGGAGACAGAAGCCTGAAGATGATGAATGAGACTTCATCGAAACATTGCCTAGATACTTCGAATCTTACGCGGGAGAAAACCCGAACAACCAAAGATCCATATATATATATATATATATATATATATATATATATATATATATATATATTCGTTTTTTTACAACTTCTATTATGTTTTGCCTGGGAAAGGAGGAGGAAAAGTGAGAGTAAAGAAACTTTGTAACACTGCCAACTAGAAGCGTGAAAATATTTTAGACAAAACTGAGAAAGCTGAGAAAGAAAGATCAGAGACTCTCTTTCAAGGACATTGCAATGTGATAAGATAGAGGGAAGAGCACGGGATAGTGTTATTGCAGGTGTTCTTCTGGATTTCTATCAACAATTGAAGCTTGGTTTTGAAGTCTGTGGAGAAGAGAGTTATAGTAACAGCCTTGGATGATTAAATAAAGTGCAGTGTGTCCTTTTTATTCTTTTAAGTTGTGCTACCCCTCCTTACCAACTTTATTGTACTCTTTTTTAAAAAGAACAACCTTTATTTTTGTAATATTTCTATTTTTGCTTCTTATTTTAAAGGGAAAGTCTCAGAATTTTTCCTTTTTTTTCTTTCTTCCATGGGATTTTTTGCTTTTTTTATCCATACTCTGGGTTCATTTTTATGTTTTTATTTTTTCATTTTTGAGACCTCTCAATTGGATTAAGGTGGTGAAGAACCTGAAGAACCCTTTTCTCTCTTTCTTTTTTTGTTATTTTTTTTAAAACAACTTTTGTTTCTTCCCTTCTTTTTTACTTAACCATTGATTGGATTAAGGCTTAGAAGAACCTGAAGAAATTTTCTCTCCTTTTCTTTTTATTACTATTGGGCTTCTTTTTTTCTACCATTTTTATTTTTCATCTTGAATTATAACTGGCTACTTCATAATTGGATTAAGGTTCAGAAGAACCCGAAGAAATTTTTTCTCCTTTTCTTTTTATTACTATTGGGCTTTTTTCTCTTTACTATTTTTATTTTTCACCTTGGATTATAATTGGCTATTTCATAATTGGATTAAGGTTCAGAGGAACCTGAAGATCTTCAATTGTTTAAAATCAGCAGGAAATTGATACCTTCTGGCTCTTCAACCTCTACTTCCGCCTCCCCACCATCTGGAGGACAACGTTCAATGCAGACAATGTTAAAGCAAGACAAAGAATAAGAAAAAGAGACTCTACAGATGATCATGCAAGGAATCCAAGATCTTAAAACAAAATCAGACACTATTGAAAAGAAAATAGAGAACATTGAGCAAAGAACAGGACTTCTTTTTATCCCCCAGAGTTGGTGGGGAGGAGCTTCCCATACAGGTCCAACTTCTTTGTTGGTGAGGCTTGGAGAGAGGGTTGTCATATGCTCAGGCCCAACTTTTGTCTTTTTTTTTTTCATTAAAGATTTAGTTCTTTCCCTGATACAATTTTTTCTTTCTTTTTCCACTCTGCTTACATGCCTTCACTACTTTTGAGTATGGTGGCTTTGGCCTATTGTTAGATATTAGCATACTTACCTCCTATTGGTTGAATCGCAAGAGTGGGAAAAAACTAAACAGCCTCCACTGGTCAGAGCCGTGGCTAGATCAGATATATAAAGAGCTGCCACATTTGCAGTTCACATATTTTTCCCTGTAGAGAATAAAATAGGGTTGAATGAGCTGGAGCCTCTTGTCGTCTGTACCCAAGATTTAACACTGGCAATGAAGGTGGGATACTGAGACAAGACCAGCGAGCACATGGCAGATTAGTTTATGGCAACTATTTGGAAATAATGGCCAGAGCCAATACATCGCCCACACTATTCAACCCCACAGCAGAAGATTGGGAATCGTATGTCAACCAATTCCACATGTTCCTAGAAGGAAGTGATCTTCTGAACATTTCTGAACAAAGGAAGAGAGTGGTCTTCCTCACATTGTGACCTGCAGTGTTCAAAGTGGCAAATGCACTATCGGTGCCAAACAATGTGAAGACAATGGCCTGGCCAGACTTAGAGAGAATTCTGAGAGCACACTATACTCCCCTGGCATCCTGTTTAGTTAAAAGGCATGACTTCTATCGCCAAGACCAAAGGGAAGGAGAGAGTATCAGTGATTTTGTCACAAACCTTCAGGACATCGCAGGAACTTGCGAGTTCCTTAATGTGGATGAAGCAATGAGAGATCATGTAGTCCTGGGACTCCGAGATCTAACACTGCAGAGCCACCTACTAACTAAGCCAAAAATAACTCTCAAAGAGACCATCGAAGAAGCATCAGCCATGGAAGCATCCCAGAAATCAGCAGCCACCATGCGGAAAATGAATAAGATGCCCCAGCAACCGCTGAAAGAAACCTCCACCACCCATCACGAGGACATAGAGTCCGAATCAGAGACCAATGAAAATGATGAGGAAGTGAACCAACTTTGTTCGGAAAGGAATCTGAAAAACAAGGAGCGAAAGAAGAAGGATTTCTGGTGCTTAGGGTGCGAAGGAAACCATCCATGATCAGAATGCCATTTCTGCGATTCCATTTGTCAACGTTGTGACTGATGGGGGCATATAGCAAGAGCCTGCTGAGCAGCATAACCCAGCAACAGAAGGCAAAGACAAAGCACATCCTCTCAAAACAAAACAACCCAGCCTGGAGGGCGTTGAAGCCAGTTCAGAACAGAAGAAGAGATGAACCATCCAGCGACAGAGGCAAGACACACCAAACTGTGACAATTGGCCATTCTAGCATGGCCCATGCAAAGAAATTCCACATCCAAGTTACCATAAATGGCAGACCGTGCAAAATGGAAGTAGATTCTGGGTCATACCTATTGATGGTCTCCTGGGACACTTAAAAACTGAGCCCAGAAATAACCAAGAATCAGCTAACAAAACAAAGACTGACATTAAAAGATTATCAAGGCAATAAGTTTCCGGTGATAGGCAGTGGAAAATTTAAAGTGGCATTCAAAGAATATTCCAGATACCTACCGCTAACCATTGTAGACCGGGACTGACCAAACCTACTTGGACTAGAATGGTTCAAACCACTAGGCACATAGCATTACTGAGCATTACTGAGAGTGAGTGGGAAGACAGCTTAATTGAAGAATTCTGGGACGTGTTTGATGGACAATTAGGCAAGTACCCGGGTTCCCCTATTTCCTTTAATTTAGACCCATCCATAGCACCCATTAAGTTAAAGGCAAGGCAAATTCCCTTAGCACTGAAACTGAAGATAGATGAACAACTAGATAAGCTCATCTCACAAGGGATTTCAGAGCCCACTGACCACACCAAATGGGAAACGCCTATAGTCATCCCAGTAAAGTCAGATGGGTCAGTACACAACTGTGCTGACTCTAAGGCCACTCTGAATCGTGCCCTCCAAAAAAGCGTGTACCCCGTCCCAGTGGCACAACACTTACCATATTCTTTGGGGTGTGGAAGGGTTTTTGCGAAACTTGATCTCGTACAAGCCTACCAACAATTACCAGTTGATGCCAACAAGGCAGAAGCCCAAACAATCGTGACAACAGAGGGGCCTTTAAATGCAAGCGGTTACAATTCAGGGTCAGCATTGCCCCAGGGCTTTTCCAGAGTCTAATGGAACACCTCCTACAAGGGTTAGGTGGGGTAGTGCCCTATTTTGATGCTATCCTTATTTCCGCTAAAAAAACCAACTGCGTGACCGCCTAAAGGAAGTATTAACCTGATTCAAAAATGTGGGACTAAAAGTGAAAAAGGAAAAATGTGAACTATCATCGGATAAAGTAGAATTTCTGGGTTTCCTGATAGACTGGAAAGAGATCCACCCCATAGAAAGTAAAATTAAATCAATTAAAGAAGCCCCCAGGCCCAAAAACAAAACAGACTTACAAGCCTTCTTAGGACTGATTAACTTTTACAATATATTTCTACCGCAGAAGGTGACAGTCACGGAACCCTTACCCAGGCTACTTGACAAAAAGGCAACCTGGGCCTGGGGCCGCATTCTGAGACATCAAGAATATAATAACATCGGACCGAGTACTTATACAATACAGCGAGACGTTACCCTTAATTCTAACATGCGATGCATCACTATTTGGAATTGGCACCATCATCAGCCATAGACTGCCAGATGGAAAAGAAGCACCCATAGCGTTCTATTCAAAAACTCTGTCTAAACCAGAACAAAATTACAGTCAACTAGATAAAGAAGCATTAGCAGCAGTCATTGGAATCAAGCGATTCCATGAATATGTCTATGGCAGGAAATTCACCCAGGTCATTGATCACAAACCACTACTGGGAATCATTGCGGGACACAAAGCCACCCCAAACATCTTGTCATCCAGAATGATGCATTGGACTGAATTCCTGACCACATATGACTATGACCTAATATGTTGGGCTGGAAAAAACATCGACCATGCCGATACCCTCAGTAGCTGTCCCCTACCCAACCAAGATGCGGACCCAACCCCTGCTACCTCCACCCTGCTGATAGAGACACTCGAACAAGCACCAGTAATGGCTGCAGACATTGTGAGTATAAGCGCAAAAGACAAACTATTAGCACGAATTTTGAACTGAGTGGGGAGGGGATGGCTGGAAAGTGAAACAGCAAAGAGACTAAACCTTTCCAGATTAGACAAACAGAACTATCTATATTGAAAGGGTACGTGTTGTGGGGAAATTGGGTAGTAATTCCGGAAGAACTAAGGGAACAAATACTAGAAATGTTACATATGGGGCATCCAGGCCTGGTTAAAATGAAGTCACTAGTGAGAAGTTATGTGTGGTGGCTGGGGACAGACAGGGAAATAGGGACTTGGGTGGCAACATGTAAAACCTGCCAAGAATCGAGATCGGTTCCCCTTGCCGTTCCCGACCACGAATAGGAAAAGCCAGAAGGGTAGTGGTCAAGAATACATATTGATTTCGCTGGGCTGGTAAAAGGGCATACATTTTGGTAGTGGTGGCTGCATACTCAAAATGGCTAGAGATCAGCATTATGCACTCCACCAGAATAAAATAGGGTTGAATGAGTTGGAGCCTCTTGTCATGTGTACCCAAGATTTAACACTTTTCACAGGCCTTGACTCATAGAGAACAGAGGCCTAAACAACTGTAGTGCGAGATCACATGAGATTAGTAGTGCGAGATCACATCTACAGTACTACCTACAGTACTGTAGGCCTATGTTCTCCACAAACCAAGGCATGCAGGAGATCCGGGGAAAACCGCTTTGCAAATGAAGAGGCCTTCCCTCTGGTTTCAAAGCCTTTTGCAGTGGATCTTGTGTAGGCCTCTGTTCAGAGAAAACAGAGGCTTAAACTACTAGTGCAAAATCACACAAGATCAGTAGCGCAAGATCTCATGCTACTGATCTCACATGATCTTGCACTACTTTAAACCTCTGTTTTTTGCAAATGCACCAAAGCAGCAAAGGCTTTGCGACTATTGTGAAATTGTGGTCCTTGTCAAATAGGATTGCAATGAGGGACTTGCGCTTTGGGATAAAGGAATAAAAGTTGCTGGAATCTATTCTGGGGTGTGTCAGCTTTGCCAGCCACCTGCTCTTGCAAGAACATATTTCACAATAAACTGCTTGCTGCTTCACCTAATGACTCTATCCAATTTCTGACTAGTGAGTGTGTTTCTCACACATGGGATACCAAACAGCATTTCATAGAGATTGTGTCCAGCTGACCTGGAGATGGAGCTCCTAAAAGCTTGGCAAAAAGTCTGCGCATGCATGTGGGTGTTTGAGAGAAGAGTTATTCCCAATTGTGGAGTAAAAGATCCACAAGCTGACTGCTTATTCCTAGGGGAGGTTTGCACAAGGTCCTTTAAAGCTTCAATTTTTAATTCTTGCATGGCATGCTTTTGTTGCCATACTTCTTCCCTTCTAAACTATCCTTTAATTGAGCCACAATCTCTCTTAATTACACCATTTGGCTCTTTTGCAGCTGAAAATCAGCCTGCAAAATATGGTGGTTATTTTTCAGTTGCTCCAAGTCTCCTTTTAAAGAGGCATTCTCTGATCTCAACTGCTTAAGGAGTTGATCCATTTGGGTCAGCCTAACCTCCAATATTACTTCCAACACTCCAGATACATCTTTATGTTTCTTTCCTCCTCTTAATGTATACAGCTTCCCAAATTCTGTTGAAAAATCTCTCCCTGAATGCACTTGGAGCAGAGGGAACTCCTGTGTGGGCTGGACAAAGGAAGTTTTCATCCTGAATATCTGAGCTTCCTTTCTCTGGCACTGCACATTTCTTCCTTTCCACGCATGGAGGATAGGAGAAGACCTGCTATGGGCCAAAGAAATGAAATTCTGACAGTTTCCAAAACCTAAGAAACACAAGTAATAATTTTTCCAAGCAGAATTCTTTACTTTTCTACACCTATAGACAGAATCTTGCCAAAATGAAACGGTCGCATACTTTCAGAACTATTAGGAACAGTCTGTCTTCACCCTCTTTCTCTTACACAAACTATGTGAAATGTATTGTCCTCTTACATCTCTAGAATACATTCCCTCTCTCCTGTGAATGTGACCCACTGTAGCCTACCTCATTCTTTCTCCTGCCTAGTGCAAAAGTTCCCTTCCGTGCTGGCTGCCCTCTTCCAGCAGGCAGTTTCTCAATCTGTCTAAACTGAAAAACTGTCTGCTTAATTACTTAATGACAAACTAGGAATAGTTAATGACAACACTAGGAATAAGCAAACTTAATGACTCCTACAATTGCTTAACAACCACAACTGGGAGATTGGCAGTGGTGGGATTCAAATAATTTAACAACCAGTTCGTCAGGGTCCGGTTGTTTGTCATGGGAGGCATGGCCCAACCTGACCCTGGGCATACCACACACACACACACACACACACACACACACACACACTATCAAAGTAGATCCTGAGTGAAGCTGGCACAAGGGGAGGAGGAGCAGGGAGGAGAAAGGGAAAGCGGCCTTCTGATTCCCTCGCACCGGCTGCTCTATTGCCTGTTTCTCCATTGCAGCGCCGTGCACTGCTCAGGATCCACTTTGGTAGCAGGAGGTGGGTAATTTAACAACCGGTTCCCCAAAGTGGTACAAACTGGCTGAATCCCACCACTAGAGAGCGGGGATCGCAGCTGATTGCAACCACTTACAATCAAAATTCTGAACCACAATTCTTGTATATTGCCAAGGCTTGTTTTTATTTATTTATTTTTATTTATTTTTGTCAATTGCTTACAAGATAATAGGTATAAGTAAAAACATAGTTATGAATACATGGATACATATAAGAAAAATTAAAAAAAAATAAAAGAAACAATAGGGCAGGGATGGTAGGCACGTTGATGCGCTTATGCACGCCCCCTATAAAACAGCTATGCAGGACCCTGATTGGCTTGCTTTTTTTCCCCATTCGCAAATGGCAATTTTTCTCTTTCTAGCAATGTATATATGCCTACTTGGCTTACAGGCCATCAATAATTTTGTAAAAAGCTGGATGCACTTTTCATCATTCCAATTTTACAACACTTTTGATCTATCAAAATCTGTCAAACCCTATTATCATCTTGAAAAAGAATTTCATAAAGATTGTCTCTACGATACTACCAGATTCTTTCAGTGGTGCTAGTTGAAATGACAGAGATATTGATTCAAAACCTATGTTACGTTCATGGAAAGAGATCCAGGAAATATTTGAAAATGCATCATCATCATCATCATCATCATCATCATTATTATTCACAATTTTGAGAAGGCCAAAAATTTTCACGATAAAATTTGGCCATTTTGAAATTACAATAATTCCTTGGCTAAGCCACCACTTTTTCCTTAAAGAAAAACAAAGTGCAAAAAAAGGAACTAAGAAAAATATCCTGTATGTCATCATTTGTAATGATTTATTATAACCTTTATTAAGATTTCTTAGTTATCTCCATCACTTTAGATTTTATGTAGATGGGCTAGGCAGGTACATAATATTGTGATTTAAACAAACATATTCATTAAAGTATATTGTCTCATTCATTGTCCTACACAGTTATATTTTTGTCAGTAGCATTTTACTATCTCTAAGGAGTTCATTTATTTTAAAATCTATCCTACTAGATGTTATTTTTCATTCCATTTCCATCCAGTGAGTCTTTGCATCACTTCTTCTCTGATTACTTTGCTTTATCAAAACTAAAACTTACTTTTACTCTAAGTGTCTGTAATAAAATCTGAACAGAAATTAATCCAATCTTCTCTGTTCCACTATTGCTTACAGTTCTATGCAATGTATCTGTTTTGTAAGTTTTTTCCCCCGTTCCGACTATGAAACCATTTTTCAAACTTAATACCAGCTATTCAATGATCTTTTCTCCTAAAAACTCCATTACAGTATATTTATTCTACATTCTATAATGCTTTTCATACATTTTTTTTCTGTGTGTGTGCCTTCAACTAAGTTTTGACTCCTGGCGGTTGCCTAGACAAGTTCCTCCTGTTTTCTTGCCAAGATTTCACAACTGATTTGCCATATTCTCATCCTAGAGCTGAGAAAATAACTGGCTCAAGGTCACCCAGGTGGGTTTCTGCTTGAGGCTGGAGCACAATTATTGGTCTTCCAGTTTCTAGCCTGCTGCCTTTAACCCCAACACAAAGTTCTTTCATGGATCATGATAGCTTTGTATGTGTGTGTGTGTGTGTGTGTGCAGGCATGCTTGTGCATGTGTGGAGACATTTTCCAGAAACATTTCACAAGAATTAAATTTTCATTAAGTGAATTTGCAACATGTACCACTGGAATGTCCAAATGGAAATAGGTGTTGGGTAATCAGCTCTCTACCATCTATTGAAACCCCATCTCTTGTACAGCGCAAAATAGCACTTCAAGAAAATGCAGGGATTATTAGTTCCTTGATCTCAAGAGAGATAGCTCAGAAAACAGGAAAATTGTATTGATGATTCTACAATAAATGAGTGACTAATCAGGAAAATGCAACAGCAATCCCTGAGTGAGGACTCAAGTTCCCAATCCTTGTGGGAAAGGAGGACCGGTCACTAAAGTGTGCTTGGTGAAAAGATTTTTGTTCCAGCTACTCACTCTCCTTATCTCACAATTTCAGGTAAATGTTGTAATGATAAATATGTGAATTACACACACACACACACACACACACACACACACACACATATAATGTTTTCTTAAGTTTTCGCGGGTACTTACATGTATGGTATTCAGCTTTGTTCAGGTATTTTCCCACATCATTATAGTTGTGCTTTTAAAGTTGTAGCAACATTTTGGCAGAATCTCATCTGCCATCATCAGGCTTCTGTATTGTGTTCGTCTGTGAGTCAGACTTTTGCAGTTGTTTCAGTTTTAAATTTAGGGCTAGCCTACTGCTGTGCCAGAATGGTTTTTTCTTCATCCTGATTGGTTGGGAGGCTTGGTCTGTGTTTATTGGTCTTGGAGTTTGCTGTGTTCTGCTTGATTGGTGTTCCTAATATCTTCTGTCTGTTTTGTGGCTTGTTTTGTCTTGATTGGCTGGCAACATTGTGTTCCTGTATTGGTTGGGGTGTGTTTGAGCTGGAGGTATCAGGGGGGATCTGTTTGTGCCCAGGTGTTTTCCTAGCTTGTGGTGTGGAGATTTTTTTGTTTGTGAGTGCAGGCTTCCAAATAATTGACAGTCTGGTGGAATCATCTCTTCTATATTCATGCTTTCAGGTCTTTTTTCAATCTCTATGGCTTCTCTGATAATTCTGTTGCTGGGGTTTTCTATAGTGGCTAGGATTTTAATGCCATTGAAGTTGATGCTATGACCTGTGGCTTTCATGTGTTAGACTAGTGAGGAAGTGTGTTCCAGCTTTTTTACTGCATTTTTGTGTTCATCCAGGCGGGTACTTATTCTTCTATTGTGTGGTGGTCTCTCACCCACACTATTGATCTGTCCAATGTATGTGGCCGGGCATGATGCACAGGGGACTTCATATATGCCTTGGTTTTCTAGGTCAATTTTATCTTTGGGGTTTCTGCTATTTTTCTGTCCGTTTTGAACTCAGTCTTGATGTGATGCCTGTGTAGTATCTTACTGATTTTGTCTGTATTACCTCTTATGTAGGGCACGACAGCTGTTCCATAGGTCTGTTCATCTTCTAGGTCTCCATTATGTCTTAGTGTGATCCACAAAAACACAGAAATCACAGAAATCTTTCCAGAATTCATTTCCTTTTTAAACTTGCCCAATAACGCATACAGACAAACATTCATTTTGACTAATCGTTGTGACTCAAATTGTGCTATAACAAACTCCTCTATTTAGGATCTATTTTGCTAACAATGGTAAATCATGTTGCAAAAGCAGCTGGACAGAAACTGTGCCTTTGGTCTTTCATTTCAAAGCTTTTCTGCCTATTGGGTAGCTGAAGGAATTGAGTTCCAGAGTTTGTTGACTGACTCTTTATTGATGTCTCTGCCTTCTCCTAATTAATACAAATATTTAGAATACTACATGTTGATGTGTGTGTCACATTGAGGGCAGAGCAGCAAGCTCACATTTACCCAGAATACTTTATTTTCTTATGTGAAGCCTTCTGGTCTTATAAACTACATTTTGATCGTGTAGCCTTTGAAGTGGAAAAGCCAGCTAGATTTTCTGTTATCAGTATGGAAATGATACCCAGCTCTATATTTCAACCCTGTGCAGATGAAGCTGTCAAACTACTAACCTCAAGACAGCATATGGATGGGGAGGAAGTGATCAGTTCAATGCAAGCAAGACTGAGTGGCTTTGGCCATTTAATCCCCAGGTTTACAATATTCCTTTCATTGGTCTTGGATGGGGGTGCAGTTCCCTATTCAGGACAGGTACACAATATGGGGTTCTTCTACACTTGCAGCTACTGCTCAATCAGAAGGTGACACCTGTGACCAGGAGGGTCCTTGCCCAAATTGATCTGGTGTAACATCTCTTCCTTGACAGGATTTCCTTCAGATGGTCATCCATGCCATGGTTATGCAAACACACACATACACACACACACACCAAGGATGTTGGTAAAGACAGTGGGAGGGTCTTAGTCCTGGAATTGAGGGGCACATAGATGGTTACTGTTTGGTGAATGAAGGTGAATTAATCGGATACATGCATACGGGTTTGGGAAGATGAGTGGGTCTATCGATTGATATCAGGGAATTCCTTGTGGCTTTCAGGGATCCTGCCCAACAGGTTTCCAATTGTGAGAGCCTGTCCATCAAGTCTACGGATCAGCTGGGACTATTGCTATTTTACTTACATCACTGCTGTACTAAAACCTCCTTGCCTGTCCTCCTTGGTAAATGGAGTCTGAGGTAGTTCAGGACTTCAGGACTTCCATGACACAATACAACAAACCATCGAGAAGAATGAGCAAAAACTACAAATAGTGGAAATCAGATCAGAACAAAATGAGAAGAAACTGGAATTAGTAGACAGAAAAATGTTGACAATGAATAAGGAATTAGAGGAACAAATTATCCACCTGGAGATGGATCTTGCTGCTTTTTACTTGAGGTTCCAGAATGTTATGGAGAGCAAAGAGGAAGATCTGTACACCAGCATGGCAGAGCTAATTGCGCCAGCTCTACCTTACCAAACCTATGGTCTTTAGCAACAGTCATCCCTATTTTCAAAAAAGGTGACCCCTGCTATTTTGAAAACTACAGACCAATCTCATTCTGTTGTGCCATGTGCAAAGTTATGGAATCTATTATTAATCAATGTATTACCTTCCACCTAGAATCAACCAACTTACTCTCCAATAAACAATTTGGTTTCAGAAAAAAATTATCCCTGCAATTTCCAACTTCTACACTGCTAAAACATATGAACTACACTTCTTCACCAGGGTAAAGCAATAGATATAATTTACATTGACTTCTACAAAGCATTTGACTCAGTGGTTCATGACAAACTACTACTAAAATTAAATTCTTATGGTATTTCCGGATCCCTTCACAAGTGGATTGCTGTCTTCTTGTCAAACAGGCAACAAATAGTAAAAATAGGAAACACCCTATCAAACCCTGCACCAGTTATCAGCGGTATCCCTCAAGGGAGCGTTCTAGGACCCACACTCTTTACACTCTATATAAATGACCTTTGTGATCACCTTATTAGCAACTGCGTCCTCTTCACTGATGATGTAAAACTATTCAACACCACCGTCAATGCTACTGTCCTTCAAAAAGACCTTCATTATGTGTCTGAATGGTCTAACAGTTGGCAACTCCAAATCTCTACCAACAAATGCTCTGTCCTGCACATTGGTAAAAAGAAATCTATATACCAAATACAAGCTAGGCAGATATGACCTTGTTGATGACCCTCACTTTGTCAAGGACCTTGGAGTTCTCATATCAAATGACCTAAGCACCAAAGCTCACTGCAACAGTATTGCCAAAAGGCCTTAAGAGTTGTAAATGTAATTTTAAGAAGCTTCTCCTCTGGTAATACTAATTTGCAAACTAGGGCATTCAAAACCTTTGCTAGACCAACATTTGAATTCAGCTCTGCTGTCTGGAATCCGCACTGTATATCAGACATAAATACAATTGAGCAAGTCCAGAAGTATTTTACCAGAAGAGTACTACATTCCTCTGTTTGCAACAGAATACCCTACAGCACCAGACTTGAGATTCTAGGCTTAGACAATCTCGAACTACACTGACTAAGACTGGACTTAAGCATAGTACATAAAATCATATCTTACAACTTCTTACCAGTTAATGAATATTTCAGCTTTAACAACAACAAAACAAGAGCCCACAACAGATATAAACTAAATGTAAACCACTCCAAACTCGATTGCAGGAAGTACGATTTCAGCAACAGAGTGGTCAATATCTGGAACTCACTACCTGATTCTGTTGTCACCTGCTCAAACCCCCATTCCTTTATCCTCAAACTAACCTCTATTGACTTCGCCCCATTCCTAAGAGGTCTGTAAGGGATGTGCATAAGTGCACAATCGTGCCTACCGTCCCTGTCCTATTGTCCCCAATTATTAGTTCCTATTTCTATGTTTATTCTTGTTTCTATTGTATAGTAAACTTTTGACAAATTAAATAAATAAATAAATAAATAAATAAATACATTAAATACCTAGGCACAGTCAAAAGATCCTGCTGGAAATCGACGAAGCCTACAGAATCCAAACTAGCTATGCAAGACATAATAGATTACTGCAAGAAGTCCACGTTAGGTTTCCTAGGAAGAAAGTAAGGGACATAATACAACATAACAACGAGGGATGAACTGTTAATATACAAAGATAAAGAGATACAAATTTTAAAACAGACGATCATGAGCATCTCTCAGGTCACCTGGAGCCTGAATTCTGAGTTAGCATTCCTGTCAGAGAACTGGCAGCGTGATCTGAAATTGGGAGAACATATGCTGTCTCCTTTTCATGGGTCAGATCAGACCCTGATTTACTAGGGATTCTCTAATGCTATGACTCACCACAGGGACTGGACAAAATAGATTGGTCTGCTTCAACTGACTGATTGCTGAGCTTCAAAGGAAGCTGGGGACTATTCCTATTGGTCTGATGCATGGTCAATCAAGGTCTTGGCTGTTGCTTGGAACAAGGGGGCTGCTGAGGACTTGGATTGGATTGTACCCATCTCTCTCCTTTTCTCATGCTGCATGGTGTACAGAGAAATTGAGAGATCAAATTGCAGAAAAGCATCTAAACATTGCTTGTATTCAATAAGGAATGAACTCAATGGAACACAGGTGAGAACCACCATTAAAGCCTATATTGTGCCGGAGTTCTGGTCTGCAGCGCTTCGGGGCAGGCAGGAATCCATGACTGTGCGCGGTTTCTGCCTGTGTTCGCTGCCTGAGTGCCCTGAGCCACCCGGCTTCAGGGCTAGCCACCTCCGTAGAAGGTGGCGAAAACAGGGGGGACCTGGCAGGGTCGAGAGATATCGCACCTCTCTTTTCCCCCCTTTTCCAAAGGCAGCTGAGCAGCGGTCAGAAATGGCCGCCACATAGAAGCACTCAGCTAGAAAAAGAAAGTGCAGGAGGAGTTGTGAAGAAGTGGAAGTGTTTTTTGCTGATCGGGAAAAGTAACAGCGAAAGTACCCTGGATCTTAAAATTTGCCAAAGATACATCATTTCCAGAGATTTACAAGCGGTGAATGGAAATTTGAAAGGGAAAGTTTTTCTTTCTTTTCACTTTCCTTCCTAACGTGATAGCGAACAGAACCGCAAGAGAAATCGGAAAACCCACATTGGAGGTAATTAAATGCTAAAGGGGTAAGGATTTCTGAATATTCAAAAAAAAAAAACCTTTTTGCTGTAAGTGGGAAGGGAGAGGGGAAAAAAATTGGAGCAGAATTTGAAAGTAGGGAGGAGATTGCCTAGAACTTCAAAGAGTTATTAAATATTAACAAGACTTCTAAAAGATACATTGGAATTTTGTGACTAAACAGTAACCCCAGAAAGAGAAAGGGAAGAAAGAAGAAAGTACTAAAAGAAACAGCTTATTTGGATTGTTTGGTGATTTTGGAACTTTTGGGAACTATCTTTGATTAAAAGCATGGGTGGTTGTTTTGGAAAAACCTTTTCTCTCTATAATGGCATCACTTCTGGATGAATTGAAAACTGAATACCAAAAATACAAAAAAGAAGAACAAGAAGGAAAAGATTCTCTTGGCACTCTTTTTCAATTTTTAGAAATGGCGGTTTGTACTTATGAAAAACTGACTGCGTAACAAGATGACTGGGATAAAGAAGAAGCCATCTTTGATGAACAAGTGACTCTACTTGGGGAAGGAAAGGAGAAAGAGGAAAAGAAAAAGGGGACTTTAAGACTTGAAAAAACAACCAAAAAGGATAAAAATGAGTTGAAAGGTGGATACAAGGTTAGGAAACAACAGAAAGGGGGAAAGCAGAAGAAGAAAGGGGTGGTGGAGAGACAAGGGGGTAAAAAGGGCAAGGAGAAGAATAAGCAAGGGAGAATGGAAGGGATGAGAAGCCTCAATGGTGGGGAGCAAGATGTAAAGAAACAAAATTCTTTTAGAGACAATGGGTAAACATAATTGAAAAAGGGATTCTGTAAAGGTACACAAGTTTGTATTCTTATATTTGTATTTAGAAATAATGTTAGAAAATTGGAAACAACATGTAATCAAAAATGGGATAAAATATTTAGTGTAATTTAGTGAAACTTTTGTGAAGAAAAAGAAGGCAATGAAATAAATGAGAGAATTGAAGTAGGAGAAATGGGAACATTTTAATGAAATAATGATTTAAAATATGTGATGTGGGGGGGAAATAATTATGGAAAGTATAAGTGTTCCCATAAAAGTATGATATTTAATTGAAAAGTAACGTGTAAAGTATTTAAGATATAAATGAATATTAATATTAATGATTAGATCTGTATTGGCATTAATAGTTGTTTTAATTACATCATATACCTATAATTTTTTTTTCTATAAAAAACATTGTGTAATTTTAGAGAATAAAATTGTGAATAAAATAAATGAAATGAAATAAATGAGAGAATTGAATTAGGAAGGAACAGGAACATTTTAATTACTTAATGTTTTATAAAATATAAGTGAAGTGGGGAGGAATTAATTATTGAAAGTTTATAAGTGTTCCTCATAGAAGTATGATACTTATCTGAAAAGTAATGTGTAAAACATTAAGATTTAAATGAATATTAATATTAATGATAGAATTGAATTGGTATGGATTGTTGTTTTAATTATATTATACATTTATAATTTTTTCCTTTTTTAAAATACAGTGTGTAAGTTTAGAATGTACTAAACAGAATCCCAATGCAAGTCATGTATTATATTAAGTGTTATAAATTTAGGGGAAAGTGTTAAAGGCGTCATACTCCAATCAGTGTACAGGAGAAATTTTGCTTAAAGAGAAAAGATAAATGGATAGCTGGAAATAGAACAGACAAAGAATAATAAGCATTATGATTTGAACTGAGATGAGATAAATAAAATAAAACTAAGAAAGTTAAAAGAGGTGAAAAGAAGTTATATAGAAAATTGAAAGTGGTAACAAGATATGGAATGGTATATAAAATGAATATGAATTTGAATTTGTGTCTGTACGAAGAGTTGTAACCCGGGATCAAGCAGCTTTCAGAAAAGATGTTCTATGTTTTTATGTTTTGTTTGTTTGTGTATTGTCTTTCAAAATCAATAAAACTGTTTTTTAAAAAAGCCTATATTGTGCCTTTAAGACTGACAAAATTTTGATATTTCTCCACCTTTATTGCAGCTGCAGAATCCATTTCTTGCTATTCTAATGAGTCATCATTATCATGCAAACATTTTCTTGTCAGGAATGTTAATGGATGTATGATCCCTTGGCTCTTTAAGTCATTGGTTTTTTTCTGTGTTTGTTGAATTCTGTTTATCATCATCATTTTATCTCAGAGTTTGCACACTTAAATGCAACTTTAGTGGATTAAAACATCAAAATAACATAGTTGCACAAAGAAAGAAATCTGCATCAAGTATAAATTCAGCAACATCAGTTCTACCACCTACATATTTGAGGGGCTGAGTTTCCCAGACAAGGATCAGCAAACTCTGACTGTTATAGGGGAAGACCAATTCTTAAAGATGCAGAAGAAGCTTTTTCATGCACTAATGGAAGGTTGACAAAAAGCATTTCCAATTCTACGATTGAGTGAGTTGCCTCCTTCAGGCTCAGATAGCAACGTATTTGCTGTTTGTTTGTTTATTAGTAGGCTTAAAGTGGCGTACATAAGCAGTCAGTTTGCTCCATAATAGCTCAGTGAAAAGAGGTATTGTTCTCACTCTTTCTGCCCAAACTTCTTCATATAGTTTTTAAGAGCTTCCTTTGCTGAAGGAGACTTGAACTTGCAACATCTTGTACACTTATAAGTCCTTCACAATGCAGTGTTGCATTGTACATAATACTCCAGTACATTAGCACTCTTCATCAGGTAGATTTCATTTATTCCCACCCTGCATTAGATTGGGAATTGTCTCTATTCCTTTTTTCCTGTCCCTTAGAAGAATTGGTACTGTTTCCTCTCAGATACAATGCTTTCATGGTCTCCTATAGGTAGTTCTTGTGGTAGTTCTTATGAAGTCAGAAAACTGGGCAAAAGATGGTTCCCTCAGAATGGCAAAATCTCAAGAGTTATTCAGCCTAAATTACTTTCTTCCAGTGAGGAAAATCAAAGTAACATCAAACAATAAGATTAACATGGTAAATAGATACATACACTCACAAATTGGAATCAATATAGTAGTAAAAGCATTTTTATTATTTGAATTATTTAACATTTAGTCAGAATTAAGCATGTTTAATATTATTTTCTGGCCAAAATGATATCAAGGATCTTTCCTTTCTTAAACTGAATGTCTTTAAAGCCAGCAGTTTGGAAGAGCATTCGATGTTCTGATTCTTTCCGTGATTTTCCTTCACATATAACCAACATTATCATGCAGTACAAATGAGCAGGAAGCGACCCAGATATTTTGTCATCAATAACTGGATCCACTGCCAAGACTCCACCACCTGTTGCAAAGTAATTTATTAAATCAGTAATAGGTTGCCTACAAAAGAGACGATGTCCTTCATCTCATTTTCATTTTTATTGCTGTGACCTTTCTCCCAACATTTTCCCCCCTCTTCTAAAATGATTGTTTTGGGCTCTTTTTCCCTAGGTTAAGTCCATGCTCCATTTTAGTCTCCTGAGAGTCCTAAAAGATATATAAAATATTGTGTCAACCCTGGATCTTTCATTATAGACTAATATAGAACATAACACATGCCACTTTAGCCTATTTACCACAGGACTACTTCCCACACTCTGCCTATGTATTATGACTGAAGCATCAGGAAAGTTCTAAGAAATCTTTCCACAGGTGGACTTTATTTAAATTCAGTAAGTGACATTTCTTCTGTCTTGGGGGGTGGTGGTGGTGGTAAGAAAGAAGTAGGTTTCATAACATAGCTTTCATAGGCACCTATGGAAGGAATTGGATTCCATAGTATAGTAATGCTTCAATGTTGGTTAGGGAACACACAAAAAACTGCTGTGGCCCAGGAGACCTCAGTCTGCTTCCCTGCCTTCTTCTCATCAGACTTAGAAGTTCCAGGACTTCTTGCACCATCATCTTCTGGTCTACTATATTTAACTTTTTGTGTAGCTGCTGACAACTATGTCAAGCCAATGTGAGCCAAAGCCAGATGGCTAGCAAACATAATGTTCTGAAGAATAGAAAGGCTAGCAGATGGTGTAGAGGGGAACTCATGTGTGGACTGGAAAAAGGAAGCTGGGCTACTGAAAATAGCAATAGCGATAGCACTTAAGACTTATATACTGATTCATATAGTGCTTTTCAGCCCTCTCTAAACAGAGTCAGCATATTGCCCCCAACAATTTGGGTCCTCATTTTACCCACCTCGGAAGGATGGAAGGCTGAGTCAACCTTGAGCCTGGTGAGTTTTGAACTGCCAAATTGCAGGTAGCAAAAGTAGCCTGCAATACTGCACTCTAACCACTGCACCACCAAGATCTGAGCTTCCTTTCTCTGGCCCAGCACAGCGGTTCCCTTCTGCACATGGAGGGCAGGGGAAGACCTGCTGTGGATCAGGGAAAGAAAGCTATGTCAGTCTCCAAGAAAGATATGTAGTGATTCTTCCAAACATGGGTCTTTATTGGTCTACACGTACAGACAGAATCTTGCCAAACTGAACCAGACTTCATGAAGCGTTAAGTCTGGGGGCTATTAGGGAGGAGTTGGCTTCATCCTCTTTCTCTTACACAAACTATCCGAACTCAGTTGTCTTTAATTTCTCTGGATGTGCCCCCTCCTTCTGGGAGTCTGTCCAACTCTATTCCAACACATATCAGACCTTTGAGATCCAAGGTTTCTTTCTGCAGCCTAGTACAAAAATTCAATGCATGGAAAGGAATTGCCTGCCCTCTTTTGGCATGCAGTTTTTCAGTCCCCCCACTTAGCGAGCCACACAACTGCTTAATAGTCTCAAAGAAAGACCCGGTGGTCACATGCTTTCAGATAGTCCTTGACTTATAACCCAATTGGACCCCTAATTCCTGATGTTAAGCATGATAGTTGTTAAATGAGTTTTGTTCCATTTTACAATTTTTCTTGCCATAGTTGTTAAATGAATCATTGCAGTTGTTAAGTTAGTAACACAGTTATAAAGTGCACCTGGCTTTCCTATTAATTTTGCTTGTCAGCGGGTTGCAAAAGGTGATCACATGACCCCAGAACACCAGAACCATCACAAATAGGAACCCGTTGCCAAGCGTCTGAATTTTGATCACATGCCCATCTATTCGAACAGTCACTAAAAGAATAGATATAAGTCAAGGGCTACCTGTATCACATAAAGACTGCAAAGACCTACAACCAACCTCCTGAGCCCCTTTTAGAATGGAATGGAATGGAATGGAATGGAATGGAATGGAATGGAATAGAATAGAATAGAATAGAATAGAATAGAATAGAATAGAATAGAATAGAATAGAATTCTTTATTGGCCAAGTGTGATTGGACATAAATACATAAAAAAGCTATTTTGCTCTGGTTGGTTGGTTTGTCTTCCCATTGACAAATGGCAATTTTTCTCTTTCTAGCAATGCCTACCTGGCTTACAGGCTGTAAATACTTTTGTTAGCAGCTGGATACACTTTTCATCACTCCAGTTAAACAAGACTCTTGATACGATGTAAAGATCTGCTTCGGGAATTGGATCTTTAAAAAAATCCCCTGTAATAAGAATAAATCTCTTAATAAGATAGGTAATTCTACTAACTCTACAATAATGCTGGCTTTTTTTCAACTACTGCTTTAAAATGGCAGAGATGTTGATTCAAAGCACATATTACCTGCATGGAAAGAGATCTGAGATTCATCTGAAAATGCATTATATTTTTTTGATATTTCCACAACTCCAGGAAGATCGAAAAGTTTCACGGTACAATTTGGGTACACTGAAATCAATTCCTTAGCTAAGCCACCGCTACTTCCTTGGGAAAAAAACAACACAATGCAAAAAAGGAACTATGTGAGACAGATATCCTCCATATCAATATTTTTAACAATTTACTAGAACATTTGTTATGATCTTTAGCTTACCTCATTATTTTATTGTTCATATAGCTGTGCTAAACAAATGTATAATATTGTCATTTAAAGAAGTGTACAAATGTATGTTTGTTCATTTGTTTATATATCAAACTTATTAAATGTGCATCTCCCTCACTGAGGGGCTCTGGGCGGTGTACAATTTAATCAATAAACAAAGCATTTTACACCCCTGTAATCCCTTTTATCAGGATGGAATCAGGGCAACTAACTGAAGCTGAGTGTTTCCTGGTTGGTGCACTTCCTGACGCCTACACAGAGTTTGCAGCAGATATTTTCTCTTTGTGCTCTGATAGAGAAACACATATCACTGCCTAAGGTTGAACTTTCAACCTTCTGAGTGGAAGCAACCATCTTCACCTCTAGGCCAGCATGTCACTTAATATAATAAAGCATTAAAAATGAATAATTTAAGATAAAAAATGTAAAACATTATAAAAGTGCAAGAGATGGGAGACGTAAAGAGAAAACAGGTGTGAGAGGGAAAGGGGGTCTCATGGATCCTCTCCTATGGATGTGTGGCCTCTAATGTCCTACACACATGCCTACACAGCCAGGTTTTGAAGATTGGAAGCTTTCCTCACCTCTAGGAGAAAGATGTCCCACAAAGGAGGAACAATGGCAGAAAAGGCCATCTTCCTTGACCCTGCCAATCAGAATTCTCTCACTGACTGATTCTGTAGCACACATGCAGCACCCCGAAGGAGAGGTCCTTCTCCCCAAGGCCACCATGCAATTGGCAGCTTGCCAGCTTGGATGCTGATACAAGTCCCCAAGCATGGAATGGGGTGTGTCAGTGTCTCTGTGTTGTGGTCTGTCCGCCGCCAGCCCCTCCAGAAGCCGAATCAAAGGAGGAGGAGCTGTGGGAGACAGAAAGTCAGCATCAAGAGAGCTCCGAGAAGGAAAAGGGAATGGAACTGGTGGAGAGAGATATAGAGATAGAGCCTGGGCCGTCCATCAGCCCTCAGATGGAGGGTCAACAGCCCCCAGGCCTGGAAGTGGCTGATGAGGAAGAGGAGGAATAGCTGGACCCGGTGCCTGATGCACAGGTGCACAGAAGGCAGAGGAGAGGAGAGCAATGGTTTCTGTGTCAGTATGTCAGAGTGTCTGTGTTTGCTTCACTCAGGCCAGGCCACCTTCGTAAACCAAAGGAGAATGCCCAGGCTCATGGTAAGTTGTACCCTTGGCAAATTACCCAGGACAACTTGTCCCATGGCCAGGTGGCAATGGCTAGTTGTTCCATTCCAGCCTGGATAGTTGTTCCATTCCAGCCCCACCCTTGCAGGGTAGGGTGGGTTTTTGTTTTTGTTTTTCTGCAAGACTTCAGTTCAGGTTTGTGATTTCTTCCTTCATAAGGTTGAGAAAAAATGACTGACCTAAGGTCACCGATCTGGGTTTCTGTCTAGAGCTGGATTACAACATCTGGTCTCCCAGTTTCCAGACCGAATGCCTTAACCTGGGGGTGTCAAACTCAAGGCCTGGGGGCCACATGCAGCCTGCGACGTGGTTGGATCTGGCCTATGGGGCCATCCTGGAAAATGTAAGGGGTCAGTCCCATGGCTTTGGCCCAGTCTATTCGATGCGAAAAGGAAATATCGAGCCAGCATGGCTTCGGCCCTGTCTCCCATCAAGCTGGCCATGCCCGCCCAGTCGGCCATGCCTGCCCAGCCCCCTGAGGTCAACCACAGCCCTGATGCGGCCCTCAATGAAATTGAGTTTGGCATCCCTGCCTTAACCACTACACCACCTGGCTTTATCTTCATTCAATGCATGATGACAATATCATCCCAGGCGAAGGAGAGAAAATGAAGAAAAAGAGTGTTTTCATCTTCAGAAATACTCCCGCCTCTTTTCCAACAGTCTCAGGATTGGTACTTATTGGGAGACATCCAATAATTCTGATAAGCTAAGCCATATAAAATTAGGTATTTAAAAGTAAGGTTCAAAACTCTAGAATAAAAGGATCATAGAGTAGGATTCTACAACTCTACTTTTGCAATCAGGGAATCAATTGATCAATCCATCAGAATAGAGCTGGAAGGGATCTTTAAGATCTTCTAATCCAACCTTCTGTTCAAGCAGGAAACCCATTAAGAACTTTCAGTGATGAAGCACCCACAACTTCTGGAGGCAAACCGTCCCATTGGTTACAAGGTCTTGACAGAGCTGGAGACGTCTTTCAATCCAATTTCACCAGGATATCACATAGTATCATGCTAGTAAGGGGCATGATGAAGACCTTCAGATACTTACCACCCAGATCACAAATGAGCTGAAATTCAGAAAGATCAAAGGCAGAGACCACATCTTTTCCATGCAGACTCCAGCCCTCACTCATGAAATTGAGAAATCTTTCAACACCTTCCTTTGAACTAGAATTGAAATTTGCATTGGCAGATGATTAACAACTACATGAAATACAATATGATTAACATCTGATCATACGTCTAAAATTATAGTTTTCATTATGTAGCCATGGTTTCTGCAGGCTTTTGTGTTAATTATCTGGTTTTGAAGAACAAATTATTTAATATTTGTCTTGACATTTGATGGCATTAGTAATCCATATGACCTAGATGAATTATTCTCATTTCCATCCAATTTGTACCCTGAGCAATTCCTGGGCAGAATTGTTGAATACTGTGTACTAATATTTGCCTTAGGATCAGCTGTCATGGAAGGATCTCAAAAGGAGCCAACGTTCTTGTGGGCTGGCATTTGAGCAACAGAAAATACATGACAAGGATTTGGAAGAATCTCTGGAAAATGAATGAAAGCACCTTTGTTCTTAAACTGGACCATAGTGCACATTCTAGCAATTGATCTGTAGATGAACTAGCTCTACTTGAAGATTCCAGTTCTCCCTTTTGAAAATTAATTCTCACTCAGTGAGACAGGTTGTAACAATACCCCAATGCCAGGAAAGAGAGACTGGAAAAAAATAACATCATAAGACAGAAAGGACATTTGAAAGTATGTATATTGTCATGCCCCAGCATATAATTTTTATATACTGCTGTTGCTCTCTAGCCCAACTAGTGGCCAGAGACACAAATATGCCTCAACATACAATCTTTATATACTGCTGCTTTATTGAAAAAATAGGTGGCTTAATTGCAGGTCGAGCTGCACACAAACTAACATGTAGCAGTGACAGAACAATGAAACAGCAGCTACCCACCAAGTGGGATACAGGATAATGACTATACAGAGTCCTGCTACTCTGCCAACTCAGCTACCTGCATACAGCCATATATCAGCCTCTAGCCAGTCAAATACCTCCAGAAGACACCAGGTCACAGAGCCGGGCATCTTCATACAAGACAAGGCCTCAAGTCTCTAATTCTTCCAGTCATTGGCCAGTAATGCAGTTACCATTGCCAGTGCAAAGACTGAAGCAGCAAAAGCACGACCAGACTTTGCTGAACAAGAAATGGAAATGAAAACAGAGAGAGCACGGTTCGAAGCTGAAAAAATGCAGCAAGAAGCATCCCTGGAAATGCAGAAAGCCCTATTAGAAGCCAGTTTAGAGCGGCATGCTATAGAGAAAGAAGTAGCAGCTGCCATAACCAAAGCCCTAAAAAGAGCTGTATATTCTGACGATGAATACAGTAAACACAGCAATGTGCTTGAGCCAGAAGCTGAACCCCAAGATGCCCTGCAACGCACTTCAGAGTACGTCTATCAACACTCCAGGCTAAGCAACAATGCTCACCTTGATGGAAAAGTCAACCTACAAGAGACAAGCCAAATATGTTACTCAGTACCACTACAGGCTAACAGACCCCCTACACCCAAGGTACTTGAGTCTGCAAATTATCCTAAGGATGAGCCTTCACACCAGAGCAGCATAGAAAGGACCAGCTGAAACCAGAGACTCCTAAAAGGTATGACTACACAACACCTTTTCACCAGAGCAATGCACAATCCACCATAGACCTTGCCAAGTTCCTTGCACAACGTGAGCTAGTCACGCAAGGACTTGAAAAGTTTAGTGATCGTCCTGAAAGCTATAGAGCCTGGCGATCTTCCTTCCAAAATGCCATCAGAAGATGAGATTTGTCATGTAGTGAGGAGATAGCTTTAATAATTAAATGGCTTGGAATTGAATCTGTTGAGCATGCAAAATGAATCAGGACAATAAACATAAACTACCCTGAAACAGCCCTTCGAACAATCTGGGACAGACTTGATGAGTGCTATGGCTCAGCAGAAGTAGTGGACAAATGTCCTGTTGAAAAGACTTGATAGCCTTCCCAAAATACCTAATACAGCCTATAAGAAACTTAGGGAACTTAGCGACTTACTAATGGAACTTCAAGTAGCCAAGTCAGAAGGGGCCTTGCAAGGACTTGCATTCCTTGACACAGCCAGAGCAGTGGTGGGATTCACATTTTTTTACTACCAGTTCTGTGGGTGTGGCTTGGTGGGCGTGGCAGGGGAAGGATACTGTAAAATCTCCAGTCAATTCAATTTCTGCTACCGGTTCTCCAGCACTGGTCAGAATCTGCTGAATACCCACCTCTGAGCCAGAGGTGTCAACCGCATTGTACAAAAGTTACCCTATAACTTACAAGAGCAGTGGATCACACTTGGCTCCAAATACAAAAGAGAGTACAATGTTCCATTTCCCTCCTCCTCTGTTTTGGTGGAGCTCATGTGCTGACAAGCTAAAACAAGAAATGATCCTAGTTTTGAGTTCACATTGTTAGGTGCTGCTCCTTCAGAGCATAACCCTTGCAAGTCTTCAGAAGCAGTCCACAAAAGTAATGTGACTCATCCAGATTCCCTTCACAGATCTGCCAGCTCCTCTCACATAGAAACTGGAATCAGAGATCCTGGTAAGCGGTGTCCTCTACACCAGAAGGTACATCCTCTCCTAAAATGTAGAACCTTCAGGGATAAGTCCATAGAAGATCGCAAAGCTTTCCTGAAAGCAAACAACATTTGCTACAAGCGCTGCTCATCAGTCCCTCACTTTGCCAACAACTATAAGGTCAGTGTATAATGCATAGAATGTGGCAGCACAGGCCACAACACAGCTTTGCACCAGAGCCAACACCATGGACTTTACAACACACTTACAGTGTCAGTGAGCATGGCAGGGAGGAACCACTGCTACAACCACAACAGAAATCAATGCAAAATGCCCAATGGTCTGCAAAGGGACTGAAGGCAGCAAGTCCTGCTCCAAAATCTGTTTAGTCAGAATCTACCCAGCAGGCCAAAGGGACAAAAAGCCATTTATGCTATTCTAGACAACCAAAGTAAATACCTATGAGCTTCTATTTTTCAGCCAAGCCACAACCAATTCCTCTTAAAGGAATCATCACACATTACCCATTTGCCTTGACCCTTCATAGGCTCCTTTAGTGACAACCTCACATGTGACACTGACCAAGATCTTTCAAGGTACACAGTCTTCCAAAAGATGGAAGATGACAACAGATGGCAACATCCACTGAGGACAAACTCCCTTTAGAAACGACAGAGCAGGGATTAGTCAAAGAAGATAGTGACAACCGGGTCACCCCTCTTCCCTTCAGACCACAGAGACAATGCCTACCTAACAATAAAGGATGAGCTGTAGCCTGCTCCTTGCCATAGTCTCCATGGTCCATCTATGCCGTTCATACCTCAGAACCTGAGGACGACACCATAGCTCAAATGGCACCGCAACCTACAGCAACACCATAAACAGCAAGCTTCAAAAAACAATTGAACCAGTCTTCTGCAATATCTCCCACAGTATCCGTTCAACAGAATGGTGCTGGATATATATCAGACAACCTCAGCAATTCTAAGGGAAAAGCCCAATCTTTTTATACTGCTGTTGCTCTCTAGCCCCATTTAGTGGCTAGAGAGACAAATATCATTTCTATTGTTTGAAGCTGACCCATCAGCCTGCACTCTCAAACATGTGCATGCTGGGAAACCAGACTCTATTGCCTTTAGCATTTGGAGAAGGCAGAAACACAAAGAATCCATCTTAATCTGAGGCACATGGTCATCCAAGGACAAACCCACATCCCACACATGTAATGTAAATTACTTGTACTTGTTTTAGTGTTGGGATTCAAAAAAATTTACTACCAGTTCTGTGGGTGTGGCAGGGGAAGGATACTGTAAAATCTCCAGTCAGAGGTGCTATTTGCTGGTTCTCCGAACTACACAAAATTTCCACTGCCAGAAAATCTCCAGAACTGGTCAGAACCTGCTGAATACCACCTCTGTTGTATTTATTGATTATTATGATCAGCAGTAACTCAATACTGCCTATCTTGTATTTCATTCTCATTGTATATATTCCTATTTTCTCCAATTTCACCATATCCTGCTCTTTCAATAAAGCATCCAGATCTATGCATACAGTCTGTTTTATTGGAGCATAGGTGGGTTTAGCTACATGGCGAACTGCACACAGAATAACGTATACTGAGGGCATTACATATATTATTCATGCTTTACTAAGATCCAAACATAGCTATCTCTCATACTGCTCCTTTTTAGGGCAATCAGCTTTATGCAAAGACCGGGTAATAATGAATAGATAAGCTGGGAAGAAAAAAAAACACAAACCAAGATTATGAAAACAATATTCAGCACATCTCTCTATACCTTCTTATCCTTGCAAATCATCCAGTGGTGATAAATTGGCTGATGGACTGGTTTGCAACCTAGGCTCCAAATTTGTGATTATGGGGTGGATAGAATAGTGTGAGGATCATTAGAATAAAACTGGGCTTTGGTTCTCTTTGTAGCAAAGTTCTCTTTGGTTCGCTCTAGGTTGCAAACCAGACTGCTCAAAATCAGTGTTGGTGGGTAGTGCTGCTAGTCTAGGCTTGTTTAGTAAAAAAAATAATAATAATTCCATGAAAATATTTGCAGAGTTGCAAATTGAGATTTGATAAGGAAAATAAAAGCAAAACAGTTATTTACCACCCAATCTTTACGAACCAAAATCATAAAAATGCTACTTTACCTGTACAGAGGTCCATAAAATTCATTTGAAGGAGTGCCATATATTGATAGAATTGGAGGTTTCCCATCCCTGTAGCAGATGTTTTGTTTGTTTGTTTGAAAACAAACAACAAATTGAAAACAACAAAAATACCATTAGCTATTATATTATTCTACTTCCCCAGCATCAAAATAGTGCTTCTATTCAAACAGCACAATAATATCACTTGCAGAAGTTACTCCAAAAATATCACCGGCCCCAAACAGTACTGGAAACCTATGAAGTGAGTGGATCTGACAGAAACTGACTCTTTATGTCCGTCTTGTTTCAGTAAGTGGTATTTTTTATTATTAAATAGTATGAAGAACAAATTCCTTTAGCCTTTTGGAAGATATTTTTTGTCATTTTTATTATTAGACTTTCTCAATTTTGATACTTGATGAACTGAGTTTTGCTTCAATCATCGAAGTGTCTTTCTAAATTAAAATTAGAAAGACTATTAGAAAGAAATTAGAAATTAAAAGACTATGTTTTTAATTTTTTTGCAAGTTTTATTGGTTTTTAAAGACAAACAAAAACAAACAAAACATAAAAACATCCAACTTTCTTTCATAAGTGTACAAGCAGTGTGTCGGTTGGTTTACAAATTTTTTGTGCATCCATTTCATAGTCTCAATTACAGTTACACTGCATAATAACTCTTATTATCAATCAAAAATTGAATACCCTAGTATCACTATTAAAATCTTAATCCTAATTTTTACAAGTTGGCTTTCAATATATCTGTGCAGGCATGCCTGTGGTTTGCAAAGGCATCTTTTTCAAAGACATTGAACAACAATTAAATTTTGATTAAGCGAATAAATAACACCACTGGAAAATCCTAAAGGAAATGGGTGTGCCATTTCTGACAAATGGCAGTTCAGTCTCTTCTTGAAGTGATGAAGCAATAATTACTTCTTTGATCTCAGGAGAGACAACTGAGAAAATGGGTAGATTGTATTGAGCAATGGCAATTCGATAATAATTGAGCAGATAATCATGCAAATGATACAGCAAACACAACCACTACAGGGGAAAGATACTAATACCTGTTACTTGTCGGAAAAGAAGCCAGGTCTCTAATATTGTCTTTGAGAAAAGGTTTTTACTTTACTCCCTTCTTACCTGACAGCTTCAGGCAAATGTTGCAGAGCTGGATACACATCTTCTGAATAGTACTTCATGGTATAATACTGAGACTTTGGGCTTGATTTAGCCAGAAAGAGATCAGCAAACTCTGTGTTTCCATAAAGACCTGAAAATGATAAGACAATTACTTCAAAACCCTTTCGCTGAATTCTATATACTGAATTTCTTGAGATAAGCAAAGCATAATAATGCTTTTAGCATTATTTCAGTCATGAAACCCAAAACATTTGATCTGGCACTCCAAAAAGAATTGCTGACAATCCTGAAACAGCTGTAACGGCTTTCTCCTGCTAACAGAATCACCTTTGCCCTCCTTCCATTCCACTTTCAGGACTTTTAACCCCACACAGGCCTCAAGCAGTGTCTGCATCCCAGTGAGACTGGTCTTCAAGCGCTCAGCTACAGTCGCAGAGGACAGCGGTTCCCCCGACTCCCTCAGCAAATCAAAGACACCCAGCTCACTCGCAGTAAATACGATCTGGAAAGACACGTACAAAAAGGAACGTTACTGCATCACTTTAAATGTGAGTACAAATTTGTACTTTTTCTAGATCTTACTCAGAGCTAAACTCAAGACAATGATAGCCTTAGCCACGAAAGCCAGGTGTTTGGCCTTGGGTCGTCTCAACACAACTCACTCACTGAGCTGTTGTGGGGAAAATACCAGAATGGAGGTCTGATGGATATCTTTGCTACATTGACTTATTTGTATAAAATAATAAATGTGGGATAAATAAATAACTATTGCTCTAGGACCAAGCATGTTTATGTATGGCAACTATTCTTGCCCACTGCATCTGTTGCTGATGAGCAAGAGAAGAAATGGGCTGTATAGGAATCTGCTCCTTTGTGCAACCACATCCACAGTCTGGAATGATTAAGTGCAGTAACACTCATAACAGATGGTAAGATTACTTCTCTCTTGAGAGCTTGAATTTGTTTAACTTACCAATATTAATGGGAAAACATCTGGAAAGAGCCAAAGAAAGATTTCAATTGTTGGGGATTATGGGATCATGTCTGCTGATGAGATAAATCAATAGGAAAGCAAAATAAAGGGAAGGGATTTTTTTTATAATACATCTGCAATCCATTTTTTGGAGCTCAGTCAAAGAATGCAGCAAAACACCTTGTGTTATTTATACAACTTATGTGTATGTTTTCATTATAGGAAAGTTTTCGGCATTCAGTGGTTTTCACTTCCATGAAGAAGACAAAGAAAGCTGGTTTGCAGTCGTGGTTAAGGCACCAGGCTAGAAAATAGGACAGCTGAGTTTCAGTCCTGCCTTAGACCTGAAGCCAACTCCGTGATCTTGGGCCAATCATTCCCTCTCTGATCAAGGAGGAAGGCAAAGGCAAATTATTTCTAAACATGTTGTCCAAAAAAATCCACCGACACATCCCACAAAAAGAAGGAATTGAAAGAATTTTGTTTTGTAAGTTTTACTACTTAATATACTATTTGTAAGTATTACATGTCTTACCTTTGAGATTACAAATGAATGTTGATGATGAAAAAACATTTTAACATTTTCAGCGTCTTCAGGTGAATTCATTGTGACCCCAGGAAGTTGTACAGTAGCCCTTTTCATATCGAATCAAATGTCTCCAGCTCACAAGGCCAGTTCTTGCCTTTCTCCTTCTCCTAGAGGCCTAGACTGCAATGATAAGTATAAGCAGACAAAAAGAGGAAAAAGAGCTAATAAAATTATTAGCCAGAAAGAAGTCTGGGTGGATACTCTAATAATTATTATCATCTTCAGATTATTATGTATTCTGTTTAAAAAAGTAAAGCTATGAGTTGACTTGAGCTATTTTGGACTCTGTGGACGTATATATTGTCTTTCTGAATCTAGTATTGTGCAATTACCACCAAAAACAGTATTTTGCAAGCATTTAGACAGCATTGTGTTTGCTCCCTATTTTTGCTCAAACTGCTTCAGCTTTTTCCTGACTAGAAACCATCAATCTGTTAGAGGAAAAGAAAGAACAGAGTATCTACTCAATTCCTTTCCATTTACACTGCCTAGAATGTTTCATGTTCAAAGAACCTTCAAAATATATTTTATAAGCATAAATTACAAACTCCTCCACATGTACATCTGATCCTCTTTATATTAATATTTAGCTGTCCACCATAAGACTGTTAAGTGGGATGTCCGCTATCTCTCTCTCAGCCAAACTCACCTCAGAGGTTTTTTGGGTGGAAAATTGGAAGAGTAAGATATATGATATATAATCACCACCTTGGACTACTTATAATATAATTAAAAACCTAATAAATAAAGTAATAAAATCAAGGATGCCAGAGAAGCAATTTGCTACAATAATGGAGAATCTGGCAACCTAATCTTTCCACCATCTCCTTCATAAAACTGATAGTCACATATTTGTTTGTTCATACTGTTAGTTTTCTACTTCTTCTCCCCTCAAGACAGCAAAAATAGACCTGAGTCCTCTTCCTCGAGTCCCTTCCATTTGTTCCCATCCCAATCAGACACTGCCATTTTCTTCTATGGTCCAGGTCTCTTTTTACCTGTCTTTTGGATTCCAAAGAAGAATCACGAAAGTATCTTCTCTAGAGAAGTGCTTTTATAGTTTCTACAAAGGTAGTAAGCTACAGATAAAATATGCAAATTCCTCACCACCAGAAGAGGCTGAGGTGACGGGGTGCATTTTAAAATATTGTTAGGGTTGATTACCTGAAGTTTGAAGGCAGAACATCAAACTCATATATCTGAACCTTGCATGTCAAATATTCACCCAGAATACTTTATCTTCTTACCTGCAACCTTTTGATCTTATCTTATCAACTATATTCTGACCTTGTAGCCTTTTAAGTGGGAAAAACAGCTAGATTTTCTGTTATCAGTACGTGGAATCTCATCTCAGGCTTGCAGATGAAGCTGTCAATCTACTAGCCAGTATCTCAAAACCTTTGTATCTAGATGAAGAGGAAGAGTCCAGTTTCATGCAAGCAAGCCTGAATCCCAGGGGTGGGATCTGACCAGTGTAACTATCAGTTTGTTGATTTTATGTTTTGCATAATACACGCAAAATGTAAAATCATACACCACGCGCGTGTATATCATTGTCAGCTAGCTGCCTGGACAGCTGAGCAGTGCTGTGCGCGGGTGCATAGCGGTTGAAAAAGCACTTTTTTCCTGCTTTTTCTACTGCAGCTGTGTCGTGTAAAGCAGCTGCGGTTGAAAAAGCAGGAAATAAAGTCAGGTAAGAGCTCGGGCGGGTGGGTAGGCCAAAAGAGCAGCAGACATAGAACCGGTTCTACGTATGCTCTCTGTCTGCAGCTCTTCATAGCAACCAGTTCTATAAAGGTGGACAGAACTGGTAGAATCCCACCCCTGCTGAATCCCTTTGGTTGTTTGATTCCCCTGGATTTAGGATACCATAGAATCCCTTCTGGCTTTCAGGGACCTTGCCCAACAACTCTGGTTGTGACAAACTGCTCCTTATATTGGGCTCTAGGGATCGATTGGGACTGTGGATGTTGCACCTATTCACCTCCTACACTGCAATCTCCTTACTTTTCTCCTTACTTGATCTCCTTGACTCCAAATTGGCAGTGGAATTCCTCAAACATCTTTCTTTGGGAATGGAGTCTGAAGTGGCTCAGGAGCTCAGGGCTTCCATAACAGCCATGAGTGTCAACCACATGGGTGTCAAACTCCTTTGTGAAGCTGGGGTGGGCATGGCCTGCACATGATGCATTTGGCCCACAGACTGCCATTTTGACACCCCCGGCCTACCAGGTCATCCAGAGCCTGACTTCAATTTAGTATTCTGTCAGAGAACTGGCAATGTGACTTGAAATTGAGAGAGCATTCATCTCTCTCCTTTTTGTCACTCTCCGTGCTTTACAGAAGGGTTGAGAGATCAACTAGGAGAAGAGACATTTAGAATATTGCTGGTGTAAGGAACTCTACTAAACATAGGTGAAAACCACTAAAAAAGACTTGATTGTGGTTATAAGGGTGGCAATACTTCTCCATCCTTACTGTGTCTGCAGAATGCTATCCGACACTCCTATTCTATGTGACAAGGACCCTCCTAGGTAGGGAGGACTTGGCTAACTTCTTTCATGGATATATTGAAGCATATGTATGGCATGTGTGGGATTAAATCACAGTGTTCTCAGCAGTCATATGCATTTCTCATTATTCCCATGAGCCATCATTACTATGCAAGCTGTCCTGGATGCTAGACGATTCCCAGGTGCAATTCAAGGTGCTGTTCCTGTGCTTTTGCTTTCCTGTGTAATCAGGAATGTTAATGGCTGCATGATGGCTTGGGTCTTAAAGGCATTCTTTTTTCTATAATTGCTGAATTCTTTTCATTTTTGTTATTATCATCATTTATCTCAAGGGTCACACAATTACCTACCACTCTTGGTATCTTTTAGTGGATTAAAGTATCAAAATAAGATGGAATCATAGTGTGAAATATGGCTGCGCTAAGAAATTAGGTTCAAGTATCAAATTCAACAGCATCAGTTCCACGATCTATATATGGTTCCTTTGGGACTGATTTTCCCAAAGACGGGCAAACTCTGACTCTTATAAAAGGAGACCACTTCTTAAGTATGCAGGAGAAGCATTTTCATGCATTAACAGAAGGTGGCATTTCCAATTGTATGACTGAGTGTGTTGCCTTCTTCAAGATCACACAGCTTTGCTGTGTGAACACATCTGCTGTTGGTTTGTTTGTTTTATTAAACTTCTATTAAGGTGACATATATGGCAGTCAGTTTGCTCCGTAGTAACCAATGAAAGGGGGAATTGTTCTCTGCCTAACCTTCTTTATCGTGTTTTTAAAAGCTTCCTTTGCTGAAGGCTTGAACCTACAGCACCTTGTAAGACATATAAGTACTTCTGTATCCTTACTGTATCTGCAGAATGCTACCCCACACCCCTATTTTGTGAGGCAAGAATCCCCTTAGGTAGGGAGGACTTGGAGAACTTCTTTCATGGGTACATCAAGGTATTTGTGTGGCCTCTGTTGGATTATGCTTCAGAGGTCTCAGCAGTCATGTGCATTTCTGATTATTCCCATGAGGCATCATTACTATGCAAGCTGTCCTGGCTGCTAGATGATTCCCAGGTACAATTCAACATGTTCTTTCTGTGCTTAAACATTCCTTTGTAATCAGGAATGTTAATGGCTGCATGATGGCTTAGCTCTTAAAGGCATTGTTTTTTGTATAATTTCTGAATTCATTATTCATTATTGTTATTATCATCATTTATCTCAAGGGTGGAAAAATTACATATTCTTGTTAGCTTTCAATGAGTTAAAATATCAAAATAGATGGACTCCTAGCATGAAATATGGCTGCCCTAAGAAATCAGGATTAGGTTTCAAATTCAGCAGCATCAGTTCTACTATCTATATATTGGGAATTTGGAACTGATTTTCCCGAAGATCTTAAGGATACAGGAGAAGCATTTTCATGCATTAATGGAAGATGGCATTTCTAATTCTATGATTGAGCGAGTTTCCTTCTTCAGGATTATACCACAACATACTTGCACTGCCATTTTCTTGGATGGTCACTGTCTCTTTTTACCTGTCTTTTGTATTCCAAAGAAGATTCCAAAAGTATCTTTTTTGGAGACAGTGCTTTTATATTTTTCACAAACTTAGTAGGCTACAGATAAAATATGCAAATTCCATATCTCCAGAAGAGGCTAGGAGGATGTGGTGTATTTTCAAATATTGTTATGGCAAGAGGCCATATGTACAATGCACTCAATGTACTTTATCTGTTGATCTTTTGTTAGAGTTAAAAAGAGAAGGTCTTCCCAGAATTCATGGGAGACATTTAAACAAATTTCCCTTAAACATGTACCATATACCTTATTATACCTAATTACACATATACTCATGTGTAATTTTACTGATTTGTTGTAATTCAAAACATGCAATAACAAACTCTTCTACTAAGAGTAAAAATGCTTCTTTTGCTAATTATGGTAAATATTGTTCTAAGACAATAGATAGAAAATGTAACTTTGAACTTTCATTTCATTTCATTTCAAAGCTTTTTTCTCTACTGAGTACCTGAAGCTTGTTGGTTGATTTTTTTAGTGATGTCTCTGCCTTCTCTTAGTCAACGCAAATATTTAGGTGTAATAAGTATTGATGTGTAACATATTAAAGGCAGAACAGCAAACCCACATATCTAAATCCTGCATGTCAAATATTCACCCGAACACTTTAAATTCTTACCTGCTATCTTCTGGTCTTATCAACTACCTTGTAGCTTTTTAAGTGGGAGAAACAGCTAGATTTTCTGTTATCAGTATGTGGAATATACCTAGTTCTATATCTCAACCCAAGGCTGCGCAGATGAAGCTGTCAATCTACTAGCCAGTATCTCAAAACCTTCGTATGTGGATGGGGAGGAAGAGTCCAGTTCAATGAAGACTGAGTGGCCTTGGATGTTTGACTCTCCTGAGTTTACGTCATCATAGAATCCCTTTTGGCTTTTAGGGATCTTGCCCCACAAGCTCCTGGTTGTGACAACCTGATCATTACATTGGGTTCTAGGGATTGATTGGGACTGTTGATGTTGTACCTACCTACCTACCTCCTATATTGCAACCTCCTTACTTGATCTCCTTGACTCCAGATTGGCAGTAGAATTCCTCAGATGTCCTTCTCTGGGAATAGAGTCTGAGGTGGCTCCGGAACTCAGGGCTTCCATAGCAGCCATGAGTGTCCACCAGGTCATCAAGAGCCTGACTTCAGATTTAGTATTCTGTCAAAGCAGTGGCAATGTGATTTGAAATTGAGAGAGCTTCTACTGTCCCCTTTGTCATTGTTGAATCACACCCTGATTTCCTAGGGATTCTCCAATATCATGATCCCCCACAGGCAACCTGAGTACAATACTTTAAATAGGTCTGCTTTAATGGGTCTGTTTCAGAGGATGCTGGGGACTATCCCTATTGGTCTGCTGTATGGTCCATCCAAGGTCTTGCTTGTGGCTTGGAACAATAAGGCTGCTGAGGCCTAGGATCGGACTGTACTCATCTCTCTCCTTTTCGTCACTCTCCATGCTTTACCGAAGAGTTGAGAGATCAAGTAGGAAAAGAGACATTTAGAGTATTGCTGGTGTAGGGAACTCTACTAAACATAGGTGAAAACCACTAAAAAAGACTTGATTGTGGTTATAAGGGTGGCAATACTTCTCCATCCTTACTGTGTCTGCAGAATGCTATCCGACACTCCTATTCTATGTGACAAGGACCCTCCTAGGTAGGGAGGACTTGGCTAACTTCTTTCATGGGTATATTGAAGCATATGTATGGCATGTGTGGGATTAAATCGCAGTGTTCTCAGCAGTCATATGCATTTCTCATTATTCCCATGAGCCATCATTACTATGCAAGCTGTCCTGGATGCTAGACGATTCCCAGGTGCAATTCAAGGTGCTGTTCCTGTGCTTATGCTTTCCTGTGTAATCAGGAATGTTAATGGCTGCATGATGGCTTGGGTCTTAAAGGCATTCTTTTTTCTATAATTGCTGAATTCTTTTCATTTTTGTTATTATCATCATTTATCTCAAGGGTCACACAATTACCTACCACTCTTGGTATCTTTTAGTGGATTAAAGTATCAAAATAAGATGGAATCATAGTGTGAAATATGGCTGCGCTAAGAAATTAGGTTCAAGTATCAAATTCAACAGCATCAGTTCCACCATCTATATATGGTTCCTTTGGGACTGATTTTCCCAAAGACGGGCAAACTCTGACTCTTATAAAAGGAGACCACTTCTTAAGTATGCAGGAGAAGCATTTTCATGCATTAACAGAAGGTGGCATTTCCAATTGTATGACTGAGTGTGTTGCCTTCTTCAAGATCACACAGCTTTGCTGTGTGAACACATCTGCTGTTGGTTTGTTTGTTTTATTAAACTTCTATTAAGGTGACATATATGGCAGTCAGTTTGCTCCGTAGTAACCAATGAAAGGGGGAATTGTTCTCTGCCTAACCTTCTTTATCGTGTTTTTAAAAGCTTCCTTTGCTGAAGGCTTGAACCTACAGCACCTTGTAAGACATATAAGTACTTCTGTATCCTTACTGTATCTGCAGAATGCTACCCCACACCCCTATTTTGTGAGGCAAGAATCCCCTTAGGTAGGGAGGACTTGGAGAACTTCTTTCATGGGTACATCAAGGTATTTGTGTGGCCTCTGTTGGATTATGCTTCAGAAGTCTCAGCAGTCGTGTGCATTTCTGATTATTCCCATGAGGCATCATTACTATGCAAGCTGTCCTGGCTGCTAGATGATTCCCAGGTACAATTCAACATGTTCTTTCTGTGCTTAAACATTCCTTTGTAATCAGGAATGTTAATGGCTGCATGATGGCTTAGCTCTTAAAGGCATTGTTTTTTGTATAATTTCTGAATTCATTATTCATTATTGTTATTATCATCATTTATCTCAAGGGTGGAAAAATTACATATTCTTGTTAGCTTTCAATGAGTTAAAATATCAAAATAGATGGACTCCTAGTATGATATATGGCTGCCCTAAGAAATCAGGATTAAGTTTCAAATTCAGCAGCATCAGTTCTACTATCTATATATTGGGAATTTGGAACTGATTTTCCCAAAGATCTTAAGGATACAGGAGAAGCATTTTCATGCATTAATGGAAGATGGCATTTCTAATTCCATGATTGAGCGAGTTTCCTTCTTCAGGATTATACCACAACATACTTGCACTGCCATTTTCTTGGATGGTCACTGTCTCTTTTTACCTGTCTTTTGTATTCCAAAGAAGATTCCAAAAGTATCTTTTTTGGAGACAGTGCTTTTATATTTTTCACCAACTTAGTAGGCTACAGATAAAATATGCAAATTCCATATCTCCAGAAGAGGCTAGGAGGATGTGGTGTATTTTCAAATATTGTTATGGCAAGAGGCCATATGTACAATGCACTCAATGTACTTTATCTGTTGATCTTTTGTTAGAGTTAAAAAGAGAAGGTCTTCCCAGAATTCATGGGAGACATTTAAACAAATTTCCCTTAAACATGTACCATATACCTTATTATACCTAATTACACATATACTCATGTGTAATTTTACTGATTTGTTGTAATTCAAAACATGCAATAACAAACTCTTCTACTAAGAGTAAAAATGCTTCTTTTGCTAATTATGGTAAATATTGTTCTAAGACAATAGATAGAAAATGTAACTTTGAACTTTCATTTCATTTCATTTCAAAGCTTTTTTCTCTACTGAGTACCTGAAGCTTGTTGGTTGATTTTTTTTAGTGATGTCTCTGCCTTCTCTTAGTCAACGCAAATATTTAGGTGTAATAAGTATTGATGTGTAACATATTAAAGGCAGAACAGCAAACCCACATATCTAAATCCTGCATGTCAAATATTCACCCGAACACTTTAGATTCTTACCTGCTATCTTCTGGTCTTATCAACTACCTTGTAGCTTTTTAAGTGGGAGAAACAGCTAGATTTTCTGTTATCAGTATGTGGAATATACCTAGTTCTATATCTCAACCCAAGGCTGCGCAGATGAAGCTGTCAATCTACTAGCCAGTATCTCAAAACCTTCGTATGTGGATGGGGAGGAAGAGTCCAGTTCAATGAAGACTGAGTGGCCTTGGATGTTTGACTCTCCTGAGTTTACGTCATCATAGAATCCCTTTTGGCTTTTAGGGATCTTGCCCCACAAGCTCCTGGTTGTGACAACCTGATCATTACATTGGGTTCTAGGGATTGATTGGGACTGTTGATGTTGTACCTACCTACCTACCTCCTATACTGCAACCTCCTTACTTGATCTCCTTGACTCCAGATTGGCAGTAGAATTCCTCAGATGTCCTTCTCTGGGAATAGAGTCTGAGGTGGCTCCGGAACTCAGGGCTTCCATAGCAGCCATGAGTGTCCACCAGGTCATCAAGAGCCTGACTTCAGATTTAGTATTCTGTCAAAGCAGTGGCAATGTGATTTGAAATTGAGAGAGCTTCTACTGTCCCCTTTGTCATTGTTGAATCACACCCTGATTTCCTAGGGATTCTCCAATATCATGATCCCCCACAGGCAACCTGAGTACAATACTTTAAATAGGTCTGCTTTAATGGGTCTGTTTCAGAGGATGCTGGGGAATATCCCTATTGGTCTGCTGTATGGTCCATCCAAGGTCTTGCTTGTGGCTTGGAACAATAAGGCTGCTGAGGCCTAGGATCGGACTGTACTCATCTCTCTCCTTTTCGTCACTCTCCATGCTTTACCGAAGAGTTGAGAGATCAAGTAGGAAAAGAGACATTTAGAGTATTGCTGGTGTTCAGCAAGTATGAACTCTACTGAACACAGATGAAAACCACTATTAAGGACTTGATTGTGGTTATAAGGGTGGCAAAGTACCACTAGCTTTCCACCCTTGCTGTATCTACATCAAAGTAGGGTTAGTAGATGGATAATAGGATTAGCATAGCAAATATAGTTGATATGTCTGGACACTAACAGGTTAGAATAAATACAATAGTAAAAGCAATTTTATTATTGTAATTTTATTTCAAGAGTAGGAATGAAGCCAACTGAATTTTATTTTCTGGCCAAATGTTTCCTTTCTTGAAGTAAATATCTTTAAAGCCAGATAGTTGAAGAACATATGATGCTTTGATGCTTTCCATGCTTTTCCTTCAGTCTGAAGAATCAGTCTGATGCAGTATATATGAGCAGAAAAAGACCCAGATAGTTCTTCATCAACAATTAGTTCCAGTTCAGTGTAATGGTTAAGGCACCAGGTAAAAAAACAGGACAGTTCAGTTTTAGTCTGCCTTAGGCCTGAAGCCATCAGGGCAATCTTGGACCAATTTTCATCTTGAGGAAGAAGGTAAAGACAAATTAGCTTAGAAAAATTTGCCCCCAAAATTGAAAGGATTTTTCCTTTGAGTCATCAAGACTCAAGTCACACCAGAAAAAGAAAGAAAGAAGCTTTAAAAAATTGAGGGTTTTTGTAAGTTTTGCCTACTTGATATATTATTTGTAAGTATTATATGTCTTACCTTTGGAATTAAAAATGATTGCTGATGATGAAATAACATTTTAATAATAGTTTCTTCTAGTGAACTCAGGGGTGGGATGCAAATATTTTTACTACCAGTTCTGTGGGCGTGTCCATGTGACTGGGTGGGTGTGGTGTTTTTGCAGCGCCCCCTGCACTCCATTATTTTTTTTTTTGCCTCCTGGGCCTCAGGGAAGTCTCCTGGGGGGGCAAAAAAATGGAGTGTGGATAAGGTGACCAACTGTCCTCCTTTAGGGAGGACAGTCCTCCTTTTGTAAGTTCTGTCCTCTCTCAAAAAGTGCCCTCCTACATGGCCTCCTTTTTGATATTTGAAGACTAATCTGTAAATCTCTGTATTTGATCGATGCCGAGCCAATCTGTTGTGTGTGATGTGACTATTTGTATTTGACATGACGATTCATCAAGGCTCGGTACAGTGCGGTAAGATGCGATTATGAGATGCATGCGCTCCACACAGGAGAATTGTTTTGAGAGAGTGTGCCACACGCAAAAGTGCGCCGCACGCAAGAGTGTGCAATGCACAAGTGGCTTTGTTTTTTTTCTTCAATTTATTTGTGTCCTCCTTTTCATTGTAAAAAAGTTGGTCACCTTAGTGTGGAGGGACCACATAGTACCCCCCATGCACCCCTCTTTGTCTCCTGGGCCTCGGGAAACCCTTCTAGGTGAAGCAGTAAGACAGCAAGGAGGGTTCCAGCACAACTGATTATCGGAACAGCTGATCATCAGGAGGAGAAAAAGAAATACTGGTTCAATTGAACTGGTAGTTGTTTTTTTACTACCGGTTCAGCAAATGGCAGCATTTTTTACTACCAGTTCGAACTGGTAGAATACCACCACTGTTCCTAGGGCTGAAAGAAAGTGACTAGCTGAAGGCCACCAGCTGGCTTTTTACCTAATGTGGGACAGGAACTTACAGTCCAAGTTTTTATTTATTTATTTTTATTTATTTATTATTTATTTGTCAATTGCTTACAAGATAATAGGTATAAGTAAAAACTTAGTTATGAATACATGGATATATATAAGAAAAATAAAAAATAAAAGAAACAATAGGACAGGGATGGTAGGCACGTTGGTTTTGGGAGTTGTTAATGGTACATATAGTTTGAGGACTCTTTTGATTTCAAGTAAAAATATGTTGTAATGGGCTCGACAGCATTGCATCCAGTGAATAGAAATTGCCAATCAAGGGATGAGAGATCGTTGTTTATAAGATCATAGTTGCCTTTTTTGAAGTTATAATTGGGGATTCCATCATTGTGATGATTTTTGTGTGGATGTATGTTGAGACAAAAGCCTATCATGTTGTGTTCACTGTTGGAAAAGGGTTCCTTAATTTGTATTCCGTAAATTGAATTCAAACTATTGCAAAAAATGAGATCAAGGCAGTTGTTAAGTCTAGTGTTGTTGATTACTAGTTGTTCTAGTCTCAGATTTGTTACTGCATTGTAGAAGTTTGCACATGTGGGTTCAGTTGTACATTCGTTAAGGGTCCAGTTGATATGAGGTAGATTGAAGTCACCAAGAAAGATAAAAGCGTGTGGGCAGGATGCTGCCCATGTTAGTAGTGTATTTAGCTTGTTTGCATGTTCGATGTCATAATCAGGAGCTCTGTAACATAGTAAGAACCGAAATGTGATATTTAAGGACAGTTCACAGACAATGGTCTCAGGAATAGCAAGCTCCTGGGTAACTTGGATGTTTTTTAGATATAGGGACTTTTTATAAAAGTTAGCAACACCACCTCCTCTATGGATTTGATGATCTGATCGGTAAACATGATAATCTATTACTGGGCAGGATGCTGCCCATGTTATTAGTGTATTTAGCTTGTTTGCAAGTTCAATGTCATAATCAGGGGCTCTGTAACATAGTAAGAACCGAAATGTGATATTTAAGGACAGTTCACAGATGATTGTCTCATGAATAACAAGCTCCTGAGTAATTTGGACATTTTTTAGATGTAGGGACTTTTTATAGAAGATAGCAACACCACCTCCTCTATGGATTTGATGATCTGATTGGTAAACATGATTATTACTGTAGTAATGGAGTCAGGGAGAGATGCATTGAGCCATGTTTCACCAACAAATATAATGTCAAATTTAGCCGTATTTAGTAAGAGGAGAAATTCAGGTATTTTATTTACAAGGCTTCTTGCATTGTTTTATTGTTTTGTTTTATTTTATTGTTTTATTGCCTGATGTTTTAATCCCTGCACCAAACTGACTCTCAAGTTATTATGCTTAACATAAATACAGCATAATTTGTTTATAAAGAAATAGTTTAAGACAATCTTGCAAGTATTTCTGTAGGGCAGTGGTCTCCAACCTTTCTGGCTTTGTGGACTGGTGGGAGTTGGGAGAACAGATTGTTATGCACAAATGGTGGGCATGGTTCCAAACGAGACATGTGAACCCATCATGATCGCAGGAAGTTGTACAAAAGTCCTTTTCATATTAAAACAAATGTGTCCAGCTCACAAGACCAGTTATTGCCTTTCTCCTTCTCCTAGACTGCAATAATTAATATAAGCAGATGAAAAGGGGAAAAAGAACTAATAAAATTATTAAGCAGAAAGAAGTCAGAGTGAATGTTTTAATTATTGTCTTCTTCAGATTCTTGTGCATTTTGTTAAAAAAAAAAGACATGAATTGACTTTAGCTACTTCTGACTCCATGGACATCCATGTTGTCTTCTTGGATACAGTATGTGCAATTGCTATTCCTTAAAGGTCTTACAGCCACGTATTTGTTTGTTCATAGGGTTAGATTTTTATTCCGTTTCCCTTCAGAGCAGCCAAGATAGCACTTTGTCCCCCCAGCTCCTCCCATAGCAACCCCATGAACCTGAGTCTCCTCAGTCGTATTATTATGTGTTCAACTGTGAACACTTTCTTAGCCTTCCTCAGTTCCTTTTCATCTCTTTCCATCTCCCAAGTGAGACACTGCCAATTTTTTGGGATAGTCACCATCCTTTTTTTTTACCTGTTCTTTGTACTCCAAACTCTGTATCTTCAGAAGAGGCTGGTGTGCATTTTTAAAATATTTTTGTGGCAAGGGTCTCTCCTTCAATGTCTTAACCCTGTTGATCTTTTGTTAGACATATGAGTTCAGAAGTGAAGATCTTTTCAGGTATAATACCCAACAAAAACAATTCTGGTTTTAAGTTTATTTGTTGTTTTGTCATTTCTCCTAGCCAAATTCATTTTTTTATCCAATATTTTTTACCCTTTGCACATGTGCACATATGGTAATAAGAGCCCAGTAACTGATTACATTTCCAACACTTGGCGGACATGTTTTAAACATTTTTGCCATTTTTCTGATGGCAAATGCCACTTATAAAAACATTTTGTATAGGTTTTCTTTATAGGCTGTTGACATTGTCAATTTATAATTTATCTCCTAGAGTTTTTGCCACTTATCTAATTCTATAGTGTATCCAAAAATTTTAGCCCATATTATCATTGTTTCTTTTACTTATTCTTCTTTCATTTTAAAACTCAGTAAGTAACTGTATATTCTTTTTATTAATTTATCATCAATCCCTAAAAATATCTGATCCAATTCTGTAGGCTCTTTATAAAATCCATATACTTCTAGATCTTTCTTGTACCTTGATTTTATTTGCATATGTGGCCACCATGCCAAATTAATCCTTTTATCTTTCAGTTCTTGCTTCTATTTTAGTTCCCCTTGTTAGGATATCTTTATATCTCATAATTTTTCCTAGCTCCACAACATTCAGGTATACTAGTGTTTCCATTGTGGATAGCCAGACCAATATTTTCATGTATGTTTCAGAATTCATGTGGAGACGTTTAAGGGTTTTGTCCATGAACTTGCACAGTAATTCATATATACTCACACACACTCTGACTAATTTGTTGCAATTCAAATTGTGCAACAGCAATCTCTTCTACTAAGGGAGTAATAACTCTTGTTTACTAATTATGGTACATCTTGTTCTAATAGGCAAGTGGATAGAAAATGTGCCTTTGATCTTTCATTTCATTTCAAAGCATTTTCTCCCTCTTTTCTGTTATATAGATGATACCCAGCTCCACTTCTCAACTCCAGGCTGTGCAGATGAAGCTGTCAATCCATTAACCCAGTGCCTCAAGGCTGTTTGCATCTGGCTGGGGAGGAGCAGACCAGTTCATTCCAGGCAATGCATAATAAGATTCAGAAAGACTGAGTTGGAACAGAAACAATGACACAGGTATCAGGTACCATTGATATCAGACTTAAAACACATTAAAAAAAATAAATGGTCTTAGTACATCATTAAATATAGCCTATTTCTGATAAAATATTCATTCTTGAAACAAATTTACTTCCATCTCAATTTTACGGATTTGTTTATTTTTCCATATTCTATCTACTCTAGTGTAAAACGGCTCTGGATCTCTTAACATTAATGTAACTTTAAAGAGTTAAAAGGAGTGGCATGAAAAGCATTCTTGAGCTCTTCAATTAAATTGGGATCAAAGGAGGAGGTTGTTTTCTAGAAAGCATTTCGTAAAGTTTGTACCAGCTTTGAAAAACTCCTGCCTCTTTTATCCATCCAATCAGAGCAGGTCCTTTGATGTTCATGAGTCAGTGATGGAGCAATCCAGATTTGGCAGGAAAAAAATATATTTTGAGCATCTTCTGGCACCCACAATTAAATATCTTTTCCTGGGATCACCCTCTGGCAAGAGAAAATACAGATTGATCCAAAAGTTCCTACATGGCACACCTGGATGTCCATGGGTGATTTAAATAATCTTTTTTTCTTAGAAGCTAGATTGCTGCATGGCCTTATTGATTGCAGTGCAGTGTTTGTGTTTGTGTTCAAACATGAAATGTGTTTTATGCTTCATACCTTAGATTGTCTTCAGCTTATCTCTTCTTGCCAAAGATATATATGGTATTAACATATTTAACATATTTCTACAGGACATCTCAATGCATTACACCATTATGAACTCTTGCAAAGATCCAGCAAAAGAAATCAAATGATGTTATCACTGCCATCTTATATTGCACATGAATGACGTGTTAGATAAGAGGTTTATTTATTACCCTATGTTAAATGTAGCATTCGCAATGGACTAATCCGAAGTCTTCACTCCGGTCCGTGTTTCTAGCGGGAACACGGACCGTTCCTATTGGCTGATGCCGTTTGACAGCCGGCTATAAAAGGAGCTGTCAAACGGCATCAGCTGTTGCCCGCCAGCTGGCTGCCTTGTTAGCACGGCAGCCGTGGCAACCCTTTATTGTGTCAATAAAGTTACAGCTGATGTTCGCTCTGAGTTTTGCCTCAGGTTCTTTCCGCCGCTCTACAACATTAAACATATGGGGATAATATTGCACAATTTGGCTTTAGCTGAGTGTTTTGGTTAATAATTACAATTAATCTCTGGCTTCATTCCCATAGTCAGCTGTATTTCCCTTTTTCTACATACATAGGGCAGGGGCTCCTAAATATTTTGCCATCCTACCTCCTTTAGTTTAATCTTAATGTACACCTTAAAAATCAAAAACCCAAAATGAGCACAAATGAAGAATGAAACTTTAGGAAAGGTGGATTTATTGTAGGAATATGATCATATGTTGCCCCTTGGTTAATGACTGGACCAGGAACCTTATCACTAAGTGACGGGCCTATAAGGTGTGTCTTCATGTGATGGAGCTGACTTGTGATAGCAATTCCTGCAATCCAGTTGCCATCATTGGGCGAATCCCATGCATTATTAGACATGACATCATGTGAGTGCCATGTACAACTTCATTGACATTGTTTGTAGGCGGTTAGCAAAGAAGATGCAAATGATGGTCGCATGATCACTGAATGCTGCAACAGTCACAACTTTGAGGGCCCACCATACATTTCCTATTCAGAACTGTCATAACTTTGAACCATCACTGAACAAATGGCCATTAACTGTATACTATCCGTAGAAATCTCTTTATACCTCCTTTAGACTCTTCAGCACCACAAGGGAAGTGCATCTCAGAGTTTAGAAAATCCTGGCACAGAGGAACCTTCATGTTTCTCCTCAAACAGAAGAAAGAGTCCAGATAATATCTGACACTTGCACCACCTACTATTTATAGGCGCTAACTCCATATACTATTCTGAGGGGGAAATTATGTTGTTGGTAAGATTGGACGCTGTCTTGACCGCACATAATAGATTTAAAAATACCTATATTAGTGTTCATGTGTTTTTTAAATTTATTTTTCGAGGTAAACCTTTTTTTAAATCTATCAAACGCCGATGCGCTGATAATATCGGGTGGTGGGGGGGAGTATTACTGATTACTCCACAAGGCTCCTTAACCGAAGAATAACGTTGAATCAAGGCAACGAAAACGCAGCGGAGGCCCGCGGATGAAAAGAAAGCGTCGTCACGGGCTCAGAGTTCCGCGACTGCTTGGCCACAAGGGGGCGCCGCTCTCACAGCCCAAACCGTCCGGCATCTTTGCGCTCATTCGCCAAGCTCGGCGCTTTGGTCCAAAATGTCCGGGTCCTGCTCGGAGGTCAAGCTGCGGGGAAGAGCACTATGCGTCTCCTGGCTTTCCTGGGCCCTCTGGGGCAGCTTGGCCCTGGCTCCGGCTTGCGGGTACGTGATCGTGAACTCGGTCTCCTGGTCGGTGCCCAACGAGGTGGAAGAAGAGCTGGACAGCTCCTCCAACGAAGAGGCTCTCCCCGCCCTCCTCGAAGACACCAGCAGCATTTGGAAGCAGAGCTACCCGGCCTCGGTTTACAAAGAAGAGGAGATACGGAGCAGGCCGGGAACGGAGAGATCGAAGCAAATCTCTTCGCCCTCGCGGATGTTTTCTTACCGGAGGGAGAGTTCCAAAGGAGCAGACAGCCCAGCGCTTCCTCTGGAACAAGCAGCCAGAACGGCCCGGGTCTTGATGCATCGCCACGGCTGGGGCTTCTTGGCTACGATTTCAACCCAAGAAAAGGTACCACCGTAAGCCGCCTCTCTGGTAGCAGCCGGGAAAGGAAGGCGTTTGCCTTTTTCCTTCCGAGCGCTGCTCTTGCAACAGCGCTGCTGCATTTTCCTCTTTAGGAGCCTTGTTGCTGCCATTCCCCTCTGTCCAGCCGCGCACTGGCTGTACTGAGCCACGCGGTTGTCATTTGAGGACAAATCCACCGCAAGCCATGAATCGTGGCTTGAATGAGATGGCTTAATGGGCTTCCTTCCCTCTTCCTGAAAAACAAGAGAATGATTTTGCCTGCCTCTTTAGTAACACCTGCAAGGTGGATACAAAAGGGGAAAACAAATCTGAAATCAATCAATCAGAGGAAGAATGTGTCCAATCTCCAATAATGCCTGATAATTGTTGCAATTATAATAGACATATTCAAAATTGGTCTTTGTTTCTTTTACGATTTAAATATGGGGACCAAATTATTAACAGTTGCATAAAGTTTTCATTTATTTATTTATTTAAATCCTTCACTTAAAATTTACTAGTACAACACTAAGATTGAAATGTATTTTCCCCTCATTACTTAAAGAACCCTGATAATTCCAGTTCACTAACAATGGTGCCAGAAGATGCTTGTAATGTACTAATTTCAAACTGACTGTGATAAATAGGAAAAGAAAAGTTTGAAATAATTTAAAATACATGTTTAAGAATTGCTGCTCCAACAATGAAATGTATGCTTGAATGTTTACTCTTCTTATAACTTGGAGACTAGGTTTATGTAAGAAATTTCCAGAAGAGCCTTTTATGCATGATTATTTCAACAATGAGATTCAGTTTGTTATAGTGGTTATAAGGCACCAGGTTAGAGACCCAAAGACTAAGAGTTCTTGTCCCACCTCAGGTGTAAAGGCATCTGAGTGATATTGGACCAGTCACTCTTTTTCTCGGCCCTAGGAAGAAACCAATGGCAAACCATTTCTGAAATCTTGTTAAGAAACCTGCAGGAGTCAAAACTTGACTGGAATGCACAAAATCCAACGATACACCTATAGGATTTCAATAGTTACACATTTAATTTTGAGGACAAATATATCTCCATGAGGTTCAAGATGCTTCCTGTAACTGAATTGTGAAAGAAGAGTCCATTGTGACTTCAGTTCCCAATATATGTCATTTTTAAATATGCATTTCATTTTTACAAAGATATTGGGCATAGTTGAAATTCATATAGAATAGAATTCTTTTTTGGCCAAGTGTGATTGGACATACAAGGAATTTGTCTCTTGTGCATATAATTCTGATCTTTATCTTATCCTACTTTTAAATTTATAAATATTCCTTTTCATATACTGGCTTTCCAAAGCAAATACCAAGGCTACCTAGATCATATCTTGTCCATCTCTTCCAAAGTATTAAGCCTCTTAGTTTTGGGGCATCTGCATATCAAATAATTGTTCCCTCAATTGCTTCACCCAGGTCATTAATTAAAATGTTGAATAGCATAGGGGCCCTTTATTTGATACTATCCTGCAAGTTGACAAAGAATCATTTATGAATATTCTCTGGATAGGATCAATCAGTTGGTTATGAAGTCATATACCAGTCGTGCCATCTAGCTCATATTTAACTACTTCAATAATGCAATAAAATTATATGATTCATAAATTGTCTCACAGAAATTAATGCTAAGAATGAGATGAGCTGGATGAATTTTAACTTTAAAAGGAAATATGAGGTTACATGTTTTGACAATCTAAAAAAATTAAGCAAAGTATAATATGCTACAGAGATTTAAGAGACAATAGCCACAACAATCTATTATCTAACTTATTCCATATAGGCATCTGAGGCAGGTGTCACCAACCAGCTCACCTGACCTGATCATCAAAAGCTACGCAGGTTAGCCCTTTTCATTCCTTGGTGGCATTCTGGCTCTGAATGATAGGAATTGTAGTCTAGGGTGGTGAGAAAATGTTGGATTGGGGAGGTCTGCTTGCTAACAAAAGTAATTGATAACATTTTCTCTTTTGACCAATGGAAGCTTATAATTCAGCCCTATAAATTTCATGCTTGAATGATAAAGTTTTAATTGTTGTTGCTTCTGTCTTTGCAATATTTTTAATAGGACTGTATGATGAACATGCCCGTCATCTGCCTTTTATAGCATAAGGGCCAAGAGCCAAAGAACATACTATAGTTCACAATTAGACCCACAGGACCAAACAAGTCCAATGTTTATTAAAAATTCTGACTGTTTTGTCCTAGAGCAAACTCTCCTTGAAAGTAAGAGAGGTGTGGCAGCATTTTTTGATACAGGAAAGGAAAAATAGGAATTAAACTTCAAAGGAGAAAAGAAAAAGTTAGGATTTATCCTGGGCACAGCTCAAGTCAGCATTTTGTTTGTGTGATTCATAAGCAATTTACTTTGCCCTCAAATTTTAAATTCATTAGTTGCCATAAGGACTATGCACTGCTTCAAAGTCACCGAAACTGCAATGTGCAATCCAGAAAAAAATAACGTGATGTGGTTTTACCTCCCTATTCTCTGAAACTTTATGAAACTAAATTGAAGGGCTGCACTTCCCTAATTAACATCTTTGTTATTTACAACAATATTGTTAAAATTCATGCAGAACTGGAGGATATTATAGCTGACTCTCTTACAACACACTTTTATACATGTCAAAATAAATCTTAATTTGGTTTTCTTTCTAGCAAGTATAAAGTTGAAGTCACAGCAGATGGCTAACGCAGAAGGTGAAGTAAGACTCCATCTATAGTAATTAATATTTGATTGGTGGATCACCAATAAATCTCAGGAAATTCCAAAAAATAATATAATCCACTATTCTATTGTTAGCCCACCACCAAAGGAGGGAAAAAACTGTACTTAGAGATATGCATATATACACGAAAGATCAAGCTCAATTCAAGGGAATATTTCATCTTGAAAAGTTACATTTAAAAAATTCCTGTATTAAATATTTTGCCATTCATGCTTAAAGATCAAGGTACAATATTAGCTTCAGATCTTGTTATAAGCAGCTCTTTATATACAACACACATAAGACACTTGTATCTATATCTGCGTTTATACTGTGTTTTTTTGTGTTATTTGATTTTAATTAATTTTGTACCATTCTGCTTTATTCAATTTGCATATAATATTCATAAATAAAAGTATTTGGTTTTTGTGAATAAATAAAAATACAGTTTCCTTAAATTGCTCAGAATTCTGTTGTAAATATTTAGCTCTCTGCATAAAATTATTGCTCCCAAAACAATATGACTTTATAAAATAATCACGAATGCTAGAAAGGTATACAATAATATATTTTATAAAAATTTTATGCTTCTGCACTACAGCTATTCCATTTTATTAGTTTCTAAACAATGTGTGATAAAAATACTAATTTTAATCCAAAGCACTGAACAAAAGGTAAAAAAAAATATGAGTAACATAATAAAATCCCGTTCTCTTCAATAGATACTTTTTCTTTTTCCTTCTTAGTGTTTCAGATTAAATGTGATAAATTGCAAATCACTTCTGATATCAAGTAAAGTTCAAAATAAGTAATACCAATAACTAGACTTTAAACTTCCTTCAAAAATATTTGCACCAAGGATGTTTTATAAGAGGTAATCATTTGAAATTTTTCAGATCCAGGGGGCACCATTTGGGACTTGTTTATCTATAAGTGATGGCCCCACAGACAACAGCACCGGGATTCCTTACTTTTATATGACTCCAAAGGATAAAACTGTAGCGGATCTGGTGAAAAATTCAGTTGCTTCATTGACATTACCCGAAGCAGAAGGAGATTTTTGCAGGTACGATAATATTGGAAACTTGTACTGCATAATGATAATTATTTATTTGTATATCACTTTTATTATTCGTATAAATAACTAAAGGCGGTGAACATATCCAACACATTTTCCTCCTCCTATTATCCTCACACAACAACCGTGTGAGGTGAACTAAGAGAGAGTGAGCAGCCCATAGTCATCCAACTGGCTTTCATGGCTAAAGTGGGACTAGAACTCACAGTCTCCTGCTTTCTAACTTGATGCCTTAATCACTAGACAGGAGTGGTTCTTTTTCAGAATTTCAACAGCTATCTCTTTCTAGTCAGCAATTCAACACAATAAATATGTTGTTTCTCTTCATTTGCTTTGTGAGTTGCATGCATAATATTTGAAAGTAGATGTTTGAACTCTATCAACTCCAAAGATGTGAAAGAAATAAAATCAGAAAATCCCATTTTAGTTATGTATCTAGAATAGAAAGTATAGAAACTATATTTTCCCAAACAGAAGCAAATGGCAATTCAGTAGCTTTAGAAATAATTTTGTTAATTATCTGCAGCCACTTATTCAATTACTGAGTTTAGCAGACTCTGATATTTACTAACACAGAAAACTATATCTTTGCAAAGTACAAAGTTTACTTCTTAAATGAACAACACATATTTATTCTTGAGTTTCTGATATGAAGATATAGGAGAAGAATTTGCAAAATTTAAGCAAATTGTACCAAGTAGGGTACAAGAATTATGATCCAGGCAAAAGAATGATACTCTAATTCATAGGACTAGTGGGCTCCATTTTGACCCATTTAAACAGCTGACAGTTGCTGAGCTTGAAGTTCAAAATACTGCCTTAGACTGATCTATATTACCAATGATGCACAGTTCTGTAGCCAATATAATAGTACAGAGAGTTCAGAAAGCTGGAAAGACGATTTACCACCTCAGACAGTTGATGTTTGGAGTTGTGCCAGAATACTGTTTAATTTTATTGTATTCTAAGATGGGGGTGCATAACCCCTGGTCCATGACCTTGTACCCATTGGGAACTGGGCCACGCAAGCGGCAAGCAAGCAGGCAAGCACGCAAAGCTCCATTTGTGTAAACGGCAGGCATGGACACAAAACCATCCCCTCCCCCCACCCCCATCAGTCCTCAGACCCTGAAAGTTTGGAGACTACAGCTCTAAGGGATAGGAAAGTCGTATATGCTTTGTTTTTATTTTAACAAAATCTTATCTTAATACTGTGCATCTTGATAGGGCGGACGGGGGGGGAAATAATGTTGTGGTGGAGCTGGCGGACAGTGAGGAGGTTGGGGAGGAACATGGGCCAGTCCTGGAGTCAGGGGAAGGCTCTGATGAGTGCTCTGCATCGGAGGCACAGATGGGGCAGGGCCATCTGACAATAATCAGCTGCCTTTGGAGTTGGAGATCAGTGGGGCAGAAGAACAGCTGGAACCTGTTCCTGATGTGCACATATGCAGAGCTATCAGGAAAAGGGAACAATTAAGGAACAAGGGTCAACTTGGGAGTAAAGGTGCAGGTGGGTGGTGAATGGCCCCTCCCATAGGAAATAAATAGGAGCGAAAGGGGAGTGGTGTTTGTAGGAGACAATTAGTTCATTTAATTGGTGTGAAGATCTGCTTATCTACATTTGTGACTCCCAGACTCCTTACCAAGTATTTCCTTGTACACCATTGCACTTGGAAGCTATCAGCCTGGCAGCTTTCCAAAACTGATAAGGTCTGTGGTTGCAATTCACCCTTGAAAGACCGGATGTGCTGGATGTGAATGATAGGAATTTACATTAGCCAAATAAAAAGTGGTTTTGTCGGGACAAGGAATCTGTTTCGTGATTTTGTAAAACGCCTAGGTCAGAACAAGTAATAGGAAAACAGCTTGTAGTTCTATTAACATATTTACCTCAGCAGATGGCAGCACTTAGCTCTTTTTGGAAACTAAGCAGCAGCATATCTGTTAATGGTTGGATAAGGGAGCAGGAAGGATTTCAGGGCAGAAAACAAGACTGAGGAGTCAAAAAGAATTTTCTGGAAGAGGATAATATCAAACCTGTTTTACTACATAAAATTGTCCAACAAGTCTGCATGGATACAATCAGCAGAAGATGAAACTCAACCTGGAGCCTCCTATCTAGGCACAAAATTATATGCTGATATGTTGACCAGTTTTCTCAACATTAGCAACATTATGACATGTGGATTTCAACTCACAGAATTCCCTAGTCAACCATGTGGGGTTCCGCAATCTCCACATTTGAGAACACTGGTATAGACTAAGGACTGAACTGCTGTTTCTTGGTGGAAACAACAATTTCAAAAAATATATGGTCCGAAATAGTCAGCATGAGAGATGCTCAGCCCTTTCTCTAACAACAAATTTTCTATTCCATATAAGACCTTCTTAAGTTGCTTTTCTGTTACCAAGATTGAATTTCAATTTTCCTGTCATAGATGGATATCTAGAACCTGAAAGCAGGAATGATAAAAACACAAAGAGGGAAGATATCAGTCAAGGTAACAATTAAGTGTTAACTTTCTCATTACTTTTCTGCTTGAGGTTTATTTCTATTAATTTTCATAATGTAGAATATAGATAATTTCTATTAATAACATTATGCAGTGACAGCTCAGTTTTTATTGAACCAAACTTCACTGCGTGGTAAGCACATTAGAAAAATTGTTACAATAACTTTTCTACAAAATTATATTCTTCTCTTTTTCTTTCCTTGCCAATGTAACCTGCCCTAGCCCTTACTGAAAATATTGAGGTATTAATAATGAAAACACTGGTCTTTTTTTCGGTATTCATTTCCTGCTAATTTTACTAAATTGTTATGTTGAAGGGTATTGAAACAGACTGAGAGGAAAGGAAAAAATTATAAGCTTTCACCTGGAAGAGAGCTCGACAAACACATCTTTTCTCTGGGAGCCATTTTATAAGAATTTCTATCTCTTTCAATAAGGAGAATATCTGGAATTTTTACTGACTAAGAAGAGTATGATTCCAAACAGGGGCCCACCAGTGGTGAGATTCATTTTTTTTTTACTACTGGTTCTATGGGCGTGGCTTCGTGGGCATGGCAGAGTAAGGTATTTGCCAGTTCTCCAAACTACTCAAAATTTCCGCTACCTGTTCTCCAGAACTGGTCAGAACCTGCTGAATACCACCTCTGGTGCCCACTCATTGAATGCCTACTCTAGTGAATATGGCTGGTCACAAAGCACCCATTTCCCAAACTAGTAAATTGATGGCAACAATACAGGTCAAGCAACCTGCCTAAGAAACTGAATGCAGAGCATATGACAAAGCACATGTTTCTTTTTCTCGCTGAAGAATGCTCTACACACACAACTTTCTTCTTCACTCCATCCCTGGATAATGCATTATTTGCATATAGATCTTATCTAGTTATAGAAGGCAGTGTTTCACTTTGAAGGACTTTAGACTATCTGAATTTGGTATTCACAAACAATTTGGTATTCACAAGCAAAGTAAAAGTTTCTGACAATGGAAAACTGCCTGCAAGCAAGCAATAATATCTCAAAAAAAAAATCAAAGAAAATCCTGGAAAATGTCCAATTTATCATGAGCCATAGTTGAGTCAAAAATAAAACTTTGGGAGCAGCATCAATTTCTGTCTGGAAATGTCTAATTTCTGGTTGCATCAGGACTCATCAAAGGACTCTAAAACAACAATACTTGAAAAATAAATTTGAGCTTGAGCTGATCCTTTGAATCTATCTTCATATGTAAATGTTACTGTTACATAGATTTGGACAAAAGAATTCCTAATATTATACAGAATTTGAAATAAAATATTCATAATATTATTTCTTCTCAATTAAAGGTGAGCACCTAGAATTAAGCAAATAAATGTATTTGTAAGCAAACATGTCCTTCTTATGGGAAGGATTTTACTAACTAATGGTTCTGATTTGGATTTTTTAGGAGATTAATTATTATACATGTCTATGCTTATAGAAAAACAATTGTTGATCCCGATGACCCCAGGTGTACCAGGATAACTTTTATTGGAAAGATGGTTACAGTGCCTCCAGAAGAACTAGAATCTGTCAAGCAAGCTCTGTTTTCTAGGTCTGTATGAATCTACTGATATCTTCTGAAGTGTCTGGTGGGAAGATGGGGAGAGAATATAAAATAAGTATTTTGATATTATTGGGAAATGTAAGCACTGTCTTCCTGAATAGCAGAAAGTCTTTGGAAGAAAATACTTACTAATCAGATTGTATAGGTAGTCCTTATGACCACAATTGAGCCCAGAATTTCTGTTGCTATACAAGTCAAGTGAGTTGCAGCCAATTTTTTGCCATAGTTAAGAAAATCATTCCAGTTGTTAAATGAATCATCCAATTGTTAAAGTGAATCTGGCTTCTTCCATTGACTTTGCTTGTTGGAAACTCTCTGGGAAGGTCTCAAATGGCGATTATGTGACCTCAAATGATACAACTGTTGTTATCAACATGCCAATTGTCAAGTGTCTGAATTTTAATAACATGACAGTGATTCTGTAAAGGTCATAAGTGCGAGGACCACATGATTCAGCATCATTGTAACTTTGAATAATCACTAAACAAATTGTTGTAAGTAAAAGACTATCTGTAATTGAAAGCGAAAATTCATTCCAGCCATTATTAAGCTTTTTAAAATTCCTTTGGTCAAACACTCAGTTCTTCTAAGTGATATCACTGTTCACTGAGTAATAACCAAGTTCAGCATGAGGAAATAATAAATAACAAAATAATTACCCAAATTAAATTAATTTTTCTTATTCTGAGATAGCTCAGTTTTAAGAGCATCAAAATTAAACTTAACCAAAGATTGAATTTCCTAGAACCCTGTGATATACATTACTTCTGTTTATTCTATAGTTTCTCTTTGTATGCATCCCATATTATAATAGAATAAGAATATTTGAGTTCCTTCCCTCCATTCTTTCCAAGCCATGACGTAATGTATGGATATATAGTTGAATAAAATGAAAAGCAAAAAGGATACATTTTCAAGAGGCATTGTGCAATGATTAGCCAATAGCTTTTGACAAATCTTGCAGTTCAAACAATCACTGTTTAAATGTTCACTGTTGTATTTTATAAATATAATTAACTGCTGATAAGTCATAGATAAATCTATAAAATAATGTAAGCCAATCATTTCTAGCTGTTTGGTTGTTCTTACAGGCACCCCATAATGAGAAAATGGCCTCGCAATTATGAATGGTTCTTTATGAAAATGAATATTGAACATATATGGCTACAGGACTGGTATGGAGGAATTACAGTTATTACTTTGGAAGAATATTTCAAAGCAGTTCCTAGTAAAACGTAACTGATTTTTTAAGAATGAGAATTCAGCATTTTCATATTTAATTCAGAACAAAGAGTTTTATATAACTGTGTTATCAGGTATTTATTTAATATTTTTGTGCAAGGTTTTGAATGTGGCTCCATCTTAAATGGAGCAGAATTACTTTTGAACATTAGAAAAAAAGCTGCAGATATTAAACAGTCTGGAGATAGATCATACTAAGTTGTTGCTTAAGATGTTTTGAATACTTTTGGAATTTTATAAATATGAATCTCACAAGATATATTGTAATAATAAATTCTAAAACTAGGCAGAAATTGCAAACCTATATGTTATGAGTGGCATAATGAATGATATATTAATGTCCCTAACTGCTATTAATTAAACATCTAATAACATATTTTATGTATGTTATATTTTAATTAAATTTACATTACAGATTTAATTTTTCCATAGCTACAGATTTAAAAGCTAAGATCTGAAACTTTCCAGAAATGATTAGATAATTCACTTCATTATCTCAGACCAACATACAATATACTAAGAATACAGATGGCAGTTACTGTCCTGTAAATATTAAGCTAATGCATGAAATCCTTACTTTACAGAACTTTCTTGCTTCAGGAAAAAGAGATCTGAAGTTTTTACTTCATTTCCAATATTATATTTTTGCTATTTTTAAGTCTGAACAAGCTCCAGAGAGTATTAACAATAGTGAATTTAAATGTAATGGTTTATTTTTAATTAATTGATTGCTTGATTGCTTGATTGTTCAATGTATTGACTTATATCCTTCCACTTTACATTTGTGAGTTCTTAAGGTGACCAATTTTTTTAAAAAAATGATAGCATTAGCTAGCTGATAATTTAAAACCAGCACTAAAATTTACGCTGTAATCAATTAAATTATTGATAAAATATGCGTCATTAGAAATATAAATTCTGGGAATAGAGGCCAGGAAATAAACAAAAGGCCATTTCCTGCATGTCAGAAAGATAAGCCATTGGAAATATCTTCAAGAGGACAATTCCTGCTAGTCTCTTTTTATTATGTATGATAATAACAGGATATGTGCAGGGGTGTCAAACTGGTGGCCCGCAGGCCAGATGTGCCACATGCAGGCTACGCCCACCCCATCTCCGTGAAGGGAAAAAACATCACAGTACATTACATGATGGCAACGTGACGCTGCGAGTTTGACACCCATGAATTAGAGAGAAAGGCCCTGAGCTTTTTAGGATTTAAAGGTCAATTGCAACACTTTAAAGCACTGACAACCAATGTAGATCTTTCACTAAAGGCATTGTGTGATTTTGGTATCTTGACAGCATTCTAGCAACTACATTTGTATCAGTGCAGTACTAGTTCTATTTTTTTTAAATTTGCAGTTCTATTTTTTTCCCCCAAGAGTTGCCCACTATTGTATACTGCACTAGTTGAGATAGGATACAATCAAGGCACAAAACATCTCCAATCCTAGTGGCTCATGAATTGTCATGGCTGGCATAACAGGTGTATCATTGTGTAAAAGCACTCCTCACTCTGGCAGGTTTTAATCAAATGCCTACAAACTTAAGACAGCTAAAACTGAGCAAGTCCGCTCACATTACAAATCTAGTCTCTTGAGGAAGTGTAACCCTGTCATTTGGACACAATGAGATACTCCAATTAATTAAAAAGAGAAGCATAAGCTTTGTCATTGAATTCCTAGAGACCTGACTAGAGAAGGGGTCTAAGGTCAGCCTAAGGCTCACTTATATATTAAATGTGGCAACTTCAACCCAGCCAAGTTGAAAATATTACTAGTCTACAATAATGCATTCGTCCTTTTTATGCTGATATTTTAAAACGCCAAAAAAAATCTTTTTAAAAGTTAAGGGATAATTTGTTTTATTTCAGGACAAGTTAATGTACAACAGACTAGACATTCTTAAATAACTTCTGTAATATTATTTATAATGCCTGCATCACCTGATATATGGGATTGATTTTGGAGCCAGGCCAATTTCAAATGTGCATCTTTCTCATACACCTCCCAATATTGTGATTTATTACGTTTGTATCACCTTTTCTTACTGTAACATTATGTTCATGATGATCAGAACCGACAACTGATAGGCAATAATGGTTGTTACATCTAGAAATGCTCTTAATTATATTTTAGCCATTTTATTTTGCTTATATCCAAGAAAAGGTCAGTGGAAACTTGTATATTTCTTACCCATATAGTAAATTTCAGGTGGCTTTCCTGTACTGGAATTATTATTTTAAGAAGCCATATGGCAAGCAAAAGATGGATCAATAAATTTTATTCTTATTTATGAAGAAGAGTAAAATATTGTAATGTGCATGCACTCACTGTTCAGAGTAAAGCAGAATGACATGTGTTGGCTTGATTGTGCTTCACTAGTACGGTATATTGAAAGTAATACATTTCTTTGCCTTTGGTGTGATATGTATTTTTAGAGTGATGAACAAAGGACATCATCAAATTGATCTTAAAAATTCTATTTAGATCCATCATACGAACCACTAGAACATTCAAAAACGATCTAGCATGATCATGCATTAAATAAGTGATTTACAATCAAAAAGTGAGAATACTTCTTTTGGAAGAGCTCATAAATCTTTTAACATGGCATAAGATTGCGTTTGTCCAGTATTTTATATACAGCATTATACAACAGATCTCTAACAATGATATAATTACTACAAAATAGCACAGTATTAATTTATGCCCCAGATTTAGTGCAACTTAACTATTCTGAGTTGTCTTTATATTTTGTAAAAATGTCCTGGTATCTCACACAAATATGGCTTTCATAGTGCCAAAATAAAAACAACCTACATGCCTTCAATTACCTATTGGAAGTAATGCCATTTGCATATGAGCAACGAAGGATTGGTGTAGCTTGTTGGCAGCAAAGTGGGTGATGCCCGGAAGTATTTTGGGAGGCATTTTAATAGTTTTGAAAAGAGAAATGGGGGCCTTAAGCATCTGTAATGTGTGAAGAATCTATTTTGCTTCCCACAAAAGTTTGGGTCCTTTCTACTTTGCAAGCTTCAGGAAACATAAAACAGCTGCGAAAAGTAGGAGGCTCTGCAAATTTTACTCTACTAGTCACTACTCCTCTCCGTTTCAAGGCCATTGAACCTGCATTGTCCAAAGACATTTCTGCGGTCATATGGCCAGCATAATGTCATGGAGCATTGAACCATTGAAGTAGTACCTGTTTATCTACTTGCACTTGTATGCTTTCGCATTGCTAGGCAGGAGCTAGGCAGGAGCTGGGGAGAGGACAGGAGCTCACTGTTGCGTGAAGCTCATGTCTCAAACCTGATTGCCACCTTTCCAACTGACAAGGCCAGTGTCTTAATCTCTGAGCCACCATGCTACCTGCTAATGTACTGTTATGTTTATTTATTTATTTATAAATAATTTATTTATTTACTCATTTATTTTATCTATCAAATTTATAGATTTAGTTACTGCCCATTTCTCAGAGCTCTTCTTTTTGGACCAGTGGTGGAGGCATTTCCCCCACTTAAATGAAGGGATGCATACATCCTCATACAGCTTTCCACCTTAAAGAGGTTCACATTTTTTACTTATAATCTCTATTAAAATACAGAAGTCAGAATATCTGTCTGCTAAATTCCTCAGGGAGGTTTTCTTCAACTAAGCATTTCCCTAGTTGTGATTTAGGGATCCCATAAAGATGAAATGTGTAAAATTTTCTATATAGATCTTAATCTTGTTGATTTTGATTGCCAACTTTAAATCATTATGTATTCATAAAAAGGGGTAATCGGGACCAGAATCTGTGACTTAACACGGACAGTATTTTAATATACTTATGTTATCTGTGATATTAATATTTCAAAAGTCTAGCAGGCATGAAGCTCCCTTTCTAACAAAACAGCTCCATGATAATTACCATATTTATATCTGCTATGTCCTTGGTGAAAAATCATTTAAAAATATAATTTCAACTGCATACAATTACACTGTCAGTAATATAGTACTTGTGGAAGAACTAAGCATTGTTTTATCTGCTATTTAACCAAAGAATGTATTTCAAAAATATTTTCATTATTTTTGCCGTACTTATCCATTTGCACTTATGATATGATCATTGTAATGCATTTATCAAACATTAAATGTTAATAAAATCAAATACTAATAAAGTACTAATGACAATAACAATTATTTTATTAATAAAATATATTATTGCCTGATGTAATGTATGAACTCAGCCATTTATCTTTAAGTCCAATCATTTTTTTTCCAATAGTACTGTATGTAACCACATTGGCTCGGAAATCAGAGAATTGTAATCATAATTCAAGATCATTGAAAAATAAAACAGTTAAGATTAAGTGCCAGAAGCAAACATACATGTAAAAACAAGAAAACAACAATAAATTAGGGTATAGTACCATAATGTCCCAATATGGTATTTTTTCCTAAAAGCAAAAAAAGCATGCAGCCTTCAGCACACCCAAGGTATTTTATTTAATATATGTAATCATTCATAATTGTTTCCTTTTAATGTAGTTTGACTTACAGACCTTTAATGTGACAAGAGTAAGGATGAAGTAACTCAAGTTTCGATACAGAAAGTGCAAATGCAAGGCACTTTCTCAGAGTTTAAAAAAATGCATCATTGCTTTAAGGAGAATGTAAAGATGCATTAAGGGTTGGGAGGGAACAAATGTATGCTTGATGGTAAAAGTTGTAACGTGTGTACCAAGATTTTCAAATGATTTAATTCTTATGTCTGCAATTAAACCCAAATCAACTTTTCTACAAAACCTAGCTTTCAATCAAAAGCCGGAAGTGGAGGAAATAGGGATTTAATGTAATTCAGTCATTATCAACCTTGCCAAGTTTATGATGTGTGGACTTAAAACTCCTAGAATTCATCAGTCAGCTACATTTAAATTTGCCTAAATTGAGAAACACTACTAGACTAGCGTAACTCCTCAAAATGCTGCCGAAATACTAAACAAAGCCCTGCTAACGAATTAAAAAAGTGTTCACAACATGCTTGGCCTTCTTTTTTTTAAAATAAAAGTTTTTTATTTTTGTTTTTTACACATCTCTTTCACATGAGCAACATGATTCCAGATTACAACATTTATACATAATATACTTACATTTTCAACTTTATTTAATATGACATCAAATTATTATCCACTCCACTATTCTTCAAATAAATTTCCATTTCATATTTTAATTCATTAATTCAATATCAAAATCATTTCCTCACATATATTTTCAATTCTTTATCCCCTATTATTTCCATTTTCAGCTTATCGCCTATTTTATTTTACCTCATACATTATTGTCTTCATTAATGAACTCAAGGCCAATATATAATAAACACTAAAAAAAAGTAAAATTAGAGTAAAAATGTATTTAGGATCCACATGGCATTCCTCAATCTACAATATATCTTATATTTATTCCAACACTAGTCATGTAACCCTTTCATGTTTTTCTTTATTTTCACATAACCAAATTTTACCCCTGTAATTTAAATAAAATTTCATTCCCCTACTTTGAATTATAATTCATCTTCACTCTTTCCATATATAGTTATATAATACTCCTAGGGTAATTCCCAATAAATTTTGAATTTCAAATCTCCCCATTTTAAATTTCTAATACATTCCCATGTAGCATCCCCCTTTTATATCATATCTAACCCTTATCTCTAAATTTCTCGGCCTTGTCATTTCTAATGGTTTCAGCTAACTTTCCCTTTTCTGAGTTTTCCCGATCTTTCCTTTTTATTTTCATCTGCCAGTCATCCCATCTTCTCCCCCACCCATTCCTGTTGTCTTTTTTGAAGTTTCTTTTTGTAAAATTTCTTCTTCTTTTGTTTAAACCTGGGAACGTTTTCTCTTTTATTTGTTAACTCTGTCATCACTGTCATAGTTTTAGTTCCTTTAATGTCTTTTAGCAATATCTCGCGCCTGGCCTTCTTAACGGCTCGCATTAAGAGGGTCTTTCATGCACCCAAACGTAACTCTTAAAGACTCCACAAAGCAGAAACGGGCTTTTTTTTTTAGCCGCTTTGCTTTACGGCAGGGGTGGGGCACTAACTATGGCCCTTTTCCTATCGGTGAACTTCAACTCCCAGAATTGAATGGCATGGCTGGCTCAGGAATTCTGGGAGTTGAAGTTCACAGACCGTAAAAGGGCCATAGTTCCCCTGCTCCTGCTCTTACGGGGAAAGACTTCAGAGCAGGGGTCCCCAAACGTGGCAACTTTTAAGACTTGTGGACTTCAACTCCCAAGTTTGGAGACCTCGGCTTAAGAGGCTGAATCGTACGCCGGGATGGAAATCAGGACCAGAGTCTCGAGTTGCAAGCAAGACGTAATGAGCGTTCGGGGTCGGAGTGCTGAGCCACGCGACTCCGCTTCGGCTGCATACGGAAGGAATCCCGAGTCTTCCGATCCTCTTTCGAAGCCTGGCTAAGAAATGCTCGTGCGTATAGGCGCGCGACCAAAGCGCCCGGGAACCTCGGAGGAGGAGGAGGAGAAAAAGGACAACCTGAGCGAGCTCAGTCACCGCCTCTTTTCTCCCAGGCTCAGGCGCCGGCCTGTCCGCCAAGTGGGCCGCCTCTTGGGCAGAGGCGGGAATTCAGAAGCGCGCTCCGCTTGCGCCGCCGAAAAACCCGTGAAGCGGGCGAGCGAGACCATTCCGCCTCAGACGCCGGCTGGCCCGCTCGCCTCGCGCCTCAGGAAAACGATGGGGCTCCTGTCGCGCCGCGTGACGCTGCCGCTGCTTTTCCTGGCGGCGGGGGGATGGCCGCGGGTCTCCTGGTCGCTGGTCTGGTACACGGCCTGGGTGAGCACGGTGTACACCGAGCCGGCCACCAACCGCACCGTGCGGGACAGCGGGGAAAGCGGGCGCTACGGGAACAGCTCGCCCAAGGAGAGCGCGCAGGGCCTAGTGGGCATCCCTTTTGGCGGAACAGGCCGCCACATGGAGGGCTGCGACCCCAAGATGGAATACAATATCCCCACGGCGCCCGGAAGCTCCTCGGGAGAAAAAGTGGCGGGGGCGCCCTCCTCGCCGCCTCAGTCCTGGATCGCATTAGTGGCCCACGGAGGCTGCCACTTGAAGGACAAAGTCGCCAACGCAGCAAGGAAGAAAGCGGCCGCCGTGGTCATCTACAACGAGCCTCGGTTCGGCAACTCCACTCTTACCCCTGTGTCGTACCTCGGTCAGTGTAGTGAGGGGAGAAATAAGGAAAGTAATTTCAAAACTACCTTATTTTTGTTGCGAAGGGGGGTTGGATGGGTGCCGACAATGATGGTAAGGGGCTGGGAAGGTTTTTTAAAAAAAGGATCTTTCCCTTTGAAGTCGGTATGAATGAAATATTGGAACCAGTCTTGATCAACATGGTGCCATTTGGTCAAGGTGGGGAGAAGAAACCTGGATTAACTTGGACTAGGGTACCGTGAAATAAAAGTGGGGTTTAGCTACAATCCTCACAATGTAGATAGAAGTCGAAAGTTAAGAGCAGGAGGTTGAACCAAAGAAAAGGGGTTCAGACTTCTTTTCCCACCAGTTATTTGCCAAATATCTCAAGCCCACCTGGGAAGTATCTTATTTCCTTCTTGAGTAGGGATGTAAAAGCCCAAACTAGAAAATATTTTATTTCTGGGGTGCAAAATCAAGAACCTAGTCCTCTCTTTAAATGAAGCAAACTCTGTGACCCAGAAGTAGGTTGAAAATTAGATGTAATTACAGGGTTTCTTCTGTACTGCGATAACAAGGAGCTATTGGTTGAGTCAAGAAACTGGATGGGAGGCAACAAAATTCTTTTATGGAAAAAAGTGATGCTACTTCAAGTATCAAAGAAAATTAGGCTGATTAGACTCATTCTGTTTAATGAATTTCTACCAGTATATGAAGAATTGGTTATGCCATTTTATTCGGTTTTGATTATGATTATGTGCCTTTCAGTTTTAGGTAGATAAATACAGGTACTTATTGCTGCAGATTGTCTAAGAATTGTAAATGTTCTGATTGATAATTGTGTGTAAATTCTAGGATTGCATATTTTTATATGATATGAAGGAAGTCAACTTTGGATATTCTTGTTGAGAAAGAAACTAAAGTTGTTTATGGAAGAAAGTAGATTTTGGCCTTGCAGATGTTGCTGAACCCTCATTGTCTATGTTTGTCTGGACTGCTGATAATTATAGTTCATCAACATCTGGAGGGTCCTTTCTAACTTAGGCCATTTTAATTTTTGGTTTGTCAAATTAGTTTATGAGAAGATTAGTGTCTTAACTGTTTCCAATAGCCTAATTGCTGAAGCAAATATATGATTCCTTTAAACTTGCAAGGGCTTTATGTTTTTATGTTTTTTTTCTATAACTTTTCTTTTCATTTAGTTTTGTTTGTTTTATTGTTGAGATTCCTAAACTATCTCAGAATGGCCACATGTATTCTGGAGGGGTATGCTGGAGGCAGAGGAATACAAAATACCACTGGGCTACAGTGAAAATTTTGAAACATCAGGTAGCTTTACTGTGGATTTTTCAGTACTTGCTATATATACATGCAGCTATAATAATAGAAAAATTGCATGTTACTGATTTCTAAGCAACAACAAATGATAAATATCTGTTCCATCAGAAAAGCAAAATATATGAGTTTCAGTTTGTTCTGAAGCAAGAGAAGCTGTAATACATGTGGAAATTGGGAGGCAGATATGGAAAAAACTGGGCTGGAAAAAAATACAGTTAAATCATATCCCATTTCCCTTCTCATAGCACATTTGGAATGCATTCTTGATAAAATGCTGTTAAATATTAAAATATGAAATGATTTTCTCATTAAAATGCATTTATGGTTATAGTTCTATCGTGTTTTTTTTAAAAAAACCACAGACTCATTTAAATGCAATTATTTTATTCCAGTAGTGTGAAGCCCAAATAAAAATTCCCAATGTTCATTCAATAGAAATTATACCACTGCCCTGTTCCTTTCAGACTTTAGTTGATTTTTTTCTTTAAATCTGACCCATCGTTATCTTTAATACTAGAAATGGTTCATGGGCTTAAATATTTGGAACGTATGTGGCAGCAAAAATTTCAATTAATTTTGACATGAATCTTGAATACAATCTAAATTCTATTTTTACTATTTTGCATACTCATGCTTTATCTGTTTGTTGGAGCAATTTGTGCTCCAGAGCAACAAGGCTGCACAAGGGGTGGGGAAAGTCTTAAAAGATGAGCAGATTTAATTTTTATATTTCAGTGCAAGAGGTGATCATTCTAAGAGATATCTTTTCCTACTCGCCTTTAGGTCCTACTCATATTCTTGGGACCAAGAGATCTTGGAAATAAAACTATAGCAACAATAATTTTAATTTACTTATAACTATCAGCAAGATGGCTTGAGTTTCCTTCAGAAAATAAGAATTGTAGAAGAGTGCATCTGATTCCTGTTTTGTTTTGTTTTTCAATAGGTACTGCTAATACAGTTGTAATTATGGTTGGGTATCCAAAAGGAATGGAGATCCTGGAGCCAGTCCTAAGAGGAATTTCAGTAAAAATGACTATTAGTGTTGGTAAACAACATGTACAAGAATATATCAACGGACAGTCAGTTGTGTTTGTAGCAATTGCATTCATCACAATGATGATTATATCTTTAGCATGGCTTATATTTTTTTATGTACAACGTTTTCTCTATTCTGGATCACAGTTCAGGAGCCAGGTAATTACTGGTGCTGATTATCTTTTCACCTTGTGTAAAGTGCATCTTCCTGCCCAATCTTTGAATGCTGTTTAACCTGAAAAGTTTTTTTTAATGTGCTGTCTGTTACTATTTGTTATAACTTGTTTCTAGAACTAGATATACCTGAAAATATAGTTCAGATTAGTACTTTAAACTAGAATTGGGTGGCAGTTATTTTCAGTTGATGAAACTAATTGTTATACTTATCCTTATTTTTCTATTATCTGTGGGGGTGTAACCAAGTTGAACAGCTTCTTTAATTAATTTAACAATATAATATAAGGTGAGGCTGTACAGAACAGTCAAAAGAAGTTTTTCAACAAGCAGTTGTTGTACACACACTTGACAATATTTGAATTGTTAAAACAGCTGCTCCTGAGCTACTTCTAGCTGCTTTAACCATTTTTTAAAATAATGCTTTGTCCATGTTTCTAAGCATTGCATTTCAAATGCTTTGCATGGCTCTGCTGAGCAAACACGGTCAAATAAGCTTATGATTTTAGTACTTGCAGTTTCAGTTTCTCTAATACAAATTTACATAAATTAGGCATAAAGCAGATTCTACGGAAAAACTTAATATGATTTTTTTAATTACCTTTTTTCTCATGTTTCTCTTTTGCTGCTTGTTCTTTTCCTCTTTTCAACCTGTTTGTCTATACTAGTATAAATCAAAGAATCACATAGTTTGCAGGGTCCTTCAAAGTCACCTTACTCAGCCCTCATCTAGATAGAATCCACTAGAGCAAGGGTCTTCAAACTTGGCAAGTTTAAGACTTGTGGACTTCAACTCCCAGAATTCCTGAGCTAACATGACTAGAGGAGGAATTCTGGGAATTGAAGTCCACAAGTCTTAAAGCTGTCAAGTTTGAAGACCCCTGCACTAGAGCATGAGTGTCCAAACATTTGGCTTAACCTGGGCCACATTGAATGAAGAGGAGTTGTCTTGGACTGCAAATAAAATATAATATATATATAATAACAGGCTCCCTTTATATTTTACATTTTTATTACGAACTTTGTGGGGCTGTGTTAATAGTTGTCCAGGGCGCATGCAGCCCATGGGTTGGACATGCCTGCAACAAAGTACCCCTGGTGACCATTCTCATTTTTCCATATGAAGACCTCAGAAAAAAACCTACTACCTCACATTGCATTTTTTCTGGCTGACAGTTCATATAGACTGGAACTCATGAGCCTCCTAGCCAGAGTCTGTTTCCTTGTACTTTTAATCCATTGGTTCCAGCCTGCTCTCTGGGGTGACAGGAGCAACTCATTCCATAAATCACACCCTAGCAAATATTTGAAGATTGCTACCATACAGTATCTGCCCTCGGTCTTTTAACCATTTCTCAGAAGGCTTCATTTTAATATTGTTCATTGGTTTGCTTGCATTTTTCAAAGTTTCTCTAATTTGTCATCGTACCTTTTGAATTATGAAGCCCAGAACTCCAAATCAGTCCTTATTTGGACCAGGTGAAATGAGAAAATTACTTTCAATGTTCTGGACTGCCTGTAAAGTGCCCAGGATACCTTTTTTTTGATTGATTGATTGATTTTTGCAGATATATCACATCACTTTGGTGACTTGCGTTGATACCCTGATTCTTTTTATGTGTACTATTTCTTTCTGTGGAGACTCAATAATCCAGGTCATGGTTGTGCCAATGATGCTTTGTTTCAAGAGGCACTAGACTTCTTCAGCTTCTTGGATGAGAAGCAAAACATCTTCAAAGAAAAACCAGAAAGTCCAGTTGCATCTTGAAAAAAGGCACCTTTGGGACTACTTTCTCTTTCATTCTACAATTGTCTTTTTCATCCTACATTTTTCTTCACCAGTTGAAGAACTTGTTTTTTCTCTATTAAATTCTATCTTATTGTTTAAACCTTCTGCTCGAATATCAACCAATGGCAATATTTTGCTATGGTTCTTAACTAATGAATCAAGGCATTTGAGCAAATATTCTTGGAAGTTTTAATGTATTAACATAAAGCCATTGTAACTATTTTGCTTAATAAAACGGAGTATTAGCAAAGTGGTTATCATATCTGAATTGTGCTATTGCATTTATCTTGGTCCTTACAGCATACCGTACTCTGTGGATTTTCATTTTATCTCTTCAACTTATAATACTACCCTAATCAAGGAATTACTAACACAAAGAAGCATATTAATAGTAAACAACAGCCTACTCAATGAACCACCAAGAACACTTGCAGCAACGCTGACAGGGCAAGCCACTAGTAAATAAAAATAAGAGCAAACACCACTCCCTTGAAATGCTAATGGTGTTAACCTATTTTGGCAATGAAACATTTGCAATAAAACTACCAAGCTCTGAGAGCTCCAAAGATCTCTTATGATACAGACTTACTAGTGCTATGCCAGATCTTAGATAAGTGTTTGTTGCTCAGAAAGATGTTCATTTGTAACACACATAATTATATATCTTATTTTTTAAGGATCAGAGAGAAGAAACTATTGATGCAATTGCCCAATTGCCACTATATACTCTGAAGGATGCAGATAAGGTAAGTACCTAAATTTGGCATTGGGAATAATAAACTGCATTTTTCTATTGATTTTTTTAATACTTGCAATTCCTTTCAAGATGAATGCATTTTCTACTCCATTCAAATTATCAGTGGAAGTTTAGTTGGATTAATAGATTGCTTCATCTTAACCTGCTGTATTTTCATCTTGAGATTAATCAGCTAACTAATTATGCTGATATATGTTGTTTCAATATACTGTAACCTAAGTAGGTTTCTATTATTTGCATAGTTAAAATCATAAAATGTATCTACACTGTAAACTAATAAAAGAAATAATCCTAATATAATAAAAATATCCTAAGTTCATTTCACACACTGACAGCATCCTTATATCCAAATGCCTTCCAAACTAATCAAGTTTTGATAACTTTTTGTAACTCCAAAAATAAGGGTGTTTCTCTGAGACAATGCTGTTCTAAAGTATAGGTGTTACTAATGGAAAATGTTATTTGCAGGCTCATGTCCCATTCACTTCAAGCAAATACTGTATTTTTCAGACTATAAGATGCACCTGACCTATAAGATGCACCTAGATTTAGATGAGGAAAACAAGAAAAAAAATATTTTGCCTCCACGGGTCCCGTTTTTGAAGCATTCTGCAGACCAAAAATGTGCCTGCTTTTGGCCTCCCAAATATGTGCATCCCGTTTTTGGCCTTCCAAACTGCGGGTCCTGTTTTTTGCCTCCGCAGCGTCCGCTGAGTACTCTGGAGGCCAAAAACAGGCCTGTATTCGCTCTATAAGACGCATAGACATTTCCACCCCCTGTCATCCTGACATCATTCATGGGCTGCCATTCAGGGGGTGGGCTGGCCATGGACATTGCTATGAAGCTCTGTGACTCCCAATCATTAAGCTGCTGCAAGCTTGCAAGCGTAAATCACATAGGACTGACAGCTGGGAGTGAGTTTCTCTTGCGAAGACTAAATGTGCTTGTGCCTGCCGATCGGGGCATGCCGGGATAATTGGTTGGGGCGTGTTGGGCAAATCAGGTGTATAAAGGTGGTGGGATGGGCTAGTGATTATCCCTGACTTTAATCTCTGTTAGCTTTCATTGTCTAGCACCTGGTCAGTTAAATTATAGGCTTTCAAAGTCAAAGTTTTAATAAAAACAATAGAAAAACTACAGCATTGCTCACAATTATCCTAGATGTTCGTTTTCCCAAAAATTCTAATTCTACTGCCTGACTGAATACATTAATTGTTTCTTCTCAGAGTTGCCCTGTTTTGCCAATGTACTTAAATATGGTTTGTTGTTTTTTTGAAGTGTTGGGCTATTGATACAGAAAATTGTGCTATATGCATCGAAAACTATAAAGCCAAAGATACTGTTCGACTTCTGCCTTGCAAGTAAGATTAAACTTTTTAACTTTGTTTCAGTGGGTCTTAATTAAAAATATTCAATGAAAAAAGGATGCTTAAAAAGGGTATGCACATTGAAGCTATTATCCAATATGTAGTTTATTCAAGTACAAAGATTGGAGTCGCTAAATTTATCTCACAATGTGACTGTTACGGGGAAAAGGAGTATGTTGTATGCCACATTGAAAAAAACTGGGATGTGCAGTAAATCTAATACATTTAAGAGAATATGTTTTGATTGATGTTAAGAAGTTTTCCTTTTTAAGGTTTTACAACTCTCAAGTATTATTGTCATTTGCATAATTATTTTATGGACTATAAATATCATATATAAAGGCAACATAAAATTACATTGACAAACCTATTTCTGCAAGAATATATTTAGAATAAGTGGTTCATTTTCCCTGTTGATCTCACATTGGATAATCTATTCTCCTTAAGCTAGTATGTCTTCAGGACATAAAATATTTGAACAAAGTTCGTATTACAAGAGATATCAATCACTCTGTCTTGGTTTGCTTGTTTCAGAAATTTATCAGGATATCCGCTTATTTTCACATATGTAACTTATATTTTTTATTTACTAAACATATTTATATGGCCACAAATTTACCAAAAGACTTGGGGCTGTGAACCAACAAAAAACAGTCATGGTCCATATCAATTAAAAATGGCTTGAAATGAATAGCAATAGTCTCACAAAAATAAACTATGCAGAATGTACCCTCATTTGCCAAATGCTAAATAAATAAGAGCTCCATTAGCACCTTGTCTGGAGGTATAGCCAGGTCCCAATAGAAGATAATATTAAATTGAACTGTGAGGTCTTTGATGGTCTCTGAGCTCCGTTGTTTTCTTACAGACATTTCCTTACCATGCTATGTAACATTAGTGGTAACAATCAAGCTCACAGGCCACTATGAACCACACAGTATAGCCAGGTCTTTATGGAGAAACCAGCAAGGTTGGCTGTGTATTTCAGAGAGGAGGTTAATCCTACAAGATGGACACCATGATAGAAAAGGGACATTTCTGAGGAGCCACTAACCAATATAGCTTCACTGATGGAGCATATCATTTTTGTGTGGTCTTGTGTGATTGGCAGACATTATCTCATGATAATTGAAAACTTCTAAATAAGAGAAATTCAACACATCTGTAAATTTTGCCTTGTACAAACAAGGAATGATAATTGATATTCTGCAACAGCGCTAAATGCCACCTATTTCATTGCATTACATTCATTGCATGTCAGTTTAAAATTTTGCTGTTACTGTACATACATCTTGAAAAGATATAAATTATGAGCCTAATTAACATATTGTCAAGTGAGGCATTTATTTATTCAGAGTTTGTCAAATCTAAAATGAAATAGACTTCCTATATTAAGCTTTTATTATCACATTTTGACCAGCTGATTTTATTCTATAAATATGAATTTATATTATATAATACTAATTCTATAAATATGAATTAGAATGTCCTTATACTTGATTTTGATAGTAGTGTCTCTATCTTTAGACATATCTTCCATAAGCTGTGCATCGATCCCTGGTTGCTGGAACAGAGAACATGTCCAATGTGTAAATTAGATATAATGAAAGCGCTAGAATATTGGGTATGTTGCAAGCATATATAATAAAATTATTTATTTATGGTAATGCCTATGTTTTCTACAGCTGGATTATTACTCCATCAAAATCTGTAAGAGGTCTCAGATTTTCAAGTATGCCATCGAAATTTGGAAAGCAAATAGGTGGAGGTATAGAAAAACAATTTGGGAACTGCATATGAGCTAAAGTTCAAATGTTCTTCCCTGGTATATAATACTGTTTGTGTTTCTGTATTACTGCATGTGCTTCTCTGAACCATGCTTGTTGCTGAAATACTTTTCTTCAGAGATTATCTTAAGCAGTGGATAAGCTGTCTTTTTTTGTTATTACAAAGTCTGATTCCATCTAATTTAATAATTCTTGGAATTTATCAATTAAATTTCTTCTCTGGTTCCATCCGCAACATAGTAATTAATGAGTTTTTCTCTAACTTTAAAGGGAGGGTCTCAAAAAATTGCAGCGCCTGAATCAGTGAATAACATACCAACTGAAAACTGGAATATTTCTATGGAAGAAGATAGTAACGAAACAAGTGGCTTATCAGCATCCTGTACTAGCTCAATTGCATTAAATAATGTTTTAAAAGAAAATCTGTGTGAAACAACAGTTTTACTTGGTAAGTAATTTTGAAGATTTTTCTTTTTCTAGGAACGAAGTATTACTTCGTAAATCTAGACTTAGTGACGGATATGTTTTACCTTTACCTTTATATCATTCAAATATCTGGGTAATCCACATAAGCTCTTACATCATTCTTGTTTGCATAAAGCATTGATCTCAAAATTACGTAATTTGAGTCTTTTTTAGATTAGAAAATAATTTGTGACATACTTAGAATTCATTACAGTAGCATTTTTTTCTTTCATCAGAACAATAATTACAAATAGTTCCATTAGAAATAAATACACATGGAAGGTAAAATGACTCAGCTAAAAATTGGCTAGGGAAAGGAATGGAAAAAACTATGAATACAAATTATATTTTGTTCTAGAAAGCTCTATGTTTTGGAAATTCAAATTCAGTATATTTAGAGATTTATTTGTCTTTAAGACTGATTACAGGCCAAGTTGGGATGTTTTTATTGTTTGAAGTATGCTAAGCTTAATAATATGTTTGATTAAGTTCTGATGCAATTTATATTATAAACAAATATTACTTGTTATAATTCTTGACTTTATAGTGTAGTTAAACATGAATTTCATATATTTTTTTATAGAACGGGAGAGTGGAGATGATCAACATGATCATTCGACTTCTGGATCACTACAAATTTAATGAGAGTTTGAGAAACTCTTGGTAAAAAAAATGTGTTTTTCAAAAATGTTTATAGACTTGAATCTAGCTTAATAAATATATACTTCCTGTTAGTCTTGGTTACAAAGCTTTTCCCCATACGAGATAAAATACACTAATTCTGTTTTTGATCTTTGAGAAGCAGGAAGGAAGAGAAAAAAATGCTTTTTAAAAAGATTATCTGAAGGTGTCAGGTTGTTACTCTTATTCTCGGGAAAAAAATGTTTCCTTTGATAGAATGACATTCTTACCTCTTTCTTTCCCTTTGTCCTCTAGTTTGTAACAAAATAAAATCTTATCAGGAAAAAACAAGTTCTAACTACCGGTATTTCAAATATATATTTGGAAGATTAATACAAATATAAATAGCACAAATAAACTATATGGAATATATTACACTATATATGCATAATTATTTTGTTGTAAAATATGGCTTAACTTAAATATGCAAAATATAAGTGGTTCTAAAAGTCTTTTGATATAGATCTGAGAGAAAAATATGTAGTGCTATAATGTATGTAAATGTATGACAATTGTCTGCTATTTCAGATGTTTCTTGTTTTTCTTTGTCAGAATTCTACTCTGAGTACTTGTGGAGTTACATTTCTATTTCAATATTTGGAATATTGCTTTATTGGTCTAATGTGCTAGATAGCAGCAGGGTACCTTTATACAGAAACAGAGATATATGCCTTAGGCATATATCAACTAAATCATATATATCAAATTCAGACCGCTGCATTAGTTATTTATTAAATCACACAAAGGAGAAGTCTCTATTTATTACGTTTGTTATGTGTTCAAATTGAACTTTTTAGAATACCTGAAAAACATGTAATTTAAAATTAAACTTATTGTCTGAAGTTTGTTTGTTTGTTTCATAAAACCAGGGCTTCAAATAAGGAGAGAAAAATGTTTTATTTAATAAGGATTTCTGAAAAATATATGTTCTGAAGAGTTCACCCAGGGTAAAAACAAGCCAGATACATGCCATGTTATCAGTGTTAATATCTGTAAGCCTGCAGCTGTCCTCCAAGAAATATTGATGCCATGGTTAAAATTTCTCATATCTTCAGTGTGTAATGTGAGTTTGCCCTTTGAACAAAATGATATGTTACTTGTCGGTTCTTTAAGAATTTTGAAAGCAACGTGGTGAAATTGTGAGCTTTTCCCCCCAGGACTTACAAAAGGACTTACACGTTAAGTTGATTTTTAGTTGCTAAACTAAATGTATTTCAGCAATACAGATAAAGGCTGTGTTCTTGAGGATTTAGGCAGAATTTTAGAATTTTGATTTTACAATTTATTCAATTACAAGTTGGAACTAACTGAAATTTATTTTAGATAAACTGCAAATTGTATCTATAAAAAAATTATACCCTGTGTGCTGCTGAGGAGTGATGACAATGAAAGGCCGAATTGCAGTGCCTCTTAACAGTTTACTCTCTAGGCATGATGACAAAGTTCCCGAAGCGACCTTTTTATCTGACCTTAGCAGCACCATAAAAAGGACAAAACAGTCTATGTTCTCTGCAGCTAGTCTTTTTCTAAGTGATTACAAAGTAAACAGCTGTTGCATTTAGGTACAAGATAAACCATGCAGCCTTGTACTTGATGCTCCCCCTGCCCAGAATAGAGATATTTCAATAGCATCAATGTTAATAATTGGACCAATACTACAATTCAAATTAATCTTTTTATCTATATTGTTAAATGTTTTCATCAATCTACAATTTTAGAATAAACTCCCTAGGAGCAGATTCTGGTATTTGCAAATTCCTTGGGGATTTGCTGTATTTATCATTAGGCCATTTTAAAGATTCTGTTGACTCATAGGTTCTGTAAAGGATTAGAAATCAAGTGTTTAAGTTTTTTTGCAAGAAATTTATTTTTTTAACTACTTCATATTATGATTTTTCAGGGTATTAGCCATCCCTTGTTTTCCAGTCTTAGTTTTCCAGGGATCTAGAGAAAATATTGGTGGAAATAAGCCATTTCTGCCGTTCTATAAAAAATATCCTGACCTTTAAGCTATTGTTTGTGTAAGTATACCTGAGAATAAATATTTCTGCTACATTTTTATATCACATGAAGGGGATAGGATTCTCATTAAGATATTCATTAATCTGTTCTAAAACACTATATAGTAAGTATATCACTAATTTAGGCACTATCAATAAGACACAGTCCTCATGAACTAATTAAGCCAAAATTATTGCCATTGGATGACACCTTGAAAGTATCTTCTGGAAATAGAATTGAATGCGTTTTTGAACATCCATTTTTAGAAGACAATTGGCTACAAAAATACTTGGGAGATGAAACAAATATCCTAAATTACATTGTTTTTTTCTGACAGGATTTGAAGTGTCAAAATATTTTAAACTTAATGTTTATTAGATATCAAAACATCTATTTTTGTTGTACAAAACTGATTAAATCTTTATACCTATGTTCCCCTGAAAATAAGACTGGGTCTTATTTTCTTTTGGGCCCCAAAATAAGCACTAGGGCTTATTTTCAGAGTCTTATTTTCTCCCCTCCCCCTCCCCCCCCAAATGTACGGGAGACCCACTTCTGCTTGCTCACAGTGGGGCAGGAGGCCATGTGGGGTGCCAGTGCTGCCACCAAGAGGCAGGGCAGGTAGAGCTGCCCCAAATGGGCATACCTCAGGGCTCCCACAGCCAGGCCACCCATGTCCCAACACCTGTCTCACCTTGCAGCCATCGCATCAACATACTCCACCACCTCATGTTTCATTGCAGCCACAAGCTAGTAGAACTGGGCTGACAGGCATGTGGGCTCCTGCTGCACATGGCTGCTGGTGCTGTTGCCCTGGATGGCTTGGCTTTAGGGTCCCTGAGGTAAGCCAGCACATGGGACAGCTCCACCACCTTGCATTGTGGCAGGCTGTGCAGGCGCTTAAGGCTTGCTTTGGGGGAGTAAGGCTTATATTAGGCGCATGCATAAAAACATGCTAGGTCTTAGTTTCAGGATAGATCTGATTTTCGGGAAAATGTAAGGCTTAGTTTGATGTTTATATCATTAGAATGTATTACTGCTTTTATATCTTTAAAAGAATCTTTTATTCTAAGTTATTGAAGAAGTGCCCCAAAATAGCATGAATAGCATGTTTTTGCCCCAAAATAGCATGGATTTCTCCAGTTACATTTACAGATATCCTTTCTTATTTTTGGTGAAGCTTTATTATGGACTATAGTAATCCAGGAGAAAACTATAAAAGGTTTAACTGTTTTGCACTGTAAAATGATAAGATTTAAGAAATCACTTTCAAAATGCCACTTCTCAATTATCAGAAGCAAATACAGTATTTCACATTAGCAAGATCATTGCCATGATCTTGCTAATGTGAAACTGACACCTATTTCATGTTGCATAAAGTTAAATTTCCAGCAATTTCCTATTGACTGGGAATTCCTGGGAGTTTAATGCCATTGATCTTAAACTTGCTTAAAACAATTCTAGATTAAGCACTTGATTAAATTAAACATATACCTCTACAAAACTTAGTTTAAAAATGGCCTACTCATAGTATTTAGTAGCATTTTGAAAAGTATGTTTTAAAGAGATATGTTGGCATGTTCTAAAGCTCAATAGCAGCCTGTTCCCTTTCCAAGAATGATTTTTGGGTCTTGTTTATCATTTTTAGTGGGTGATATGTAAGCTCCCAAGTTTTTCTGTTTTTGTTTAAACTTGATTAAAAATCATCTGGAACACAGATGAGCATGGAATACTTTGCTACGTAGGTTGGCACCCATTTAGAGTTTCGGGTTTAACATCAGGTTAATTTGCTTAAAGTTTAAATTAGTTCCAAGTCATCAACAAAAACTTCAATTTAATAAAGCACAAACATTTTAATTGCAAGCAACAAAAAACTATACAGAATTTTTTCCACACTAATCAAGTAAAAAAAAGTTCCAAATCAGTCTTATTTAGAAGTCTTTGTTTCTGAAGGATTTTCACCAGTGTCAAGTGTCTTCAGCAATCGAAAAAGTCCAGCTGCTTCTCTTATCCGGCTGAATTCAATACAAAAGGCTTGCACCTCTATAAATAAGTCCTGTACATTAATTATTTTGTTTCGAATCAAGGATTGTAGGAATACACAAACAAGACGTACCAGACGATTCTAAAGCAAAAAAATGTTTTTTTAAGAAACAAGCTTGAATAATCTTGATACTATGGCAAAACTTTAAAACAAAGTTATCTTGCAATTTATCCAAATTTGCAAGATTTTAAATTCTGCAATTAATTGATATTCCTAATAGCACAAGTATTTACTGAAATGTTGCCATTATTTCAAATTAACTCCCAATTACAAATAGTCTCAACTTACAACCCTTCGTTTAGTGACCTTCGAAGTTATGCCACTGAAATGTGATAGCCAGTCTTCATATTTACAACCATTGTTGCACTCCCACTGTCATGATTAAAATTTAGGCACTTGGTAAACAGCATATATTTTAGGGCAGCTGCATCTTGGGAGTCGTGTCACTATTTGCAACCTTCCCAGCTGGCTTCCAACAATCCACATCAACTGGGAGAACTAGATTTACTTAATGATACCATGATTCACTTAACAACCATGGCAAAAAAAAAATCAGGTGAGGCTCAATCATCTTGCTTAACATCAGAATTCTGGTCTCGGTTGTGATTGTAAATTGGAAACTACCTGTATCAAAGGAACTAAGATAAAGTAAAATAGAGTTCTTTTGTTCTACTGTTCTGACAATAAGCCTTTTTTATGTTTCCCTTTTTATGTTCACTACTTACAACCACAAAAGACTATAAATATATGCAAGTGCTACATTAGTAGGTTTCTCACAATTTAATGGTGGATTGTTCATTCTATTCAGTGTAATAATACAGGCTATGGTAAGCGGGCTTATAAATCTGTTTTTGTTTTTGTTTTTAAAGAAAAGTTGTGTTCCTGCCTAGATTCCAAGAACAAAGCTTTACATCTCCCACTTTGTTTCTTCTTCTCTTCCCTCAAAAGTGACAAGAAGAAACTGATAAGATAACCATAGCATTTAAATACCACTTCAAAGTGCTTTACAGCCCTCTCTAAGTAGTTTACAGAGTCAGTAATTGCCCCCAATAACTTGGGTCATTTTACTGGCCTCAGAAGGATGGAATGCTGAGTCAACCTTGAGCCACTTGGGATCGAACTACTGGCAGCCAGCAGAAGTAGCCTACATTACTGCACCATCAGGGCTGCTCCTACAATAGGATCCAATGATCTCAAAATATGACTAAAGGCTGCTTCTAATGGCTTTTTCCCAAATTTGCCCTATTTTTTTTGTAAGAGTTTACCAATCAAAGAAGTTATTCTAGAGTACTTAGACCCATAATTGTATCCCAGTGAAGTCATTTAACAAAATAGATTTGTGCAAGAATACGTGCTGATTGGCTTATCTGGAGCAGGGAATTAGTATAAAACAGGAATTATCAAAAACGACTTTTTTCTATTTTTAAGCAGAGTAGCTAACAGTGAAGTCTCTTAATTGATTTAATTTCTTATGTGAAATTTCAAAAAGCTACTAATTATCTACATAGTGACTCTTATAAGGATGGTGAAAGCAGCAAATGACTCATTTATCATCACAATGATATGCACCATTATCTAACATTTTAAGATTGGGGAAAAAGCAGGAATAGATTAAGTTGTTTTTTCATCCAATTTCCAAAATAGGTTCACCTTGAGAGCACTGTCATTGTAATAGATACCAACTGGTTGGTCACCTGATGTCAGCCCACTAAGTAAAAATCAACTCCACAGTTGATTTATTGAGATATAGGTTATAATAAAATCTTGCAACAAATTCTGAATTAGGGAGGCATCTGCCTGAGCTGCTTCTGAATATTGTGGCTTTAAACCAATGCTTCACCCTGTTTTCTGTAGGCAGTGGATTTTGTATGTTTCCATCAAAGTCATTTTCCTTTTCCCCTACAGTTCTGTGTTCATTAAAGTCAGGAAAATGACATATTAATAAAATCCAACATGTAAGTGGAACATAGGCTCAACATCTCACTCTTTAAAGGGGAAATAATCTGGAGAAATATATCTTCAAATTGGAAGACATAAATATCAATACAAATATAAATATTTCAAAAGATTAAAATACTTCAAATGTGGAACCAACAGTTATGGGCCCTTGTGTTGTTAAAAATATCCAGAAACTACAGGGCTATATTTATCCATCAAGGCAACATTCCCATCCAACCAAAAAGTTCTTTGCAGCAATGATTTTTTTGTATTTTATATATTCAATAAACATATTCAAGCATATGAATAAACAAATTTATACAGAAGTACTGAAATACTCCATTGTAAACAAATATTTAAAGTATAGTGATGAACAGAATTTTGCTATTTATATTGTGAAGAAGCTTTGATGACTATTTCTGTGATTTTTGTTTATGCCCTTGGTCTTCTGTGTATGCAACAATACATCATAATATGCTGTATGTGAAATATTATGCTGAAACATAAGGAACTAACTTTTTTTTTGTCAAAAGAGTTTTGCAGTTCTTAAATTCTGCAACCATAGTTTTTGCTTCCCCGAGTTTTTTTTACTGCATTTTCAATTATTTTATTCAAAAAGACTAGTTTCTTTTTGGACACTTACCTGCATATACTTATCCTTAATTTGTTCACAAGTAGAAATACAATTGGATATATAAAGATGAATAAATTCTGGAGGAAGATCAACTGCTGTAGTGAGCCTGTTGAATATTTAAAAGTTATTTTCAAATTGGCCATCTTTGCTGATAATCCATCTGTCACTTCAGTTTTACCATAACAGAGAGCCAGTTTGTCTAGTGGTTAAGGCTATGAATTCTAGTTCCTCACGAAAGCCAGCTGGGTGAGCTTGGGCCAATTAGTCTCTCTCAACCTAACACACCTCATAGGGTTGTTATGAGTAAAATAGGAGAAGGAAGGAATATTAGAAATGTTCATCATCTTAATTATTTATAAAAATAATAAAGGCATGATAGAAAAATATTTTCTAAAAATGTGTTTTTATTAATATATACATTGTATTCTTGTTCTATTATATTCCGTGTTTGAACATTCTGTTCCTTTAGGACTTTTTGGGCTGCTTATCTTTGTCCACTAATAAAGAATTCATCTATAATCAATTATCTTGCCCAATTTATATAAAATACATAAAAAGTGTATAGGCCCTAACAAGTGACGAGCTAATCATTCTTCATCATGCTTCATTCAGTTATAGCTAAATTATATTTTCCATCATATCTGCAATTGTATAGTGTAAGTTTACACTTCAGATAGAATACACTGCTAAGATATCCCGACAGAAGAAGCAACATTTGTCCTAATTTTAAAAAGATGATTGATTAGTATCTTATAGTCCACAAGCTGCTTTTACATTGTTTTTCAACTAGAACAGTAATTCTGAGTGATTGTATATGACTGTTGCCCTATTTCCTTCAAAATACTTGTTATATCTCTTGTATTAAAATAAAGCACCTAGCATGACTAGCAATACTATTATTAAATGTAGTAATACATAAAATATTAAAAAGCTAAATGTATTAAAATAACATACTCTGCTAAAGGACACGGAGTAAATGTAGTATCTATACATCCTCCTTCCTCAGAATACAACTAAATAATTGGTTAGATTATGGATATATGAATATAGTTCACATCAAAATATTCTATTCAGAATGTTATCTTTCCCTTCATCAAGGGAAAGGAAACTTTGCAGTCTTTAAAAGAATAAACAATTGTTTTCAGTCACACCATAATATGCCATTATGTACCACTACAGCATGTTTAGGTATTGGTTTTTTATAAACTGAATGTAGTCAAATATATATGAATAGCTACTGTGTTAAATCATGGTACCAAACAGTAAATATACCTGAAACGTATCTCAATATTTATCTCAAATTTATCACCAATACAAATTATCCTGACATTATAAATATTACACTGAGTTAACCATTTTTGAGTCCAATTAAATAACTGCAAGTGTCTCATTAGGACATCACTTCCAGGCAAGACTCTTATAATTCTCTTTCCCCCAATATTCTCCCTCCTATGCATATAGACAAGTTCTGCTCTATCCTAGTATAGTATCTGAAATTGCAATTAGAACACCAACATAAGCATAATTATAGAGTACCTCCCATAATCATAATTAGCCATTTATACAGGAACACAAGTGCTACTAGAGTGGGTAGTAAATTAACCTATAGTTGTCCTAATATCTCAAAAGGTCAAGGGCTTAGGACTTTATATTCCCAACTGCATCTTACTTTCTACACAACCTGTGAAAATCAAATTACAGGTAGTCCTCGACTTATAATCATTCACTTAGTGACCATTTGAAGTTACAATGGCATTAAAAAAATGGCTTATGACTGGTCCTCACACTTATGCAGCATCCCCATGGTCGTGTGATCAAAATTCAGATGCTTAGCAGCCAGCCTTTTTTAAATGATGGTTGCAGCATCTCAGGTCATACCACCATTTGCAACTTTCCCAGCAAGCTTCCAATAAGCAACAGTTTCACTTAACCATGTGATTCACTTAAAAAACTAGATTAAAAAAAAGTCATAAAATTGGGTGAAATTCACTTAACAGCCAACTTAGCAACTGAAATTCTGGTTCCAGTGGTAAGTTGAGGACTACTTGTACTCCACTAATACAATCATTCGAAGTATAATTAATGGGGGAAAAACTGTGATGCAATTTTGTAAATGTTCACAGAGACATTGAAAAACCAAGCTTGTTGAACTAAATATATACAATTAAAGCATTTTACTTACCGATTTACAACTTCCATTGAATGTAGAGACATGTCCATGTTGACTAGTACTGAAAAGTATTCAGTTATCTGACTTGATTGCATTAATTTAAGCAGCATTTCTATAGCTACTAAAGGATTGTTTTCCACCAGATCAGGCAATTTGGCAGGAGTGAGGCCAATATGGTAAACAAGCTTAGGATCTTTCTCCAATTCTCCAAGAAGCTGCATTTTAAAAATGTAAAACTATTAACAATTAAAACTTTACCTTTCAACTTATTTATTTAAATTTCTAGTTAAAATAAAATTATAGAAAAAATACAGTAATTATTGATGGCCAATATGGCATAATGTGCAAAAATGAGGGAGATTGCCAGTAAAGGTTTTAAATATTGCTAGTAAAAGTGATTTCTCTTGAGCTAATAGTTTAAGCATTCATGTTCTATTTAATACAATTAACACAAGGTCCAAACATTAAACAAGTACAAAAATCTACAAGCTAGCAATTTAAATAGAGTTCCTTAGGACTCTATTGTATCCCCCATCTGAAGCCAATAAAAATCATATGAAGCTTGAGAGACATGTGCCATACATACAATGAATTTAAACTCAGTCAATATAAAGTTAAATAAAAATACTATTTTAATTTCAATAAATAAAACATTTCAATTTATTAATTGGCTTTTAGTCTTATCTGGATGATTGTGTTCACCATAGCCTGGGTATTTAGTCTTATCCTAGATTTGCAGATTGTAGCTATGGCAAGAAGCACTCTGAAAAGTTTAGGAAATTGCAATCGCTTCACAAAGTGGCTGCTGGACTAGAAATTAGTTTAAGATAGTGCTGCTCTGGAATCATGATCTCAACTATTGATTTCTTTTTTTGGCAGATTTAATGTTGACATTAAGCCATAAAACAGTACAGCTTGGTAATCTGAGGTACAACCGCTCAATTATCTGGTTACCTGAGAAACAACCTCTCAATTATAACCTGTCTAGATATTGAGAACTGCAGAAGAAACTGTTCTTGAAGTTGCCCCTATGGTCAGAAACTGTTTACAGGATACGAAGAAAATGGCCTTTTCTGCTATTGTTTATTCATTAATTCATCAAATTTAGCTGCATGTAGATTGCATTACAGTAATCCAGCTAGATCAGGCCTGTCAAACTGGCAGGCGGCCCGGGCCGGATATGGCCCACATAGACCATACCCACCCCAGCTCCGCAAAGGCAAAAACTACCATAATACATCACGATACAGCCCACATGACAGCGGGTTTGACACCCCTGAACTAGATGGTGACTAGGTTGTCTACGTGATTGAGCAGAGCCTCTCAAGCTAGGAATGGGTGCAATGGTACCCAATACAAAGTTGGTCCTTCCTAGTCATGAGTACTACCTGGTCTTTGAGCAGAAGTCATGAATCTCTGTAATGAAATACATGAATGATCTTACAAAAAGAGAGGATCTGCCCAGGAAACAATAAGCATGATCCTACAGTTACTTAATAGTCAGAGAAAAAATTAAGACTGATCCTTATGGATCCAATACTTAAAACTGAAAGCAAGAATTTTATGCTTTCAGACTTGCAAGAGTCTGTTAATATAGTCTTACAACCAAGTAGAATTAGTTCATCTTGTCATATTTCCAGGTGGCTTTGCCTGGGAGGATGCACAGTGTTGTTTCCTCATATTATGCATGTGGTCTATCTGGGGAGTTCAGCCCATCCAGCAGCCCATCCAAAGATGGTATAGTCCTAGAACCAGCAAGGCTCAAAACCCAAAACAGGATAACAGGACAGCTATCTGCAGATGTAATAAGGGTAGAAAAGTACTGACACTTTACCACTCTAACCACTACAAGGTAGACCTTAACAGCAATTCTATCTCACGTCCAATCAAGTTCTCCCTCTATAAAGCGGTGGTGCTCTATTTGTCTCTTCTCTTGCTTCATTTGCCTTAATTCCTCTGTAAACTACAGCTGTTTTCTCATTAAAATTAGCAACCAAGGCGTTAAATGGGCCATGCAGTAGACTAGCAGGAATAGCCCCCAGCTTTCTCTGACAATCATCAGAGTCCATCAGTAGCCAGAGTGAACTCATCATATCGTTCCCAGATTACAGCACACAGCTGTTTTGTAACTGATTGGCTACTTCTTTCTTGTGTCTTTAGGAAGATTCTTTTTACCCCAATCTTTAAAACCAAATTTAATTATGTTTTAATGATTTAAAAATTAACAAAAATTAGTGAACACTGAAAAGTGCTTTGAGTTCTCAGTTTCAATGGCAAGGCAGTATATAAGTCAATACAATAATCTTAAAGCACCAACTCATGGAAAGGTTACAGGGGAATGTTTTTACTTTTTGATGTGGTTACTGAATTGCTAATCTTATATCACGATTTTGGGATTCTAGTAAACTTGAGCTAGCTTTAATTTAGTTAAAATTAAGGTATTATTTTAATAATAAAATTAAACAAGTCAGCAATTGATTTCATACCTGTGTTTGTTGCTGTGATGACAAAGGACTTTTGAATGCTTTGGCCATGATTCGTTTGATTTCCACTCCAGCACTATTTTTAATACACATTGACTTATCCCACTGAATTGTATGATCTGGCTCTATTGGATTTAACCAAGCTAACTCATCTTCACATATATGGAGTGGAGGTGGTGGGCGGATGAATTCTGGTCGAAAATGACCTGGAAAAATATATTACATTCTTTTTTAAAAAAATATCTTAAAAGTCAAAATATTTATCCAACACTCAAAATATTCCCAAGTATATTATCTGTTTTTATACATTATCTTATTCTTTGCAGGTTATTTCACAATATATAGTATAGTCTATTATCTTTTCTATAAACTGACAATCTCAAGCATCTTAGACCAGCATATTTCTATGTTCATCTTTCTTAGCATCTATTGACCCTAATTTTATGTAAAGCAGCATATTGTTTGCAGAGATATCCTTTACAGAACTCTCCAATGCCAATTGGGATAGTAATAAAATAGTAATATGTTACCATGCCATACTGTCCAACAAAACTATTCTCTGGAAAAGCAAAGCATAAGGAAGAGAATTTAAGGCCATTAAAAAAAAACCAACTGTACGATTCTAAACAAAACATAACACAATATAAAATATCAATCTGAATAGTAGAATATAGTGCATGTTCATGCAAAGTCAATGTAGTAGCTGAGACACTGTTCCATATTCAACCTGGAAAGCTATAATGGTAAACATGTAACCATCTTTTCCTTATACCCTGCTTTTCAAATTGAAGGACTACATTCATGTGAACAACACTAACTATAAACACCAATTTGAGATATAAACATGAACAGAAATAAGGAATGGGAAATAATATCATTATTTAATTCTTATATTGTAACATAAGAAAAGCTACCCCAAAATGATGCATACTTTCAATAGGTGGTTTTGGTCCACTCACTAAGGCTTCAGTAATCTGGGATGCAACAGAGCTGTCAAAACCAGAATTCGAAGAATCTGGATCAGGATCACTGAGAATGCTAGGAAAGCTAGCTTTACTTTGTGTTGGCAGCTCAGACTGACGTTCTGAAAGAAAAAATAGATTCAATTTTAGCATCCAAAATCCTGAATCACAAGAACAAAAATAAACTTGTTGACAAATCTACACTATTTCTGTTAATGAAAAATTGAGATTATCTGTAAATTTAGGCATCAGGATAGAAAGCAGGAGACTGTAAATTGTAGTCCCACCTTAGCTATGAAAGCCAGCTGGGGGACCTTGTGCCAGTTGCTGTCTCTCTCAGTCCACATCACCTCACAGGATTGTTGTTGTGGGGAGATGAGGAGGAGGCAGGTCTGTTCACCACCTTGAGATATTTATAAAATATAAATAAACAAATCACTCCTTCTTTTAAAATTAATATTGTGAGTTCCGTAACACCTTCATGTCTGCAAAATTCTATTGTTTTCTTGTTTACACCTCTTAAGACCTGAAAACCCTGTGGTTCCTATTAAGCAACAATGTTATTCTAAGCCTTCATATAGCATTCTTCATAGCTGAAAAGGAAACATTTAGTCTCCCATGTTACATTTATAAAACATCAAATCATTGCACTATACTTTTTAAACTGTAAACTTGGCACCTGAGAATCAGTCAGTCCCAGTTTCTGTATATAGCAGTAACTTGGTAACCAGCTGCTTTGAAACTCGTTATTTTGTTACTCAAGACATTTTGATGCAAAAAATTTTATCCCGGTACTCATTGTTTGTTTGGTACTCAATGAACAAGCTAGAACTTGTTAATGTAAGTTGTCTTGTGACTCACTACATTATTCCTTATAGGAAAAATTAGTTTGGTAGTTTTTAGTAGACATCCAGCCAGAACCAATTAATAATGAGTACTGAGGTACCATTGTAGCAGTTAAATGGTAAGCAACTTATTGACAGCTATAGAAAAAAATCTGAATTTTATTGTCTGGAGACAGACTTATATACCACTACTGTTTATAATATTTACTTTTAAAAGGACAGACTTAAATATAAAATAAAATGCAAGCATGTAATTTCTGTAGTGTCCATGTTCAGGATTAATTTTTAGGAAGGATTTTGATCATGTCAGTTTCATTTTAACATTCAATATATTATTTTGAAGTGTGTGGAATAATCCTAAGGAATTAACTTCTAAATATTAAGCTTGGATCACTCATCCCAAGATACAGTGACCATAGTTACTTTTTTAAACCTCAAAACAAAATGAATTTAGCCATCATCCTATAACATATATTGCAAATAATTGCTTATAAATGGTCCATCAAAACTAATTTACTATTATAATGTGTGAGCTATGCTTACTTATATAAATGGCATGAAGCTATCCATGCCTTTCTCACGCTTCTGATAAAGATTAGAAAAATAAGCCCACTCACACTATATTTTCTTTAGGTAAAAAACAAAGGTAGCAATGTTAGCCTTCAAAAAAAAAAACATCATCAGAGCAATTTCTTTATTAGGTCCTTAAGACCACAAAACAGAGTGCAAATTTTCAAGTTCTCTGGAGCTCTTCGAGAACAAATACAGGAGAAAGAGACTGATTTTCAAATGACCAGGTCCACTAAAATATATAATTAATAATCTAAGAATCAACTTAAAAATTAAAGCAATGTTTTGAATTACTATCACAGTTCTTATAGCACATTACTATAAGAACTGTGATAATATTTGTCACTTCAATAGGGGTCGAAGTGGCTCATGTGGTAAGAAGCTGGGTCTGCGCGCCACTGAAGTTGACAGCTCGGTGGCTTTCCATGAGTGAATAAACTGCGAAGGGACAAGAAAGGAGCCTCCACCAATTGCCTACCAGCATTCAGGCATCCCATGGGTAAAAAGAACACTGCTCGAAAAAATCCTTTTCACAGAGGCAGCCAGCACCTCAGTGATCTCTAGCTAATACGTGCCATATTATACTAAATAAATAAATGTCACTTCAATAATAGATATTAACATAGGAAAGTCTTCGAACTTTGCAATTCTCACTATGCACAAATGACACATAACATATAGATTCAGTATTTCTATAAAAGAATAGTTTTTTCATAGGATTTTTTTTAAGTATAGGGTGTTGATTTTCAAATAAGGACAAAACAATGAAGTATTGCTATGTGCTTTGTTGATCAATGAACAAAAACACACAGTGACACCATAGCAAATTGGAAACCATTGTTTTACCTTCTAATATGTCACAAGTTATTTCTCCAAAACTATACATAATTAACATTGCAGAAACCCATATGATTAACTGCAGGCAAAACTAAAAATGTGCTATGGAGTTATGAGGGAAAAGAAAAATATTCACATGCAAGTTTAAACACATTTTATATTTCATTAAAACAAAGATCTGCAGGAAATGATTTGTTTGTTACCTGCTAATGCTAACTGAAGACCGCTTATATCCACAGATTGGCCCATATTTCCTACATCCATCGATACAATCTGTCTTGGAGTCTTTTTGAAGAGTTCTCTAGGAGGGGCCAACATCAACTGGGAAAGAAAGAATCGTTCTGGTGGAGTAATTGCGGGCAAAAAGCCTTAAAAAAAGAAGAAGTTATTTTATAGTACCAGCAATTTTCAAAGAAGTTGTAGTATTTCTATTGTTATGAGCTCAATCCAGAAAGGTATGAATTCAGTAAATTTAGTATTCTTGCAGATAAAAGCAGGAGAAGGGGATTCTCACCATGCAACCACCCATCTGATAGTCCAGGCTTCCTAGGCTGTCCAAAATCCATTCAGGAAAATTTGGGAGAAGAGATTCTAGCAGTGCTAAAAGTGAGGTTCTGGACTGAGGGGATTGTGAAAATACATTTTTCCTTCTGTCTTCAAGACTACCAAGTAAGCAGAGTGGAAGTGCCCATTAAGAAAATACTAGGTTAGCTTTTCACAAGTGACATCTCCTTTTTCTGTATGCTAAATCATACAATAAAATGAAATACAAAGCTTCTGTTCAGCTAAGAGAACGAAAACCATAGAGAAGCGATAGAAATAATGGATGACAAAATGTAAATAAGGCAGGAAAAAGTCCACCACCATCTTTCCCAATGTGAAGGGAATGCTGCTCACATGACCATAATGTATATACCATTGGCTATTTTCATATGCTCCATGTATAAGGGTTCCATGATATCAACAAATACAAAACATATCTTCATGTATTGCCACAATTCATTGCCACAATTTATCCATAGATAAATCAAATACTGGCAGTTTGTTATTTATGTAAACAAATCATTAGCTGTTATTAATCATTTCTAGTTAACAAACAGAAAGGACAAAGGAAACATTACTTCCAGTATGAGACCTAGTTTCATACAAACATAGCTGAAAGTCATGTTTGATAAATATTTATGTACATTGAAGTTGCTGTACAAATACTTGCTAACAAAAAGCATGCTGATAAACACAGAATACATGCTGTCTACTTTCATTTCATGTGGACATTTTTATACCAAAACCTACAGGTCAATAAACTCTGTAATGCATAGATGGTTAAAGCAGAATAGAATAGGAATGTTTTCTAATCTTTTATCAGGTAACATTTAGCATTAAACTGGGGATCCCAGACTCAACAACAAGCAAAAGTAACTTGAGAGATCTGAAAAGAATTAATGGAGGATGGTAGGAGGAGCAGTTATTGCAATTAGATTTAAGATTATGTCACGCACCAAAAGGCAACATTGAACCCCTGATAACAAGAGAAATTATTCCTCCCAATCTGGTTGAAGCAACTGAGCTAGGGTTGCCCCCTCAGTTTAAAAGAGGGGAGGAAGAAACCCGAAGTTGCTCAGACATTACAACCCAGCCTTCCAAGTCGTTATAGAGATTCTCAATCATTCAGGTTATGGTTGTCCCAAAAGTGCTTTTTCAGGAGGCAACTGGACTTTTTTTTTTCTTTGAAGACGTTTCACTTCTCATCCAAGAAGCTTCTTCAGCTCAGAGCTTCTTCTTGGATGAGAAGCGAAACGTCTTCAAAGAAAAGAACAAGAAAGCCCAGCTGCCTCCTGAAAAAGCACCTTTGGGCCAGCCTTCGAAGAAGTCACGTTGCCTCCTCCCTCAATTTTCAAAACAAGTTTCATCTTTTTAAGTACTCTGGGAGATCCAGGCTTTTACCGAAATGAATGGCAAAAGGGCGCCGACCCCAATGGTTATTCGCCCAGGCCCAACCGGAGGCCACGCGAGGGAACTACCTGAGAGCGGCGGCTTTTCGTTGTCGTCCCCGCCGCCGCTCCCTGCCGCTCCGGGCCCCGAGCCGGCGGGGGCGCGCTCGGGGGGCGCCGGATTCAAGAGGTGGGCGAAGATGGCGGCGAAGGGGTTGGCAGCGAGCGGCTCGGTACGGTACATCTCCCAGAGTAGGTAGAGGGCAGTCAGGCGCTGCGGCGGCGTGGGCAGCAGATCCGGCTGCTGCAGCAGCAACACCAGGACGGAGCCTACGCGGAAATGCTCGGCCTTTCCGAAGTAGTGGTGGAAGGCGGTGGAGAGGCCCTCGAAAGTGCTGCCCCCGGCCTCTTCAGATACGATGCTCAGCAAGCTCGTCAGCTCCTTCGGAGAAAGGCTCATCTTTCCCGGCAGCGACGCGACGGTCTCACTGTTGTTGCTGCTACTGCTGTTGCCGCTGCTACTATAACCGGCGACGGAAGCAGCGCCGGCCCCACCACCGGGAATCGAACCTGCCGCCACTTCCACAGCACGGCCAGGCCCGGGACTGAGGCGAACCCCACTCGCTAGCATTCAGCTCCACCCTTCCCGCTCTAGGCGGCCGTCTGCGCGCGCCCGTGCACTCGACCTACCTAGCGACTCCTCCCCTCATTATTTTGTTTTCCCTTCCCCGCGCGCGTGTCTCAACGAGCTGCTACTCTCCACGACCCCTCCGATTTTATTTTTTTTTCCCCACTCCCGCGTCCCCCGGGTTCTTTTTCCGCCGCTGCCGCCGTAAAGCGATTTGTAGCGCTTGAAATGATTACTCTTTTTCAGTACTGTCGTAAAGCCAGGAAAACAGGAGAAGGAGGAGGAGGATATCGATAGCGCAGTGTTTCTCCCCCTTGGCAAATTTAAGATGTATGGACTTCAACTCCCAGAAATCCCCAGCCAGCCATGTCCGGGATTTGAAATGCACACGTTAATATTTGCCAAGGTTGAGAAACATCGCCATATAAGAAAGAATGGAAACTGGGAGCTATTTCATTAGCCGTTTAAAGACGTCATCTCAGGAAAACAAAAGGAAGAAATTGTTTTCCTTGCGTGTTGATTTTTGAAATCTGGAACGAATATGTCGCTTTGTTAATAGATTGGTAGTTTAAGTTCCAAATAGAACTTTAAATAAAAAATAAGAGGTAAGAATGAAGAACTTTTTTATACCTTACAATGTAAAATTTTACATTGGGTTTAGGTACCTCCCCTATTTGACATATTTCTTGATCTTGAAAAGCTAAACTGGATCAGACCTGGTTAGTACTTTCTGGGATAGCTATCAAGAAATAGACCGTAAACTATATCAGAATATTGGGGGGGCGGGGGCGACGGGGGGCGACACCCTAAGAATACAATGGCAACACTACTTCAGAACTGTTACCAGGAAATCTACATAGATGTATCTATAAAGTCACCAGAAGTCAAACTCAGCTCAAGGAAACTTTTCCCTTTATGTTATCAGGTACATTCTGTGAGGTTTAACAGAGTTTATTTCTCGGATTTCATCCTGAATTTTTATCTTATTTTATCCATTTAATTTTAAGAAATTCTGATGTATAGTTAAGCTGAGACAATTATTTCCATGGCTATATCTGTTCTGAACATGTTATCTGCACCTTTGATTCTGCGGAAGATTTAAACTAGTTCTGTGCTCTTAGTGCAAAATTCATTCAAATCCCTTAAGCATGAAATCTGAAATTAAACAAAATTAATACTTTGAATGCTTTAATAATACACCATCTTTCTACTTTTGGGGTCTGGTGAAATATGTATCCCTTCATATCCTCAGGATTTTTTTTTGCATAATATTCAACTGAAATTATTAAAATACAAATCATTTGTCTGATTAGAATGAAATCATTACAATCTTACCTAATAATCATTGTCACTACTATGATACAGAAGTGTGGATCTGATGGTTTTATATTGGATCCACCTGACAACAATCAAAATGCAAATCACATCTGCCAAGTTTAATTCTTTTTTTAAAAAAAACAATTTTATTGGTTTTTTTAAAAACAAACAAAACAAACAAAACATCAGCTCTCTTCCATACATATATACAAACAGTGTGTCGGTTGGTTCATCAGTTTTGTGCGTTCATTTCGTAGTCTCAATTACGGTTATGTTACATAATAACTCTTATTATCAATCCAAACTTATATGTCCTCATATCATTATTAAAAAATCATTTGACTATAATTTTATTCATTCATACTTTATGAGATAACTATAATTTAGGTAATTTATTCTATAACAAATCATATAGTCATACCAAATCTATCCTAAAAAACAGTTTATAGATATGATGTCAAATAACAAAAGAAAAAGAAAAAACAAAGATATTCCTTATTATCTAACATTCTAAATATTCTATTATTATATTTTATCATCCAACCATTGATAGAAAAGGTCCCAAATTTTATAAAATTGTTTATCCTCTTGCTCTCTAATTTCAAATGTCAATCTACTCATCTCAGCACATTCCAATATTTTCTTAATAATTTCTTCTTGCAATGGAATTTTCTCATTTTTTCAATTTTTAGCAAATACAATCCTAGCTTCAGTTAATACATTTACAATCAGATATTTCAAGTCTTTACTGTATGCATCTGGTAAGATTCCCAATAAAAAAAACTCCGGTTTCAAATCTATGTGTTTCTTTGTCATTTTTTCCAACCACATGCAGATTTTAGTCCAGTATTTTCTAGCATCCTCACAGGTCCACCACATATGGTAGTATGAGCCAGGTATCTGATGACATTTCCAGCATTTTTCAGATTTATTCTTGAACATTCTTGCTATCCTTGTCGGGGAAAATGCCACCTGTAAAACATCTTATACAGATTTTCTTTATAAGCTGTTGACGTTGTCATTTTATAATTTTGCGACCATAGTTTTTGCCATTTCTCTAAATCAATCCCATATCCAAAATTCCTCCCCCAAGCAATCATAGTTTCTTTAACTTGTTCTTCCTCTAGCTTAATTCCCAGTAAATAACCATATAGTTTTTTAATCACCTTTTCATCAGTACCTGTCAAAATCTTATCTAAATCAGTCTGTTTATCATAAAATCCCTCTGTTTTAGAATCTTCATCATACCTTGAGTGTATTTCCACATATGAAAACCAATTCATCTTTATACCTTGTTCCTCTAGATTTTGTATCGATTTAAGTTTAAATTCAAGTTTAATTCTTAATTCTTTTCAAAGACAATGTAACTTGTTTTACACTGTTAGGAAGAAATGAAGCAGAGAAAATCAAACTAGAAAATTGCTAATACGTGAAAGTGAACATGAAAATAAACAGGGAAAATCAAAGTAAGAAATTAAAAGACATTGTGAAACTAAATATAAAAATAAAGAGGGGAAATCAAAGTAGGGAAATTTTAAAAGACATTGTGAAACTGACTATAAATTCACTGGAATGGATTATCTGGTAAATTTACTAGGTATAGATGTTTGATAGGGAAATTAACAATAGTGTGCTGCCCAGTTGATTTAACTGCAATGCCTAGTGTAGTAACACTGTAAATTGGGAAGATTAAATAGTCTATAGCCTTTCTATTTTACTTTTTTTATTTACTACTGCTCACTATTTGCACTATACTGTTTAATCCCAAAGGGCATAGTATGATATGGATTCTTAAATTCTGGGAAATATAATAGTTATAATAAATAGTTATTAAGTACTATATCCATTTTAAATTATTTTTCAATATTTGTACTGGGACAAATCATAGCTGAAGAAATTAAAATTGTCTCACATGAGTTTGATCATGATGAAAGATTATAATCTCATCCAAGATCATTTTACTGATTACCAGGACCCTGAGCTATAAAACATCTATCTTATCTACATGAGATTTCAGTTCCTTTCTTAGTCTCACCAGAATTGTCACCAGAAAATCTCCAGTATATTTCCTGAAACTCATTTTATGACTGAAGCATGGCAGTGACAGAATTGATTTCAAACAGAATGGCTGTCCAAAAAAATAGTGCAATATCTACTACCGTGTTTAAAATGTGAATAAAAACCAATTCATAGTGTTGTAATAAAGAAGTAGATTGGTATAAACCTTAATTTTTGTTTCTAAAATAACTGATACCATAATACCACAAGGGAGGTCTCTGTTTTTAAGTCCCTTCATTTTATGCAATTATGCAAATATACATAGTCAAATTTAAAAATTAACCATAGTTTATACCTATGTATATTTCTCTGTCCTAATCCCATATGGAGACTATGCCTTCTTCCTTTATCAGCATCTAGATGTAAATATTGTATAAATACTGTACATTACCATTTGCTAATTGATCTCAGGTTTAGATCTTACCAACCAGCTAGAGCTTCATCATTTTCATCAACTTTACAAACAGGATAAAAATGTTATTTCTTTTTATTTATTTCCCTTTATTTATTTATTTCTCTTTATAGATTAAATTTATATGCCATCTTGCCAAGAAACAGCTTTATGGAGAAAGTTTTATGAATGGTATCAAAACAATGGATAAGAGGATTATGTTTAATGTATTTGACCGTAACATGATAGAGCAAAATCCCTATGTAATCAGTTATTGGGGGGAAACAAAATGTTGGACCTACATAAGCAGAAGGAGAGCTGGGTATCTTCTATAAACACACTGAAAATGTATTTTATATTGCAAGGAAGAAAAAACATGAAAAGCCAAAGATGAGCATTAGTGTGAGAGGAGGAGCCGCGAACATAAGTGAGAGAAGAAGAAAAAGGAACACACTGATAAGATGGGGAAATCAGTGGACAGATCAGTGGGGGTATTCAGCTGATACCACTGCAGTAAGGAACAAGTACATATGCCAACGGATACATCCCTCAAAATCATTCTGGGATCTCCCCAGATTTTGTTTCATTTGAATCCCAGAACCAAGCTCTTCTAGGTTTTATTTTTTGTCAAACTGCAATCCAAAACACTTTAGAAGAACTTTCCAGGATGCAATACTTTGTTCCTGGTTCAAAAAGTCTTTGCATTCAAACACTCCAAAGACATCATTTGATTCGGGCATAAGGTATCAGATAATAGCTGTTCGGTGCACAAAATGGTTCACACAGAAAAATCTTTTTGTATATGCCTAATATTGTACATGAATTGGTAATTCAATTTTACATACAGTGTAAAATTGCCCTGCAGAGTTTCTCTCCCTCCCTCCCTTCATTTCCCTCCTCACTCTCCCCTCCCTCCTTCTTTCTCAGTTCAGAGGACGGATAAAGCATTAATTATTAGCAATACTTCCTTCCAGATTCAAGTGTCCAAAGTAACACTCTGTCCCATGTTCCAAGGTAGAGAAATGGTATAGAAGAATATGATGGTTGAAGATGCAGCCTGCACTTAAAATATATTTAAGAAACCAGAAGATCACATTCTTCTTATCCATTACGCAGCCTTGTGCTAATGGTAAAGCCAATTGTGTATATGATTTTGGGATTCAGGTGGATTTGACATAAATATGAAGATACAAGGCTCAGATCCAAATTTTTGCAACTTAGCAATACACAAATCAGTTGGATCCCAAGTTTTAATTGTTATTTATTTATATTTATTAAACGTATATGCTGTTCATCTCACTATCCAAAGTTTATCTGAAAAAAATATTTTAACAATTCATATGGTGGCCCATTTGTAACTGTAGACAGGAAATTAGCAGCAGAAACAACAAAACTACACAATTAAGTACAAATAAATATCAACCACAAGCACCTTTTCTCAAACAACTATGTACATACAGATGTAATCTTGTGTTTTGATCATCACTTTAGGAGATATTAAGTACAATTAGCAAGCAGACATAGTTTTACATAATTCAGAGCCCCAGTTTCTCATGACTAAATTAAAATAGAAAAAGTTCTGGTTGCTGCCTGTTACTATCATTCACATCATCTATAACCTGCAACTGATAGCAACAAAATAAAGAAGTACTTTAAAGGAAAGATGAATGCCAGTTGATTTTAGCAGCCAAATCTCATAATTCTATTTATTTTGGAGATTGCCTCTACTTCCTCTGAATATTTAGCCATTACAGTTAGAGTGCCATATCCCATAAGCAACATGAGAAAGTCACTTGTATAAGCTACATGCTCAGCAAAAAAAAAAAAATTCCTGCCTCGATAGAGGCAGAATCAAGACTGATCAGTCATCTAAAACCTGCCAAGGTGCCCAGAATAGACTCTGACCCTCCTGGGTTTATTAAAAGCAATCCTAAATAGTCAATTACTGTCCAGACTGTTTTTATGTATATTGATAGCACTGCTGGAATTCCAAAAGATCAGACCTAGTATTCCTATTTATAGAAGTGTAACAGGCTACTTTACTGATTATCATCCATTCAGTTTATTCAGCAGAATCTATGCCAGACAGCTGTAGTGGAAGTTGCCAAACAGGTTGAACTCAAAAATTTCCTTGACAGAGAGACAAGCACGCTTTAGACATCAATTGATTACTGGCACTGCCTAATATTAAATCATCTGGAAGAAAAATATACACAAAATTTGGTGTCTACTTTACATGCAGCCTTTGTCAATTTTAAGTAAGTTTTTAGCCACATTCACAAACGCAAACTTTCAGCTGGAATTTCATCTATATAAAACCATACGTGATGATGATCATGATAATTTATCATCTATATTAAATACTGATACTGTATAATAATTCTTTCTTCATCATCAATAGGGCTAAAGAGAATAGTGTGGATGTTTTTAACTGTAGAAAATAGTAAGATGAATATACATTTTGATAAAAGAAAAGATGATTTTTCTCTAAGACAGGTGGAGAACTATGGCCCTTTTAACGACTTGTAAACTTCAACTCCCAGAATTCTCCCAGTTCTCATGCCTAAAGCACATACAATTTATGCTACCTAAATTCTAAACCATACAGTTGAAATAAGATAAATGGATAGAAATATGTTTCCTAATAAAAGTACAAGAAGGAAGCTGAAGGCACCCATGATTATGTAAACTGTAAAGAGGAGGGAGGAGTCAACTGTCCTGCTGTATCGTATTGGAATAACTTCCATTTACAACTCAGTATCACCTCACCCGTTTGTAAGTAGTAGACTGTAGTTGAGGTAGCAGGTTGTATGACATGAGGCAAAACCATAATGTGGTTTGCTTGGTTTTGACTTAGCACATGTGTCAACACTAACCAACTGCAGTTTATTCATAAAAGTCATAAAATTATAAATTCATAATCTTGCAGTTTACAGAATATTTCTTGACTTCTGATTCTTTTACAGTTGATTGGTCCCAGAAGCAGAAGTTATTCACCACTTCAGTATCTTCATTGTCAGTTCCAAGGCTAACTTGTCATACTAAAAGATCATCAGCAAAGTCTAATTAATATTATTTGGTTATTGATTACATTGTGACCAAGTACTGTTTGCTGTTACTGCTACATCCTTCTTGATTATGTAAACAAAGTTATTCCTCCTTCTCTTCTTTCTCTTCTTTCTCTTCTTTCTTGGGTGAGATTGACAGACACAACTGCAATTCCAAGCCACTTCAATTCACTGATGTCTAAAATGTCAACATGTAGTCTATTCATTTCATACTTCAAAGTGTTGAGCTTTCCTGCATTCGTGGTTCTTAGATTCTGTGTTCTCGCTCTAATTCTATCTCTGGAGCTTTGGACTTCTTTCCTGCTTGGCAACTTTAGCACTAAACATTCCAAAGGTTTTAATCTTACCACGTCATAAATACCTTTAGCACTTTAAAAGAGACTCAGCTCTTCCTCAGTAGCAATTGAGTCTATCTTATCCAAGGGGCCTATTATACAAAACTACATTATCAGTCATTTTATCTTATCTGTCTATGGGGTTTTCCTAGTAAAATACAGCAATGGTTTATATTATTATTTTTTTCCGAGGCTGTATGAAATGAGGTCTTTAAAGTAATCATCTGCCTTCAACATTTTCCTATATTGATACTTCCTAATATAATTTGTTTACACACACACACACACACACACACACTAAAATCATTTGTTCATGCTGCAAGTCAGGACGTGTTTCAAACAATTTATTTTGTAAGCAGAAATGTGAAAAAATGATAGAATTTGTCAAAGGCTAGTTACTTGTTAATTTATGAGGCAAAGTAAACATAATTTAGAGTGCTCTGAATTTTATTGGAAAGGAGTCATTGTAGCAAATTTTCCGTTTTCAGTTTCTGTTTACCTCTTTGAGCAGATTAAGTGCCCCAAAACTGCATATTTGACTGATGAACCCCCTTCATATTTTTTAGATATCAACTTAGGAGAATGATGAGGATCCTTCTAAGTATTGTTGGTAACTATTAGTTCAGATTCATCTGTAAGGCATTTTTATTCTGCAAATTAAAATAAAAACCAATATTTTCCATAGAAGAATTCCTCTAGCATCCATATCATTTTGGTTGTCTTCTTCCTATTTTCTGCCTCTGTCATATCTTTTTTGAAATTAGATAACTAGAGTAATGGAAATATTTCAACAACACTCTTTCACCACTACTATATAAAAAAATTGTAGTCCTCAACTTACAACAGTTTATTTAGTGACCATTCAAAGTTATGACATTGAAAAAAGTGACATGCCCATTTTTCACAGTGAAAACATTTGTAGCATGGTCACAGAATCAAAATTCAGTGGCCTTGCTTTGGCCACTGACTCATATTTATGATAGTTGCAGTGTCTGGAGGTCATGTGATCACCTTTTGCGACCTTCTAACAAGCAAAGTCAATGAAGAAGCCAGATTTACTTAACAACTGTTACTAATTTAACAATTGCAGTGATCAACTTAATAACTGTGACAAGAAAGATAATAAAATGTGGCAAAACTCACTTAACAACTGTCTCCTTAGCAACAGAAATTTTGGGCTCACTTCCTTTGTGCCCAAGGACCAGATCCATTTTGGAATTAGTCCATCAGTCTCTATGCAGATAGCAGACCTTTTCCATTTGGGTTTTCAAATACAGTATATCTTTCCAAGAGCCTTGGAAGTTGTTTTAATGGCAAAACACCTACCTGACTGCACAATTTGATCTACAAATTGGAACCATAACCTTTTTTTTTAAACTTACCATATTCTACCTGTAAAGTTATTTAGAATGTTGAATAAGACACTCTAACCAAATAATTTAACCATATGAATTTACAATAGGAGGAATTCTGATTGTAAAATTATGAGATTTAGAAGAATCCTGTTTCTATGTAAAGAATAAATAAAGAAAAATGTTTTAGTAATGCGTTATGAAAGGGACTTGGAAGTAAACAACTAAGATACTAATGTCTGGGAGAATAAGAAAATAACATTGTTTATTTAATTGTTCACATTTCCATCCAAGAAAAGGCCAAGGTAGTTAAAATTGTGAAAGTGAAATAAAAAAAAAAATTAACAGTTCCTTTTAGTCATTCTTAACTTCTGGCTATAGCTTGGATAAGTCTATGCAATTTTATTAGAAACCTTTATAGAAACTTTTTAAAGAAGAGATTGGACAACCATTTGACTGAAATGATATAATGCTTGAGCAGGGGATTGAACTAGAAGGCTTCCAAAGTCTTTTCCAAATCTGTTATTCTGTTCTGTTCGGTTTGCCTGTCTTGTTCCTAGGGCTGAGAAAGGATGGCTAGTTCAAAATCACTCCACCATGTCTAATAATATTCTTTTAGGGGTATAATTTGGCCAACATAATTGCCTGCTATTTATATGGCTCACCATTAATTTAAATGTTTCATTAGTGCTACAAAAACACATATTATGTACGTGTTTTTAATGAAAAGTCTAAACTGAAAGATACACTGTGTTTCTCACAAAATAAGGCCGGGCCTTTTTTTTTTTTGACCCCTGAAAACACGGGTAGGCCGTCTTTTGGGGGGTGACTTAATTTCCTCCTCCACCCAGAGCAGCCCATACACACATACCTCGCCACGAGGCCACTTATATTGGCCGACGAAAGCTCCCAGAAGGCAGAGTCCCCAGCTGCTTCGGGGCGTGGTGTGGCTGCCCACGTCCCCTCGCCTTTAGGCAGTCTCCTTCAGGTGATGGAAGCTCCCCAAGTGCAGTCACCAGCCACTTCAATCGGCCGGTAGAAGCAGCCTCGGGATGAGTGCACACACACAGTCCCCTCACTGCAAGGCCGCTTCTACTGGCCAATCGAAGTGGCTGGTGACTGCATTTGGGGAGCTTCCATTGCCCGAAAGAGACTGCCTAAAGGTGAGGGGACATGGGCAGCCATGCCATGCCCTGAAGTGGCTGGGGACTCTGCCTTCAGGGAGCTTTCATCGGCTGATAGAAGCAGCCTCGCGGTGAGGGGAGTGTATGTGTGCGCTTGCCCCAAGGCCATTTCTACTGGCTGATCGAAGTGGCTGAGACTGCACTTGGGGACCTTCCATCACCCGAAAGAGCCTGCCTAAAGGTGAGACACGGGCAGCCACGTCACACCCTGAAGTGGCTGGGGACTCTGCCTTCGGGGAGCTTCTATCGGCTATCGGGGTATTCTAGCCTAGGCTACCTGCAGGGCACTCCTAAAGGCAGGTTTTCTCCCCACCCACCCACCTCCCGCCCTTCCCCTCCATTTCTCCTCATCTCATGTAGTTCTAACGAACAATGTGAGAAATGGCAGAGAAACGCATGGTTTAAATAGGCCTAAATTTTGGGGGTGGGGCTTAATTTCACCTCATGCCTAGAAATCATGCTGGGCCTTCCTATTGGTGGAGGCTGTATTGTTGGAGAAACACGGTAGAAATCTTAGCCTCTCCACCAAATAGTTTGGAAATCTTTGAATAGTAAAACTATTTCATAATATTTAATATTAATATTAAATGAGCATACCAAAAGAAGCAGATGCCGATATTAATTAGTAAGGATTGTATAGCAAAATAATAACTTTTTATTGTTGTGATTGGCAATAACTTGAAACAAACTCAGATTAACCAAAGATTTTCTTCAGATTTCATGTGTATTCTCACTTTCTGAAACTTGTTTAGAAACTATCTGCTACATCAGTAACAAAATTAAACTGGAATGTTAATTTATAGTTCAATAATAAATCCCAGGAACCAGATAAAGTATGTCTATTGATTGTAATGAGAATTATTTTTAGTGTAATGCCATATATTTCAGTTCATATAACTGTAAAGTAAGAGAATGTTAGTCCAGTCATGATTTAATCTCTTATGAATTCCCATTTTTTTAAATTTCAATTTCAACATTCTTTGGGTGATCTTGGCTGTTTAAAATAATGAATTAGCAAAATAAAGGACATTTAAAATAACATAATTGAATGTAGGACTTAATAAATGAATAATGAAGAACCTTTAGGGCTAAGGGTAGGAAAAGTCATTAGGTTTTCTTCTCAGTAACAAAATTAATACAACACTGTATGTCACATTTTAAACTATCCTTGCCCTATTTTAAAGTTTTATATTCAGTTTTTGTTTTAATAGTTTATGTTTTTATCTGTATCCAGGGGTGGGCTTCAAAAATTTTAGCAATGGGTTCTCTGCCCAGTTGCTGAGTGAGCGTGGTCATGGAGGGCATTGCCTAGTCAGCCTCCCACACCATGTGTGTGTGGGGGGGTGTTTTTGCCTCCCTGGGCTCCAGAGGCTTTCTTCGAGCCTTCAGGAGGAAAACAGCCACCCTGGACTCGGGAGGCTCTCTGGAAGCTGGAAACAGACCCATTTCCAGCCTTCCTGAACTTCCGGGAGGCCCATTTTTCACCCTCCCTGAGCCTCCGTATACATGCCCCACACTTATCTGCATCCAAAACAGGCCGCAAGGGGACTCCTGGGAGGGGCGGGGTGGATGGTGCCAGACAGGATTGGGATTTGGGGGTTCTCCGAACTGCACACTTAGCTAGGGGTTCTCCCGAACCCGTGAACCCCCGACATCTCACCCCTGTCTGTACCCCACCCAAGATCCCTTTATAAAGGATATGGGCAGTTTCTAAATATGATAATAAACGAACAAATGATTATTTACTGTTTATTGTTTGAAGCACTGCAGCTCAAACTCCAGCTAAGAGAAGTGCAATTAAAATTACCAATGGTCAGAACAACCTATGAAAAAGGTAACAGTATGTAAGTATTCAGGGGGAAAAAGGGACTGAGATGAATGTTACTTCAAAAATCCCAGTCTTACTTAATGACTTATTCCACTGCTACCACCCCCAGCAATTGTAGGCTACTGACATTTACAGATAAACATTTTTAAATTTTAAAAGCGGGAAGTTAATATGATATAAAGCTGAAGTGCAGCTTCCAGAATTAATTTTCAAAAATCACTCTAGTGTTAATCCTACATAGACACACAAATTACCAATGGCTGCAATTCAATACTTCATTTGGAGAATGTATTTCCCTTTCTAGAAAAAAAGACAAACACAAATACGAGTAAGGAGAATCTCACGGAGGAAGCAGTGGAGAGGGTGACAGGTAGAAATCTGTAACCAATCATCTTTCAGTGGCAAATGTGCTGTGAAATGCAAGCTCTCTCAGCAGACATTTTGAGTTCTCATTCTATATTCTCAAAATTCTGGAAAAAAAATTCCCTCCAAATCTGGAAAAAGCTTTACTGCTTTACGAAAATTGGTGGGACAATTGCAATTCCTTATCCTTTTGAAGCATCCCTTTGTCTTACAGTCTAAAGCACTGCACAAACCATGTCAATATCTTTTTTAGGGGCAGGGTAGTAAAAAATAATGTGTGCATATGTAATTAGGTATATGTTGATTTAAAATACAAACAGTGTTTGGAGTATTTTTATTTAAATAGAATGTTATATTTAAACAAAGTAGGAAATTCTTAACTTCTTAATAGCAGCTCCAATCTAGGTTACATAGAAAGGCTTCAGAATGGAATAGTTATTCCAATACATACACTATCAGTGTTTCTCAACCTTAGCGACTTGTAGCATGCTGGTTGAAGAAACCTGGAAGTTGAAATCCACACATCTTCAAGTTGCCAAGATTGAGAAACACTGAACACCTCACTTCCTTTTTTTTTTTGGCTTTTCAAACCACTTCATTCTTTTCTATTTCTGGAAAGTCATCCTGCTGATGGACAATCAGACATAGCCCTAAGCTCTTTTGAGTGGGCAGAAGCATGCAGAGCTTGGCTTCTGAACTTCCCAAACCTTTTACCAGCAATGACTGTAAATTGGATCTCTGTTTTCTTCTATGTAACTAAATTAAATATGTCTGTCTGTATCTGTATGTCCCTGGTCTTACTTTCTGTTGCATGTAATACATGTGTACATGCATTGACAGGTACAAGCTGAGCTGTGTTCTGCTTTGGAGCACAGAACTTAGAATGGAGTGGTCATCAACTTCCAAGACATGGCCCCAACTGCCAGAGTTTTTAATCACTTTGTTTTTGCAAGATTCTCCCACCATATACAACTTAGTCCCATTGCGATCTTTTGATAGTGTTTCCCTGTTAATAATTTTAAGCCCTTTACACATTATTTCCAACATTTATACTTATTGTCTATCATCTCGGTTCAACTATTGATCTACTGCAGATTCAACCCCTCGATACGTTGGGGTTTGGTTGGTCATTTGGGACTTCTGAGCCTGGCCCTCATTATTTGTCCTCACAGTATACCTTAGTGACACATTCTCTCGTTTTCCCCTCCTCTAGTATACACAACAAATAGATACTTCATCTGAATCACTAGTGCGAATATGCAAAAACTGCATTTAACCTGTGATGAAATTAAGTTGCTGATTATAATTAGTTTGGTTTTAGCCATTCACAGCTCCTATTTCCAGTGGTTCATTTCGAAACCAAGAAGTATGACAACCATTTGATAAAACACCTTCCTGGCTTTGGAAAACGCTCCCGATCGTTAAGAGATGAATCTCAGAGCGGGAAAGGTCGCTCTTTACTGGGTGCGACCAAATCTTGTTTTCAAGAGCTTTGTCCTCTGGGACAGCAAGCAAGATTGCGTGGAAGCTCTGCCAGGCCTATTCTCCGTCGGTTAGACGAGCCACCCAGGCGGGCTGTGGATTTCCTCTTTCCGTTTTTCCCCCTCCCGCGGAAGCCAGACTTCTCTCTCCGGCGGAGAGGGAGCCGGACCGCCTCGGCTGTAGCCCGATCGCTCCAGAACAGCGCCTCGTTCGCTCTCTCAGGCAGCCTTCCGAGCAAGGAGCGTCCAGCCCCTCGAGAGGCAAAGACCCGGAGCAGCGGCTCCTCCCCCGGACCCGGGGCGGAGGGAGGCAGCGAGAGGGACTGGCTCGCTCGCTCTCTTGCGGTCGCGGCTGAAGCGGTGGCGGGCGATGTGACCCTGGGTAGCGGGGCGAGCTACAGCTCGGCGGGAAGATGTGGCTGAAGCCCGAGGAGGTGCTTCTGAAAAACGCCCTCAAGCTCTGGGTGACCCAGAAAAATAGCGGCTACTTCGTACTGCAGCGCCGGCGGGGACACGGCGACGGTAGCGGTCGGTTCACCGGTACGGAGTTCTCGGGGGTCATTTGGCCGATCCCCCCGGACTGGGGAGAGAAGGGGCAAAACTGGGCCTTGGGCGGAGAGGCGGAACAGGAGCGAGTCCTTCTTAGGCGGTCGTACACAAACTAGCAGGGAAAGGCGTAGGAGTTGCCTGTGAGCCCCTCAGGTGCTGCTGTTAGGCTGTTATTAAGCAAGAAGAGCGGGTGGTCGGTCCTTTGGCCTAAAAAGACGAGCCCATTCCTTCGTCCCCTTCCAGAGGGAGGCCCACCGGGCTTCCTTGCTGTCCCACGAAGGGGACTCTAGTCTACGCCACAACGAAGTCTCCTGGACTTCGAGGTGCCGCAAGAGAGCCTCTGCCTCCCCATTTGTACATCCCGGCGCCCTCTTGAGGGGCAGCGAGGCGGAGGCAGGAACTTCCGCGGGGATGAGGGGAAAAAGGCCGCCGCTCCTGTGCCCGAAGTGGGAAAGGAGAGCAGGAGGAAAAAGAAGCCCCTGCGTAGGCAGACTCCGCCAGGAAGCCCCGCGAAAGAATGTCGAAGTGGAATACTTTTCCTAGGCTTGGTCTGCAAATAGTGGCTTTCCTTTTCCTCCGAAGGAGGTGGGTGGGTGGCGATGGTATCGATACCCAATTCTGCCTTTCTATACTGTCTCGCAGTGTAAACTTCCTAAATCCATTTGTTAAGAACCAGAATATATTCAGTAAAAGAAAACTTTGTGCTTGCTGAAAATCTGATTCTTGCAAGACACTAAAACTTGTAAAATCTTAGGATGTGTTGTTTTGGTACCTCACAGCTGTTGAGAAAAAAAAGGGAAAGCAGATAAATTTATTTGAAAATCACAGTTCACAAGAGAAAACTTGAAACTGAACTTGAAACAATTTGGAAGGAAGTAATAGATGTATTTAAGATGGGTTGTAGCATGAAACAAAGTGGGTAAACATTTTCAAGAATTACCATATGTAAGCATCCCCACCACCTATTCACTAAAGCAATAGACACACTATTTTTAATGCTTAATTTAAGTAAATCCTACATTTATTTCTATAACTTCTAATATAGGTTTTGAGGGTATAATTATTGATATAGAAGTTTATTTTAAACAAATATATACAAGCACTTTTCCTTAATTGTTTTTGCTTGGAGATCACAAAAATATTCTTTAACAAAGCAGTTCAAATATATCTGAAAATATTCATCCTAAACAATAATAATAACATTATTTAACTTCTGCAATAATCATGGTTCAGAATAATCATGGAGAAACTATCTACTGTATACTAATTATAGAAATAAACTCTCATCATTTTTAATATTGTTGGCAATTCTTTTACTACAGAGGTGGCATGATAACTTTCCACATAACTGTTGGTCACTAAGAATCCACAATGACTTGGCTCACAGCCAGCCAATTAGTTGTGAAATTAGTTATTCACTAACTTACCTGCATTTTCTTTTGTCTATGAACCAGTTTCATCATAGATTATAGTTAAATTCAGTTATTAAACTAAGCTCTTATTTTAATGATGTTTAATACATATGATAAGTCAAAGCCAGACAAATCTCATTATGGCTTAAGTATGATGTTTGAACACAGTATACCTCTATGAATTAACTGCTGAAAACACCAGAAATTCCTAAGCTAAGAAGTGTCAATTTTGTCCTGATTATTAAAAATACAATTCTGCACCTTGAATTTCTCAAATATATGTACAGTATACTTCAGTAGTCAAATTACCGCTACTTTTACCTTGTAATTAAAATACAGTGCCAGATATAGAAGTGATAGTGAATTTCAAAACTCTGGAGTTTTCAAGTTTCATTCATCCTTTCAAGGCACTTGTAATGCCCATTTGGTTCAGTCTATTCAGCCTTCTTATTTATTCTGATACTATCTTTACTAATAAAAATCCTTGTTATTTGTCCTGGTGGAAAAAAGGAGTATTTTAAGAATATATTTATAAATACCACAGGCTGTTATTAAGCAATAAGAAAATGTTGAAATTGAGATGGAAGTGATAAATTTTTGATTTATTTTCAGCCTTCACTGTTTCTGATGTTCTATATCACTACTTTATTTATATTATCAGGTTTCTCAATTTTTTCTACAGATTATTTATATCATATATAATTAATTTATAGAATTCACTGGCTGATATTGTGTCTTTAACCTACGTGTCTTAGAATGATGTATGAAGGCATAAGTTATTGTTTAAATTGTGCAAATTAGGTGGCTTGTTTCACAAACAGTGGTTAAAATATTCTGATTTAGTGCTATATGTGGATTCAACCATTTATCCAAGAAATATTAACAAGTGAAGTCTTTACAAAAAATAATTTGCAGTGGTAATTTAATACCTATTAAATATTCAGATGAAACATGATGCTAAATATTAAACACATGACAAAAAAGTAACTGAATCTACTGAAATTTATTTCCTAACTAGATCAATGTTTTACCACTCTAATCAAATTCTGATACCTCTAGTTTGAAAAGATATAATTTGAAGGGTGTTATGTAATGTGCCTATCATCTTAACAATACTCATGTCCTGTATTAAGTTCATATATTAATCTCTCTGTAAAGTTTTATTTTTAACTATTAACATCATACACAGTCATTAAGAAATTTGATAATTTTCCAGTTGCTATTATGTGATAATTTGGGGTGTTTGAACATATAGTTGAATAGATTTATAGAGATGAAAGTGTCTTTGAGGTTGTCACAAGGGATTGAGATTATGACATTCTTTATAGTTAATTATGATTACTATAAGAAGGAATGTCCTGCTTTTATGAAACTGGTGTGGGAAGATTACAGACTTTAAAGTTTATGGAAATAATGCAGTTAAAGTTAACAACCTCTCAAATTGTATCCATAAATTCTATGATTTTCTCTTAAAATTCTCCTTTTCCTTAAAATGTTGATCCATTTCCTGAGTTTTTGTAGTTCATAAGTTATGTATAATATCTTTCAGCAGCATAATACCTGCTTTACCCAAAAGAAGAATCCTGCTTTTTTAATTGTGAGAAAGTTTGGCATTGAGATCTCATGAAAAATACAGTGTTTTAGCAATCACATGATAGCAGTGAAGGTTCCAAATTCTGCTGTGCTTTACTGAAAGTGTAAGTGCTTCACAGACATTTTGCTTTTTCATTATCAGTCCTTACTACCATAAACAGCAGGCTATTATGATAATCTAAAATTTATGGAGCACCAGGTTGCTCATTTTTTCTTTATTATTACTATGCCAAAATACATATAATTAAAGGAAGCTCACAGTTTTCCTTTTTTATTCACGCTTCCTTTTCTCATGTTTTCCTTTCTCTGCCTTCCATATTTTAAGTACATTTCATAAACCTGTCATATTCAGTCTCTTTAAAAATATATTTATAAGGTGCTGTAATCAATATTTTGACTGGCTTCGTTGAAGGTTATACTGCATTTTGACACTGGATTTGTTGGCGTTTTATAAATATATATATATAATGGAGTACACCATAAGGAGTACATCTATTGCTATTAATGTAACTCATAAAATTCAACCAAGTTTGATAAAATTGTGGTACCTGCTTCAGAAATCTCATTATTTTATCTGTGATTTTTTTCTAATGTGGCAATTGAAAATACTTTATTAATCCACATCAGATATTATTATCTAAGATTTCCCTGTGTTGCACAATTATAGTTTTGGTTGCTATAATTAAATAATCATTTTAAGCTGCTGCTTTTCTCTTAAATTAGTAAAGTAATCCTAACTGGAGATGATCTGATTATTTCAAACTTTAATAATTCGATTTACATTTTCCAGCAAAATATCATAAGTTTAATATCTCCTAGACTCTAAAAACAGAACAATATTGCAGCACAGATCTCTAGAATCTGTTGCTTATCAACTTTCCAGAAAATGTTACAAGTCTTTGCTATATTCTTAAGCTTTAAGTAAACAAATCCATCATTATTTCAACCAATCATTCAGGGAAGTAGTTATTATTATTATTATTATTATTATTATTATTATTATTATTATTATTATTATTATTATATAAGCACACCCTTAGCAATGAAAATAGTGTCAACTCAATTCAGATCATCCTGCAAGGCCAGACTTCTCATCCTAATTATTATTATAATTGAATTGTATATGTTTAGATTTCTCAGGTACAATATCAACTTAAGAGTCATTTGGTTTTCTATAACAATTCCTTTCCCTCCGTTCAGAGTGATAATATACAAATGAAAACAAGGCACAGGACAATTACCGGAAAAGCATGCATGCATATACATACATAAACTATACAGGTAGTTCTCGATTTACAACCATTTGTTTAGTGACTGTTCAAAGTTACAAGACAGAGCACTAGAACAAGTTACTTATAACCTGCTTTTACACTTACAATTGTTGCAGCATCCCTGTGGTCACATGAATCAAGTTCGGGCACGTGGCAATTGTTGATTACACTGTCCTGGAGTCATGTAATCACCATTTGCAACTTTTCTAGAGAGCTTCTGAGAAGGAAAATCAATTGAAGAAGCCAGATTTGTTTAATGATCACATGATTCACTAAACAACAAAAGTTGTAAAATAAGTCACAGCTCACTTAACAATCGTCTTGTTTAACAGTGGAAATTTTGGGCTCAAATGTGGTCATAAGTCAAGGACTACCTATATATAACCCAGAAATAAAGCATGAATATACTTGCCGTTCTTTATCTGGCCACACTTATCTTTTCAATATTTCACCACTGTATTCAGATAAATGTTTTAGCAGTATAGGCAATCCCCTTATGCAAGCAGCCAAATAACCCAAGAAGCCTTTAATTAAGTGTAATCCAAATTGGGAAACCATGGTTTCGGAACAAGCAAGATAATAAGCCAATCTGAAGCTATGTTGAAGTGTATTCACTTACTCAAAAGTCACTAACAGTTAACATTTTAGGAAAAAAATGGGAAACTGATTAATTTAAAAAGTTTGTTACTAAAGGAGTCATAAAGAAAGGTTTTATATAAACATGCAAATATAGCTATCATCTTTATAAATCAGTGCAAATGATGAAGCAAATATCACAGGCTTCTTTTAAACCCTCACATCAATAGTATAATCTGTTCAGCTTCTCTAATAAATAATCTCTTCCACCATTTTCAAAAGGCAGGACATTTATCAGGCTGTAAGGAGTTAGGGTGGAGTAAGACAGCTGGCAATGCTAAGAGTTTGATTGCTGTTCCCTAACCTCTTGACTCAAAGCACCTAAAATAAGCATATGGAAATATATTCAATGCTAGAGAAAGTTTGTATATGAAAAAAAATAAATTCAATATTAGAGGGATTTTTTTGTGCTACAGATAGGTGAATGAATCAGAAAGCAGTACAAATTAGATTCCCTTTTTAAAAATCAGAAATAACATTTGTATTGAGTTTTCAGATATTCAGATTGTTTTGTATGTGTTAACATACTCACAAGGGTGGAGACCTCCCAGGTTTTCTAATCTTAATGCTTTGGATTTTAAAAGATTATTTTGAAAAAAAATCTTTATTAATTTAGTTTTCCTCCAGATTCATGACTGTTATCTGTTAAAGAGATGTCCTGTCTTACAAAATGATCTATTTCAGGAAGATTCATAGGAAATACTAGATTGTACAAATACAAAGTGAGTTCTAGTCTCGCCTTAGGCATAAAAGCCAGCTAGATGATTTTGATCCTTTAATTGTCTCTCAACCCAATCCACCTCACAGGGTTATTGCTGTGAAGGAAATTGGAAGAGGAAGGTGTATTAGGTATATTCACTGCCTTGAGATATTTATAAAAATATTGAAAGCAGCATATAAATAAATAGCATTTATCATTTTAGTATTGATGAAAGGTCATTCATACTTCAAAAATTCCTTTTTTCTTTTCTGAGTACAGCTCTCCATTCCAAATGTCCCAGAGAGTTAGGACAAAGTTTAGAAACCGTATTTGACTAAAACGATGAGAAACCTCTTGTACAAGCATTATTGTATAGCAGCTACACTGGAAAGACATAGCTACAGTCCTCCGTGTGGTATTTAGGGGCATTTAGCAATACTTCCTGATTTGCACATCTTACAAAAATTCCCTTTCCGTTGCCCAAACTGGCAGTTGACAGTTGCTTCAGCCTAGGCAACAAGACTGGAGTCATCTACTTCACTTCACCTAGTGGGAATTTGAGATTGATTATACCATCTGGCATGTGATTCATTTTCCACCGTCTCCTCTTTTCCTAGTATCTGTTGGTCTTGGTAGAATACTAATTTAAATAATAATTTTTTATGAAATCTTCTCCATGAGTCTTAACATTTTATATTTTGCATGTAAATAAAATCAAGTCACCTTCAAGTTGAGATTGACTCTTCTTGATTTGTGGAGTCTTTGGTGCTCTCTGAACTTGGTCGTTTGTTTTACCAGACTAGGTAACATCTTTAGTGATGTTATTATACACAATAGCTTGCTGTGTTGGTAGGGGTATTGTTTTCTTCTTGGTAGGTTCTTGATTAGGCTGATATTTACTGCTTGATCTGATATTAATTTTGGGTTACTCCTTGCTCATCTAGGTGTTGATTACTGATAAGGAGCTTGTTCTGGTCTTTTTGTTTCCTTTTTAGATATTCTAATTGTCTATTTCAAATGATGTGTAAATTTGTTTACTTCTGTGTACCTGTTGATGGCTGATTTGTCTGAGTACCAGGCTTCCATGAATTTCCTAGCATTTTGGAGGATTTACCTTGATCTCGGATGCTCACAGCTTCTCAGTTGAAACTATGGCTAAGTCTGTTTATGCTTTGTGAAATTAAGAGTTTTCATCATGTCTTCTGATTGCTAGTTGGTGTTCATGGATGCGCTCTACTAGTCTTCTGCCTGCTGTCCTACAACTGCTCAAAGTTCCAACCTATCTGAAAAAGAGAGTTATAACCCAGTTCTGATGGTGGGGAGAATACAGTCACATGACTGCACTTCAGATGCTCAGCGATATGGCTGCATTTACTGATATTTGCAATATCCCAGTCAGATGACTGCATTTTATTATGGTTTTGCTAAACATGGAAGTTACCTCCATTTCTAAGCAAAACCCTGCCATAACAAACAGTGGGATCATTTAACAATGGTGACCATGACATTTATTTTACTACTGTTGTGTTTGCTTAATGACCATTGCAAAAATCAAATCATGTTTTATGACCCCTATGACATATGACTCTAATGGCCAGGTTCAATTACAGTCATATTGTATGTCAAGGACTGCCTGTAGTGGCTGTTATAGTCTTTCCATTTTGTGTTTCTAGATAGCTCCTTTTTCTTCTTCTTCTTGAGCTACTGGTCTTTAAGATGGTAAAGATGTTTTGGAGGGCTTTAGTTGGTTTCTGTGCTACTATGATATTCTATGGTTATACCAGTCTATTAGTTGTCTCTGAGATTTTTTTGATGTATGGCAGTATTATCCTTTTAATAGCTTGTGTTAGTTGTGCTGCAGTGACTAGACTGATCAGACACATTTTGATAAAATTGCATGGGTATCCATTTTGTTATATAGGTGGTCTGTTTCTTTTTTTCTGGTATTCTGAATGAATTGTAGTCATTAATGCTCATCTGAATAATGTTATTACACAGCTTCTCTTGCGGGAGTTTCAGTTGTTACTTTTGTAATGAAACATTTGGTTAATGTGGATTGTTTTTTGATAGATTTGTGTTTCTAATTTGCTACCATTTCCTCTGCTGATGCGGATATCCAGGAAAAGAATGTGTTGTTTTCTTCTTCCCTTTTATTCCTTTGAAGATGTTGATTGTTTCATGTGTATTCTGTTGTTCTTATTTTTTAATAAAGACAAAGTTATCTCCACAACAGATCCATATTTTTGGCAGTATACGTGGGAGAAATATAGTTTCTGGATGCTGTATTATAGTTTCTGGATGCTGTATTCTCTGCTATGACTCCTGAAAATGGTGATCCCATGGGTGTTCCTCTGATCTGTTGGTATATTTGTATATCAAAATGAAACTAGATAGTGAGGCAGAAGTTGATCAGATCCATGATTCTGGATATTTTGATCTTAGTGTATTTGATTAGGTCAGATGTGTTGTGTAGTACTGCTGATTGGGATTCTTTTAGTAGTTTTATGTCTACGGATATAAATAGTATGACATCGAATGAAACCATATTTTCCTATTCTTCTATTGTTGTATCTTTGATTTTCTGGAGGCACTGTAGTGGGGAGATGATAATATATTTGTCCCCCTCTGTGAGATGTCCAAGCTGTTTTGTAATAGCTATGTTGTAGGTGGGGCTTCCTGATAATGATGCAATTAGATGAAGAGATATTGTCAGGTTTGTGTATTTTTAGATATCCATAGAAGCATGGGAGAATGGGCCCATTGCTTTTCATCTACCACTGTTTTTCTTTTGTGATTTGATATTTCTTGGGTAAGTTGTTAATGGGTTCTCTTCATCAGTTTCTGTATTAGGTTGGTATTTACTAGGATAAAGGTTTTTGTTATAAGATTTTTGACAAATTTTTGTTTCAACTCTTGTTGCCATTGTGGATTTCACATCCAATTACAAAAGATACCCATATTGTTTGGCTTATGAACCCAGCTGGGACTAGCCAAGTGCTGTCAACAACTGAGATATTTTATATATAGTTTACATTACTTTTTTTTAAAAAAAAATCACTGTATCCAAATCAATTGTAGAACAGACATATTAAAAGTAGATAAAATAAGTAAATTTAAAGATGGGTTGTGCAGAACTCATTTACAGTGCAGAACTCATTTTTTGTTTTACTACTGATTTATTATATATGAAACTAACTCTATACCCATGCTTTGCTACAAAACTCTGTGATCTGGCTTAGTTTTGGGGGAGGGAAATAAGGGGAAAAATTGTGCCTCTGCCTACTAGCATCCAGCGGTATTCTTCTGGCTAGCATCCTGTCAGTTTGTGAGAGAGTTGAGGGATGTTTAGAAACTGAAATATGGAAACTGAATTTGCTAGTATATGCTGGGTGAGCAAGAAGGAGACAGCAAGAGCCTGGGCATGGTTTAGCTCAACTGTTCTGTACTAAAACTGGTTGCTGCTCTGAAACTGAAACTGAAACTCCTCTCCTCTGCTTGTGTTTTGCATTTGGAACAGATTTCTTTTCAGGGGGGAGGGCGAGTAGAATTCCTTAGCTTCAGAGCTTGCTAATAATAATATGTGAAATACTAATGCTGTGATGGTCATTTCAAAAATTCCTTTCTTAGTGAGCACCTAGAAGCAAAGAGGAACATACATGCCAAATTTCAAGTGTGTAGGCTTTACGGTTCTGGAGATTTTGTGATGATGCATGAGTGGTATTTCGGTTTTATATACTATATATAGATATAATTGTGATGGAAAGGTCAAAGCAAAACAAGGAACTGGATTGTGAGACTTTCATTTGTGAAAGAGGAATTGAACATAATATGAAACAAGAAGTATACATATGTGATATTCTCATGCAGATTGAGGTACTGAGTCTACTATCCTACTTAAATAAATTGACAACTCTTGTTTGGCACTAAGATTTCCTGTAATGGAGTGCTGTATTATTTTCTTGAAGTAAATAATACTTTCAACAAAATTGCTTCATCTCATTTATGCCATCTGTTTTCTAAAGTTATTTCTAAAGTTATGAAGTCTATTTTAGATATTTGGCCCATTCCACACCCCCATCCTTATTAGAGATAAGACCTTAGTGTCAAACCAAGCTCAGAGGTAACACAGCAAAGTCCAACCAAGTTCAGTCCTTAATTGCTTACCCCTAGTGGACAGAATCCTGCCAAACTAAAGCTGTAACTTTTTAACCTACTAGGTATTATCAACTCAACACACTCTCTTAATCTGGGCCTGTCTCTGGAAAGCTCTGTGTTTCAAAAACTCTTTCCCACTTTTTATCCATTATACTTACAGTGCTTACAAGCAATATAATTAATAAATAATACATCCGTCCTGCAACTTGGGGGTTCTCCAGGACTTGTGACTCCTATTCGAAGAGCAGGTGGCAGTTGTGGCTGGGAGAGCCTTTGCTCAACTTCAGCTTGTGCACCAGTTGTGGCTTTCCTGGATCACGAGTCCCTGGGCTCAGTCATTCAGGCCCTAGTCATCTCATGGCTGGGCTACTGTAATGTGCATGGGGCCACCCTTGAAAAACATTTAGAAGGCCAAGCTGGTGCAGAGTGCAATGGCACGAGCAGTTCTTAGGGCCCCAAGAATACCCCATGTAACACTACTGCTTTACAAGCCACATTTGCTGCCAGTCAGCTTCCAGTTGCAATTCAAGGTGTTGGTAATCACCTTTAAAGCCCTTCATGGCATGGGTCCAGGCTACTTGAGAGACCATCTCAACCCATTGGGATTGGCCTGTTGCACCTGTACTGGCAGGCTTGCATTCAAGACCCTGTTACTGCTGCAGGGCAGGGTGAGCTCCTATTACACACTCTAGCTTCTGCCGACCCAGCAGTTTGAAAGTGAGTGACCGCAAATAGATAAATGGGTACCACTTCATTAGGTAACTTAACAGGGATGTAAAAGAGCCCCCAACTGAGCATCCCCCAGGCAGTGTTGATGTTACTGCCCAATCCTTTCAACCAGGAAGCACTTCCGCGTTCCGAACATGACTATACCACCTATGCCAGCAGAGGAGTCATGCTCTGGGTCCCGTCAGACCAATTATTCTGGTGGGTGGGGTCCAGGAGAAGAGTCTTTCTGCTTGTATCTGCCCTGTGGAACATCTTTGCCCTCTGTATGAGGTTGGCCGCCATCCTCCTGACCTTCTGGAAGAGCCTAAAGACCTGGCTCTGCCAGTTATCTTGGGGCTCCAATGACCACCAGTGGAGGTGGTTGATTGATTAACAATGAATCCCACCTCTCCCCCATCTTGCTTTCTCTCATCCCAACTTTTAATTCGGCAGTGGTATTCTGGATTTTATATTAACTTATTTATGTTTTTAGTTTATTTGAGGTAACATGGGTAACTTATAAATTTTACAAATAAATAAATCTTTTAAATATTTGTCTGTTTTAGTGTTTGTATTTTTTTAATTTAAGTATGTGTGAACTCCAGAGGAGGCTGATTTTTTTTCTAGTCTAGTTTTTGTTCCATATGTCTTTGGTTACATTTTCAATTTGTACCTTTAAGCCTAGTTCTCATTAAAATGTACAGCTTGTCTAGTGGTGATCTTTAAAGAATTAATCACCAGACTAAAGCAATAGTTGATGGAAATAGAAGTGCTATGTTGAATGAAAGTACTGTTACTTAGTTATATTCCTTGTAAACATTGAAGGATTTGGTATATCTTAGCCCCAGAAAAAAAATCTATTTTGTTCACGTGCTGCAGTGAAATTTAATACATGTGCATAGGGAAATATAGTTTTGGTCTTGCCATTAATTTACTAAACCAGTGGATTATCATTATCAAGATTTATCATTATTGGGCTGTATCTTTAACAACAATTCTCAAGATTTACATTCTGTCATGTGCATGAAAGTCTATTAAATTGGTTTATTGCTAAAATGCCCATGCACAAGAAACTTCTCAACTAATGATTAATACCTGCATGGAGTTAGAAAAGCGTCAATGGAATTCAAGGGCAGGGGGCTTGGATTTAGTATGTTTGTGACTACTTAAGAATTTCAGGCTGATCCTTGTTTTAACTCTACCCACATATTCTGCCACTCTTACAAAATTTGACTTCAAAACTGTGATTTCGAATCCCATGAATTCCAGAGCTGTATTTTGATAAACTTTCCATTTAGAAGTAATATTTCTTGCTAAATTAAATCACATAAACACAATTAATACAAGTTCCTCCAATTCCATTTCTTGCTCATTCCTACTGGTTATTAGTTTTTAACCATTTGGCTTGATTGACATAAATTGCAAGTGAAGCCTATTTTTCAACCACCCTTTTCCTCCTGTTGTATATTTGTCTAGGTCGTCTAGTAGGAGCTCTGGATGCTGTCCTTGATTCAAATGCACGGGTTGCTCCATTTCGGATTTTGCTACAAGTACCAGGATCACCTACTTATTCTGTCATTGCATGTGGTGAGTTATTGAACGGACCAGAGCTTTACTGGGCCATTGCCATTGGTGAGTCATATATTACACGAGAACTGAACTCTGAGCATGCTGTGGTTTGCATGTCAAAGAAAGTTGAAGGTAATATTACTGAAATAAGTAACACTAGTGTTTGGGTAAGCCATACTTAACAATTTTCATACTTTGTAATATTTCCATGTTTGGATAATATTGATTTGACGACCCAGTATTAAATGACCTAATTATGCCATTGTGGAAACTAAAAGACATGAGCATGGCTTTTCATACTAGAACTCAACATGCATTATTTGTCTTTTTTCTAATAATTTAAAAAATCTGTATGCTCCCCCTGATCTACAAAGGAGGGGCTTGCAACTTCTAAACATTGAACAAATACATACATTTGTATGCTGTACATTGGTGTGAATAAAATATTAACAGTTTTGTCTGTTATTGAGAATACACAAAATTGAAATGTGATTGGATGCATTTGCACAGAACTGCTTAGGGATTATCATCTGGATCCTGTTTCAATTTTCAGAACAGCAGTTTTCAGTTTCACTTCTGAATATACTCTGTGTGTGTGTGTGTGTGTGTGTGTGTGTGTGTGTGTGGTGGCGGCTGTGTATAAAATTCCTCAATCCTTTAAAGATCTGAGTAGGAGGATACCCTGCTGCTGGAAGTGTGAGGAAGGAAATTTTTTGTTGATTTTTTTCTGTTCACAAGCAGCTAATAAGGCAAGATAATAAGGATCTTAACATTCTTTCTTGCTGCTTGGTGGAGGAATTGTGGACACTTAAAAAGTTGTACATTAAGTTCTTTCGTTTGTAACATTAAAATGAGAAAAATGTAGATGCAAACTCAATTATTGATTCCCATCCCCCCAAAAAAATTTGATTAGCAGAGTGCAGCTTTGTTTACATGGTTACATTTTTCTTTTTTGCAGTTAATAATGTTTTCTCTGGTATTGAGAAAGCTGTGATATTTTTATTACCAGTTTATTAGTGTGATTCAATTTCTTTTTTAGAGTGAGTAATTAGAAAGCTTGATAATCTTATACGAACTTTTCCCTTATTTAATTCTGCCTTGTATTCATCCTCCTCCTTAGTCGGTCTCCTTTCTTTTCCAAACTTTAATACTGATTGGTTCTGAAATTGATAAACCTATCTTAATTAGAGAAGAATGACATATGTAAAATAAATCATTTTGTCTAGCTGGTAGGATGATAATTGATATTTGTAGACCAGTTTTTGTTGTGAGCTGCCAGAGTATGGCACAAGATGGTACAAAATGGACTGCTGTATAAACGTTTTAAATAAATAAAATATTAATCACAGCATACAACTGAAGCATTTTATGGCTATATAAAGAAAGATTAATAACATACTCTCTAGAAAAAAAATAAATTATTTAGATAAGCTTTCCAAGCCATGCTGTCAAAAGCATGAAAATAATTCTCTAGGCTTGATAACAGAAGTCAGGAAAACAACAGGTGGACTCTGTTTTGCTCACAGCAATTGCTTTTGCTTACAGTTTATTTGACCTTGCAGAAAATGAAGGGTAAAAATGTTAAGATTATCTTGCACTGTTCTTGTAACATACTTGTTCAGAAAGTACTCATTTTAAAAAGTGGGCAACACAATATTCTCTCTATTAATAGTGATCAACTGTCAGTAAATCTCTTCCATGCAATGCATTTGTGTCAATTTTCTTACTGTTTGTCATATTGTCTGGTGGGCACGCTAATGAAGGCTACAGTGTTTTTATTCAATTAGAATTTGGTTTGTAGTTAAGACTACCGCATATGATAAGCTGCATATTCTGACCTTGTAAGATTTCTGTCACATTAATATCAGAGAAAAAGAGATACGGCTAATTTGGCTGTTCGTTGTTCATTAATGCAAGTGGTTCTCAACTTACAATCATAATTGGAACTGGAAGTCCCATCAGCTAGCAGTGTAAATCAGTAAGTGACTTACCGTCAATACACACCCAATTTTATAACTTTTTTTGCCATAGTCATTAAATGAATCACCAGGTCATTAAGCGAATCTGGCTTTCCCCATTGACTTTGCTTGTTGGAAATCCCTTAGGAAGGTTGCAAATGGCAATCCCAGGATTCTGCAGTCATCATAAATGCATGCAACTTCCCAAGAACCCCACTTCCCGATTTTGGGGGGGATGCTACAATAGTGATAAGTGCAAGGACTAGTCATAGCTAACTTTTTTCAGTGTCACTGTAACTTTGTACAGTCCTTAAATGAATGGTTGTAAATCAGTGACTCCCTGTAATCATGCAGTAAAATGTACCTGTGTAAGTACTATAAATAAAATTTCCAGAATATTGACGCATAAAGTAAGAATTGAATGAAGGTTTACAAATGAATATTTATAGGAATATATAAGCCAGGTATTTTTTGGTTCAAGAACCCGTTGTTTAAATGTGTAAACAGGTTTGAAACCAAATTTATGCCTTGCTAATCCATTTACAAGTTTATTTACAAGATTACATGTCTTAAGCATATAATCTGTTTTAAGCATATAATCTGTTTTAAGCATATAATCTGTTTTAAGCATGTACAATTTTATTAAAACTAAATCTAGAATAATCATTTTTGTGATTATTAAGTAATTGCCATAAGATATATATTTATACTTGTAATCAAATTATTTTCATCAATTTTTCTTCCTTTTACACTCAGAAGTCATTCTGTGCTTGTTTCCATTTTCATTAATATCCTGTAACTATATTCACGTAACGTAAATACCTCATTAGAAAAGTTTAGTTGTTTTTTCCCTTTTCAGAGAGCAACAGCTGTTTTTATAAAACAGATGAACAAGATGCAGTATTTTTTTAAAAAAAGATATGTAGATGGGACTTGGCCAGGAATACCAGAGCTATAGGCTACATTGGGAAGCAAAATAAAATAAAATAAAAAACAACCACCCAGTAGAAAGCAATGACAAACCACTTACATACTGTACTGTACTCCAAAAAATCACCAGGAATCAAACTTGACTTGAAAGAAACTTTACGTTTTAAAATTTGACATCAGTTTTATTGCTTAGTCCAAATGCTTGAGTATGGGCAACTGTGGTTTTACAGCTTATTGGGGATATTTTGCAGCCTATCTTGTTTTTAAGCACTAGTAGAGATGAAGTTAATTATGTGTGCATTGTGCTGAAACAGACCTTATCTTGATTAATTGTGCTTTTCGAGATACAAAGTCTTCCTGTTGAGGAGAGTTAACCCTTGGACAGTTTCCCTGGCAGTTGGCATTCTGTATGGGAAATTTAGCCTTTGAAAATGGAAAACATATTTAGCGATGTTTATCTCTCTCTTGTTAGAGGCAGTGTGCAGTATCTTTAATGATACCAACATCAGGTTTCTAGTTTTTTTGCTGATCTGTTTCCTCTCTCCATTGTGAAGAACTGGAAAGGGTAATTTAAAAAGGGGTTATTTTTGTTTTTTCTTCCTTTCCAGGAATCATGTTCTTAACATATACTGACCAGGTTCAAAAACTATATTAGCCATGTTCCATGAATCCAGTCATTGTGGTTTGTAGATATTCATGTTACGATAGATACTATAGCAAAGCATATGTACTCATTACCTTATTATTAACAAATGACATCTTTTAAACCACTTGCTGAAGTAATAGTCTTTGCTCTTGTGACAGTGGATTCATTATTTCAAGATTAAGGAATCAAACAATCTTAGTTTATTTACTCATAAGCATTAGTCCATATTCTTTTCTTTTTTAATTTGTAGACCTTTTGAACAACAAAGGAAATTAAACTATCAGTATAGGCATAATGTGCTGTCCAAACTCAGAACACTCAAACTATGCTTACGATTTCTGAGTTACAGAATTTTTACCAGTTTTTATCCAAAATTAGTTGCACGTTTTCTTGCTGACCTTCATCTGTCATCCACAGATAGTTTTGAAGGATCATTCTGTGATTAATGCTTCTTTGGACTTCCAGAAAAAAATTAGAGATTAAGGGATGCCTCCAATGGAAGGCACTGCATTCTTTTTCATGATTTATTTGCAGAAGAGGAGGAGATAGAACTTTCTAGGCCATTACATAGTTCTTTATTTTCTGAGCCATTTTTTTAAATGAGATATGTTAGCAAAACCATACATAACTGAAGTAGAAGCCAGGCCAACTGTTTACTGGTGTTATGAGGGCTCTGTTTGCATGATAGTTTAGTATTACACTAATTCAAGCAAACATACTAAATGTATATCACTATTCATGTATTGTTTGTTTAATTAATGTGAAGAGAAAGAGAGAGAGATCCACAGATCTCTTGGAGGCAGAAAAAAAGAGAACTGTTTATTTTCTAATGTATTTGTTTTATATCCTGTTTATATGCTTGTTTTGTTTGTGATTTTTAAAAATGAAAAGTATTAAAAGGATGTGAAATTTAATTGCTTATAAAGATATCCTAAATGATTTTTCATATCATTATGTTACACTTGGAGACAGGCTCAGGCCAGAGATAAACTAGTATTTAAGTTAGTCAAGAGAATGCTAGTTTGGATATCCGTGAAGAACACTGTTCTGATTCTTCTCAGAACTGAACCCAAAACAACTGAGCTGTTGTGGAATGTTACTATCCATTTGCTTTAGCATTAGCTCCTAAGAAAACACTTGTGACTGATGTGTCTGAATGAAGCAGGTGATGTATGAAGAAGTGTGATTGTAGCAAAAAAAAAAAAATCACAATATGATTGTCATCTGTAATTAAATAAGAGGATCTGACTTTGATTTCTCTTTATGGAAAAAGAAAGCAAAAGTGTATATTTTTTGTATAATAAAAATATAACAAGTATGCAAAAAAGATTTTCTTTGTAGAAAAAAACCCTCTCCTCACAATTGTACTGTCTTGGACTAGGTGCCACAGTTGAGGAGATAAACCATCACTGGGAATGGCTGGAACAAAATCTGCTCCATACCTTGTCTGTGTTTGATAATAAAGAAGATATTGTCAGCTTTGTCAGAGGTAAAATAAAGGTAAGAAAATATTCACTATTTTTCCATCATTTGTATTGGTTAAGTAAAAACATTGCAGGTATTTTCTCTGGATATCTTTAGGATCCCAACATTTACAAGAAAAATTAGTGTGTTTGGATCATGCCTTCATTTTCTTAAACTTTCCTCTACTTGTGTCTGATAAAAGTTGATACTATGACTTTTAATATTGTTTCCTAGGATCCAGGTATATGTTTTAATAGAAATTGAATGCCTGTCTTAGTTTTGCCTCTTCCCATGTAATTTATCTTCTAGTCTTCCATGCTTAGTTTCCTGAATTCTTTTTTATTCTCATAAAATCAGTTGAATAAGTGGAAGTGGTCAGGAAGGAGACAGGTTGGCTTTTCATTTGATGAGCTGGGTCCAGTCAAGCTCTACCTCCAGAGATGGGCATTTCCCCACATTCTTATCCATCAACCCTGGAAGTCAGCTATTGTTGCTGCCTTATTATTATTGGGACAAAGGTAAATGAGAGGGCTACATTTGATGGAAGTAGAGAACTGCAAGAAGAAAAAATCCTTCTGTGAAATAGTTGGCAATGAATAACTGCATGGAACTAGATGTTTGTTTTAGGTTCATCAATTGACTTAACAACTTAAATCTTCTTTATTCTCCTCCATGCTGCATCAAGAGCCCAGGATGGGTTGACTCCTTCCTATGACGTCATTTAGCTGAGTCTGTACTAAGATATAAAAGCCAGCCCCCGGAAGAGACCCCAGCTTTTGACCAGCTCCTTTCAGCCAGTAGCTGTGTCTTTGAAAGCTTCTGTTAGATAACACTCACCAGCGATCTTCAGTTCCATTTTTCCTTGTTTCAAGCAGCTCCCAGGATCTGGGCAGCTGCTCTTCCAGGAGAGCAGGGCTCTCTCTCTCTCTCTGTCTCCTGCAACGTTGGGAGCAGCCTTGCCGGAGCTCTGTTCAGGCAAGTTGGGCAGCATCTGTAGACCTCCCCCATGCCTGCAGTTTGAGCGGTCGTAAAAAGCAATTGGCAAACCGATAACAGCTTCAGCCAGCTGAGGTTCTGTGGATAGCACTCACCAGCGATCTTCAGTACCTTTTTTTCCTTGCTTCAGCAGCTCCCAGGATCTGGGCAGCTGCTCTTCCAGGAGAGCAGGTTCTCTCCTGCAGCATTGGGAGCAGTGTTGCCAGAGTGCTGTTCAGGCAAGTTGGGCAGCGTCGGTAGACCTCCCCCACGCCTGCGGTTTGAGCGGTCGTAAAAAGCAATCGGCAAACCGATACCAGCGTCAGTCAGCTGATCGTGTGGCCAGCGGCTGCCCTTTCCTTCGCTGACTTCACTCGGGGCTCTTTATAGCCTAAGGAGAGATTCTTCGATCTGGGAGCCTGTTTCCCATAGTCAGTGGCCATCTTGGATTGAAGCCTTCCACCACGAGGTGAGTGGCCATTTTGTAAGCCCGGGGGCCAATTTATATCCTAAAGGGCTTAATGCAAAAAATTTACAAACAGTTTCTTTCCATCATAAGAGCCTTTATTCTTCAAATGGAGCTAGATAAGGGTCAGGCAGAGCTTTCCCCCCCAGTGGAGCAGTCTCTTAAGCCCAATAAGAGAAAAAGACATAGGCAACGCACCCAATCGGTCCAGAGGGAGGTGGCTGCTAAAATGAGAGCTAAGGCTCTAGCCCCTAAGAAGGCAACTCAGGCTGAGTTGAGGGCAGAAAAGCTCAGACATGCAGCCCTAGAGAGCAGTTCAACAAAACTATTCAACAGAAGGGAGTGCAACTACAGCATGTTTCAGGTGATACCCGTGGGCCCCAGCTGAGCCCTCCCAGAGGAGGAGAAGTTATCTATGAGCCTTCCATCCTCCATCCTGGTCTCCTGAGGCCTTTGCAGTACAATATGATCCTCAGGATCTAAGCAGATCTGGGCCTTATTTCCAACAGGCTTCTCAGCCCTATGTTCCTCCCACTCCCTCCAGGCCTCGAACCTCTTCTCAATCAAGGCCTGAAGCCACCTTCACTCCCACAGCAGCAGGCCTTCGGCCTTCTGCCTCTACCTTTGAGCATAGACCAGGGGATATCCAAGATGTTGTCTCCTTGGCCATTAGGCAGGGATTGGCTGAAGGCTTCAAGCAAATCCTTCGACCTCCGGAAAGGGTTCAGGCCCTTCTCCCTTCTCAATCTATAAGTTCCTTGCCTCATCACCCTGATTTACACAGGCCCCAGGACCTCAGGGTCCATTCTTCTCTACCAGAATGGGAGGAGGTTGATGAGGACGGAAGGGCTTCACCATCTGAACACAGTTACTCCTCTCGTTCAGAACATGAAGAGGGCAAGACCTTTGACCAAAGTCTTTCAGAGGAAGAGGACTCGCGCCCAGAGCAGACATCCTCTGCATTGTTCTTCGATCATTCTCTCTTCAGGCCATTACTCAGCAAAGCCTTGGTCACTGCCAAGCTGTTGCCAGAGTAAGTGGCTCTTGAGCCACAAGGAATTGCCTCTGGCCAGGGAGACTCACTCTTCTCCAAGCCTGTAGTGCATGCAGGGGTTTTGCCTTCTCCCACTTTGTTCCTGGACATGGTCAAGGAACAGTGCGCTTCCCCTTCGCATTAATGAAGCATTAATGGCATCTCTGCTTTCTGTTCCAGTAAGGATCCAATGCTACTTGGACAACATTTTGATTCTGTCCTCCTCCATCCATACAGCCCATCGGGATCTGCAAATTACCCTGTCATATCTCTAGAGCCACAGATTTTTCCACTCCTGTCCACTCCAATGGTTCCTGCTTCCCTCCCAACGGGCAGGAACCAGCCACTCATCCATCAAGGTCCCGCTCCCTCCACAAATCGGGAGATCTCTCAATTGGTGGTGTTCCCCGTTAATCTGGAAGGGACTCCTTCGGGGTCCCAGACAGGCTAGTGATAACCACTGATACCAGCCTCCTGGGTTGGGGTTCCCATATGCAGGGCCAGATAGCTCAGGACCTTGGTCCAGGTCAGAGCAGGCCCTTCCCATAAATTGGCTAGAGCTCAGAGCCATTTTTCTAGCTCTCAAGCATTTCAGGCACTCAGTCACCAGCTCTCATGTTCTAGTCCTTATGGACAACATGGCTGCCATGGCTCATGTCAACTGGCAAGGGGGAATGAGGTCCAGAGCCCTCATGGGAGAGGCTCTACGGTTGGGGTTATGGGCAGAGAAACACCTGTTGTCAATCTCGGCGGACCACTTCTCCGGGATCAACAACTCCCAGGCCGACAGGCTCAGCAGGAGCCTAGTCGACCAGGCAGAATGGTCCATTCCTCTGTCTCTATTCAGGGACCTTTCCCTCAGATTCAGAACGCCAGAGGTGGATCTCTTCTCCACTCCTCAAATCACCCAGGTCACCAGATTCTCCACCAGGTTTCCTTGCCAGGGAGCGGAGGGGACCATTGCCTTTCCTCTATGCCTTTCCCCCACTCCCCATCATTCCGGCAGTAATTCAGAAGATGTTGGCGGAATGAGCGGAGCTCCTCCTCCTGGCATCCTATTGGCCAAGGACGCCCTGGTTTGCGGACCTGGTCAACCTATCGGTGGCTTCTCCTAGGAGGATCCCAGCCCATCTAATCTCCCTTCATCAGGGGATTCTGCTCCACCCAGAATCCCAGAGCCCCAGTGGCTCAAGCTGACCATGTGGCACTTGAGCGGCAGTGGCTAGAAGTGGCTGACCTTCCTGAAAGGGTCATCATCACTATCCTGGCATCTCGCAACCTTCCACAAGGCGCATCTATGATGCCACCTGAAAGGCCCCTTTCCCGATGGTGCCTTAGGGAGGGTCTCTCTCTCCTGCTTTAGCCCAGTTGGCAGAGGTTCTTAGATTCCTTCAGCATGATCTGGAGAAAGGTTTGGCCCCCAACACCTTACGCAGGCAGGTTGAGGCCCTCTCCTCGGTTCTTTCATGGGGTTCGCTTCCTTCCTTATCCTATCACCCTTCAGTCAGGAGGTTTTTTAAAGGGGCTTCCAACCTGCTCCCACCGGTGGTTCACAGATATCCTTCCTGGGATCTTCATGTGGTCCTTAATGCCTTTACAAAGCCCCCTTTGAACCTCTTAGAACATTGTCTCTCCGTTTCCTGTCTCTGAAGGTAGTGTTCCCCGTTTCCATCAGTTCAGCCAGGCGGGTATCCGAGCTCGCTGCTCTTTCCATCTGACAGGACCTTTGTTCCTTTCATGATGATAGGGTTGTCCTCAGTCTGGACCCCTCATTTCTTTCAAGGGTTAACACCTGTTCCACAGGTCCCAGGACATTATGTTACCTGGCTTCTGCCCCCTCCCGCACCATGACTTAGAGCAGCTGTGGCACACGCTAGACGTAGGTAGGGCTCTTAGAATATACATTAAGCGCACTTCCTCCTTCAGGAAGTCTGAAGCCATTTTGTTTCCTTTTCCCTTGTCACTTGGGGCACAAGGCCTCTTCTCCTACTATTAGCAGGTGGGTCAGATCTTGCATTGAGCAGGCCTACAAAGCTGCAGCCCTTCCGGTTCCTCGAGGTCTGATGGCGCACTCTACCAGAAACGCGGCCACTTCGGCTGCCTGGGTGAACGAAGCACCCTTGGAGGAGATCTGTCGTGCGGCCGCATGGACATCTCCGTCTCCTTTCATCAGATACTACCGTCTGGATGTCTTTGCCTCAGCAACTGCAACCTTCAGCAGACAGGTGCTTCAATGAGTGGTTCAACAGTCGATGTGATGAGCTGGATGAGGACCCGCCCGTGGACATGCAAGCTTTGGTATGTCCCATCCTGGGCTCTCAATGCAGCATGGGGGAGAATGGGCATTGGTAAAAGTTACCCTGAACGCCCTTTCTGTCTATGCTGCGAGAGAGCCCAGCCTCTCCCTTGATTTGTCCGGAGAGGGTAAGTCATCTTTCTGTATTCGTTTGTGCTTTCAGAGATACCTTTCAGTCTGTCAAGTATCTTCGCAAAAGCTGGGGTCTCTTCCGGGGGCTGGCTTTTATATCTTAGTACAGACTCAGCTAAATGATGTCATAGGAAGGAGTCAACCCATCCTGGGCTCTCTCACAGCATAGACAGAAAGGGCATTCAGAGTAACTTCTACCAATGCCCATTTATGAACATATCATTTATTAGCTAATCCTGTGAATTAGTTAAAAAGCAGTAGCATATCATTTTGTATCGTTTTAATCTTGTTTACTTTTTATAAATTATTTGCAAAGACAGTCAAAACAGACATGGAAATACAATTAACTGGTAAGTTGACTGAACTTTTGAAAGCGAGTGAAAAGAACAGCTAATTTTGCTATAGTTCTGTAGTGCATTTTGATGTATTGTAAAAATAATTGAATCAATGTTATCTAAGCCATCAGAAATGTTATGAAGATTAAAACACAGAATGTCTTGTACACTACAAACTTCAGTATTTATTTTTAATTTGTACATTTTTTATCTAGCAACAAGTGTTAGGAGCATTTGTCTGCCCATAATTATTAAATTGTACATCTGTAACACATTCATTTGTCATTGATTTAGGCATTAATAGCAGAAGAGACCAGCAGCAAACTAGCAGAACAGGAAGAGGACCCTGAGAAGTTCAGAGAAGCACTAGTAAAATTTGAAACCAGGTTTAACTTCCCCGAAGTAGAAAAACTGATTACGTATTACTCATGTTGCTGCTGGAAAGGGAAAGTTCCTCGCCAGGGATGGCTTTATCTAAGCATTAATCACCTCTGTTTCTATTCCTTCTTTTTGGGCAAGGAATGTAAGTATCAACATCTGATAATGTGGTAACACTAGCACACTTTTCAAACTGCTGAATAGCTTTTGTTAAATAAGGGAAAAGTTAAAGGGAAGCGTGGTTGGATAGTGGCAGACTGGAGTGGAAAGCCTGTAGCTAACCGGTAGGGCTTTCTGAGTTTCAAATTGCTTTAGAAAACAGATGGAGAGGCATAGACAGAAATGTCTGTTAAATGAGAATGAGATTTTGTGCATCTCTTAAATAGCAAATGGTATTCTACACAGACAGCTGAATTCTATGCATTTTATATACAATATACATAAAATGAGAGTGGGATTTGACAAAATGGAGAGAGAGACTGCCAGCAAGGAGAATGCAGTTCAAGGAAAACCCACTGGAATTCAATCAATCTCTCACTGTCCTGAAGACAAAGTGATCTAACTCAAAATGTCAGACAGTTCCTTTTTAACAGAATAACAAAGTTGGAAGGGACCTTAGAGGTCTTCTAGCTCAACCCCCCTGCTCAGGCAAATGGTTGTCCATTTCAGACAAATGGTTGTCTGTCTCTTCTTAAAAACTTCTAGTGTTGAAGCACCAACAACTTCTGAAGGCAAGTTGTTCTGCTGATTAATTGTTCTGTTAGGAAATTTCTCCTTAGTTTAGGTTGCTTCTCTCTTTGATTAGTTTCCATCCTTTGCTTCTTGTCCTGCCTTCAGGTGCTTTGGAGAATACATTGACTCTCTCTTCTTTGTGGCAACCCCTAAGATACTGGAACACTGCTATCATATCTCCCCTAGTCCTTCTTTTCATTAAACTAGACATGCCCAATTCCAGCAACCGTTCTCCGTATGTTTTAGCCTCCGGTCCCCTAATCATCTTTGTTGGCCTTCTCTGCACTCTTTCTAGAGTCTCAACATCTTTTTTTAAATCATGGCACCAAAATTGATGCAGTGTTCCAAGCGTGTTCTTACCAAGACATTATAAAGTGGCATTAACACTTCATGTGATCTTGATTCTATCTCTGTTAATACAATCTAAAACTGCTTGGTTTTTTTGGCAGTTGTTAGCACTCTGCTGGTTCATATTTAAGTGATTTTCCACTAGGACTCCAAGGCCCCTCTCACAATTACTACTATTGAGCCAGATACCACCTATCGTATAGTATACATATGCATTTGGTTTTTCTTGCCTAAACATAGAATCTTACTTTTGTCACCATTGAATTTCATTTTTTTAGATAGGACCTGATGTTCAAATTTCTTAAGGTCCTTCTGTATCTTAAGCCTATCTTCCAAAATGTTGGCTATTCCTGCCAGCTTGGTGTCATCTGCAAATTTTATAAGTTCCCAATTTGATGAGTTTTGAACCTCTTCCTTCCACAAATTGCTGAAAACAGGTTAAAACTACATTAAAACTGCATGCTCTATTTTGTGATTCTTTTGAAAACATTTTGTGGCTTCAGCAGTTCATCGGCTCAAGGAATGAGAATGCTGTCCACCATTGAGTCAGATCGTGTGGCAAGTCAGCCATCCACCATTCTCCAAAGCACCTGACGGCAGGATAAGAAGCAATGGGTGGAAACTAATCAAGGAGAGGAGCAACCTAGAACTAAGAGGAACTTTCTGACAGTTAGAACAATTAATCAGTGGAACAACTTGACTCCAGAGGTTGTAAATACTCCAACACTGGAAGTTTTTAAAAGATTGGATAAGCATTTGTCTGAAATGCTATAGGGTTTCCTGCCCAAGCAGGGGGGTGGACTAGAAAACCTCCAAGGTCCCTTCCTACTCTGTTATTCTATTCTAAACATCTGCCATTTTATTATAGAGAACCCTGTTCGTGTCTGGGGATTATCTTTAAATGAGATTTTCTTAACCTGGGAGCTGTGTGTACCTCATCAGTGGCAACCTGTATTAATTTTTATATATTATTACATATATACGAATGACTGCATTTCAAAGGATCCCTCTTTTAAAGTACTGAACTTGGTTGCAGATGATACAATAGTCATTGGTCTCATTCGAGACGATGAGTCTGCTTACGAACAAGAGGTAGATCAGCTGGCCCTGTGATGCAGCCAGAACAATCTGGAGCTGAACACTCTTAAAACTGTAGAGATGATAGATTTTAAAAGAAGTTCTCCTGTTCCACCACCTCTTGCAATATTAAGCAACACAGTATCAACAGTAGACACCTTCAAATTTCTAGGTTCTATTATCTGCAAGGACTTGAAATGATGACCTAACTTTAGAACCATCATTAAAAAGATACAACAAAGAATGTCCTTCCTGCATCAGCCCAGAAAGCTCAGATTGCCCAAGGATCTGCATAGTTCTGCAGTGGAATTATTGAGTCTCATTTGTACCTGGCACAGCAATCAAACAGGACAGGTACAGACTTCAACGGATAGTTAGGACTGCAGAAAAAACAATCACAACCAGCCTGCCTTCCATTCAGGATCTGTATTTGCACCAAGACAAATTTCTTGTGTGTCCAATCACACTTGGCCAATAAAGAATTCTATTCCATTATTCTATTCTATACTGCACAAACCATAAAGAGGGCTGAGAAAATTTTTACAGCCTTCTCATATCCTGGACATAATCTATTTCAACTTCTCTCCTCAGGACACCATTATAGAACGTTGCATGCCAAAACAACTAAAGATAGTCCGTACCGCCCCCCCCCCCGCGCCCCCCCTCCGCAGCTCTGTCTCACTTCTCATCTTTCCTGCTATCTTCTCCTGTTGGTTTCTTATGATTTATCAATTGTTGTTTGTAACTTATGATTAATTATTGTAACTATGGTTTATGACCTGTGACCTATTACTTGCTGTTTATATGTACACCATGAGCTTATGCACCAGAGACAAATTCCTGGTGTGTCCAATCACACTTGACCAATAAAGTATTCTAGTCTATCAAGAATTCTATAAACATTTTTCTATATATTATTATACATATGTGTATTTACATATACAAGCAAGTCTACATGCACCGCCCTCCTCCAACATTAACTTTTTTAACTTTACATTCAGGAATTGCATATTCATATTGCCATGTGCCTTATTTAGAATAACTTTTTCTCTCTAAATAAATCTTGAGGGAAAAAAGGGAAGATTTATACAGTTTGTAGAGAAACCAGAATGTGCTTAGAGTAGTTTTTTTACATTACCTATAAGAACAAAGCATAGTGATTAAAATACAGTACATAAATTAATGCTTCCTCTGTGTTACAGTGGATAGAGATTTATGCATACTCTTTTATCCCAAAAAATGACTGTAGTAGGATTCTCTTTTAAGAAAACATTAAGATAATATTGGTATTTTTATGAGACTTTTTAGCTTCTGGTGGTTTTTTTGAACCAATATTTTTGTTACTTTTAATTTCAGTAAAACTTACTATATCCTGGGTTGATATTCAGAAACTGGAAAGAACCTCCAATATATTTATGACTGACATTATCCGAATCACCACTCAAAATAAAGAACGAGATTTCTCCATGTTTCTTAATATTGATGAGGCATTCAGGATAATGGAGCAGTTGGCAGATGTAACTCTCCGCAGATTACTAGATAATGAGGTTTTTGAACTGGATCCAGGTCTGCAGGACCCAACTCAAATCACCAAGAGGTAAAACATAAGCTTCTTGTTATTGTTTATTGGAGACTTTCTCCTACTCGAAGCCTAGTGTAGCATAATCATGTCTAAATAAAAGACCATCTGTATGAGAAAACAACAAATGAAAGAAAAATAGCCTTTACATATTTTCTATTATTTTTATACTGACAACTGATTCTAGAACAGTAGGGATATTTTTAAATAGTTGATGTAGTAGATGTAAATTTTGTATTTCAGCATCAGACTATATTGTTTTTGAAATAGTACAGTAGTACTTTTTCTTTTTTTCTTCTTATTTAAATTATTATTTTTGTGCATTATTAACACATTTGCTTTAAGGGAGACTATTCCTGTACACTACACTTGGAATGTTATTGTACATGTTATGTGCATAGGTAGAAAGTAATTTTAATAGCAAGTAGTCTCATACCCTAACCTACCTATGTAACTATTCAGATCTGTACAGTACCCAAGCTGCCACTTTTTTAATTGATTGGACAAGTGAAAGTGGCCAAGCCTACTTAGAAAAACTATTCCTCACCGTGATCTATACTTTATTCTATAAAATGCTGTTTAGCAAAAATAATACTGAATTACAACTAATCTTGTTTCTTTTCCTTGCATTGCTTTGAATCTTAATATATATTGAATCTTAATATATTGTATAATATATAATAATATATATTATTCTTAATAATGAAAAGTTATTGACATTTTATTTTTAGAGTATTAGCAAAGAGAAAAATATTATGTCAATATTAGTTAATATTATAAGCATAGAATGATTTGAAATTTTCATCTAAAATTAAATATTACATAAAGAAGAAGGTACAACTGCAAATTGAATCGAAATATTTGTTTTGAACTATAAAAAAGTTCCAATCTTCAACTAATTACTTAGTGTGAAACTTCTCTTTGTGAAGTTACTTTGGGTATGCATGTTAATGTGTGTATATATGTTAATAAAGAAAAATAAAGAAAACAACAAATTTAACAGGAATTAAATTACTAAAATAGTTTTTAAAAAGAAGAAAAAAGATAAGGAAAAATTCTAACTTCTCCCTTTTTGCATGTATGTTAATTTACAGCATTGTAGTTAATTTACAGCATTCAGGGTCCCCCCCTAGAAATTAGATAAGTGACTGCATTTTTCATACTGTGTGATGTACATGTAGGAATCATTCTCACTTAAATTTAGTGAACTTCTATTGTGTATATAATGTATAGTATTTATTTTGCCACTGCTGGTATTCTCCAGGTATACATTCCCACTCAGATGTTGTCAGAATTGTATCCTTCTTCCAGCGTTGAGTAAAATTTATTGATTCTGTAAGGATGTCTGATTATACTAAGAATGCTTATTGGTTTTGAGGTTATACCTAATTAAGAATTGTAATTTCATTTCAGTTTGGATTCCAAATTTTCCTTCATCCCATTATAGATATCTTTCCAGTACTTTGGATTTTTTTAATGTCCGCTGCATTTGATTAAAACTTTTCTTCTGTTTTATGACATAGCCAGTATTCATTACTATATGGTTTGTCTATCCTAGATATTATTGATGGAGTTTTATACCATCAGTACAATGTTTTTTATCAGTCTTCCTTCATTTGAACATGATGCAATTATTATAGTCCATAATTCTTGTCATGGTTGTGCTTAACTGTTTCTTTAAAATTAGCTTTCATTTTATCATTCAGTTTTTTATTCTGTCTCTGTAGCATATATAAGTAAAAATATACTTATTTACATCTAGTTTTTGGCAAAACAGCCCCACAGGAAACAACAGATTTATTTAACAACCATGATATTTACTTAACAACACTGGACTCACTTAAGAACAATGATGATTTTCTTAATGATCACTACAAAAAATTCCATAGTAAAATTGATTTTTGTTTTAATGCTGCATGCTGGAGCATGAACATAGCACTTCTCTTTAGTACCTTAAAGCAGCTGGCCTATTCTAAGAATTGGATAGTCCTAGGGAAAAACTTATGGCTCCATTAAGATATTTTAGACCATTTTGCATTCCCAAATATTCTAAAGCACTTTTTGGAATCTGAGCTGCAGCAAGTTCTGGTGTCTGTGATTTTTATTAAATGGAACCTACTAAAATCCTAAGATTACTTTTATACATACATTAAGTATGGGTGCATCATTTTTTTAAAAAAATCTGTGCATATATATTTTAAAAACTTGATGGCTCACAGCTATTTGCATTTTGTCAAAAGGACTTCTTCAAATTATTACTAGTTTATCTATTTGGATGCAATGAAACATATCTTGTTGAGTCAATTTCAGGCTTATTCATGGCAGATTTTCCAGTGGAATATTTGTATCATTAACCTAATATTGTCTTCCTTTGTATGTTTGTTTGTTTTTTAATAAAATAAAAAATGTGAGTCTTGCAAACTATAATTGCTAGAAGATAGATTTTTCTAGCCCACACATTGCATTCTTTAGTGGAGCAGCAGGAACAACTTCTTTGTTTTTGTTTTTATTTTCTAAACAAACAGTGTTTGAGAAGCCTACATATCATGAAACAAATAGCATAACTTCAGTAACAAACTATTTATAGAAGTCTTTTGGTACTATGTTGTTTCTAAGTATTGAGAAAAATATTTTGGATTGGCTTGGTTACAAATGCAGTCAGCTAAAATCTTACAAAGGCATGCATACTACCCACTAACTTGCTCATACTGAATCCTTGCCAAAGTTAATTGCATATCTAAAACTGTATCAGTTACATTCTAGAATAACAAAAAAGAGAATATTTAACCACTTTTATCCATCTCATTAGACACCTTGGGGTGTACGGGCTAAAATTTTCCTTACAGGTGTATCCATCTGTAAGAGTTTCATTCCTGCCTTTCTGTTAACTATTTTCAAATGATACCGTGTTTCTCCAACAATATGGCCTCCACCAATAGGAAGGCCCAGAATGATTTCTAGGCATGAGGTGAAATTAAGCCCCACCCCCAAAATTTAGGCCTATTTAAACCATGTGTTTCCCCACTATTTCTCACATTGAGAATTACCTCACACATGAGGTAAAGAGAAATGGGGGGGAAGGGGGGAAACTTTCCATTAGGAGTGCCCTGCAGGTAGACTAGGCTAGAATACCCCAATGTACCGACAGAACATCAGCCAATAGAAGCTCCCCGAATGCAGAGTCCCCAGCCGCTTCAGGGCGTGGCGTGGCTGCCCGTGTCCCCTCGCCTTTAGGCAGTCTCTTTCGGGCGATGGAAGTTCCCCAAGTGCAGTCACCAGCCACTTCAATCGGCCAGTAGAAGCGGCCTTGCAGCGAAGGGAATGTGTGTGTGTGCTCATCCCGAGGCTGCTTCTACCGGCCAATTGAAGTGGCTGGTGACTGCACTTGGGGAACTTCCATCGCCCGAAAGAGACTGCCTAAAGGTGAGGGGACACGGGCAGCCACGCCACGCCCCGAAGCAGCTGGGGACTCTGCCTTCGGGGAGCTTTCATCGGCCGATAGAAGTGGCTTTGCAGTGAGGTATGTACATATGGGCCGCTCTAGGTGGGGGAGGAAATTAAGTCACCCTCAAAAATACGGCCTAGCCATTTATTCGGAGGTCAAAAAAAAAAAAAGGCCTTATTTTGTGAGAAACATGGTATGTAGGTAAGTTGTTAACTACAAGGAATGCATATAGTACAGTTGCTTAACATGGTAAACAACGTTCTATTTTCTGATATGTCTTCGTGCTCAAAGGTGGGTAGACAGCACTGAGCAGTGGAGGCTGACCTATAAATAAATTAATAGACTTGTAATGCAGGATTTCTTCAAATAATATGGTTAAACTTGAAACAACCACACAAGCATCTATTTTCTCTCTCTTGCATATAATTCTTCTACTCAGGAGATCCTATTGTATTAAAAAGAGCACTTACATTGTCTATAAATAACTCTCTCTTTTTAAAAATAGAGATTTGGAGACAAGAGCACAAAATGAATACTTCAGAGCCTTTTTTAGGTTACCAAAGAAAGAGAGATTGCATGAAATTGTGGATTGCTCTTTATGGACACCCTTCAGTCGTTGTCACACAGCTGGGAAGCTGTATTGTTCTGATGGTTATATTTGTTTTGCTAGCAAAGACGATGGCTGTTGTAATATTCTTATTCCACTTACCGAGGTTTGTATGCCATTCACTAATATGTTTGGTTTTAAAATTTGTTATGCCTCTGAAAGGATGGATATGATCCATAACTTGAAATACTTTGAACATAAAGTATTGGTGTGGGAAGGAAAAATTCTTAGAGGTATATCTATTTATCCCAATTAGCGTAATAAGTCATTTCACAATTACTTAAATTAATGTGATTTCCAAATCAAAAATAATAACTATCGTGAAGATGAAACAGCTTTGCTAAAATGTTAGTGTCAGTTGTGATTTATTTATTCATTATAAAAATGTAACAAATTCAGGTCATACTGCAGACTACAATCTTAAATAATCTTTGCATTTCTAGAATGAAACAATAGCTTTGAGTATTGATGGCGTATCAGTATCAGCACTTTTTCCTCATTTTTGTGGATAACTTTTGTTCACAGGTTGCTAGTATCGAGAAGATGGAGGACACAAGTCTTCTACCCAATCCCATCATTATCAGTGTAAAAAGCAAGACAGCTTTTCAGTTCATTGAATTGAAGGACAGGGATACTTTGGTGGAAAATCTATGCTTAAGACTGAAACAAGTGAAGACAAATAATTCTGTGCTCCAGAATGCTTTGAAAAGCAAAGTTATGGTAGTTCTTGTTCAACTTATTCTATATTTCTCTGACTGATAAAAACTTTGTAAAGTTAAAAAAAACTTAGTAGTAGTAGTTATTGTAGTTGTAGGTATAGTAGTAACAGAAATATGTTGTAGCATTGTTGCTTTAACATAGGGGTTATATGCTATAATTTAAAGTTGCTGACTTTCCAGTGTTCAAAGTGGGATTAGAGAAGAATTAGCAAGATAATTCCATCTTTTATTTATTTCCAACTAATGCATTACGATCTATTGCTTGTATCTTAGTATGATTTGATTGCTTATTGTACCCTATGACTATTATTAAGTGTTGCACCTTATGATTCTTGACTCTTGACGAATGTGTCTTTTCTTTTATGTATACTGAGAGTATTTGCACCAAGACAAATTCCTTGTGTGTCCCACCACACTTGGCCAATAAAGAATTCTATTCTCTTATGCTTAGATTATATTCAGAATAATAGTTGATGGTGGAGTTGTACATTTGCTTGCATTGATAGAATTTGCATGTCACAGGAAAAGCTTTTTGGTTTTTTTCTTGCATGATTATTGAGCTAGTTCTTAAGGTTTCTTAAGCAAACCATATCTTCATGTGATTCAGCAATTGTATTATGTTGTTTTGGTATTGCACTATAGAAATATATAATTGTAACCTTTGCTAAAATCGAAAACACTGCAGTTGGTGAAAGTAATTATTTGAGAATAACACCCAAAGACATAGCAGAGTAGACTTAGAAAAAAAAAATCTATGTTTACTGTTCATTTTATGCAAAAATTAATTTTATGCAATTAATGTGAACTTTTATCATTCAGTAATTGTATAATTCTTGTCGTATTGCAAGAAAATATATTAATGACTATATTAATGACCATATTAGTAGCTTTAAATTACGTCTAGATTGTTTGGTGTGATACAAAATTGTATCACTCCATCGGAATTTTGTTTATGATGGTGCTTTTCTAAATACTTGATAAGCACCTGATGTACCTTTAAAATTTTGTTTGTGAAGTTGTAAATTACAGCAAGTAGAACAGTTTGGAACCAGTGCTTTCAATGCTACCATGCACCAATAAAATCTTGATTAAAAAAAATTGTCATTTTTTATATTTACACAGCACAACTCTCATGTAATACATACTGACTATGAATTGGAGGGATTTGGAACAGCGTCCCAGAGTAATGATAAGTGTGAAAATGACAGAAACAGAAGACACCTGCCGAATACAGAAGCTCTGAGTTCAGCATTTCACCCTTCTGGAATGGATGGCCTTGACTTCAGAATGGTATGTTGTTGATTTTTGGAAGCTATCTTTGGAAAATATTTATCAGTTACAGCTATTGTATTATAACAAGCTACTGCTTGTTATCATATTTACTAATATATTTTAAACATGATTCTATTACATGTAATAATTGTTTCTGGTATGATGCAATTCTTTATCTCCCCGAAAAGAGTTAAAGGGTTTTCCTATTTGTTTCCTTTTCCTCTATCCGTCATTCTCCTGCAGCTTCAAATTGGAGTAAATATATGAACTGTGTGGTAATTCCTGGGTTACGAGCGTTTCTTTAGTGAAGTTACGGGGTACGCGCCCCCCTAACATTTAAGAACAAATCCCAAAACTACAAATGTTGCCAGCACCAAGGCAGTTGTTCTCTCTTATGAACAACTGCCTATTCCCTGCCTCTCCCCACGCCAGGTCTCCATAGGGACTAGGCCTGTGGATATTCACCTTGTGTACACAGAGAATGGAAGCCTAAATTACTACAAGATCATGAACTCCCGCTATTGATTTGCGTGATCTCACGGTATTTTAGACCTCTGTTCTAGCAAATGGCAAAAGGCTTTGCAAATGGAGGGAAGACCTGAAACATCAAAGCTTTACCTCATTTGCAAAGCCTTTTGCCATCTTTTGCAAAAAGTCTTTGCTGCCAAGAACGGAGCAGTTTTCTCCAGGCCTTTCCTCAAGGCCTCTGCTGAAGAGAAATTCCATTTTCAAGTGGCCCATTTCTATGCAGATGAAATTTGCAGTCTCCATCAGGGTGACAAATGTTTAAGCGACCCTAGGCCAGTTGCAAATGGAGCAATCAGCTCAAACACTTGTTGCCCTGGAAACTTTGTCTGTATGGAAATGGGACAGTTGTGTGCAGGTCTTTCTGTCTTGTCTTGTCTTGTCTTGTAATGCTGAGCATGTATATTTCCATGGCTCTTTGCTCATAGTTTTTGTATTGATTGTGAGATTAGTGTCCATGTATCACTGGCATATGTTAGAGCAGGTAGCACTCAATGATAAAAAAAAACATTTCTCTTCTAGCATAGGGGTGGTTGTTCTTGAAAATTAAGCTTAGCTTGCTGAATGCTTGCCAATCACATTTAACATGCCGTTTAGTTTCCTTTATTGTATCACCTTCTATTGAGATATATTGGCCAAGGTATATGTAGTGATCTACTCCATTTAGTTCTTCTCCAAATATATTTTGTTTTCTTTCTTTGGTGAATTTATTAAACATTACCTTTTTCATGTTTTTTTTGTAAAGCCAAATAGTTCTCCTGTTTTGGCCAGCTCTTGTATGTGTCTTTGTAACTCTTCTGGATCTCGTGAGAAGAGAACATCATCATCTGCAAATCTTAAGTGATTTAAATAGACGCCATTGATTTTTATTCCATCTTTTGCCCAGTCTAGTTTGCAAAATAGCTCTTCAAGGAAGGCTGAGAAAAGGATAGGGGATATTAAATCACCGTGTCATACATCTTATTCTATTTTGATTTCCACTTTAAGATCATTAAGGCAAATTGTCACTATTGTTTTTTTCATCTATTGATTGTAGTAAGTTTATGTAAGTGGTGTCAAGACCTTGATTGAGTAATGCATTAATTATTGCTTGCTGGAAATACTAAATCAAATTCCTTTTCATAGTCAATGAAAGCCATGCACAGAAGCATGGTGTACTCATTGTATCTTTCAATTATATACACATACACCTACAGGTATATATATATGAATTAATACCATATAGTATTTACTCAGTTGTTTTTATAATTAATTATAAACCACACTATCATTTTCTAATTTTTAGAGCCCAGAATTTTGAAAAATAGACAAATTCATATAATGGATCCATTAATTGAAATTAGATATTAGAAATAAGAGATTAATTGATAATAATGTTTCCAACCATTTACTGTTATTAACCATGTTATTCATCTTTTATAATAATCTTAATTATTGTATTTTTAATAATAATCTTAATCTTATTGTATTTTTTCTGTTAATTACAGCAATATTGTATTGCGTGTATTAGCTTTGTATAAATTAATTGGTTTCCTCCAGTCACATTCGTATTGAAAAAAATGAAATGGAGCAGTTTCATTGATTTTTGCCAGCTGTGCCTCATGTAAAATGATAGGGGATTTCTTTCACTCTTTCTAAATCACAGCCAAATTTTACATACCATTCCATTATAACCTTATACATTGATCAAATTAGAGGATTTAATCCATTGCCTTTTTTCATATTTTCTTCTGTATTAAATAAAACTGCTTTTTAGAATGAGAAGTTATTTTCCAACAATGTGGCTTCTAATAAAGATTTAATATATATCCTTTGCTTTTTAGTCTAGAGAGCAAATAAAAGAGAGGCTTTGGGATGATCATTTTGCTGAGTATGGCCGAACTGTTTGTATGTTTCGAACAGAGAAAATTAGGAAACTGGTTGCTATGGGAATCCCAGAATCATTGCGAGGCAAACTATGGCTTATTTTCTCAGGTGAGAATTCAGTAATTTCACTTCATCCCCAAAGAATGTCATTTCATCATATAAGAAAGGGAGAGCAGAAAGTGATGTCCATTTTTCTGTGCTGATTAGGAGAATAGGATCAAGAGGAAGAAGGAATCAACAATCTAATGTATAAAGAGATTACAGTTCATCAAAACAAAATGCTATTTTTTGTCGATTTAGCAGTATGTAAACATTTAAATGTGAGATATTTCTTTTATGCAATATAATAAATATGTTTACTTCTATATTTGCTATAACAGTAGATAAATTTATATGGTCTAACACTGGTTTAAAGATTGAATACCAAAATATTATACCCTAGAAACTGCAGAGATGTTATACTTGGCCCAAATAATTTATTTGTAAGTTGTGAGATTTGAATATTTAAATTAGGATTTTTACAATATACTGCTGATATAAGGATAATTTATTTATCCCCACAGTATGTTGCCTGTGGGCTAGAGTTAAACTTAGTTTGTATAGGTGTTAACAAGAGAAATCACATCAGATTTGTAAACAAATGAACATTTATATAACAGTGCATTTGTATTGCTAAAGTATCCATTTTGCATTTATTCCTGGGTCAGATGCTATGTCTGATCTGTATTCACACCCCGGTTACTATGAAGATTTAGTACAAATGTCCATGGGTCTGTACTGCATAGCGACAGAGGAAATAGAGCGTGACTTGCATCGCTCCCTACCTGAGCATCCAGCCTTCCAAAGTGAAACAGGCATAGCTGCATTGAGAAGAGTCTTAACAGCTTATGCGCACAGAAACCCCAAAATTGGGTATTGCCAGGTAAAGACTTCTTCTGACATTAACTTCTAAATGACTTTTCTTTGCTTGAGAATTGTGGGTCTGTTGACCTCTACTACCCATCTTGCTTGTTCAGTGAAGGCCTACTAATACTTTTTAATATGATAGAGCCGGTTAGTTTACCAATCCTAATTCTATCTCTGCCCGGTCGAGGTTTTTCTGCTGTCAGAACATGGTTTTGCCAGTATGCCACAAACTCACCCAAACTTCAGTTTTATCCTAGTCACACTTTTATTTTTTCTATGGAAACCAGTATCTTTGTTCTAAACACCAATGCATACAGGATATTTAATAATCAATACATAATGATACAGTAATCAGGATGTGTAATTATCAAAGTCGCTTATATTTCTCCCCCCTCTTGTTTCCTAACAGTCCATGAATATATTGACCTCAGTTTTACTGCTATATGCTAAAGAAGAGGAAGCTTTTTGGCTGCTTGTATCTGTTTGTGAAAGGATGCTCCCAGATTATTTTAATCACCGGGTAATAGGTGAGTTGCCTTCTCTTTCTTTCTCTTTGTTATTGAGCTGTTTATCGTCAGTGATCTTTTTATTTATTGCTCTTTCTGAGATGAATTTATTTCTGAGATTTAGAGGCCACACAATTCCAAATTACTCTGGGTGGCTAACATCAAGTTAAAAGAAGAAAAACAGCAAGAAAATCCTGTACATTTGGATAAATCCACTCCCTCTAACAGAAGATATCTGCAAACATCCCACTCAGAATCCTGGGACAACAGCCAAGTTTTTAAAGTTTTCTGAAAAATCATCAGAATAGGGGTGAAATGGATTTCTGGGGTCTTTTTCTTTGGAGCAGCTTGACCACATAAATAACTTTAAAAAGTTATTCTCTTTCTTAATTATATTGTGATGTTTGAAATGGAAGTAATTCTACAGAATACCCTCCCTTCCAGTACTTGGCATCCCATAGTTCTCTCCACACACACAAACCCCAAGGCTGTAATAGGCTAAAATGCTTGAGAACTCAGTGATGTGCCAAGATTAAATTCATAGAAGCAGCACTTTTGGAGTAGTAAACTAGATTTATTTTTTATTGTCTTACATTGTAAATTGCATTTTAAATAAAGCTAAAGTAACAGATTCTTTCCACCTTAAGTAACCTGGCTTGGTGTGATTTTTACAGGTGCTCAAGTGGACCAGTCAGTATTTGAAGAGTTAATCAGAGAGAGACTTCCTGAATTAGCTGAACATTTTAAAGATCTTTCCACACTAGCTTCTGTTTCTTTGTCATGGTTCTTAACCCTTTTCCTGAGTATCATGCCCCTGGAAAGTGCTGTTAATGTTGTAGACTGTTTCTTCTTCGATGGGATAAAGGCCATTTTCCAACTGGGATTAGCTGTTCTGGAAGCCAATGCTGTGGAACTGTGCAGCAGCAAAGATGATGGGCATGCTTTGATGATTCTCAGCAGGTACTCTCCATGTTCTGACTGTTTCATCTAAGGTTGACATCATAGTAGTTTAAACTGCTTGTTTAATTCATCTGTTGCTTTGTTCGCATTAATAGATTTCTTCAGCAAAACAGTGCAACAGACATGAATGTTTAATAGGATGTATTATAACTCACTGCTGGATTGAACTGTTTTCAGCCCCAAACACTGTTCCTTCTAGAAACTCTTTCTGTACAGCTTGAAAAAAAAGCTTTCAATCTAAATCCTGTTATATAGAGATGCAACAAGCTCAGTAGAATTATTTGACAGTGAGAAAAAACGAGTTCAGTGTGTAAGTATGCAGTGAGGAATAAAAATATGCTTGCATCATGTTGCATATTTGGCAGTAGATTTAAGCATATCTCTATTTTAGATTTCTAGATCATGTTAAAAATGAGGAAAGCCCTTTGCCACCAATTGGAAACCAACATGCCTTTTTCAGTGACGATATGGAACCTTGTCCTATAACAGAAATAGCAGATCTAATACGGGATTCATATGAGGTAATGCCAAATGTAGTAGGTAGTGATTTTAATTAGAATTTTGAAGTATTCAAAGATTTCAAATGAAAATGAAAAACATCTTTTCCTTATTTTAGAAATTTGGAGACCATTCTGTGGAACAGATTGAGCACATGCGCTACAAACACAGGATCCGTGTACTCCAGAGTCACGAAGAAACCACTAAACAGAATGTGGTAAAGAGTTTTCAAAATCTTATTTTTAAACTTTAGAAAACATTTAAAAATGATTTCTAAAGAAGCAGAAAAATACTTCTTGAAATACAAAGCAACTGAAGCACAGGTGTGCAACTTACAGCTCTTTGGATGTTACTGAATGGAATGCAAATGTGTTCTTTTTTTCTTCACGCTCCATTCTTTTTCCTTTCACACACTGCAAGTTTCATTCAAAGTCAAATGATGAAAAGTAGGGCAAAAATACTTCAGATGAGGGCAAATTTGGGAACATTTATTTCAGCGGGGTTTTTTTGTATGCCTTAATATTTCGTCTAAACTCTTTCCTGTTTTCTCCTTAGCTCAGAGTGGTTATTCCAGATGTTTCTATTGTTCCAGAAGATTTGGAGGAATTATATGACTTATTTAAGGTATGCATTTTTTTCAGAAAAGTTTTGCATTAGATTAGATGCATTCAGATAAATATTGTGTATAGTTTATATTGAAAAATCAGCAAAGGTGTAATGTTTTGCAATATTTTAATGGCATCTAAGTACTTTAGCTTTTAGTTTTTCCAAAATCCTAAGAAAATTCTTGAATTAGTTTTTGATCAGATCTTTTCCATTTCAAACAATCTTTTAAGTGGTTAAGGTTAATGGAATAAATTGGCCTGTTCTTCTGGCATGAAAGAAGTTGTTACAATAGAAATAAATGTTTTATGTTATGTTTTTTCTTGGCAAATTATATAGCACAGAAAGGGAATCTATTTCTGAAATAAGTAAAAGGATAAGAAGAGCAAAGAATAGCAAAAAAGGGGTGCCTTCCCCAAATAATACTAACCTGGTTACACTTTTACTTCATTCCTCTTTAGTGCACATATTGCAGTTTTTCCAAGCTCTAACAGTATCATAGTGTCCTTTTCTTATTATGTTAACCTGCCAGTCATAAGAACTAAAAATACTCAGTTCCAGAACATTTAATATACATTAAACTTTAAGACCAACATGTAATGTTGACATTATGCAAATGTTCATATGAGCAAATAAATATGCAGTTGCCCACTACTAAAATCTTCCTGGATAAAATTTTCATTCTAATATTTGTTTTGTTTGTTTGCTTTGTTTTTTTCAGAAAGAGCATTTAATAAGCTGTTACTGGGAATGGAATAGTGCCGTTGTAATTCAGCGTCATGATCCAAGTAGACCATATGCTGAGCAATATAGAATTGATTCTCAGCAATTTACTAACCTTTTTAAACTTGTTTCACCTTGGATGTGTGGTGAACATACTCAGGTTCTAGCAGAAAGAACATTCCGCCTTTTGGATGAAAACATGGACCATCTGATTGAATTCAAAGCGTTTGTTAGCTGCTTAGGTGAGTATTCAATTTGCATTGATTTTCTCATGCAGCAAGTTTTCAGGAAAGTTATGGATCTAAATCAGGGGTGTCAAACTCACAGCATCGTAGCAGTGTCACATATCAGGACTTTTTTCTCCTTTGCTAAACAGATATGGGTGTGGCCAACGCATGACGCATCCGGCCCATGGGCTGGGAGTTTGGCAACCCTATGTCAACCCATAAATATTTCTATTGTCTTGTTAGAATTGCCAACAGAAAGGGAGAGGGGAGCAGTTTGCAAACAGAAACTGCATTCCATAAACGTTTTCAAAAATAGTAACTAGGTGACTGAAGTTTCTGCCGCACAGAATTCTAACTGGAGAGCATGATTGATGACTCTTGGCTATGAATGTGTCCCATTGGAGAATATGAATTACGATACACCCAGGGAGTGGGGGAAAACCAGGGTCAAGCGTGACAATGAATTATGTGCCTCAGGGTCGGCTCATCCAGGCAGTGCTCCGGACAGTTTAACTCCCAATAAATCCTTTTTAGGTTTGGCTCGAGATTCATGATTTAAATGGGGGCAACTGCTGGAATCCTGACACCCTAAACAGTGCAAATGCCACTGGGTTGTTGCACAAAAGATGCATGAGTCATAGAGAATATTAAGCTGTAAGTTTGCATTTTTAGCAATGTTTTACAGGATAAGCAAACTGACTCTCTGGACAATGAGTCACAAAAAATATGTGACAATAAATGTTGCTAGTCTAATGTGAAGCCAGAATGATTTGCTTGAATTGCTCTTGTGGAAATATTTTCATTCATTCTTGAATTTTACACTACTTTGTACAAGAAACACATTTGATTTTATAAGTTGCAAAATAATTGATAGTCCCTATCTTTCTCTCAATTGTTTTAATACCTGGAATTAATTGTAACTGTGACCTTTTCAGAAGATAACTTTATAAGGAAATTGCTAGGATTTGTCTTCAAAGCCAGTGCTGCTATTTTGGCATGTGAATTATGCCTGCCCTACTTTCTTTCATACGATTGTTCCAGTGGTGGGATTCAAATTTTTTTACTACCAGTTCTGTGGGCATGGCCTGATAGGTGTGGCTTGGTGGGCATGGCAGAGGAAAGATACTGTAAAATCTCCATTCCCACCCCACTCCAGGGGAAGGTTACTGCAAAATCCCACTCCCTCCCCACCCCACTAACCTGCTTTCCAGCTCCATCTTCCTGTGCAGTACAACGAAAGAATACCCAGCCGATCAGCTGGGACTTGGGAGGCAGAGAATAGATGGGGACAGGGCCAGTCAGATGATATTTGCTGGTTCTCCAAACTACTCAAAATTTCCACTACCGGTTCTCCAAAACTGGTCAGCAGAACCTGCCGTATACTCCCTCTGGATTGTTCTCAATGTTGTTTACATGCAAGATGTAGTCTAACACATTGTCATTCTTTGCTCTCCAATAAACTTAGATGTTTTCAAATACTATCAGCACAGAATTGTAAATTTGATTGAATTTTTAATCAAAGTTTAAATTCAGAACTTTTCCTATAATTATAATTTTTCACATAAATTGCAAGTTTTTATGCTTTAAGAAAAAGGAGACTCAAGCCTCTGGTATACTTTTTTCCTCCTACAGATATTATGTACAATGGAGAAATGAATGAAAAAATTAAACTGTTGTACAGATTACATATTCCTCCTGGTAAGAACTTTTAAAATTAATTTCCTTTCCTTTTGGATTAGTTTACCCCATTTGTATATATGAACTCTTTAGTTTTATCTGTAAACTTGAAATTCTGTACCTTATAGTGTGATCAGAAATTCATCTAATACCTATGGGTTAGATAAATTGATTCTGGTTTAACAAACAACATTGTATGACATCTTTCTTGAACACCTGGATTCAAAATTTACATTCTTGTCCGTAGCCTGACTTTCAGAAGTTTTGTACACTTAGCTCTTGGGAGTAATTTTGCTAAATGAGCAATCTTGGGCATTACCGTTGTGCTCTCTCCTCTATAAAAGATCTTCCTGATCATAAAATGATAAAAGGGCATGCTTTTTATTGATGGATTTGCAGTCCTTTCAAGTATCAGGACCATTAAACCTTTTTATCAGGTCCCGAGATCTTATGCTTCTGGCATAACCATTCAAGAGTCCAAGGGCGGCATTTAATGTGTATGCCTTTTAAAGGAAAGAACCCCCTCAAACTCACTTGTCTGATTAGTAGGGACATCTGATTCAACTTTCCCTAAGAGAGCTGTGTATCTGCATGTTTGGACAATTGAGGGGGAGTTGAATCATATTTCTTATACTTAAAAAAATTAGACCCGTTAAAAATCACAGACATGGTTCTATGATCTATGTGAATTCAACGCATTCTGCTAAATGTAATAATAGCATTACTTTACCATTATAGCCCTCACAGAAAATGAAAGGGACAGTCAGTCACCACTAAAGAATTCTTTGTTATCAACTTCAAGGCCATTAGTAATTGGAAAATCAAACAGTAAGTAATCTAATTTCAAATACAATTTTTTCCTGTAATTAATAAAATGAACTAACATAATGTAGTGGTCAAGATGGGGAGACCAATGTTGAGAACTATCCTTTAGCCCAGGGGTCGCCAACCTTTTGGACCCCAGGGACCACCAAACTCATAATTTTAAATTCCTGGGACCACTAACATGAATTTTGACTGATGGCGGCTTGCTGACATTGATGGGAGGGAGGAAGAGAGAGGGGAAGAGAGATCTGATCTAACTTCTCTCCCTCCGCATCTCTCTCTCACACACATACTCACAGAAACAGGAGTGGGATTCAAATGTCTTAACTGGTTCTGTGGGCGTAACCTAATTTGTGGGTGTGGCTTGGTGGTCATGTGACTGGCTGAGCATGGCTTGTATGTAAATATTATATTTATGTAAATATTGGATTTTTTTTTATAAACAAAGAGCAACTTTTGACCAAAATCAGGCAGAGCAGGCAGGCAGAGTGAGTTAATCACAGATTCAGAGATCTATCTTTCTGCCATCAGTTAGCTGAGTCTATCCCATAAAATTTGCTTGCAAGCAAACTCACAAAATTAACTCACAACACACCATGTATTTTTTATTTTTTTAAAAAGCAACTTTTACCCGAAATCAGGCAAAACAGGCAGGCAGATTGAGTTGTTCACAGATTCACTTAGAGATGTGTTTCTGCCATTGGCTAGCTGAGTCTGCACTGCTTCAGTCCTAAGGAAGGTTCAGCTCTGCTTAGAGCTGAAGATCTAAAGATTAGCTAAAAAGCAAGAAATCCAGCGATTTCCTTCTTTCTAGCTAATCTAAATTTCCTGGCGCAGCAGAACAGTTGATGGTCAGAAAAAGGAAAAATAGCAATTTAGCAGGCAAGTTTGTCATGTAAGGAATGAGTGGGTGGGGAGGGTTCCCGCAGGCCATGTGGGCGGCGCAGCCTTGTGTTCCTGCGCATCCTGGATTGTTTTGGGGGTGCTTTGGGATGGCATTTCTCTGTAGACCAACAAAATTTTCTCGTGGACCACCAGTGGGCCGCAGTCCACCTGTTGGTGACCGCTGCTTTAAGCCAAACTTCTTATGGGGGAAGATGAGAGGGAATATTGCATAAACTCATGAACATAAGGTAGGATCTAAATCTAACAAGTTAATAACATTTTCTGCCATAAGATATGGGGAGTGTCACTGCAGGAATGGCTGTAATGAATTTAGATTCCAAAAACAATTTCACTGACGTGTCAGACAATACACCTGACATTTCTGGAATAAGAAAAGCAAAAAACATGTCCAGTATCATTCAATGTTACATTTTAATGTTCACTTCCTAATCATATATATCTTTTATCTAGGTGATGGCATAGATTACCAGAAGCAGTTGAAACAGATGCTGAAGGATTTAGCCAAAGAAAAAGATACCAAGTCTGAAAAAGAACTACCTAAAATGAACCAGGTACAAGATGAATTGTAATATGCATGACTTTTGATTCTGAGGAAGCCACACTTACAACTCAGCCTATAGATTTCTGCTATGGTAGTAATATGAAACAGAAAATGTCAGACAGTAGTATTAATCTGTGCTAAAAGGTGAAGATCTGCATGACTGCAATTCCCAGCTTCACTCCCCCAGAATACTGCAGCATTTTTCCTTTGCTACATCCATTTGCGCCAATCTGGGTGGTTTTTCTTTCAACACTTTTATCTTCAACATTTGTACACTTGAGATAACGATCTAGCTAAAATGCTTTCTTATAACCCAAAGAAAAATATTAAGATATTGCTTTAATGCTATCTCCATAGCCCCTCCTTAGAATAAGACGAAGGATGAGAGCACTATAGTCAAGTTGAAGTCTTTTTTTAGGCAGACTGGAAAACAAACCTTAAACAACGATTGTACTTCCATTAAATTAAAGCAGCTTTAATAAGCTATGTATTTTGGAAAATAAGTCACTAAAATTGCATTATGTTGATCTTATCTCCCTTTGTAGCAAGAATTTATCCAGTTCTGTAAGACCTTGTACAGCATGTTCCATGAGGATCCGGAAGAAAACGAGTTGTATCAAGCTATAGCTACAGTGACTACATTGTTACTTCAGATTGGAGAAGTTGGCCAAAGAAGCAGCAGCTCAGGCTCCGATGATTTCAGTGAGGATTTCCAGACAGAGGCCTCTACTTCAGAGCAAGATAAAGTTTTTACAGACACTGTGAAAATCTCAAAAAATGTGCCCTCACCTGCAACAGGAGACTGGATTGTTTCTTTTGAACAAATCTTGGCTTCCCTATTAACTGAACAATCCCTGGTCAATTTCTTTGAGAAATCCTTAGAATTGAAACCAAAACTAGAGAATGCAAAGCTGACCCAATGCAACTCCAAATCAGGTGGTGCAAGCCAGCCCTCACGAGGTGAAATTGAACAGCTAAATGTACAGTAGCAACCAACGGTTATGTACTACCAAAATGCATACTGTAATTTTAGGGCTTTTGGACCAACACAAATATTTAATACTCTTGGGAGCTTTAAAGCCAAAACACAACTTAAATTGTGGTTTTGGGGTAAAGAGACCATCTGTTTTTGTTTTGAATGTAATTTAAAACTCCATCTTCACTTTGAAAAATTTAAGCAATTGTACCAAAAAGTAAAAAGAAAGCAACTCCCAGTTGACAACTTTGGCCAACTACAGGTTTTATGAATTGTTGCCTTTTTTGCACTAATGTTCGTTTCAATGCTGGTAATTGAAACTATTAATATATTTGAATCAAAGTTTGTATGTCTTGCTTTCAATGTTCCATGTACATGAACTATGACTTTCATTTTTCTGTGTGTGCACTTTTCAATAAAAGATTTTTGTATCTGTTGCTTTTCAGATTAATCCATTTCAAGTATGTCATGTGAATGTGTTAGGCAATTTAGAAGGTATTATGATTGGAAAGATTTCAAATTGTGATGTGTGTTGGTCACCTTACACATTTTGTTTTCTTCCCCAAAAGCCTTTGGATACCTGTCTAGCATAGGAATGGAAGCTGGAAAAAGCCTGTTTTGATGAAGGGTAAGTCATTTTCAAGGGGTAAAAATAGATGACTTAAGGAATTCAGTTTACTTCTAGAAACCCATCATTTGAAAAAATAAAAAATAAAATGCTTGCTTGGGACTATCCATTCTATGGGCTGCAAATCTGATGCTAATGGCTACATTTTGCTTTTAAGTACCTTGCATTAAGTAGTACCTGAAAATTGTATAAACAAAAGGACACAATAAATCTTCAGCACATTGGAACTTGCATAAAACTTTACGTTCTCTCTCTACTTGAAGGAAAAAAATTCCTGTAAACAGCATCTTCATTGTGAAATTCTTGCAGTCTTAATTGTTGATCTGAAGGGTATTATAATTATTTAATTCTTTTAATCCAATTTTGACATGTCCTAAAATCATACATTTATTTCATTCCAGTGCTTGCAAGAGAAATTGTTTTGCAAGAACAGGAAGACTGAAGAAGGTCTCACTTTGTTTCACTATCTGACAAGAGGAGTCAGCAACCCATTAGAAAATTTGGCTTCTCATATATCAGACATTCCAAGAAAGACAACAGCATTGCCCTGTTTTTCTTCATATCATTAGAATTATCAAGAAACATTGTGACCTACCAGGCAATTGGAAGGCTTTGTGGAATTCAACTGCTGATCAGTAACCCAGAGTAATCTGATTGCAAAAAAGATACATCTACATGTTTTAATACCAATTTAGTATTTTTATTGTAATAAAATCTTAGTTTTCATCTACATTAACAGTCTGTAGACCTGCAAACAAAGGAAAAAGAAACAATGAAACCATAAGTTACTGAGAGCGGAATATACAAGTGATCCTCAATTTACAACAGTTCAGTTAGTGATTGTTCAAACTTACGATACTAATATGAGCATTTTTCACACTTATGGCCTTTGTAGCAGCCCCAGGATCATGTGATCAAAATTCAGTTGCTTGGCAACTGATTTGTACTTATGACTGCTGCTGCTTCTCAAGATCACATGATCACCTTTTGCAACCTTTTGATAAGCAAAATCAATGGGAAAGCTGGATTCACTTAAACTATGGAACTAACTTATAAACTGCAGTGATTCACTTAACAAAAGTGGGAAATGTCATAAAATGGGGCAAAACTCAACAAATATCTCACTTAAAAATAATTAGGCTCAATTGTCATAAGTTGAGGACTACCTGTACTAATAGAATATCTCATATGCAATATATATGTAACATTTTTCTGGAAAATAGTGCAATTACTTCTAAACATTGGTACAACTACATTTAAACAAATATGGGTCTCTCTTCTAATATAGAATACAATTTACCTTTGAAGGTGGTGACTGGCACATAGGTAACCAGTGTATACAATTTATTGGGTGAATCTTCATCCTCATTGCGCTTTCGGGATAAGCGTACTCGGATACGATAAGGAACATTCCTGTAAAATATTGGCAATGTTTAGAAACATGTTTTGTTTAATGCTAGTACTTTGCTATCTGAAAGGTAGGCAAATTATGTATAATAGCAGATTACTTTTCGTTTTTTTTAACTAAAAAACCCCAATGTAAAAATTTTGCTTTATTTCTAGCTTCTGTGCTTATTTAAACTAATGTTAATTACAGGCAGTCCTGCCTTAATTACAATTTAGATTGGCAACTCCATCACTAAGCATTGTTGCTAAGCAGAAAATCAGATAGTAATGATAGGGTTGCACCACTTCCTGTTTGGTCATTATGCAAGACATCACATGACTGTGATTTTACTTCCGCATTCTCCATTAACTGTTAGTAGGAATCCTGATGTGAAGCATACAAATGGCACTCACATGACCTCAGATCGATCAATCAATCAGAACAGAACTGGAAGGGACCTTGGAGATTTTCTAGTCCAACCCCCTGCTCAAGCAGAGCCTCTTCACCATTTTAGACAGGTGGTTGTCTAGTCTTTTCTTTAAAACCTCCAGGGATGAAGCACCTACAACTTCTGAAGGCAGGCTGTTCCACTGGTTAATTGTTCTCACTGTTAGGAAGTTTCTCCTTAATTCTAGGTTGCGTCTCTTCTTGATTAGTTTCTGTCCATTGTTTCTTGCCTTGCCTTCTGCTGCTCTGGAAAATAAGTTGACCTCCTCTTCTTTGTGATAGCCCCTTCTTTTCTCTAGATGGGCCATACCCGATTCCTGCAGCCATTCTTCATGTTTTTGTCTCCAGGCCTTTATAATAATCTTAGCTACTCTTCTTTGCATTGTTTCCAAAGTCTCAACATCTCTTTTTAAATGTGGTGACTAAAACTGGATGCAGTATTCCAGATGTGGTCTTACTAAGGATTTATAAAGTGATACTAATACTTCACATGATTTTGATTTTATGCCTCTACTTATACAACCAAGGATTTTTTGACTGCTGCCACATACGGCTGGATCATGTTAAAGTGATTGTTCACTAGGACTCCAAGGTCCCTCTCAGTTACTGTTTTTGAGTCAGGTTTTGTCTAACCTATATTTATACCTTTAGTTTTTCCTGCCTAAGTATAAAATCTTGCTTTTCTCCACATTAAATTTCATGTTGTTGGATAGGGCTCATTGTTCAAATCTATCAAGATATTTTTGGATCCTGAGCTTATCTTCTAGGGTGTTGACTATTCCTGCCAACTTAAGTGTCATCTGTTAATTTGATGAGTTCCCCTTCCTCATCTAAGCCATTTATAAAGATATTGAAGGGTATTGGGCCTAAAACAGAACCTTGTAGTACCCCATCGGTCCCTTCCCCCCATACAGATGTGCGTTGAGTACGGTTTGTCAACCAGTTACTCGATGATGCGAGTAAATGAAAGGATTGATCGCAAAGCTGGATCAATCCTAATTTCCAGCAGTCATTAAAAAAGACAGTAAGCAAGGACTACCTGTAAACTATTCAAGAGAACGACCTGAATCACTTGGATTTAACTGCATCAAATTATAAGAACTGTAAAGTACAGGTAGTCCTCGAGTTTGCCCCATTTTTTGAGTTTGCCCCATTTTACAACTTTTCTTGCCAGTTAAGTGAATCATTGCATTTGTTAAGTTTGTAAAATGGTTGTTAAGTGAATCTGGATTCCCCATTGACTTTGCTTGTCAGATCGCAAAAGGTGATCACGACTCCAGAACATTGCAAGTGTCATAAATGTGAGTCAGTTTCCAAGCATCTGAATTTTGATCATGTGACCGTGGGGAGGCTGCAATGGTGGTAAGTGTGAAAAACAGTCATAAGTCACTTTTTTCAGTGCTGTTATAACTTTGAATAGTCACTAAATGAACAGTTGTAACTCAAGGACTAGCTGTACCTTAAGAAGCACCGGACATTCTCAATCCAACTTACTTCACAGGGTTGGGGTGGGGGGTGGGGGGAAGGGGAATGAAAGATAAAAGTGTTATGTAAGGGAGAGCCTTGCATTTGTGTGAAAGGGATGACAAATAACTTCGTACATTTTCGGTTTTTTCCCTTCAATCCTGTCCAATATTCAGAGACTCTCTGGATAAGTCTGTTTTCTTGGTAAGGTTTTTTTCAGAAGTGGTTGGCCATGGCTTTCTTGCTTACCAGTTCTTAAAAAATTTCACCAGCCAGTTTAGCAGTTGAATGTATTAAAATACTATATTAGCCTCTCATCATACCCAGTCTTACTTGTGCAAGCACTGAGTATTCCTTTGCACTGAGCAAAGAACAGGAGAGCACCTCGATCAAGGAAACAGTCTGATGATACCTTATTCCTTTCGTCCAGACAGCCTTGTTCAAACGGGTATCAATGCGTACATCAGGAGTACCCATTTCCTTCATGGCAAATTTTCGAATCTCCTTAAGAGCACGAGGAGCCCGTTTCTTGAAGCCCCTAAGAGTACAAAAATAAATAAAGACTGTGCCATCAAGTCAGAGATTCTGCTTTTATATTTAGACATCAGCTTTACATAATAAAAAAGGTATGCACATTCAAAGGAATGTTTCATACATACCTTTTCACAAGCTATATGTGCGAATGCTCACGTTCAATATTTTCCCTGCCTTCACACACACAAAGCAGAACCAGGCTTTGAAGCAATTATACATCCTGAGACAGAACTGCTTTAAAGCTGTGAGGAAGGGTGCTTCATTCATTCTAACACACCCAGTTTTTTTAAAATGCTTGTACAGCCTGAATATAAAGGATATAAATCTTGTATAAAAAAACCTCTATTTAAAAAAAATATTACTTTCACTATTACATAATGGTATGTTCAAATATTTATTACAAAGACCAGTGAATTAAAAATGAGTATCTAATTAAAAGTTCTAGAATAAAATGGTAAGAAATAACAAATGAAATCTATGATGAAATAACAATTTGGCAGCCTATCAGTTGCACATAAACAAGAGCACAGACTTAGCTATAATGTAATATTAATCATATTGTGAAGGCCTGTAGTTATCAGGCACTAAAACACAACAGGGATAATAGTATCAAAAGATTTAGTGCATTAATTGTATACAATGATTATAATGGATTGTTCATCAGGTTCCGGCAAATCTTTAATGCAGGTGCAAGAATCTAGTCACTTGCATTGTGACTATGATACTTTTGGTATGTTTTAGAAACTATCTGCAGAAGCAAAATTCAGGAACTTCAGTGTTCTAAACAGGTATTTTAGGGCAAAAAAAAGGCAAATTCAGGAAGCTCTAGAGAGCTCTCAAACTACAACCTTGATAGCAGCACTTTGACAGTGGTGGTGTCATAGTTTGATAAAACAATATTATAGCTAGCTGGACAATATTTTCATTTCAGGCTTTTCTATAAACTGAACAGATTATGGCAACACTAAATACAACCTTTTCAGAGCTTTTACCTAAGCCAGTCCATAATACCCCAGAAATTTCATTGGCCTTGTGGGACTAAATGCTTCTAATATCTGTGCCATTCTGCATTATTATTTTTTTCAAATAAGTCTGATAACTACATCTTATGAACCAACCTTAGCAATCACTGATCTATTTCTGAATTTTAAAAAAGTAAAGCTATTTTAAAAAGGAATGAACAAAACGTTGTAAGTTAAAACAGCCTGATCAAAATTCCAGTAGAGAAAAAAAATCACTCACACGCCATGGATCCTTTTGTGAATATTTATAGTATATTCTCGAGTAACCACCTCATTGATGGCTGATCGGCCTTTCTTCTTTTCACCACCTTTCTTTGCAGGGGCCATCTATTTCATAATATGCAACAAAAATAGAATATTTTACACAGAATTTTGTAGAATAGCACAACATCAAAATGTATTATACAAAGTTTCACACAATGCATAGATACCCAATTAAAAACAGTTCTTTTAATTTCCATTGCTAAAAGTGAATCTAATTATTTAATAATTAATAATGCTCACTGTTTAACTAGTTCCAGAGGACAAATCGCTTGTGATAGCAGAATATGTAATAGGATTACTCTTGTTTTTGCAATCCTTTATTCTCTACAAAATCTGGTGCCAAATTTTGGGACAGCCCAAAAGCCGTTTTGAGCAACATTCCTTTTGAAAAAGTGTAAAGGCAATGCTAGTTTTTTGTCCAACATACTTTCATATATACTAATTATACCATTTATTTTATTAGAATGAAATATCTAACTACTATTTTTTTTGCATTGGAAGTACCATTGCCAAGGCACTTCCAGGTTGAAAGGATTAGCCAGTAAGATCACCATTGTCCAGGGGATGCTCACTGAAGTGGTACCTATATATTTATTTCCATTTGCACACTTTCAAAAAGCTAGGTGGGCAGAAGCTGGGACAAATTGATGGGAGCTCACCCAATATCTAACAATTTGAAAGACAGACATGGGACTAAAACATAGTGGCAAAATAAATTTAGAGGTTAACAATACGTGTCGCTGAGTCTCTGCTATAACATCACCTTCAGTCCCTTCAAATCTTGAGTTACTGGGTATTATTCTATTAATAAGTGTTGCAACTAAAATACAACTGAGAATTGGTGTATCCTATAGGACCCCAAATACTGCATAAGAAATCCTACCTCAGCAAAACTCTAGAATAGCATTCAGTGGTGCAATTCTCTACAACTACAGTACGTGGAGTTATCAGTAGGGAGGAGAGGAAAAAAACCTTTTAAAACTTAGAATTTACTTATGGTTGCTGTACAGCTTTAAGACTTGTGGACTTCAAGTCCCAGAATTCCTCCTCCAGTCATGTTAGCTCATGAATTCTGGGAGTTGAAGTCCACAAGTCTTAAACTTGCCAAGTTTGGAGACCTCTGCTATATAGCTACACAGCAGCTAAAGAAAAGCACAAATGGCTGATGCTCTGGAGAAAAACCGTCCATCAAGGAAGTTATCCTACATCACAACAAGTGACTCTACGTCTAAGGACAAGAATACACTAATTCACGATTCATATTCGGGCAATGAGTTAAAACTTTTGGAATACACTGTTTTATTGATTAGTAGTAAAGATGAGAATCCTATTTTTGCCCATGCCAAAAGCATTATTAGGTGGACAAAAATACGTTGTCACTTACAGGGATTTTTGACTTTCTATGTACCTTCCTGGAGACTTCTTTAGAATAATACACATATATTATAGATCAACATCTACTTCCCAGCCTGTTTTGTATTAAGTCATGATTGTGGCTTCTAATCCTCTCTACTTTCACACACTGAAACGAAAGGCCCTGCGTGCAGGCCGGCACTGCGAGCGAAAAAAAAAAAACATTTCGGGCATTTATGGGGAAATCCTTCAACGTCAGCGCGAAAATATACAGCCCTCCGTGAGCGACATCATTCCAACAGCCGGGCTGGCTCAGAGCCCCGGCCCTAAAAAGGCCCAGCGATACGGATGGAGTCAGATAACAACCAAAACCCACATTACGGCTACTCACCCTGCTTAGGACAAGCTCGGAAAGGAAGAGCCGCAGGAATTATGGGAGGAAATCAAGGAAACCGGAAGTATCATAGAGATCGAAAAAAGATCAACAGAAAAAACTTCCGGGTTAGAAGGCGGATATTGAGCGGGCGGGGGGTTGTTGGTTGGGACGGGAGTCGTGCTGTTTTATCCCCCCCCCCCCGTTTAGTTAAGTGGAAATTATAAACATTCATAAGACGCAGTGAAAAGAAAAAAAAGTATACATTAGTATTGTACTGGGTTTTTGCTATCTTTCTTTAGAAAGACAAGAGACTCGAGTGGCTTTTAAATATTCTTAAAACAGAATAAAAAGTGTAAGAGCGTATTCTCCCATTGAAAAATCCTTGATTGAGGTTGGGTAATAAAAAGAGGAACTAAGAGCGCCCAAGCCAATTGTATACCATGTAAAACTGCCTTTTTATTCTCCTACTTTCCCCATGCTCATTCTCAAATCATCAACTGTTTGTTCCGAGTCCCCTTGGGAATAAAAGAAATGGCTTAGTTTGGGATTTTCCAATCTTTTGCGGTGGCGATTGGAAAGAAAAAGCCTGCCTGAGAAGAAATCAAATTTTAAATAAGAGATAAACCAGTTTGGAAATCCCCAGGTTTTGGGGACTTAACTGCCACAGACCAGCCAGCATGACTAATGAAGTACTGAGAAAAATGTAATACTGTATTAATTCTGCAGGCCACCACGTGGTCTTTTGCCTGGTACCACTTGACCTCTCCAAGTTAATTGATAGCTTGTTAAGCAGGAATATAATCTCATTTCATTTTTTCTTGGGCACCCATAGGAAGAAGAACACCTACAAAGAATCATTTGAATACAATGGCCATGCAACTCATTGATTTAATATCCTTTCTGTTTGGAATCACTATAGCTGTCAGTATTTCAGAATAATTGCAGCATGATTATTTCAGCATTCCTGATAGCGTAGTGTATATAAAAAAATCTTTTATACCCAATACACATTCTGTCTATCAAAGAAAACTAATTCTTTCTTTATGCTTACTTTATTGTGTATTTACAGTAGATGGAAAAACTTTTACATTCCAATACTCAGAATTTCAAGAACCACATTCCAATGTTGACAGAGGGAAGTAAAGCAGATAGAATCCATAAAATAAAACCAACATCCTAAATAGCAGTATCCATTACAGATACCTCCCCTGTATACTTTTTTAGAAGTAAACAAATCAGTACTTCCACATGCCTTTTCCCTGCATAGCACCTTGAAATAGGCACGGTTATTCTGTAATTGTCCAGAGCTGCTGTACTAGTGAGGTGGGTGGCATATAAATTTAATAAATAAAAGTTTTTCAGTTTCTTCTTTGCAAACCTATTCAGAAGTGATTTTCACAAGTTTTATGTGGCTTTTTTCCAGATAAGCATGTATAAGCCTGCTTCTCCCCCACCACCCTTAAGTGCATCTTAAGGATCAGAGATGTGGTGCTTGCCATCCTGTAACCCCAAATAACTTCCTGTATAGTTACACTCTGCACCAGCTGAATCTTCCTGGTGGTCTTTAAGGGTAGCCCCATATAGAATGTGACACAGCAGAGTTCTCAACCCCTTTAAATACCTTTTGTTATCATGGACCATGGCTATGGACCCTCAAGATTTATATCATGATTTAAATCAGTGGTTCCCAAACTTTTTATGTCCACAAACTCATCCTCGGTGCCCCCCACCCAGGGGTGGGATTCAAATTTCTGTGGGCGTGGCATAATTTGAGAGTGTGTCCTGCTGGTCACGTGACTGGCTGACGTGGCCTGCTGGTCATGTGACTGGGTGGGCGTGGCCAGGTGACTGGCAAACCAAATACAAGTGGTCCTCACTTAATGGCCGGTTGTTTAGCAAGTGTTCTAATTTATGACTGGCCTCCCCAGAGCTACTTGACCTGTTTTTGGAGTTTTGACAGCTTTAGATCAGGGGTCTAAATTGCACCCCTGCCTTTGTGTGTGTGTGAGAGGGAGAGACAGAGGTTGGATCAGATCTCTCTCTCTCTCCCACCAACGCCAGAAAGCCACTATCAGTCAAAATTCATATTAGTGGTCTCCGGGATTTAAAATTATGAGTTTGGTGGTCCCTGAGGTCCAAAGGTTTGGCGACCCCTGATCTAAAGGGTGAGCCTCAGAGAGGAAAAGAGAGAAAAGTAAGGGAAAGGGACAAAGAAGAGGGGATGGATGGAAGGGACAGAAAGAAATAAAGGAGGGAGGGAGGGAGGAGAAAGATAATGAGATATCTATTCTAGTCCAATCACCTGCTCCAGCAGGGTTAGAAGGGAGTGTGTCTGTGTGTGTGTTTGTGTTTTCCTTGTAATTTAGCAGTACATTTTGGTTCTGCCTTCTTCAGAATTGGCACTGTAATGCATTGGGGAAACGTAATTTTTTAGGGTGGAGATCTGGTCCAATGGATCCTGTTCAGAGCCTCAGCAAAATGTGAGCTTCCTGATAGTCTTGACCATGTTTCGTCCACAAAACCTTTAAAAGAAGCCAAAGAGGTTTCAATGTGCTGGCAAAGATGTTTCAATGTGGAAAAGGGCCTCAGCCTAAACTAGGCCTCATTCAATCTGATGCATCAGGTCTCTCTTTCTCTTTCCCTCCCTCCCTCCCTGACTGGCTTTGCTCTACTTTCCCGATGTGCCTGCGGGGCCGGCACTTCGAACATGGATGGATGGATGGATGGACAGACAGAATGCAACAGCGGCAACACTTTGGGAAAGTGGTGGTGGTGGCTTTTCTCAATGTGCTGCCACATTTGAGACGCCAGTTCCGGTGCAGTACAACAGTCAATGGGGTAAGCCTGCAGGGCCGGCAGCTTGAACGCTCCCCTGCCGCCTCTTAGCGTCCCCAAGGGGGCTGGAAGAGAGGCACTAAGAGGAAGCGGGGGGGGGGGTTCACCCATTGACTAGCATCGCTCCGGAGCCAGCGCCTCCAATGCGGAAGCGGTGGCACATTGTGCTGCCGCGGCTGTGTTCAACACGCCACCCCCTGCTGCCTCTTACCACCCCTCTGCTGGCCCCCTTGGGGATGCTAAGAGGCGGCAGGGGGGCGTTCGAGGCACCGACCCTGCAGGTTCACCCATTGATTATAGCACCACTCTGGAGCCGGCGCCTCAATGGGTGAACCTGCAGGGCCAACCAGCACCTTGAATGCCCCCCTACCGCCTCTTAGCACCCCTCTGCCAGCCCCCTTGGGGACGCTAAGAGGTGGCAGGGGGTGGTGCATCAAATGCAGCTGCGGTGGCACATAACGTGCCACCGCTTCCGCATTGGAGGCACTGGTTCCAAAGCGTTACTACAGTCAGTGTGTGAATCTGCAGAGCCAGCACCTCGAACGCCCCCCTGCTGCCTCTTAGCATCCCCAAGGGGACCAGCAGAGGGGCGCTAAGAGGCGGCAGGAGGGCAGCATGTCGAACACGGCCGTGGCGGCATGTAACATGCCACCGCTTCCGCATTGGAGGTGCCGGCTCTGGAGCGGTGCTACAGTCAATGAGTGAACCTGTAGGGTCGGCGCCTCGAATGCCCCCTGCCGCCTCTTAGCACCCACTTGCTGGCCCCCTTGCCTCTTAGCATCCCCCTAAGGCATCCCACTGCCCCCCAGGGGACACTTTGGGAATCACTAATTTAAATCATAACATTTTTTCAAGCCTTTGTGGCCATTATGACATTGTGCCCCATCCAGGGGTCTGCAGATTGAGAACCACTGTGTTACCGTAATCTACTCTGACTTGTTACATAGGAAGAAGATAAATCCAGTTGATAAAGTGGGTGTAAAGTGAACATGAAGAGAAGTAGTTAGTTCAGGCAGGGGAAAAAACAGTTTCAAAATAATTTTATTGATTACAGATTATTGGACCTAAGATTCTTTTTCAAATAATTTTATTAAGAATTATACATGAAGAGAATAGAAGTCAATACAAACTACAAAAATACAAACAGAAAAATATAAAAGGAAAGGTGGGTGTAATTTAAAAAAGGAGAAAGGGAAAGAAAAAGAAAAAAGAAATAACTTTCCCCTTCAGCAGGTAAAAATAATTTTAATAACTTAACACTACTTCTATATAAAACAGAATCTCTCTTCTCCCCATGTCTCATCTCTTAGATAAGGAAAATAAGGTCCAAATAGTACATAACTCCATCTTTGCCAGCTAATGTCCAATCAGGGCAATCAAATATAATTTATTTTCTTCTTTTAACCATGGTTGAAAAAGTCTACCATGTACATCTTTTCTAATTTTTAGAATTATTCTTTAAACCTTTTTTTTTAAGTCTCAGAGGTAGTCTGCTGCTCATCTGTGTTTCAAAGCAAAAATCCTTCAAAATTTTAACAGATTTATATCAATAAATAAAATTATCCTTTGTCACTTAAAAAAATTCCTTCCAAATCTTAGCAAACCTCTTTTGTTTATTCAGATTAAAAAAACATCCAGATCAGATTCCTGGTTTAATACCTGCTCATCTTTAAAGAATGAGTCATCTATCTGATCCACTTGTATTACATTTAAATCCTCTTCAAATAAATTTTACAACTTCATTTGGTTTTACAACTTCATTAGAATAAGCTCTGACAATTTTTTAATCATTTGATTCATTCTATTAAAAAATGGCCTAATGATATTTTTGTTCTTTATCCTCTGGTTCTAGTGTCCAGCCTTCAAGTTCTCCTTATCATTTAAAAAAATTAAAGCAATCCATTTTTCATTGAGAAAATATATTCTAAATAATTCAAAATTATAATTACAAATCCTTCTACCCCTTAATCTGTTACCAACTTTCAAAATCCATCTACTAAGTTCGTTTTTCCTCCAAATATAATATATTTCTAAAACTTAAAATCAAATTCACACCATGGTTTTTTAAGGAGGTGGAAACTCGCAATGAATATAGTAAAACTTTGCTGAACAGTCTTTATATGCAAAAAAAACCACCCCAAACAAAAATCAAAAACATGATTAAGATATAAGGCTTGGGTTAACTTAATATCCATAAAGGCTGTTTTATGAGTATGAGCTTAATATAGTCCCAATTGTAAGCCATACCAGGTATAGATGTTTAAAAGCAGCAGTTTCCACAGTCTGCTCATGAGAAGCTGCTGCCCAGAGCCACATGGATAATCTCAATTACATCTTCTTTGTTCTGGAGAGATTATTGCTCATGTGACTGGGGAATGCTGCAACTAGCATAAGTGCAAGCCAAGTGCTCAGATCACAATCACAGGAAGACTAGTTATAAGTATCACTCATTCAGTACCACTGCAACTTTGAATGGTTGTTGAATAAATTGTTGTTAATTAAGGACAACCTGTGTTATCCTATCGGCCTTTAAATATCAGACATTTAAATGGCATTGAATAGGTCTAACTGGGTTATCTGTAGACAGCAGAAGTGTAGGATAATTCTCTTGTATGCGAGGAAGCTAAAGAGGAATAGTTCCTAGATGCCTTAATAAGTTACTATTTGGTAAATGAGCACCTGCATTCACTACATACTGTATATGTTGTACTACACACTGAATAGTTAACTTATTCACCTTGCTGAATACAATACTGTGAATGCTGCTTTCAAGAGACAGGATTGAGAAAAGAGAGTCAGAAGGGATGAAAGCCATAGGCAATGGCCAAGTTACAACAAATCACAGGCTAGTTTGGCAGTCTTATGTCTCTGATCAGAGCATATGTTTTACCAAGAGCATACTGTAGACAGGTGTATTAAACCTATAACTGTGAAGTTGTCTTGCTATATCTAAATTCTCACCCATAAAAAAAAGTTTAAAAACAAGGATTCTAAAAAACATTCATCTTAGATAAAGTGATAAATTGGAATATAAAGTAGCTTCATTAAAATTAAAATAGAAATGTTATTATTTCTGGTAACTTTTAATAGACTTTTGCTGATTAGAAATGAATGATGGGCTTTTATAATTTGATTATTGCTAAGGGATGAGATATGGAAAGGATACTTTTTTTACTGAAGTTAAGTTACTGAAGTTATTTATACTATCTGGAGGAAGGGGGAGTCATCTTTCATATATTTTTGTTTTTTGTTCCTTTTTAATTTTCTTTTTTCTATCCCTTTTTATTTCTCTTCTTTAATTTTTATATTTTTTCTCAGTTTGTATTAGTCTTTGTATTTGCAAACTCTAATAAAAATTATTACAAAAAAACTAAGAGCAGTTCATCTTCCATACATATAATAATCTCCACATATTCTCATATACTTTTATTTCATATATAAATTGATTGGGGTTTTGGTTTTTTTAACAACAACATTTTTTACACTACTTATTCTATAATGACATAAAATATCTCTTAGAAACATTAATGTAAAGCATACAAAGTGCAACGCTTTAAGGAAAATTCCACTTTAAATATAATCATGAACTAGATATGTTGCAGCATTTTTCCACTTAACGGGCTGTGACACAGTGCATAATCTTCAGATGTTTATTCTGTGACTAGCGAAGAAACACTTCCATTATGAGAAAAAAATATAAAGAGTTTGGACAGCGTGATTTTATGTTGGAATAAATAGCTGCATGATTGTGCTTAGGTTAACTGTTTATACTATACTAAATGAAAAGGAAGCTGTCAATTGTAATTTCTTGACAGTAGAAACATTGGGTGGGGTGACAATAACTTAATACTTGCAATTTATGAGTCCAAAGGGTACAGACTAAAGATGTGTTGATTGTTCTAAAGAAATGACAGCATGATCTACGGTATCTCACTGCTTATTTGGCTGCTGAAACAGGAATTTTCCTAATTCAAAGTGCCAAGTTATGCTCATTGTGCAGTTGTGCAAAACAATAAACAATTAGCCATAATAAAAAATAAAATCTGAATATATTTTTCTAACCAATGGTTTTCATTTTAAATTAAACAATGAAAGCCAAGTGTTTCTCCCACTTCTTGATTTTTGTAGAGAGGTCAGAACACTTTCTGATCAAACTATTCAACTGAGTTTTCAAGGAAAAATGTACCAGTTAGCACACCAGGTACTGGTACATATAAGTATTAGTGGTCATTATTGCTGTGCAGCATTTTAGACTCCATCTATCAAGGTTTTCAGAATATGTGTAGCAACAGTATGAAAAACCTTAAATTAGTTACATCTTTCCTAGGAAAAGACACAGTCTTTGCAAACAGGTGTTACATTCATGCTCCCACATAACTGTGAAACACTCTTTGTAAATGGAATCCAAAACATCACAGTCTTATTATTTCATAGCATAACCACAAAATAGTGCAAATACCTGCAAAATGTTCCCTTTCCATTTTATTGCACTATTTCACCAAGGTCCTAGTATTCTTTATAACACAAACATTCCCCTCCCACTAATAAAGTTAAGTGTGCATTGACAGAGAAGACAGAATCTACTGCCGATGTGGCACGTTTAAATTTTCAGATAAACTCATGGTACGTCTGGCAGCAGGTTGGTGCTTCATTGGCATGTGGTGGTACTCGATACCCTCTTCTTGTAGAGAGTAGGGAGTCGCAGGCAGAGAATCTGCTTGTTCCCTGTGCAAAGAGCTTGCTGGCTGTACCTACATATAAGAAACAAAATGTAATGCAGTTAAAATGGTTCAATAAGTCAAAAATAATGAATTCAGTTTTTATTGCAAAATATGTGATTTTTACCTATTAGACTATATTAATCATGGTCCAGATTTGATACGATTATAGACCAAAGGCTTAATTAAACTGGAATTCTTTGATTTAATCGATGGCTTTGAAAGTAAACAGGGAATATGACTTTTGTTAACCAATGTCATCAAGGAATCTCTCTTAAATTCTATTTTGTATCAGACGTATTTTTCTACTATATTTTGTAACAGCTCTAATCTTTTTACGACAATCTTGTTTGGCATCAATATTTCAGTTTAATTGCCTTTTCAAGTGTATACACATTTGGAAAATCAGTCCAACTGAGTTCTCAGGCCTTATTACCTATATCTCATATTAAACACTTCAAACTTGCTATAAAAACTAAACGTGTTTTATGCCCAGTGATTGATAGTATCTATTAATAAACTTTATTATTGATAAAGTGGGTTCATATCACCTTCTACTTTAAGCTCACCATGAAAAAAATGACTTAAGTACCAGCTTACTGGCTATAATATCAAAAACAAAGTCAAGTCATCATTCTGGGAGTTCCCACGTAGCAAAAGGAAAAAACAAAAGGAACAAGGAAGTTATTATGATGCATAAAACAAAAGGAAGTGCACTTGACAAAGACAATGTGCTAAAGTCAAATTTAGAAATAATGACCTCATGTACGCTTCCCATTTTCCTGCACAATAATCACATTAAAACAGTTTGTTCCAGATAACAAACTAAGGGAGGTGGGTGGTTAAAAAAATATGAAAAATAAACAAACATATTGATGCTTGCATGATGTACATAAAACATGACCAAATTTTTCTATAGCTACACATACAGTATTGAAACTAATTTACAGTTAGCTTCCTCCTACGTTTAGAAACATTTGAACTAGTGGTGGTATTCAACTAAAGTTACCACCGGTTCGGTGGGCATGGCTTGGTGCGCTTTGCGTGCATGCACACTTTGCGTGCACGCGCACGCCTCCTGCAAGCCTGCACAACGGTGGTCACTGCAGCAGCTGCCGCGCGGCGCTGTTTTGTGCCGCGCAAAGCAGCTGCACTTTGAATTCTGGCCATAAAAGTGAGTACGGGAGCCTAGGCGGGCGGGTGGGCCAAACACAGAACAGTGAAGAGACATAGTAGTGCTGTTTTAGAAAAATAAATAAATCCAAAGGATCCTTCTTGTATGATAAATTACAAAATTAGATAGCTTTAATCTCCACTGCTCATCGCCACTACCAGCTCTCCAGAACTGGGCAGAATCGGGCAGAACCAGTCGAATACTACCACTAATTTGAACTATGTCTAACAGAGAATGCTTTTCTTTTTGCTCTCATGCTAAAATGTTGAACTATTAGTAGAATACTGTAAGTAAATGTACTTCAAAATTTTAATTGAAACTATTTTAAATCAATTGAAATCTTTAAATATAAAGGAGACAGTGTTTAAAGAGCAAGAATTCAGAAAATAAAATACATATTAACATAAAAGAAAAACTGTAATTAGAATAAGTTACTTAAGAGGTTTTTTTAATCCTTGCATCAATCAATAAGAATGGAAAACAACTACTATACCTCCTATAAACATAACAAAAAGCTATATGCATAGAAATATAGAATAAGGGAGTTCATGAATTACTTTTTTAATAGTTTTGCTCAAAATGCCTTTGCAGATGTCCTTTGGATTATGTAACATTTTTGTAGACATAGTAGTGCTGTTTTAGAAAAATAAATAAATCCAAAGGATCCTTCTTGTATGATAAATTACAAAATTAGATAGATTTAATAGAAAGATGGTATTAGAGAATATAAATAGTAAGCGTATGGATTATTCTTGACAAACTTAGATTTTTGCTCTCTGTTCATTTTTGTTTGATAAGAAAACTTTGCTTGAGTTCCTTTATCATTTAAACTGTATATAGATGTGGAATTATCTGAACCATTGGTTAACATTTTGGTGAAACAATACTTAAATTTTAGAAAGTGTTAATATTATTCAAAGTTACTGCAATATATAGAGGATTTTGGCTGGCAGTCATTATGAATATCATAGTACAGGCATTGGCTAGGAATTTTTCTACACGTCTCTTATTTCATCTGAAGATAAGAAATATTTTGATTACAATAGAATAAGCACCTGTAGTAGTATGTTGAACAAAGAAAGGGTATTTCTGAATGCAAACATCACAATATAGCAATTGGAATACATTATAGATGGACATAGGTTAAACCAGTGGTTCCCAAAGTGGGTGGTACCGCTCCCTGGGGGTATGTGGGATGCCTCAGGGGGGCGCTAAGAGGCAAGGGGGAGTGCTGGAGTCCAGCCACACTGAAAAAAACATGCGGCAGCTGTAGGTTTTTTGCAGGCACAGGAGATCAGCGCAGTGCAGCTGCAGGCAGGATTCACCCTTCCCATCCCAGAAGTCTTGCCTACACTGAACCGTGACAGGTCTCCACATGGGCCGGGTCAAGCCAGCTGCAAGGAAGGTCTTCCCAAGAAAGCGAGGTAAAAGCGCATGTGCCGCCTTGTAGTTGTGTCGCAGGAATTATGTAGGGCGGGCCTTTCGGCATGTTGAGCATTCTTGGTGGAGTTGAGTGTCGGGAGGTTTTGCTTGGTGGACCAAGGCTAGAAGTTTGTGCGAAGCAATGCTGGGGATTACAGGAGGTGGGACGGGCTCTACTCGGAAGTGGCTGCTGAAGGGGGGCGCTAAGAGGCGGCAGGGGGGCATTCGAGGCACCGGCACTGCAGGCTCATCCCATTTACTGTTGCACCAGAGCGGGGCAAGAGGCTCAATGGTGTCGAATGCAGCGGCGGCAGCACATTGGGAAAGTCACTTTGGCTTTGCTCTACTTTCCCAAAGTGCCGCCGCTGTCACATCCTGTCTGTCTGTCCATTCATCCAAAAGGTCTGCCTGCCTGCCTGCCTGCCTGCCTGCCTTTCTGTCTACCTATCTGCCTACCTACCAATATAGATCTTTCTGCCTACGTACCTACCTACCTACATATCTATCCATACATCCATCCAAAAGGTCTCTGTCTGTCTTCCTGCCTGCCTGCCTGCCTTCCTACCTATCTACCTACCAATATATCTACCTACCTACCTACTTATCTACCAATGTATCTATCTACTTACCTACCTGCCTACCTATCTATCCATACATCCAACCAAAAGTTCTGCCTGCCTGCCTACCTACCTACCAATATATCCATCTACCTACCTACCTATCTGTCTCTCTCTCTCTCTCTATCTATCCATCCGTCGGCCCTGCAGGCATATCGGGAAAGTAGAGCAAAGCCAATCAGGGTGGGAGAGAAAGAGAGAGAAAGAGAGAGAGAGAAACCTGATACATCAGACTGAAATGAGGCCTAGTTTAGATTGAGGCCCTTTTCCACATTGAAACATCTTTGGCTTCTATTAAAGGTTTCATGGATGAAACATGGTCAAGACTATCAGGAAAATCTCACACTTCGTTGAGGCTTTAAACAGGATCCATTGAACCAGATCTCCACCCTAAAAAATTACTTTTCCCCAATGTATTACAGTGCCAATTCTGAAGAAGGCAAAACCAAAATGTACTGCTAAATTACAAGAACACACACACTCCCTTCTAACCCTGCTGGAGCAGGTGATTCGACTAGAATAGATATCTCATTATCTGTCTCCTCCCTCCTTCTTTATTTCTTTCTTTCTGTCCCTTCCTTCCATCCCCCCTTTCTTTGTCTCTTTGTCGTTCTTCCCCCTTTCTCTTTCTTTTCTTCTCTCTCTCTCTCTCTCTCTCTCTCTCTTTCTTTTCTCTCTCTCTCTTTCCCTCTCTCAGGCTTACCCCATTGACTTGGTGCACCGCTTCACTCAGATTTGCTTGGACAGGTCCCTCCGGTGCAGCGGGCTCAGTGGGATGGACCTGCGGGGCCAGCACCTAGAACATGGCAGTGGCAGCACGTTTGAAAAGTAGAGCAAAGCCAGAGGTCAGTAATTTTTCCTGCAAAGAATCACAAAAGCTTCTAGCCTGTGCACAAGAAGGGACACACATGTCAATGCAGTTCAGCGACATAAAAATAAAGAAATACAAATAAAACAAATCAACAAGAATCAGCAAAGCATCTCTGATTAGATTCTATTCACTACTAGAATCTAATCAGAGATGCTTTGCCAATTGTAGTGTAATGACCTCCTCCAGCAGGGTTAGAAGGGAGTGTGTGTGTGTGTGTGTGTGTGTGTGTGCATAGCTGTCAAAACTCCAAAAACAGGTCAAGTAGCTCTGGGGAGGCCAGTCATAAATTAGAACACTTGCTAAACAACCAGCCATTAAGTGAGGACCACTTGTATTTGGTTTGCCAATTATCTGGCCACGCCCACTGAGTCACATGACCACCAAACCACACCTACCAGGTCATGTGACCAGCAAGCCATGCCCAGCCAGCAAGCCACATCAGCCAGTCACGTGACCAGCAAGCCACGCCCTCAAATTAGGTCACGCCCACAGAAATTTGAACCCCTGGGTGGGGGGCACCGAGGAGGAGTTTGTAGCACCAAGGGGGCGGTGGACTGAAAAAGTTAGGGAACCACTGGGTTAAAGATTAATATAAAAGACTAATTTAAATGAGATTGTGTTGATGCAATAAAAAAAACTCCAATTGTATCATACTAAAAAAAGATATACAGTAGGTCAAGAAAGGTCCTAAATGCAGTCAGGCATAATGTCAAATCAAACAACAATGAATATAAATAAAACTTGGGGTTCAACATATGGTATAAAATAGATATATAATATAACTCAAGAATTGGTATATGCAATAAGTCTGCTATAGGAATTATTTGTAAAAGATAGGATGCTTTTCCTGCATAGACAAGTAGTTCTACTTACATCACAATTGAGCCCAAAATTTATATTGCTAAGTGAAACATTTATGAAGTGATTTTTGCCCCATTTTATAACCTTTCTTCCCATAGTTGTTAAGTGCAGTTAAGTTAGTAATACGATTAAGTGAATGTTAATGGCTTTTGTATTGACTTTGCTTGTCAGAAGGTCACAAAAGGGATTCATGTGACCCTGGCACATGGCAACTGTCATACATGAGTCAAGTTGCCACATGAATTTTGATCATGTGACCATGGGAATGCTGCAATGGTCATAAGTGTGAAAAACAATCATAAATCCCTTTTTTCGGTGCTGTTGTAACATTGAGCAGTCACTAAATGAACTGTTGTAAGTTGAGGACTTCCTATACAGTAGCAACATGCCCCCAAAATAACTGTGTACTGGCAGATGTTGTCAGAAACTAATCTGATGTCAGTAATTAAGTCAGTAACTAATCAGTAACTAGAGCTTTGGTGGCCCAGTGGTTAGAATGCAGTATTGCAAGCTAATTCTGCTGACTGCTGATTATATCTCACCAGGCTCAAGGTTGATTCAGCCTCCCATCCTTTTGAGGTTGGTAAGATGAGAACCCAGATTGTTAGGGGCAATATGCTGACTCTGTAAACTGCTTAGAGAAGACTGTAAAGCACGGTGAAGCAGTATATAAGCCGAAACGCTATTGCTAATGGCCAGGCTCAATTTTAGCAACTCAAAAAGTTGCTTCCCCTTCACTGCTGTATAAAGAACAATGAAGAAACATTATTATTTTTTCTTAAAAGAGTTTTCTGTTGCCCCTGCAGCTAAAAGGACATTCAAATCAGATTTACATTAAAGTATATTTGTTCCAACCCACCTGAAGGTAGCATTGCTGTGGAAGATGTTGATGCATAGATTGCAAACATGAGGGTTGAGATGGTGATACTCCAGAGAATCCTGGGTGCAATCCTGATTGTCTCATAAGCACCACTGGTGTACCGTTGCTGGAAGTTTGTGCTTCCAAACCTTGGCAAGATTGTATTTTTTGAAAATACCTATGAAAAGAAACAGTCTTGTGATTTTCAGTTAAAAACTCTGTACGGCAAAATCTAAATTTTATTGATTATCTGTCAGGAGCAACAGATAAAAATATGAAGCATTAAACAACTAACCCTATCCATTTCTACCCTTTATGAAGAATCTGTGTATCTAAAATCCTTTTGGCAGGTCTCCCAGCATGACAGAAGCTAAGCAGGAATGACGGCAATGTTGTAAAGTCAGAAACTGATTTAACATTATGATACTTTTGTTTTGGTGCTAATGAGATGACAACTGGTTCTTCCCTTCAGAGGTAGAAGAGTTGGAAACTGGAATAGTATTTAAATTAGAAATTGAGGATTGGGGCAATACAAAGAAAATTAAGGAAAAATATCTTCAAAAGACTAAAGAAGAGTTGTTGTGGATGTACCAGTAGGAGACAGCTATTTTCTCCAGAAGGTTATCATAGATATTACTATATCCTGGATAATCCATCCTATGAAGCACATGTTTTCTACATAAACCTCTGGTTGTGACAGTGTCATATGCTGTTCAGGTATTGTTACAGACATAACTGCTATATGCAAGCTGTACAAAGGTTTCAGTTCCTAACTGGAACTGCAGGTCTGTTGGTGACTGAAATTGATAAGCCTGTTGCTAAGCAATATTTGCACTGGATGACTCTGTAGCAGCTTTACTTGAAGCTTTCCTGGGCCATGTGCCTCATCATTATGAATCTAATCTTTAACGATCTTCATTTTGTTCTGTTAGAATTTACATCTTGCCTGGATATATTATTCTGCCCAAACATAAACCTCAACTTAAAAAAAAAATTGCTAAAGCATGACTTCATCTCAGCCCTGCCTTCCCAGATCCATTCATCATGTGACAAAGACCATGAGGTGGACCATAGCTGTAGAAACCAGGAGACTGTGAATTTTGGTCCTCCCTTAGGCATGAAATCCTATGGGCTAGGCACTCTTTCTCAATCCTAGGAAGAAGAGGGTAATGACAAACCACTTCTGGAAATGTTGACAAGAAAATTGCAGAGATTTGTCCAGGTACTTGCTACAAGTCAATACTGAGTAAAAGACATGAAAAAATTACTACTTGTATAGTTCTATTATGGCAGCATATATATTTTTATATATCACAAATTAAGGCCATATCTAAGTATCAACAATCACGGAGCCAATTTACACACACAAAAAGATACTACTACATGACTCAAATAGGACAAAAATTAATCTACCTGGACAATTGGTTTTTAAAAGTTTAAAATGGGAAGTGGGGTAAGGAGGATGTGAACTATACAAATAGCTATCTTATTATTTATGGGAGTTAGTCCAGTGAGCAAGCACTGTTATCAAGACAAGAAAAATATTTTTTAAGCATAAGGAAAAACCTATCACCATTTTGCAGAAGCGTAGAAAAACAAAATCCTTACTCCAAAATTGCAGACCCATTAAAATCTTCCCTTTGGATTCAGAGGTCTGGTGTCTTTTTAGCCACAGAGAACACACATACACAGAACCATGGATAACAAGAACCACTTGTATGTTTAATGTATAGCAGGGACTGCATAAGGACTAAAACTGTTGTTCCATAACTACTGATTGCTTTGTCTATGTGGCATCACTAAATTAGATGTAGTTTCATGATTTAATGGTGAATGCTGTTTCTCTCATACATTTTGAAACTTCCCCACCAACAGTTTCAGGAGACATACTTTTCGCTGTGTCCAGCTGCATCAACATCTGTCACCCTTGCATGACAGGATCCAGGCACCATTGGCTGAACAGGTTGACTAAGTAGCAGTCTAGACAACCAGAAATTAAAGAACATATTTAATGCCAGAACAAATAAATTGAACAGAGGGAGGGAGGGAGGGAGGGAGGGAAGGAAGGAAGGAAGGAAGGAAAGAAGAAATGAATCTTGGATTTGCATGTTAGAAAGTCAGTAGGTTAATATCTGAACATTATGCAGTCATGTGAAACAGAGCATTGTGAATAATTCTATTACAGAAAGTGCTCAACTTACAACCATAATGGAGTTCAAAATTGTGTGATTAATTTATGACCTTTTTTGCAGTAGTCATTAGGCAAACCCATTTTTCGCAATGCATGTTTTTTTGTCAGAAACTGAAAGTAAACTCTGGATACCAGCAAAAAAATGCCAAAAATCATGGTCACACAACTGTGGGATACTGCAGGCATCCATAAATAGAAGGCGATTACCAAGCAACCAAAATGCAATCACATGATTGCAGGCAGGATGCAACTGTCAGAACTTTGAAATAGGGTTATAAGTAATTCTAGATAGGTCTATCATAACTTTGGACAATCCCTAAGCAGCCAGTTGTTAAGTGAGGACTATCTGTACAGTACTCTGCAACTCACATGAAGCAGCTCTCTTAGATCAAGAAAGCTGTGACTTTTGCAAGGGTTGTAAAGTTGCTTAGAAAGCTGATGCTAGTACTTTCTCTAGGTATGCGTGTATATATGTCTATATGCACATTTGTTTTGCTGTTGTGCATTGTGAAGCAACTTTTATTGTGTACTGTGAAGCAACTAAAATACAACTCACATATTTTTGGCAGATATTTTTTCTGTTTCTATATCATACAGTTATTTTTTTAAAAAATGCATGTCTATGTATATCTGAATTATTTATTAGAGAGCACTCTAAAATGAGTTTAAAGGAATATAAAATAATATATTTTGCATATAAAAATTAGATGAATTGCTAATGTCAGCTTATAGATCAAAAATAAAAAATGTATTAATGAATTTCTTTGTATATGTTTCAATATATATAATTTCCTGATATAACTTTGGTATATGTCACCAGAAATATATATAGAATATATAACGTTTTCTTAAACTTATGTTGGAAATGTAATCAAAAAGGAAATACATTTTACATGCTTGGTAGACATGTAGAAAGCCAGAAAATTTTGGACTCAATTACATATAATAATTCAGGAGATTTTTAAAATTCACATCTTTTGCATTTTTGTCTTTGCTCCTTTCTTCTTTTTTCCTTCTAAATATTAGTTCTTTTTAGTTTTTATTTTTTTAAAAATCTTCCTGCTGAAAGAATATAACTTTCTACATATTTATGATTTTTACCTGTAGCATCACTTTTATAAAAATGAATACCTTTTCTATGCTCTGCATAGCATTGCTTACCATGAAATGAAATAGCAGGATAGGTTATGCATGTAAGTCTATTATGTCTGTTACAGTAATAATCTAAACCTCTAATAAAATCTGTAACTATACTACTGCAAATAAAGATGGATATTTGTCTTAAAAAAAAAAAAGAAAGCCACACACTTATTGCAATTATTTTACCTTAGTTGTCGATCATGGCCCATATCTGTAAGGCTGTGCTGGAGGCTGCTATCCTGTGAAATAGCAGGAGATGGTGCTATAGCCAAAGATGGTGAGAGCACTGAAGTATTGCTCAAGGGAGAGGTTAAATTGCCAGAAGAATTACAACTCTCTTGAATCTCTTCTGAGGTACTCACAGATTTCTTATCCTAGAACAGTTTAAATAATAAGGTGCAGTGACTCTGCCAAAAACTTTTGTTATTTTGAGGAGTTAAGGGACATAATTTGATTTCCCCTTCATACTGAGAAAAGCCTGGAAGCCTAGAGCTTATTCTGAGCCTGTTTTTCATTTGATTGCTGAATAAAAGAGAAAGGGGGAAGAATGGAATCTTCTCATAGCTGCAAAACTATGGGAATCTCAGACTTTGAATTCCCATCCCAGAGTCATGTGTCTCTGAGTCAAGATCAGGTCTCATGACCGCAGCAGAAGTCATGGTACCAAGTTTTGATAAATACCCCAGGGTTGTTGTTGTTTGTTGGGAGCTTCTGAACACAGCAATGGGGGCTGCGGAAACTGGTTGCTCGTGGGGTGTGTCTACTGTCATTATTTAGAAGATGCTCCTGACAGCTTATAAAAGATTTGGGTATCATCTTGCTTGGTATGCATGCTTTTTATATTATGCATTAAAATCTGTTTGCCTGTGCTAATAATAAAGGTTAAGATCTCTGTATTTATTGGAGTCCTCATTGTCTCTGGATCCAAAAGAACCAACTGTCTGGGCATCTGTTCACTGCCCTGGAATTTAGCAAAATCAAGTGTAACAGAAGCAACCAAAAATAAGTATTGGGTTTATTTCACAGTGCAAAGATAATACCAAAACATGAATATTTTCATAAAATCAAGTTCTTTCTCATAGGTAAACCCAAGTGGAAGAAATTTGCCACTGCTTTTTCCCATACCAACTTTTTGTACACAGTAATGGGTGGTTTCTTTTCCAAATACTAGCCAAACAGATCCTGCTTAGTTCTTTTCAGATCAGCCATGGTTAGTTGGCATTGCCACCTAAAGTGCCATTCTTTCTCAAAGAAGTCATTACACTTTGTGGATCTCTTACAAGTCTAATGTTATAATCTGGAAGTAACACAAAAATATCACTATTTTCCACACAACACGAGAGAACTTTATTTCCCTGCATAGTTCCATGTTGCTGCTAAGTTCTAGAAGTAAAGACAAAGAAGAAAATCTAGACCTACTGGAGGTTTGCCGATACAAACAAGGACAATAGGAAAACCCCATTTCTGTATAGTTTAAATGTCCCTTTATAATGGAAAAAATTATCTAAGATTTGTACAGGTGTCAGCTTTCCTGCATTGGCTGCCAATTTGCTACCTGAGCCACCAGACCACCAGACAGCCCCTTCTCCTAAGAAGCGGAACCAAGAAGGGCCTTTTCCATGGTGGATATTCCTGTGAAATATCATCACTAAAAGATAAGATTGTCCACCATTATGACACTTTTTGCAAAGCCCTGAAGACATGGTCCTTCCAACAACCCTGAGACCTCCAAAGTGATATCGAGCCTATCAAGTGGTGATTGATAGTTTGATTATTAACATCAAGTGGCATTTGATTGTTGTCATGAGGGTGTATTGGTTTTTTTGTTGGGGTTTTAGCCTTCTAAGCCTCCTAGACTCACTGAGAGTACGCATCGAAAGTATGACTTGGGGGTGGGGAGGAGCTTACATATAAATTTTCTTAAATAAATAAACAGCACACCCAATCTAGTATTTAGCAGCAGTTTTCTTAATATTATCAAATTAAATACTAGAATTGCATGGCAAATTGCATTATCACACATCTGAGGCTAGAACAAAGGGTTTTTTCTTGAGAACATATGAAATCTCTTATTCTAAATCAAGTTCAAGTTTAAATTCAAATGTATTGTATTTTATTATGAATTATTTTCTATTTATTCTAAAACAGATAAGATGAATAATTAATAATTAAGAAACTGCAAATCTCTAACAAAGCAAAGCTATAGAAAACAGGAAAGAATGAAGTTACTGTAGATTGACCTGGGATAAAGATCCTTTGTGAGCAACTATGCATGCAAAACTCTTAAGATCAAATATTAGAATACTGTAGGAATCAATGTAACAGTATATTCAAGAAAGAATTAAATATATAGGATTTATTAGAAATTTATTAGTAAATGTTTCTTCCTGAAATTATATATATATATATATATATATATATATATATATATATATATATATATATATATATATATATATATATATATATATATATAACAGTGTGTATATATACATGTGAATATATGTGTGTATGTGTGTTTGTGTATGTGTCATCCATCAAATAATCTCATGATAAATATTGTATTCTGCATATTTTTCACTTCAGTAACTGCAACTTTCTGGTAAAATAATTTGTTTAAATAATACATTACTTTTGAGTATTCTGCTTACCTGTATACCAGAATCTTGTACCATGCAAAGCTGTTTTTGGATTTTCTGTAGCTCTTCCTGCTGCCACTGAATGTTGGCTTGCAATATACGAGTCCGCTGCTCAAGTTGGTTCTTGATGGTTTGGAACATAGTAAACTGGGCAGAAATAAAGATTTCTGAGTCTCTTTTTACTAGGTTTGGTCAATATCATGAAAGCTGTGGATCTCAAACATGCATCCCCTTCTGGTCATTTTTCAGGGACTTACAGTACCTCGTGGGAAGGAATTGGCCAGCATGGGAGAATAAAGTGGGCCTGGGTTTATCAAGCTCAACTGGACAGAGTGTTCTGTGGGCTCAACCCTGCATTAACAGTTTTTGGAGCCCGACTTCTCTCCATAGTTTTGCCTAGTTACAGCTGGGGTAGAGAATGCAGCTGTTACGTGGACAGGACAGAGCAGGCATGGCATTTTAGCACTCCTGGATGAACATCAGTATTTCAATCTTGGCAGCTTTAAGATGAGTGGATTCCAACTCCCAGAATTCCCCAGAATGAAGTCCACCTATATTAGAGCTGTCGAGGTTACGAAAAACTGATCTACATTGAGATTACTGTTGTCAGTGCCATTCAACTTGCTATTTTTGGCACGGAGAGTTTGGTCTGTTTTAGAGGGTTTTTTTTTTCTAAATTTGATAAATTGATGTGTGGTACAGCATGTTGCAGTGCTACTAATATCCGGTACTTTTGGCTGCTAGACACATTTATGTTAACATATTAGGGGCTTTCAGTGTACACAACGTATGACCACAATTGATTCCAAAATTTCTGTTGCTAAGTGAGACATTTATTAAGTGAATTTTGCCCCATTTTATGATCTTTCTGGCCACAATTGTTAAGTGGATCACTGCACTCATTAGGTTAATGACATGGTTGTTAAGCTGATTTCCCCATTGTCTTTGCTTGTCAGAAAGTCTCAAAAGATGATCACATAACCCTGGGACACTGCAGCCGTCAAAAATCTGAACCAGTTGCTGAGCGGCTGAATTTCGATCATGTGACCAAGAGGATGCCGCACCGGTCATAAATATGAAAAACAGTCATAAAACACTTTTGTCACTGCTGTTGTAACTTTGAACGGTCACTAAACAAATTGCTGTAATTGAGAACTAGCTATATTAGAGCCCTCAAGCTGACCCTCACATAGCACTTCATTTTATTTGTATTTATTTATTTATTTTGTCAAATATGTATTAGATAACAGATAAAAGAATAAACATGATTATTAATACAAAAAATGGATACGAATAAAAAGGGTACATTAAGACAGGGACAATAGGCACATTGGTGCCCCTTACAGACTTCTTAGGAATGGGGTGAGGTTAACAGTAGACTGACTGGGGGGTTGGGGGAAGAAACCATTGGGTCAGGTAGTGTATTCCAGGCATTGGCCACTCTGTTGCTGAAGTCATATTTCCTGCAATTGAGTTTGGTACAGTTTACCTTAAGTCTGTATCTATTATGTGCTCATGTATTGTTGTATATATGTGTGTTTATATATATATATGTATGTATGTATGTATGTAGGCAGATATCTATACATACATACATACATACATACATACATACATACATACATACCTGCATATACAGGTAAAGCTCAAAAAATTAGAATATTGTGCAAAAGTTCATTTATTTCAGAAATGCAACTTAAAAGGTAAACTTAATATATGAGATAGACGCATTACATGCAAAGCAAGATATTCAAGCCATGATTTGTCATAATTGAGATGATTATCACTTACAGCTCATTGACAAAATTGACAGGCCAACCCCAAGACTCCAGATACAAACCCATAAACACGGACCCAACCACATATCTGGAAAAATTAACCAAGAAGAAAATTATAACCAGCCACCTGAGCAAAGAGATCCAACAGACAATCATCCCAAGAGAAAAATCTTCCAGATGCCCCAAACTATACGGTCTCCCAAAAATACACAAAGAAGGCATACCTCTCAGACCCATAGTCAGCTCCAGAGGAGCACCACTACAAAACCTAGCTAAACACTTAGCAAAACAGCTACACCCCCATGCTGAAACAGCAGCTTCACATGTACAAAACTCATACTACTTCTTGGAAATGATCAAAGATCTACACGTGGAACAAGAAGATCTGCTTCTAAGTTTCGACGTGGTTTCACTATTCACTCAAGTCCCCATAAAAGAAACTCTTGAAATCATCAAAAATAAATACCAACCAGCTAAACACCTCATGGAACTAACAGAACACTGCTTAACCAACACATATTTCATATACAAAGGACAAAGATACAAGCAAACTGAAGGAGCCCCTATGGGATCACCACTGTCACCTGTTATTGCAAACCTGTTCATGGAAGAATTTGAATCCAGAGCCCTGGCTAATGCCACCCATAAACTCAAACTATGGTTAAGATACATCGATGACACATTTGTGATTTGGCCCCATGGAAAAGAAAACCTAAACAATTTCCTAACACACCTAAACAGCACACACCCCAAAATCAAGTTCACCATGGAAACAGAAACAAACAAACTACCATTCCTAGATGTACTAATCTACAAAAAAACATATCGCACACTAGGACACACCATATACCAGAAGAAAACACACACCAACCGCTACCTCAAAGCCCAATCCCACCACCACCCAGCACAGATAAACTCCATGGCTAAAACACTAATTGCTAGAACCAAACACCTGGCAGACAAGACACACATAAAGACTGAACTATGCACCCTGACTAAAGTACTGACAGCCAATGGCTTCCACAAAAGCAAAATCACTGGCTTGATCCACAAAAACACACTGAGACATAATGGAGACCTAGAAGATGAACAGACCTATGGAACAGCTGTCCTGCCCTACATAAGAGGTACTACAGACAAAACCAGTAAGATACTACACAGGCATCACATCAAGACTGCCTTCAAAACAGACAGAAAAATAGCAGCCATCCTTAGAAACCCCAAAGATAAAATTGACCTGGAAAACCAAGGCATATACGAAGTCCCCTGTGCATCATGCCCGGCCATATACATTGGACAGACCAATAGAAGAATAAGTACCCGCCTGGATGAACACAAAAATGTAGTAAAAAAGCTGGAACACACTTCCTCACTAGTCCAACACATGAAAGCCACAGGTCATAGCATCAACTTCAATGGCACCAAAACCCTAGCCACTATAGAAAACCCCAGCCACAGAATTATCAGAGAAGCCATAGAGATTGAAAAAAGACCTGAAAGCATGAATAGAAGAGATGATTCCACCAGACTGTCAATTATTTGGAAGCCTGCACTCACAAACAAAAAAATCTCCACACCACTAGCCAGGCAAACACCTGGGCACAAACAGATCCTCCTGATACCTCCAGCTCAAACAAACCCAACCAGGCACCCAGATGAAACCTAGCTTCCTAACAAATGATAGCCGTCCATTTACTCGGAGCCAAGCTGCACTCCAATACAGGAACACAATGTTGCCAGCCAATCAAGACACAAAAAAGCCACAAAACAGACAGAAGATATTAGAAACACCAATCAAGCAGAACACAGCAAACTCCAAGACCAATAAACACAGACCAAGACTCCCAACCAATCAGGATGAAGAAAAAACCATTCTGGCACAGCAGTAGGCTAGCCCCAAATTTAAAACTGAAACAACTGTAAAAGTCTGACTCACAGACGAACACAATACAGAAGCCTGATGATGGCAGATGAGATTCTGCTGAAATGTTGCTACAACTTTAAAAGCACAGCTATAATGACGTGGGAAAATACCCAAACAAAGCTGAATACTATCTATATCTATATCTATATGTTCTGTCGCACCTGTATCCACAGGTGAGAATCTCAAGTTACAGAGTTCAAATACTTTACGCAAACAAAACCAGAGACAGAAGATTCAATTGCTCTGTTATCACAGTCCTTTGGCAATCCTCCTAGAAATGTCTGGCAATTCTGTATAGTTCGTAAATCACAACGCTGTAATCAGACGCACTTCTTTCCAAGGCAAAATCCACTTTGTTTCCAGCAAAGATTACGAACTCATACACTCCCTTATATCCTCTGAGAGAGAGAATGTCAGTCTCATTAATTAATCCTTTGCTGGACGTCTCTTTTCTAATTGAGATTGACGTCTCAATCTTCTCCTAGTTCTGGCATCCAGCCAGCATCCAGCAGTTTCATCACCGCTTGAAGCCTCTGACACACTTTCCTGATTAACAGTTAACACCTGAGGTGCAATCAGGGAGGGAGTTCCAGAAGAGGAAGACGTCTCTGAAACTTCTAATAAATTAGGCTCATCTCTCAGATTCAACTCCTCCTCTTCCCCCAGACTCCTCTCAACATCGCTCAGCAATGCAGGCTCGAATCTCAATGCCAGATCTTCCTCCTCACTCGAGCCTACATCTGCTGACTGACCTGGTTCAAACCTCGGAGGCACAACATCTATATATCTATATATCTATATCTATATCTCTATCTCTATATATATGCACTGCTTAAAAAAAATAAAGGGAACACTTAAACAACACAATGTAACTCCAAGTCAATCACACTTCTGTGAAATCAAACTGTCCACTTAGGTAGCAACACTGATTGACAATCAATTTCACATGCTGTTATGCAAACGGAATAGACAACAGGTGGAAAGCATAGGCAGTTAGCAAGACATCCCCAATAAAGGAGCGGTTCTGCAGGTGGTGACCACAGACCACTTCAGTTCCTATGCTTTCTGGCTGATGGTTTGGTCACTTTTGAATGCTGGTGGTGCTTTCACTCTAGTGGTAGCATGAGACGGAGTCTACAGCCCACACAAGTGGCTCAGGTAGTGCAGCTCATCCAGGATGGCACATCAATGTGAGCTGTGGCAAGAAGGTTTGCTGTGTCTGTCAGCGTAGTATCCAAAGCATGGAGGCGCTACCAGGAGACAGGCCAGTCCATCAGGAGATGTGGAAGCGGCCGTAGGAGGCATCAGGACCGCTACCTCTGCCTTTGTGCAAGGAGGGACAGGAGGAGCACTGCCAGAGCTCTGCAAAATGACCTCCAGTGGGCCACAAATGTGCCTGTGGCTGCTCAAACGATCAGAAACAGGCTCCATGAGGGTGGTATGAGGGCCCGACGTCCACCAGTGGGGGTTGTGCTGACAGCCCAACACCGTGCAGGACGTTTGGCATTTGCCGGAGAACAACAAGATTGGCAAATTCACCACTGGCGTCCTGTGCTCTTCACAGATGAAAGCAGGTTCACACCGACCACATGTGACAGACGTGACAGGGTCTGGAGACGCAGTGGAGAACGTTCTGCTGCCTGCAACATCCTCCAGCGTGACCGGTTTGGCAGTGGGTCAGTAATGGTGTGGGGTGGCATTTCTTTAGGGGGCCGCACAGCCCTCCATGTGTTCGCCAGAGGTAGCCTGACTGCCATTAGGTACCGAGATGAGATCCTCAGACCCCTTGTGAGACCATATGCTGGTGCGGTTGGCCCTCAGTTCCTCCTAATGCAAGACAATGCTAGACCTCATGTGGCTGGAGTGTGTCAGCAGTGGCATTGATGCTATGGACTGGCCCGCCCATTCCCCAGACCTGAATCCAATTGTGCACATCTGGGACATCATGTCTCGCTCCATCCACCAACGCCACGTTGTACCACATACTGTCCAGGAGTTGGGGGATGCTTTAGTCCAAGTGTGGGAGGAGATCCCTCAGGAGACCATCCGCCACCTCATCAGGAGCATGCCCAGGCATTGTAGGGAGGTCATACAGGCAGGTGGAGGCCACACACACTACTGAGCCTCATTTTGACTTGTTTTAAGGACATTACATCAAAGTTGGATCAGCCTGTAGTGTTTTTTTCCACTTTAATTTTGAGTGTAACTCCAAATCCAGACCTCCATGGGTTGCTAAATTTGATTTCCATTGATAATTTTTGTGTGATTTTGTTGTCAGCACATTCAACTACATAATGAACAATGTATTTAATAAGAATGTTTCATTCATTCAGGTCTAGGATGTCTTATTTTTGTGTTCCCTTTATTTTTTTGAGCAGTGTATACACACACACACTTAATAGTAATTTCATTTTGAGACTGCTGGGGTAACTTTCCTAGATAACTCATATGCACAGCACAGATAGATAGTTTTGTACAGCAAACATTCATATTTATAACAGTGATGAAAAAGTAGCATTGTGATGAATCCTTGCATTTACAACCATTGCTAGTCTGTAAAACAAAAGACAGCTTAAAGATGAGGATTACCAGTATCAGGGAAGCAATATATTTTAATATATAGGCTTTACTCATAATTCACCAATAATCTTTAAGACATTTTTAATACACCTTGGTTTCTTAAGAGATTTCCCCTAGAAATTCAGGTAGTGCTCAACTTACAACCATTCATTTTGTTGCAGGATTCAATCGTTCATTGGGAGCACAGGTTTTGTTTTCTGAGCTTTTGGGCTCATGCTGGAGATCATCTTCAGGAAACTTCTTGGACGCTCGGGAGACAAAAACTCTTGTCCTGGTGAATGACCCAGACTGGATCCTATAACATTATCCTCAGACACGTATATTCGCCTTCATTCATTCATTCATTTAGTGACCGTTTGAAGTTACAATGGCACTGAAAAAAATGATTTACAACTGGTCCTTACACTTACAACAACTGCAGCATCCCTATGGTGATGTGATCAAAATTCAGGGACTTGGCAACTAGCATGCATTTACAATAGTTGCAATGTCCCGGGGTGATGGGATTTGCATTTGTGATTTTCCCAGCCAGCTTCTGACAAGCAAAGTCAATGGAGGAAGGTGGATTCATTTAATAATCATATGATCGACTTAACTGCAGCAATTTGCTTAAGAGCCTTTCTTAGCAATGAAAATTCTGGGTCTCTATCGCACCCATAAATTGAGGACTATCTGCATCTTGTTATGTAATATATTTAGCTATTTTTATCCCGCTTTTATTATTTATTGTAAAATGTCTTAACTGTAGATACATTTCAGCTTTTGCATGATTTTTCTCAGGTAGGAGAACCTTCCTTCTTTGAAAAATAATATTTAATACTGAAATATGGACAAGTAAGCTTTGTTCCTTTTTCTTGAAAGTAGAACTAGGTTCTGTGTTCTTTTTACAACTTGGATCAGCCAACTAAATTACCTCCCCACCTCCCATGAAATAAAATTGTAAAATGTAATACAATTTGGACTTTGTTATACATTAAGAATTAAAAAAGGGTCCAAGTGCTTTTATCATTGTTACAGCGTTTATACATTTTTGTAATTGTTCACTTTGTGTTCCATTGGATGGCGCCAACACTAGCAACAGAGTTCTTGATGTCCAGATGTTTCTATCCATTTAGCACTGGGGAAACCAATGGAAAAGAAAACTCCTAGGTGTAGCAAAATGAGTTGGTTTAAAGGGCAGGACACACTCAGAGAAATACTTCTTGCCAATGTGATGAAAACTGTTATTACACAATCTTGCAAATTCAATTAAAAATAAAATGTTTACATAAACTTTATTTTTCCTCCTTGTTTGGAGCAGATTTGTCTTCATATGTAAACTCTAAAAATATATCTTAAAATGTCAACAGAAATGTATACATTTATTGTTAAGTCTTACTTGAGCTGTACCAGGTAGGTTAGACCTTGATTTTGGTAAGTTCTGCTGTGATCTTTGCAGTGAGGAAGACTCTGGGATAGGCTTTGTTATTGTAGCTGCAAGATATATTTATAGTAAAATCATTATTAAATGACAATATTTAATGTTTTTACACACACCCGCATCCCCTACATAGCCAGCTATACAGCAAATAGGCCACATTGCTCAAGCAATCTGATTGAGTCAGAGATATCCCTAACTCCATTCTCCCATCCTTGATCCTGCCTGAAATTATCACAGGCAGTCCTTGCCATTTGCTTTTAAAAATACATTTATGGTTTAATGCTGAACTGAGAATAAGGATGTGCTCGGTTTCTTCTTGTTTACTGCTGGGTGAGAAGACATAAATTCACAAAAGAACTGAACAGAACTGAATGTGCGGTGTGGTGGCAATGTGTTAGAATGTAGTATTGCAAGCTAACTCTGCCTATGGTCAACAATTCAATCCTGACTGGTTTAAGTTGACTCAGCCTTCCATCTTTCTGAGGTTGGTAAAATGAGAACCCAGACTGTTTGGGGCAATATGTTGACATCTGTAAATCACTCTGTACTGTACTGTACTGTACTGTACTGTACTGTACTGTACTGTACTGTAAAGCACCATGGAGTGGTATATAAGTCTAAGTGTTATTGTTATTAATATAACTTCATTAATTCATTCAATTTCTATAACTGTGCAACCCAAGCAAGTAATTCTAGATGACTTACATGGCCAATATTTATTATTTATTTATTTATAAATTTATTATCTATTAGATTTATTTTCCATCCATCTCACCTCATTGCCTGAATTTAATAGACAGGGCCATTTTTAAAATCTTTGTCTGCAATGTGTGCAACTTCCATATACCTATTACTTTAATGATCTGGCAACTTGCATGGCCTTTTTAAAATAACAAGTACTTTAAAATAGTACTTCTTAAAGGCCTGTTCCTTTGTAAATCTCTAAGAACTAGCTTGAAGCCTCATTCATTCTTTTGCTTTATTTATTTGCAACTTTTGAGTTTATTTATGTGAAAGATTCTAAGTAATTGTGAAAGCAAAGGTGGATTTGAATTTTGACCAATTGTTACAGAAGATAGGAATCAGAAAGAAAGACAGTTGTAACAATATCACAGGTAGGGGCTGAGTGTTTATTATCATATGTTTGGTTACAATAGATTATCTTCTTATGTGTTTGGAATATTTTCATTTAGCTTTCTTTTGGAGTAAGATAAAATTATCTTTAAAAAATTGTAGTCCAAACTTTTATAATAATGTTCAACTTAAAATATTTGAAACAAATGTTTTACATGGTATGACTATTCATTTTTCTACCACTATACTATCGTAACTTTATAATACAAATATGTTAGCATTATTGAAAAACATTCTGAGATACTCTTCATCCAAATATTTTAATCTGTACTGTTGACTTGGTTCAAACCTCACCTCAATCCAACTTAGTAAATAGCTTTATGGAAGCAATGTAGCTAAATATAGGCAATAGACAGGCAATCTAATCATAAGGGCCAAATGATTATTACCAGGAGATTTGATGTGACGCTATGATGGTCAGTGGTAGTCAATGATATATAAAATAATAAAAGAAAATCCTCATGTTATGCATTGTATTATAGTATATTAATTTAATCTTTCAATTTTCTTTTATACAAATTATATTATCATCTTTATAATTTCTCCTATACTGGGCCAAATAATACATTTCAGTTCTTCACTCCAAATTAATATTTTGAGAAAAACCATAACTTACATGCTATTTCAGGCAAGGATGAAGGCAAAGATTTTTGTAAACCTTGAGAAGACATAGAAAATATCTGGCTGTTGAGAACCGCTGTGTCTAATTCAAGTGATTTAAAATGCTGTTGAGGATTCAAATCTGGGACATTGTCCTTCAAAATAAAGCAAAAGTATTTATCACGCAAAGTACAAATGTAGACAGAAAAATCTTGAAAGAGTGTGCCAGGGAAGAAAGTATTAGCCACGCACTCTTTTGAACACAACACTTCTGTAGCATTTCAGAAGTGCATATAGAGCTCCAGAACAAGAACAAGAATCACCCGAGAATCTATCCTCCCTTTGCATTTCAAGCATGCCAACATGCTTCTTCAAAATGAAAAGGTGATACACAACAGGTATGTATCAAAATACACATAGGTCACTGCAAGTTACTGTAGACATGCCCCAAGTGGTTGGCAAACCCATGATGAAAGAACCACATGAATTTCAGAAAAGCATTTTTGCAGTTCTCAGGAATAAAAATATAATATTGAAAACGTAAATTCCTAGACAGACCAATTAAGGAAGGGTCTCTTTGCTTTAAAGCATTTCCTACCCAAAACATGGAGTAAGTTTAGAGTTAAGATTTTGTCACATCCACCAACCTTCTTCTCCACTTCCTTCCCACTGTCTTCCACAACAGTACCCCCACCCGTATAGTAACTAAATTATGTGGCACTCTAGCTGCAAACATAATTCAAAACATAACTTCATTCATTGCTCTGAGTTTTCTCTAAATAAGGTAATACAGGAAAGGAAAGTTGTCCCTGGGTATTTAACTCCATTAGTTGTTGTCAAGTATAGGCAGAGGCACTTATCTCCTTTTGGAGGTCATGAGCTAGTACTGTCAGAAGACGTTTCTCCAGTCCTATGGCCAGCATGATGTTGTGAAGCACTGTTCCTTCCCCACCAAAGTGGTACCTATTTATCTACACACATTTGCAAGCTTTCTAATTGCTAGATGGACAGGAGCTAGGCAAAAACAGGTGCTCACCCCATCATTCAAAGACTTTCCAGCCAACAAGCTTAGCATCTTAATCAGTGATTCATCGCACCACCCAATATAATACAAAAACTACCTAAAATTTGAGAGTTAAAATCAAAAACATTTGAGCCAAAACATTGGAGAAAAGATGTGTGTGTGTGTGTGTGTGTGTGTGTGTGTGTGTGTGTGTGTAAATTCAGATTAATTCAGTCAAAACTTTATAACTATTGATGAAAAAAAGGAAAAGTGTAGGCATTCTGTTATACCTTTAATACTGAAGAGATGATATCCGTAGGTACATCTTCTAAAGTCAGATTTTGCTGCCTTTCCACTCGAACATCTGCATAACTGATTGAACATTATAATTTTCCGTGGAGAATTATATCCATTCTATCATTTTCAACTCTAATGCATGTAATTAATTATTTACTACATCAAACCTTAATGTATTATGTAATTAAAATATGAAGTTTATCTAATTCAAACATGTATAATGGATTATATTTTATATCTACAATACATTCTTCCATGTATGTAAAATAAAAATAAAATATTGTCTCTAATCATAGCATATACCTCCATAAAGCTAGGCTTCAGACAAAGAACATAGCTTTGGGGATCATTACTGGTTCTTTAGATACATAAGTACAAGTTTCATAAGTACATATAACTAATACATAAAATTTGATGGCATGGGTTGCTTTCTGCTGTCACTGGCCATATTTCTACAGCAGGCTGCTCCAAAATGTATTATATAACCTACCAAGCTGCTCTACTTTCGTAACAGACAGTATACAGTAAGATTTAACTTTGAGATTTTCTTTGGAATCTAGTTAGCATGCCACTATTCTCAGTTCATAATAAACATTAGAATTCCTATTTTTATTCCCTATTTTGAGCCAAACCAGATGTTATTTCCAATGTCACACAACACTCAATGCAATCAACAAGATTATCCTCATCTAGCTATCTTACCAGGACACTGAAAAGACACAATTTGTTAGATTCCTAATTGTCAATTTTCTGCCTACTCTCAGAACTTTCTAAAGTATTTCATCGATTTAAGAAGTACTCACTGTACCACTTTTAACTCTTTCATTTCTACCACTATCATAGAAACCAAATGTCTTATTAAAGTTATTTACAATATACTTTACAATTATTAAGTAAAGTAATATAAATATTATAATGAATAACTTTAATATTAAAGTTAATTATTAAGTTTATTTACAATTCCTGAAAGCTCAAAGTATTGATTGCAGTTTTCCATATCATTTAGAGCAGGGATATGAAACTGGTGGCCTGATGAGTCACTCACAGGCAACACCCATCCCAGCTCCGCGAATGAGAAAAACATTGGGAAATGTCATGTGATAGCAACATGACGTGGCGAGTTTGACACCCATGATTTAGAGAGAGAGAGCCATTATTGTATACTGAATGGCTCTTAAGCTAGATCTTCAAACTCTTCTGGTAAAATAAGGTCTCTCCTGATAGCACATAAATTGATATTCCATACCTCAGTACTATATGAGTGCACACAATGAATTCCGGTTTTGAGTTCCATTGGTGGTAGGTGATATAGTAATGCGTTTGTAGCCAGATCCATTGCTGTCCTTTGGTCAGAAATCGATAGCAGCAAGATTTCCCTTTGCCAAATTGCATCACTATTTGTGGATAGAAAGAAAATTTCAAAAACATTTCAAATATGTTAGTTAAAAATTATTCTGGGAGATTTATGAATTTGCCAGCACTTTCAAATTTCCCTAAGGATACAAGAGTCTCTTGCTAAAAGTGAAATAATGCATAATATCTAAAAATTTAAAGTACATAAATTCATTTGATTACATGAAATTCATAACTATGTGCCGTGGAAAATATTATATGGATTTTCAAACTGATATGAACATTTTAAGTATGATGTGCTTATGGATTTCTATCTCCAGCATATGCCCCTATTGAATAAGAATCCTATATAACATATACTATAATTTAATTGCATTAGTGTGCAAAATGTGCGAACAATTTCTTCAATTGTACTCTTTAAGATTAGCTGAGTTTTATTGCTACATTGTAATTTTATTATTTGTTATTATTGTACTATTATTTTATATTTCCTTTTGATTTGCTAATGTAGCAGCAGTAAAATGAAAACTGCTTGTATGCTGATATCTGTGATTTATTAACTGAGAAGGAATTGGGCCTTGAGTTTCCTTTCTAGCAGAGAATGAAACACAAATCTGATCTATCAAATTGAAAGATTTTAAACTGGTAGTATAGATCAATTGGCTTAAGCCTGACTTACAAATTTAGGATTAAAATTACAAGGAATGAACCACATTCATTTTTATAAATTAGCTTTTCCACATTTGAGGTTTTGTTAATTAGTAATTGCTAAGTGCTATGACTGTACTATTTTATGCCTATCACTTCAGAGATTTAGTAAAATGAAGAATAAAGTGTAGCCAAAATTAACTCACTTTATCTCAATAACTTGTCTTAAATACCGTAATTACTTTTTCAACAATATTCCTTAAATTCTAAATTAGAGATATTTAGTATTTGCATAATTTTGTAAATGTTCTGTAAAGTTTCACAGAATACAGGCTTACATTGATATCAGCTCACCACCTGATTTTCATTTTTAATATAACACAAACAGTGCCCTCAGCTGCCTCCTTGGATTCTCATGCTCAGAGGAACGCAATACTCACAGTGTTCATGGCATCTTGCCAAGAGCTGTAGGTCATCTATATGATAGTAATCATAGCCAGAGGTTCCCAGCACTTCAAAAGGCAAATATCCTATAATTGGTGGGGCTCTGTATTAAGAGAAATAATTTTGTTTGAGTGTTACAAACAGGAAGAACAGCATTTGAGTTCTATGGTCCAACAGAGAAAATGTCAACATAGAGAAACACAACTGACACAAAGGGACAGGTATGTTACTGCTATATACTACCAGAAAACAGGAAGAATATATACGAATATCTTGCACAAATCTTACCAAATCTTTTTTAAGGAAACAAAGCAGAGGAATTAAAAGCAAAATCAGTTGAAAAAAGTTAAGTAATTTGTGACTGGGAGCAATACAAGCTACAAGACTGGTCTCAAACAAAAACAACTAAATTCCAGGTTGAATTTTAAAAAGAAAAATACAATGAAAAAAGATAATGTAAATAGTTTTAGGCAACACTACTGAAATACATTACGGAAATATTACTAAAATCTGGCAGCCACGTCTTAAAGTTTTTTAAAGGAAGACCCTTTCTAATTAAGGGTAAAGAAGAATATCATATACCCTGTCTATATAATTTGATATCACAAATTCAAAGACAAGGAGATGTGTGGTAGGGTTTTTTTTTTGGTTTTGGTTATTGATTTAACAACCAAACATTAAGTATGTAGGTAACAATCTCATATAGAATTTTTAGACAACTATATTCTAAAGGACAGACATAACTCATTAGAAACAGGATACATATAAATTAATAATAGTTCCATTATGAAAACTATGCAGTATTTATCTACCTGGGTCAAAACTGAAAGTTACAATTAATCAAAATTAAAGTGGGGGCTTATTTTTTTACAATCTGGCTTCCTCTGGCAAATATTTGCTTCATTTTCTGCCTACCCAGTTGGCAACCTTATAAATGTTCAAATAAATGAAAGAATAAAATTTTGGGAGGGTGCCCAATTTTAAAGAGCAGCCTTTGAAAGATAGGCTATTTATATGAGTAAGCTTAACTGGCAAATACTTGGTCTGGTGTTTCTCCTAATTATGTTACCTTGAAGAATTCAATTCAATGTGATTTCTTTGTTTATTTAAGAAAATATACCCTTACGAATACAGCATTGTATTATTTTTAATTTTTTTTTATTCTAGTTTTTGCATAAACTTTAGGAATACAGTATATATCTATATTCTGTATATTGTCTGACTAAAAGTCCAATGCAACTTTCTGATCACAGAAAACGAAGCGCAAGATCTATTACACAGACAAAAGCCAGGAAAAGCACCAGGGCCAGACAAGATAACTCCTTCTTGCTTAAAATCTGTGATGACCAATTGGCCTCCATCTTCACCCGAATCTTCAATAAATCACTAGAGATGTGCTATGTTCCTTCCTGCTTCAAATGCTCTACCATCATCCCAGTGCCAAAGAAGCCCTCCATCAAGGAACTGAATGACTACAGACCAGTTGCTCTAACATCTGTAGTTATGAAAATCTTTGAAAGGCTTGTGCTGTCCCATCTGAAAACCATCATGGATCCGCTGTTAGATCCCATGCAGTTTGCATACTGAACAAATAGATCAACAGATGATGCTGTTAACATGGCTCTGCATTACATCCTACAACACCTTGAATCTCCAAATACCTATGCAAGGGTCCTCTTTGTAGACTTCAGTTCAGCATTCAATACCATCATTCCAGACACTCTTCTAAGTAAATTAAACCAACTAGCGGTATCTGAACACATTTGTAAGTGGATGATAAGCTTCCTAACAGACAGGAAGCAGCAGGTGAAGCTAGGCAGAATCACATCTGATACCTGTACAATCAGCACAGGGGGCCTCCAAGGCTGTGTGCTTTCTCCACTTCTCTTCTCCCTATATACCAATGACTGCATCTCAAATGATCCATCTGTTAAAATACTGAAGTTTGCTGATGACACAACAGTGATTGGTCTCATTCAAGACAACAATGAATCTGCATACAAACAGGAGGTTATACAACTTGTCTCGTGGTGTAACTGGAACAATCTGGAACTGAACACACTCAAAACTGTAGAAATGGTGGAAGAAGAAACCCTCCCATACTACTACCTCTTACAATACTAAACACAGTATCAATAGTAGAGACCTCCCAAATTTCTAGGTTCTACTATATCATATGACCTAAAATGGACACCTAACATCAAAAACCTCATCAAAAAAGCACAACAAAGAATGTTCTTTCTGCACCAACTCACAAAGCTCAAACTGCCCAAGGAGCTTCTGATACAGTTCTACAGAGGAATTATTGACTCTATCATCTACACCTCTATAACTATCTGATTTGATTCTGCAACCCAACAGGACAGACACAGATTTCAGTGGATAATTAGGACTGCAGAAAAAACAATTACTACCAACCTGCCTTCAATCGAGGACTTGTATACTGCATGAGTCAAAAAGAGGGCTGTGAAAATATTTACAGACCCCTCACATCCCGGACATAAACTGATTCAACTCCTTCCCTCAAAACAATGCTATAGAGCACTGCACACCAGAACAACTAGACACAAGAACAGTTTTTTCCCGAAAACCATCACTCTGCTAAACAAATAATTCCCTCAACACTGTTCAACTATTACAAAGTCTGCACTACTATTACTGTTAACCTTCTCATCACTCCTTATCATCCATCCCCTCCCACTTGTGATTGTAGGACAGTAACTTTGTCGCTTGTATCCTTACAATTTATATTGACTGTTTCCTAGTATGATTTGATTGCTGATTGTACCCTATGACTATAATTAAGTGTTGTACATTATGATTCTTGATTATTAATGAATGTATCTTTTCTTTTATGGATACTGAGAATATTTACACCAAGACAAATTCCTTGTGTGTCCAATCACACTTGGCCAATAAAGTATTCTATTCTATTGATTTATTTTCTATTTTCTTACAATATATATTCCACTTATATCAACACATACAAATAGCTAATTCAATATATATCATATACTTCCAAAACTTACAAAAATTAATGTTGACTAACAAAAGTTTTACTTAGTGATGATTTTAATAATGTATGCCATTATACAATTATTTATAGAACAAACAAAGCACTATTTTATAAAACTTAATTCATGTCAACAACAATAATCTGGGGAAGAGGGCACTGTTTATACTTACCTGTGATCCAGAAATAAAAATTTCCATTCCAAACTGTGTCTTGAAGTGAATTCCTCTAAAGATTCTTCAACTATGCACATTTCCTATATTAGAATTAAATTCTGTTAAATGGTTACTCTATATGGTTTATTAGTTTTAATTGATGAAATATATTTTTATTTGGGGAGAGCTTTATGGTTTTTGAAAAGAAGACTAAATGTTATGGGTCATTGTTATATGTTAGATATTGCTGGCAATAAAGACTCAAGAAGAACAAAAGAGGAAATTCCATTGTGAAGTGGAAAATAGTCTAGGTTTGCATATTGTTTACAACATGCCAGATATGCTTAACAGAAGCACTTACATCCCCTCCCCCAACAACTTAACAGACACTGTACATTAGAAGATAAGTGTGGACACAATCCCTTTTCTTTTATGGAATACAACTGAACTTAGCTAAAATTAAAAGAGTTGTCTGAATGCATGAAAAATGTCTTACTGTACATTACAACCAAATAAAAAATATTATCCAATAGGAGTCTTATTCCTTAATAATTAGATCCTGTGCTTTGGCCTAATTAAAGTTTTGCATTAAAAAAACCTAACACATTTTTTTTGCAGACTTGATCATAGTCAAAACTAATTTCTGTTTTTGCCTATACATGCAAAAATAAATATTGGACAAAAGACTTAATTAGTTGCAGTGACATATATAAGAAGAAACTAATCTCCAACAGAAAAATCCAAACAATGTTCACAATTTGATTGGAAATAGTATCTGCAGATAATAACTTGATTTATGTTAACACTTTCCATATTTATACGTATTTCCATTCAGGAGTATATATATCACCTTTCCCTGATTAGGTTTTCTGTAGGGAGGCTGGTACTACAACTTCTAGAATTCCTAGCCAGTAACATTAACATAATTTTCAAAATGTTGTCACATCTTTCAGGCTGCTTTAATGAAAGGAAGATGTGCTGAGCTAATTCTCTCATTTAAAATTCTCTGGAGTATTTCTTCTCAATCATTTCCAAGGCATGCACAATCCTAGATATCAGTAGGACCGCTATTATTGGTAAGAGTCTAAGACAGACTTGCCTTTAAGAACTGAGGGGTGGCCAGCCGAACAGTAGCAACAAAGCAGATTTGTTTTCCTTGTGGTGTTCCGTAACCCCTAGGAACAGCATCTTCAGAGCTGTGACAGTCAGATAGAGGCACTGGGTAAGAAAATTAGAAGGCAAAGCGTTATGCCTTTCTGGCAAATGTGCTTCAGCTAACTCTTTTATACATATAAAATGTACTAATATGGAAAAATCCCACATCGTTATATCTGAATGTACTTTTTCTGGCTGAATGTACTTTTCTGGAAATCAAGGCCATGTGGTAAGGTAGTAAATGCTCCATGTTTTCTAATGTGGACAGGAAAGGTGAGATTCAGATGTGAAAATAAGTCAGCTGAGTCAGAATAATAGTGTAATTGGGAAGGGGCTTATTTGCTATTGTAGAGTTGTAATTGCAGGAATGTTCCTATCGGATGGCAAACCTCAGGTAATGAATGTTTATCAAGCAAGTACAACTCAGGCAAACAAAATCACTAATGCAAAGAAGGATTAGAGAGAGGAAGTAAATATATGTTAGACTTTAACTAGAGATAATTAGTTGTGTTAATTACTATGCTAAACAGTAACAAAAGCTGAGCAGAAACTAAAGTTAACTAATGTTAGAGGATTACTAAAAATGTGTATAAATGTAAGACTAGGCTCCAATAAAGTTCATCATGATTCAGTTGATCATGATCAAACACCTCGACTGCCTCGTCATTACAACAAGTGGCGCCTGAACAGGGACCCTCTTACTTCATCCGGCAAGGATTTGGTGCACCTTCAACCCATTGTGGTTTCTCAACCTTTTGGTTTCTGTAAGTATGGGGTCTTCGCTTTCTGGGGAACAAAGGAAGCATGTAGATGAATTAGGCTATTTGTTGAAGAAAAATAATACTCAGGTACCAGACAAAAATCTCTTAAGGCTGGTCCAGGAGATTGCAGCTCAGTGCTTATGGTATCCAAAAGAGGGGTCTTTAAAATTAACTGATTGGGAACGTATAGGGAATACATTGCACACTGAACCTAGAGCAGAAATAGAAGTTTTGCAGGTGTGGCATTTATGTAGATATGCAATTAAAAAATTTGGTCACAATGAACTTTCTCTTTTAACACCTCCACCTTCACCTTATACTAATGTTGTCATTTGTCCCCCTTTTTCACCTGAATATATGTCTTCAATTCTCTCAGCTTCTGCAGATACAGGGCAAAAGCCTCCTGACTCTATTGTTCAGTCTTCTTTTCAGAAAATGGTTGAGGCTTGTGAAAAAGATGCCTCTGTCTAGGAACAGAACTTGCAGAATTAGTGTCTGTTTGTCCAGTACAATATCATCCTGGTCAGGGGCCACAGCTTGGACTGCAAGTAGCAGAATGGGAGGGTCTGCCTTATCAGAGTGGTTATACAATGATTCCTGAAGATGGGAAGCAAATATTACTTGACTTCTTCAGCAGTCTATCTCACTCCTCCCTAGCCACAGCCAGTAGCGCTGGGATCAATTTAATCACTCAAGAGGAAATTGAATTTAAATTTCTTTTAGAAGTTAAAATAGTTCCATCTCAATTTAAAGGTTTTCTTCCTTCAGGATTAGTTGGCATAATTTTGCCTCGTTCTTCTGCACACAAAAAGAGCTGTTTTGTTGTGCCTGGTGTAATAGATTCAGATTACACTGGTATTCTCATGATTCAGATTTGGGTGAATCTTCCTCAAGTTCTTCCTTGTAATTCTTCTGTTGTTCAATTGTTTCTTCTTCTATATGAAAATCCATATCCTGGTATAGGTAATCGTGTGGATGCAGGATTTGGATCAACTTTTTTATCTGTAGGCTTATTTCATCAGCTGAACTTCTCTCTTCCTAAATAAACAACCATTCCAAGGGTTATTGGATACTGGAGCAGATGTTACTGTCATCTCTTTACATTGGCCAATACAGTGGCAAAAACGACAGTTTCTTCATTGTGGGGAATAGGAGGTTCTACAGCGGCTTGGCAGAATGTTCAAGAAATTAATGTTACAACATCTGCTGGTAAGTCTTTTCCTACAACCATACATTCTAGATATTCATACTAATATTTGGAGCCATGATATCCTTTCTCTTCTTAATGCTCATTTGATTCTTGATGATGGCTCTTCCTCTTAAATGGTTCTGTTCTAAGCAGGTTTGGGTGGAACAATGACCATTATCAAGGGAAAAACTTGCTGCTTTACAACAATTGGTTCAAGAACAATTGGCTGCTGGTCATATAGAACTTTCTACTAGTCTTTGGAATACTCCTGTTTTTGTTATAAAAAAGAAAAATGGGAAATGGCATTTCCTTCATGATTTAAGAGAAGTTTTTAATAATAGCATGCCCACAAAACGATATCATTGGTGAGTGTTGCCTCAGGGAATGCTTAATTCCCCTACACTTTGTCAATATTTTGTGGATAATGCTCTTCAACCCTTTAGGAATAAGTTTCCTTCCTATTTAGTCTATCATTATATGGATGATATATTGATAGCAGCCCCAGATTTTGATGAATCTAAATTGTTAAAGGAGTTAATGGATATTGTGGCACAACAGGGATTGTATATAGCCTCAGACAAAATTCAAAAGGTAGAACCTTATACCTACTTAGGACATAGAATGTTGCATAATTGCTCCATTCCAATTCTTCCTGAATTACAAGTCCAGAAATCATATACCTTAGTACAATGGCAAAAATTACTTGGCATTATTAATTGGGCGTGCTCATTCTTCTACATTACAACTGGTGATATGTTGCCTTTATTTCTGTCTTTGAAGGGGGCACAAGCACCAGGAGATCTAGTTGTATTAACTGATCTTCAAAGAACATGTCTTCAAGAAATATTGAATAAGTTTAAGCATCAATATGTGGACAGGATAACATCCTTAACAATAGGACTTTGTTTAGCTATTCTTCCTACTGCACCCTTACCCACAGGATGTCTTTATTCTAATGTCTCTCCACAAGCAGTCAACATTCATGAATGAATTAATTTGTCTGCTACTCCGCCTAGAAACATTTATCCTTATCAAGTCAGCATTAGAGGATTTGATTATTAAAGGTCGTAAATAAGCCTCACATCTTACAGGACGAGGATCTCATTAGTATAGCTTTCACTCGTACAAAAGTTGAACATGAGCATTTGATGATGATTTCAGAATCATATCAGATAGCCTTTTCTCAATATGTGGGAAACTTATTATATTCTTTACCCAAGGATCCTAGAATAGTGGTTACTACTACTTTAAATCTGGCCTTTTCTTCCATTTTTGTGCAAAATCCTATTTCTAAAGCTCTTACAAGTTTTTACTGATGGCTCACCAACAAGGGGTGTGGTCGTCTGGCAGATTCAACAACAATGGTATTCTAAATTTACTGCCACGCAGACTTCAGCCCAACATGCTGAGCTGGCTGCTGTTATTTTAGCTTTACAGTTGTTCAATGACCAACCTATTAACTTGATTGTTGATACTCAATATGTGTATTTAACTATGCAATCTCTTCTCTTTCCTTATTGTGCTCTCTCTTTGGATAAGAATTTGTTATCCTTGTTTTTATCTTTAAAGAATAGTTTGGAAACTCGCTTGTATTCCTTGTATGTAGAACACATTCAGAGTCATACTCCCTTTACTAATGCCTTGACTGAAGGAAATCAGAAGGCAGATGAATCCTTAAAGGATATTGCGTCTTTGTTTGTTGATCCTGTTGATAGCCATTCCTATTTTCATCAAAATGCTAAATCGTTTGCAAAGCAATTTAAAATTTCATTATCTCAAGCCCGGGATATTGTCCGTGCTTGTCCAGCTTGTCAGAAACTGGCAGTTCCCTTTCCAGTGGGTGTCAACCCACAAGGAACTCAAGCTAATCAAATTTGGCAAATGGATGTAACTCAATTTTCAACCTTTAAGCCATACTGTTATCTTCACACGTCTATTGACACTCATTCACATTTCCTTTGGGTTACTCCTTTAAAACATGAATGTACTTCAGATGTTATTTCTCATTGCCTATCCTCTTTTGCTGTAATGGGTCGGCCTTCTCAGTTGAAAACTGATAATGGCCTAGCTTATATTAGTAAGGAATTTCAAACCTTTTGTCAGAAATGGAATATTACTTTAGTGCACGGAATTCCTTACAACTCTCAGGGTCAAGCTATAGTTGAGCGAGCTCATCGTACTTTTAAGGCATTGCTTCAGATACAATTACAAACTGAGTCTGGCCCTTACCATCTGCGAAAGATTCAAAATCTCCTTGCTGTAGCATTATATACTTGGAATTATTTAACCTTTTTAGATTCTCTTGCAGATTCACCTGTTAATTTGCATTTTCGAACTACTGAATCTTTAGCAAGGCCTTTGGTAAAGTAGCGCCAAGCTCCAGATCCAACCTGGAAAGGCCCTACATCGCTGATCACCTGGGGTTGTGGTTACGCTGCCATGGAAGATCCTTCTACTGGACAAGCAGTGTGAGTTCCAGCGTGCTGTGTTCATCCATATCATGGCATGGCATCAGGGCCTTCACAACCTGATTCCAGATTTCAATCTTCATCTGAACACAGAAGTCCAGCTTCCAAGGTTGAAGCACCCGCAACCCATCACTTGGGGCCAGGTTAAATCTACTACATATCAAGCTCAACAACAACTGCAACAGGCCTCATTACCTCAGACTCCTGAAAATCTTGTTGCTGCTGTTTTTGCTATTATTACTGCTAATTCTGTTACAATTTTATTTTGTATTTTCTTGTTTATGGTTAATGGTGTTTCTGCTCAAAATGACACTTCTGTGGTTCATCTTAACCCTAATTTGTGGGTTCGTCATGCACAATATATGTTTATGACCCATGGCACAAATATTACTTTATACTATGAGCCCCCAATGGCATTTGGTCAAATTTCTTTTACCCCTAACTTGATCATGTCTTCTACATTTATTGTCTCACAACTACAATCTATTTCACACTCCTGGCTACTTTCTAAACCCACTATGCAATTGAATTCTGTCCATTGGCGTTACTTGAAAGTTAGTCAATTTACAAGGGGTCTGTGTTTCTGTTGTCACGCTAAACACACTTGGCTTCATCACTGGTCTGATTATGATGCTGCCCAGCACATATTAAAAAAGCAGGGGAATTATAGTTATTGTTCTAACTACTATTGGTTGTCAGGTACCTTTAATTTTTCTTTGTATGGACTTAATATAGCTCCTGATATGTATCCTGACAATTTTCCTATTTTTAATGCCTCTGATCAATCTAATACAGGATCAATATGCGCTGGTTAGCAGCTTAAGGATCCTATTATGTGATTCGTTTTTGATAAATATGCTACCAATGTTCATCCTCAGAATTTTTCATTCTTTGAATAAAACTATTGAGGATGAGCTTGCCAATTTACAATCATACATTCAAAATAATATCCATGCTCAGTATTCACCTTTTGAGTGGCTAACCAATTAGCTCCCTGATTGGTCTCGGCTCAGACAGTTTTTCTTTTATGCTATAATTATTATTATTGTATTAATTGTAACCTGTTGTTTTATTCAATGTATTCTAAATTTATTTGCATTGTTTTGTACTGCTTTCCTCTCTCTTAATCCTCTACAATTGAGATACATTCATAAATCTTTGAATCCTCCATTTAAAATAAAAAACGAGGATATGTAGAGTTGTAATTGCAGGAATGTTCCTATCTGATGGCAAACCTCAGGTAATGAATGTTTATCAAGCAAATACAACTCAGGCAAACAAAATCATTAATGCAAAGAAGGATTAGAGAAGAAGTAAACATATGTTAGACTTTAACTAGAGATAATTAGTTGTGTTAATTACTATGCTAAACAGTAACGAAAGCTGAGCAGAAACTAAAGTTAACCAATGTTAGAGGATTACTAAAAATGTGTATAAATGTAAGACTAGACTCCAATAAAGTTCATCATGATTCAGTTGATCATGATCAAACACCTCGACTGCCTCGTCATTACAACAGCTATTCCAAAACACTATGAGATGAGCCTGTTTGGGTCATTTCTAAACTCCCTGTTTTGGTTGGGAGGTGTCATTTATTTCATATGTAATCCATAAAGTTCAGCATTCACTAACTTACCAATGACAAAGTTTTATTTCAACTTGCAACACATTTTAAGTTTTGAGGACTAACTGGAATGTTTCAGGAGATATGTAACTCAAAAATGCCTATGTCTTGCCTTTTAATATATTCTCTAGGAAGGACATATTTATAGACTTCTATCATGATGAGTAATTAGTCATAAACAGGAGAGCTATATTATCATCAGTGCATACTTGGATAGCAACCTCATCATAGTTCTTGTCCAAGATATTTTGAAATGTCCAAGCACAGCTTTTAAAATGAGCAAGCCATTCTCTTACCAATTTAAAATTAGTAAGCCACTATTTTATCAATTAATACTAATACAACGTAATTAGATAAAGATTATAATTTTTGTGTAAAGAATAAACAAAAATCAATAAAAATGTCAATAAATCAACCTGTTGGTGCCAATTACATTGATATTTTTAACATCTTAAAGATAAAATTTCTCTCAAGTTGAACTTGACTTCTGATATTCAGCATAATGACATGTACATCTTGTTTTCTCAAGAACAGTACAGAAGTGTTTGCCTTATTCTGGGATGTTTTTTTAACTTGCCAATCTTGCCTACCGCCCTGATATTAATGATTTCCAGTCCTAGTATTGACCACTTATCCAACCTGGCTATTTGAAATCAGATACATCCTGTCACTACTATACCTTTGGTGCATTTTTAATAAATAAATGAATGGAAGATAAACAATAATTACATGAAAGCAATTCAACGAGAAGTATTATACCTGAGGTCCTGTTACTTGGGGTTTTTCAATTACTGTATGTTTATTGGGCAATATAACATTGATGTAAAGAAAGGAGAAAAGTTGTAGCATGGAGAAATGTACTTTTCTCATAAAGTGGGAATGGAAGATAAAGATTTCTTATAGAAAGATGCCAGTAATTTTAAAATGGTTAATTGTGCATTCTAGATCAGAAGACAGAGAACACATGATTTCTGAGAAGAAAAATAATGAAAGAAAAGAAAAACTTTGTATAAAAGATAAATATGATGGCTAGACTTTGCTGTGAATGCTTACTTTTGTTGCTGTAGAAGAATGAGTTTTTACTGATCTGCTGATTAAATTATATAAATATGACAGATTCAAAAAACTAAACACAACAAAAGTGCTCCCCCAAACAAGATAAATTAATGTGTTATTATGAGGAATTGCTCATTTTTCCTGCATTTAAAATATTATGGCTAAAAGAATGTTAGATGTCTGAAGAAGATGAAAGAAATATGTCCTTAAGGAACAACATATGGACAGCATATAGAAAATACTGTTAGATTAAAGAAGATCATGTGGCCAATGGACTATCTGTTTTGATCTGAAGTGTGAGTTCCAGTCATAACCATATGCATTTAGAATTAATTCCTATAAAGCTCAATATTTTTGCTTCCTTAGCAAAACTAGGAATTTCAGTCTGAACTATGAAATGCTAATTGCATTTTATAAAATATTCCTTGTTGTGCCAGTAATGTTAATGCTGAGCTTTGAAACATTTTAATCCAAGCACTGAATATCAGCAAGTCTTCTTTTTTAATAACTTTTAAGTATTTTTAAACATTTTAAAATAGTTTATTTTTAGAATTATATTTCCCCATGAAAATGTGGTCATAATTTCTTCCTATAGAACTGAAAAGTTCTTACCATGATTGTAAGATAGAAAATTCCCTACAAATTTTATGTATTCATATGTTGGAAAATCCTTTGGATTCAGACTTCCTCGCAGAAGATGGCAGTAAAATTCTAAATCTTCATTACCTAAAGTTTACATAAAATACTACAAGGCATTAGTTAAATAATCATTATTTGTTAATTATATAGTTTCTTGAGAGTTATATAATTACACAAAAGGAAAACCCCCAATGAATTCAGCGATGCACAAGATTCATATCTCAACATTTTGATGAAGCTTTGCATGAATCTAGGTTGTTCAGAATTATAAATAGATATTTCTCATGCATATTTAAATCAAGGATTGAGATTAACATTTTCCCATTATTCAGTACCATTCTATAAAATAAATCACATAGACTTAAAGAAATTGAAAAGCAATGGAATGTAAATGGCATTTCCTTTTTCTTTACAATGTCTTATTTTCAAAAGTAAAAAAGATAAATTTTAAAATCTACACTTGTTATTGTGAAACCTTTATCTATTTCCCATATAATCTTTTTCTTATAATGTTTTGTTTAAAAAATCATTTGTACTAAAGAAACATAAATTTTGAGACTCTATCAACAGTCCTATTAAAGGAATTCAATATGTAATCATTAAGTATTTAATATTTAATTCAATATGTAATCATATGAAAGTATTTTAGTTATATGAACATATCTAATTTCTGATGACAGTAATAATTTTTCTTCACTAAGATTTCATACAATTAATTTATTGAGATCAATTCCATTTTAAGGTATAATAATTGTGTTAAACTGTACAGGTGAATATTGCCTACAGATATCTTTAACTTGAAAATTAAAATTGTACTCCTTCATCTACTGTCCTTTTTAACTATGCATTGATCGCATAACTCAAAAAGTTATTTACAAACTTTTTTAATCACTCACATTTTAGATAATCCGATGAAATAGTATCCATTAGAAGCATGTGAGATGATAATATTTTATAAATATCTGAATGTTCTTGTTCAGGGAGGAATTTTAACAAATTTTGATCCATGACTTCAGACTGTAAAATGACAAAACTGTATTAAAATGAAAGATAGAAAATAGGCATCCCATTCTTTGCAATCATTTTGAAAGTATTAAAATTTTAATTTTTACATCAAATCTGCTTGTATGCCTATTATTTTATCCTATATATAGGCAGTATAATTTGATTTCATGATCAAGGTGATTGTCTCCCTAAATTTCAGGAATGATGAAACTGTTCTGAATCTGGTTAATATTGACAGCATACTTCCAAGTCCATCTCTTATACATTTGCCTGTATCCAATCTTCTCACATCTCACCTGTTCTCCAAAACTCCTTAACAACTCCAGAAAACTTCATTATCACTCTGGGATATAATTCATGTGTGCATGGAAACTTTGAAGTAGCATCTCCTTACTTATTCTGGGCTGTAAGTTCCTTCTTACTTTTACTTTTCCTGTATAGAAAAGTAATGGGAGAAGGCACAGCCAAGAGATAATTTATATAACTTATTTGATACATTGGCACACCAAGTCTTCCTTTGTTTTTCACTGAATCAAAGTCAAAGAAATTATGTTTTTGTTAGGTTACCTCAGGATTTTTCTGTCATGTTGGACTTTAGCTTTCCTGAGACAAGCTTAACAAGTCCGGGCAACTCTACTGTATTTATCCTTGCCTTATTTTTTATTTTATACTCTTTTAAGTCTTATCTCTCGATTTCCTGTGTAATCATATTGGTTTTCCGGTTTCTCATCTACTTGGAATAGTCTGTGCCTTCAGTAATTTAATTGTCAGAATTTCTGATCTCAGCTTCTCTTCTTCATCACATTTTTAACTCTTAGTATAGAATGTTCAGTTTTTCCAAATCTTTGCATACAAACCCTCAGCTGTCACATTCCTTTCTAACAACAGTTGCATAATGTCGCCTCTTTTCAAGGGCTTCCAAATTTGGGTTGCAAAATTCTACATAACCACAAGAGGACAGCAAAGATATTTAATCAGAATTACGACATTCTGATGCAAGTTCCATCTCTTTTACATGAATCATGACACTGCACGGATAAAGAGCAAATTTCTGTCCAAGATTTCATTTACTAGTTTTTTTTAAATTGGTTAATGTAAATTTCATGATGATGAGTATTTATGGCTTTTTAAAGAGTACCTTTGAGAGTGTTAGAGCAGGGTAAGTAAGATACAAAATGAATGTATTTGAACCACTCACCGGCAAATGTCCAAGAAGAGGTGTGATGCTATCAGAAACATACATGATGCTTCCATCAGTGGTGACTGCTATAATAAACCCATCCAGTGCCTATGGGGAAAAAGTATGTTCATTCTCTTAAAGGAGGTAGAAAAATTATGCTTGTGTTGCTATTGAGAGATGCAACCAAGAAGTTACAAAAGACTCTGTATATGGCATAGAAATCCGATATGTGAATTCCAGAAACTATGAAGAAGCAGAGATTTTGGGCAGAGTTTATGAAATTATCAAAAATACATGCAAACTATATGCAGCCTGTACACCAGGCTTGTCCAACCCGCGGCCCACGGGCCGCATGCGGCCCAGGTCGCCTCATAATGCAGCCCAGTGCCCACCTCAACCTTCGTGCCAGAGCCAGTGAGGACGAGGAGAGGCAGGCGTGACGCGGGGTGAGGCGAGCGCCAGGCCAAGCAGCAAGAGAAAAGGCGGGCGCCGTCAGAGCGCCACCTCCTGCTGTTGCCGCCGCCGGCACCGCCGCCGCTTCTGCCCCCGCCGCCGCTTCTGCCCCCGCTGTCGCTGCTGCCCCCGCTTCTTCCCCCGCCACCGCTGCCCCCGCTGCTTCTGCCCCTGCCGCCACTTCTTTCCCCGCCACCGCTGCCGCTTCTGCCCCCGCCGCCGCTTCTGCCCCCACCACCGCTTCAGCCCTCGCCGTTGCTGCCGCCCCTGCCCCCGCTTCTTTCCCTGCCACCGCTGCTGCTTCTGCCCCCACCGTCACTGCCACCCCCGCCGCTTCTTCCCCGCCGCTGCCGCCGCTTCTGCCCCTGCTGCCGCTTCTGCCCCCGCTGCTGCCACTTCTTCCACCGCCACTGCTTCTGCCCCCGCTGCCGCTTCAGCCCCGCCACCGCTTCTGCCCCCACCGTCACTGCCGCCCCGCTGCCACTTCTTTCCCCACCACCGCTGCTGCTTCTGCCCGCGCCGCTTCTGCCCCTGCCACCGCTTCTGCCCGCCGCTTCTTCCCCGCCACCACTGCTGCTTCTGCCCCTGCTGCCGCTGCCCCCGCAGGGCGGCAGCAGCGGTGGCGGGGAAGAAGCGGCGGCGGCGGCAGAAGCGGCGGGGGCAGAAGCAGCAGCGGTGGCGGGGGCAGAAGCGGCGGCAAGGGCAGAAGCAGCGGCAGTGGCAGCGGCGGCAGCGGCAGAAGCAGCAGCGGTGGCGGGGGAAGGCTTCTGCCCCCACCGCTGCTGCTGCTGCTTCTGCCTTCCAGTCCTGCCTCATCCAGCCGGGCCATTTGCAGGAGAGGTAGGCGTGAGGCAGGCGAGCTCCCCCTGCAAAATTTGGCCGGCAAATAAACTGTGATAAAAAAACTGTGATAAAAAACTGTGATAAAAAACAAATAATGTTTAATAAATAATTAATAATAAAAACATCTCACTAACTTCATTTCCAAATAAATTTAATATGTGAACTATCTTTTCTATGGTTTTTTGGATGATCAGGTATCGTTAGTGTTATTTTATTTTATGTGCGGCCCAAACCAAATTTTCATCTTCTAATGTGGCCCAGGGAAGGTGAAAGGTTGGACACCCCTGCTGTACACAATTTATATGCAAACCTGGATTATAAACAGCCTACTCCTTCAAGCTAAAATGTGAGTGCTTTAGAGCATTTATTTATTCCTACTTGTTCCAAAAGGTTTATATAACATATAGGTATCCTATAAATAGCCAATATGGTCATGAATTATGAGTGCATTGTGGCAGAAATTTCCTTCCCGGTTGCCATCAAAACCCAAGGACTACGTGTAGTTTATATTTTGTTTTCTCTTCTTGGCGATCATTTTATATAATTACTTGGCATGCATAGATAATGGCTTTTTAGTTATTTTTCTTTTACAGAGACCCATCAATAACTATAGTTATAGATTGAAATATCCATCTTATAAAATACCATCAGATTTCTTCAATTAAATATTCCAAAACTGGAAATATTCCAGATATGCTGATCAATTCATAAGCCACTGATAACTCTGGGAGTTGAAGGGACATTTTATTTAGAAAACCAGTTTTGTAAAAATTGCAGTTTTTACCTCCAACATCAGTTGAGTGAATTCTTCATTGCTGAGAAAAGAGGGCTTCCATTCCTGTTGAATATCACAAAGTTCTGTCTGCACTGAAAATTCTAAACAAATTAAAATATCTTATTATAAATCTACTAATGACTAGGTCACAGCACAACTGCTATAAGATTTTTTTAAACAAGTTTATCTTGATTTCTATAAGGGATATACAAAGATAAGGATTTTTAGTTTGATTGCAGAATGATTAATTTGCAAAATGTATCTTCTCTTTAAAATGGCCCTTAGTTTCCACAATATACAAGTTTAACTTTTAACATACAAAGTCTCCTTCTTTCTTTACTTGCCCTTAAAGGAGGAAATCACACAGAGTAATCTTTGTTCTATTTCATAACCCTTTCATGCTTAAAGTTTGTTATAGTGACAAAAACTTTCTTAAATTCAATTCTGGATGAATTGAATATTAGCCCTGCAACACATGGGTAATATTTTAGGATATTGCTTTGCATTTCAATTATTTCATTTTGATTATTTTATCTTGATCCTGTTATAATTGTTGTGTACTGGGTATCTTTATACACATTAAATATATAACATAGCTAAGTACACATATTTTAAAAGACACATGGAAAAGCTATATCTCCCAAAGAACTATATCTCCCAAAGAATGATCGATCTACCTATCTACTATCTATCTATCTATCTATCTATCTATCTATCTATCTATCTATCTATCTATCTATCTATCTATCTATCTATCTACAGCTGTACCTTTCCAAAGAAATGGAAGAAATACTTCCATTTACATATTATTTGTTTTTAAAAATATATTGTCTCCTTTCATTTTAAAGGATCCCTGGAATGTAATTACTGTAAATGTAAAATAATTATAATTAATAATTCATATTTTGGCTTTATATGAAAGCCATCTATTTCCAAGATGATGACTACACACAGCATGTTTTGCACTTATCAGATTCCCTACACATCCTGATATTTTCATTAATTAAGTATAATTAGTTTAACTAACTGGGAGATTACTATATGGGGCTATAAACTTCCACTCCCACTGTCACTGCTATTTTCATTAATGTTTCTGGCCTCCACCAAGTGCCAAAGGTATTTTCGGAATCTTTTTTAAAAACAGTGTACATTATGAGTGCATTTTGCCTGCTCTTTCCTTTGTGTGCTTTGTGTTAGTTGCTTTGTTTGGCTTATTTGAGAAATAGTGGTATAAATTTTAAGTTTATGTTAAGGATCTACAATTAATTTATATCCGCTCAAAAAAGTCTAATAAATAGAATCAGACTATAGATAACTTTGTTCTAGACATACATAAAACAGCATATTATTATAGCTAAAAGTTTTGATTTATAAGCAAAGGTACACAAGAGTAGAAACTTTTCCTATGTTTGTACTGTGTTTATAAGCACATAACACATAAAATAACCAACTATTACTACTAAAGTATGTGTGTTGAGATGGCATGCTGATTAAATGTACAAATAATTGTCAAGTTACAACCATTTCATTTAACAATTGTTTGACAGCACTAAAAATGTGACTTACAACTGGTCTTTGCACTCATGATGCTGTTACACACACCCTTGAGGTCTTGTCATCAAAATTTGGTATCTGGTAACCAACCTACATGTATCATCACATGACTGCCATTTGCCCACTTCCCAGAGGGTCTTCTGACAAGCAAAGTCAATACAGAAACTGGATTTGATTTAACAACCATGAGGTCCATTTAATGACCATGGCAAAAAAGGTAGTAAAATCGGGTGTGATTTATAATGGCATCATTTAGCAACAGATGTTGCAATGAAAGTTATAGTTGTAAGTTGAGAAATATTTAAATGTGGAATGATGTCACCAAGTTGCCTTATAGAATTGGAAGCTAGAGGGAAAAATAGTGAATTCAAAGAGTGTTTGATGTTGTGGACTTCCAATTTCAAATCTATCTTTCCAAAATGTCTTCTAGGAAATAATGGTTCTGTTATTTTCAGTAACAATTAAGGCAGTCATTTCATGAGACCAGCTATGACTCTTTCAAAATTACCACATCCATATCTGTTTAAATTCTTAATTTCTGGCAAATTGGCTAAACTGGGGCTTATTAAAATATGTTTCTTAAACAATTTAAATAATAGAACTATTGTAAAATGTTTAAAATTTGACCCATCTTAAGTTTTAGATACGCTGATGTTAACAAAGTGTTTCAAAGCAGAGCAGTTAGAAACTGAAAGATCCCAAAATGATTTGAAAGGAAAATTGTTCCTTTCAGCTAAATAACAACCTGATGAAATAAATGCTTTGCATTTGACTTAATTACAAAGCAATGAATATTAAGACAACTCAATGGAATAATTGTTAATTTTAAAGATAACACAAGAATTACCATTATGTTTCTGGAGAAAGCCAATGACTTTTTCAAGAACTGTAGTTTTGTCCATTTTACATGTATTTCCTGGAAGCATTGAGCTGAGCTCCTTAATGAGAACATTGAACTGGTCACGTCTCTTCTTTTCAGACTTATTACGTGAAGCCCTATGAACAGAATGAAATTGTTAGTAGACACACGACATGGAATCACTCGTGTTTATTTACTACTGCAATCTGTTCTTAAGAAAATTAATTCTTTACATTAGAATGAAACAAACTGAAAGACAACAAAGAGCTAAGAGAACAAAATTGTTTTGGCTATAAGTATACCCTAGTGTTGTAAATTCAAATTCCTAAAACTAATATATATGAAGGAAAGAATCCCGCATTTCTCACATTCCCATGTTCAAGGCAAAAATGCAAAAAAGAATGGCACAAAACAAAACAATTATGGCAATTCTACTACTTTTTAGTATTACCAGTTTTCTTCTCTTCTTGCTGTTTTTCTTCTAAAATAAAATAAAAACTATGTTAAACTTATAAATATATTTCCCAAAAAACCTGGCTATTTACCTCTTTGCCCTGTCTTTCTCATCCTCATCCATCAGATTGTCTGAACAGCGTTTTCTGTTGATAGAATTAAAAATAATTTTAATATGTAATTTCATTAGATTTCTTTTATACTTATGTTTCAAACAAAATCAATGTGCCATAACTTAATTTATTGTTACACTATATTTAAGTCAGTAGCTCTAGGAATCATCAATCAGCACTCTGGCTTTCTTATTTCAGTCACATTACAACCTTTTCTGAACAATAATTTCCATCCATCCATCCATCCATCCATCCATGGTTATGGAAGAATGATCCAGAAATATCTTGATGCATATAGAATGCAACTTTTTCCCAAAGTACCAATACAAAAGCTACTTGCAAAATAGCATTACAGAAGTGACAACGTGCAGTATGAGACCTGGGGGAGGAATCAGCTCCTGCATATTCAACATAAGATGCAAGTCCCTATAATGTTTATGGCCTCATTTTGGAAGTGATTTGCCATTGCCTTCTTCCTACAAATCAGAGAGTTACTGGCCTTAAATTACGCATTTGGCTTCAAGTTTAAGGTGAGACCAGAATTCATGCTCTTCCATTTTCCATCCAAGTGCCCTCAATCTCTATACCAAACTGGCTCTCCTATACAATTAAGACACCACAAAAAACATTAACACAGGTATAACTGTTTATTGGGATACTATGCTGTTTTCAAATAGATGAAAACAAGCAAATACATAAGATCTTACAATATCTAATAATTAACAATTTAGATATTCATAAATGGAAATTGGGGATTTGTCAACAATGCAAAAAAAACCCAAAGCACTCATTCATAATGCCTCAAGTCAGCTTCAAAATTTTCCTGGGCTCTCGGTTACATCCAAGCTAAATATGCCATCAGAGATTCACAAAATGATTTCACTATTGCCATCCCAACAATCCAATATATATACCTATAGATAGTCCTCGACTTAAAAGTGACTTATGGCTGTTTTTCACACTTACAACTATTGCAGCATCCCCATGGTAATGTGGTTAAAATCTGGATGCTTGGCAACTGACTCATATTTACGGTTGCAGTGTCCTAGGATGATGTTTTTTGACCGTCTGAGAAGTAAAGCCACTGGGAAGCCAAATTTACTTAACAGCTGTGTTACAACTTAATAATTGCGGTGATTCACTTAACAGATGTGGCAAGAAAGGCCTTAAAATGGGGCAAAATTCATTTAACAACTGTCTCACTTAGCAACATGAATTTTGGGCTCAACTGTGGTCATAAATCAAGGACTACCTGTATTTGTAACAATCCAAGCCAAATATAGTTTATATTTCTTTCTATCTAAGCTAGCATTAAATATATATCAACTTATTTCTGCATCATCTGTTATAATTAATTTCAGCCACTGTGTATTTTAGTAACACGTTTGTTTCCCAAGTGCTTGGTTTAACAACTTGTTTATCCCAGCCCTTGCCATGTAGTAGACTGCAGTCCACATGGAACAAATGTTTCTGTATTACTTCTTACATTCCCAAGACTTTGTTCATGTGGCAAAGAAAAATTACTTAACTAAACAAAACAACCATGTTTATATTTCCCACTGAAAGTTTAGGTACTACAGTTTTTTAAATATTAAGTGGCAATTATTATTCTCTGAATATTAGCTAGCAGTATATAAAGCAATTTATAATGTAGTACTTTCACAGTCAGTGATACCAATATATCACCTGGACAAACAAACAGATATTCTGATAAAAATCCTGTTTGTTATCCTTTTGCCAATGGCATTGGGAACTCTTAGAAGAAAGGAGTAATTAACTAGCCTTTTGATTAAAATCAAGTGTAGTAAATTTCCAAATTTGGGTCTTTGTTGTCTGGTTCAAATATTAGATCTCTAGTTCAGAAAAGACTTGCCTGTTTAATATTACTTTATATGTTTTTTTTAATTTCCAATTTTGTATAGCCTGCTGCTTTTCTCAAGGACATCTACTTCTGTAACTTTATTTTTAATAATACTGTATATATTTGTTAGTTGCAGATGCAAAAATTCTATATTTTAAGAGAATTAGAGAATTCTATATTCTCTTACAAATAATTAAAATATAAATAAAGCTGTGAAGTCAGTTTTGTGGAAAATGGAATAGTTTTCTTATCTTCTACTTAAGCTTTTACCGAAAAGAGAGTAGCAAATATTATAAACTGATATGAATAAAGATATTCATCAGTACACCTCAAAGTATGCCTATCCCCATCTAGCAATGCCAAACAACCTTCTGAACACAAGAGAAAAAGTAGGTCAGTTGGGCAACACTGTTCTTCTGATGCAATTGTAATGGCTGTTTTGCAGTCAACACTTCCTGAGTTCATTGCAGCAATGAAGAGACTATGAAGATTGTCTTAGATGATATAAAGGCTTTCATTAACACATGGTGCAGGTTTAGCTTTTACACTAACACAAAAACAAGAGTAACAGCTTGTGAAAAGGTTAAGAAATGGGTATAAAGCTTGATGAAAGCTCAGAATTTAAAGTATCTAGTATTCAGAAGGTAGATACATTTCATCTACCAAATTTCTTACTCATTATATTCATTTCCAAATAGCTATAGGAATATATACGAATATATAGGAACATATATAATCTATGATTTGAGATGTTTGATAAACAAGCATACGGACAAAGAACCAAGAACCTAATTTCACATGTATTGCAGAACATGGACATTCAAGAACATGCTATATCCAATACATACATTTTCCTCTTTAATTTTCATAAATTACAGGTAGCCTTCAAGTTATGACCACAGTTGGGACAAGACTTATTGATCTGCAATGTGGTTATTCAGTTGCACCTCCTTTTTTTGCTGCAGTAATTTATTCTTATTTGAGACGGACAGTTTAGAAAAATGAAAAATAAATGAACAAACAAACAAATAAATAAATATTTCACACCAAAGAACTTCCATGGAAAGTGTTTTTCACTAATACATTCCTACTACATCTTTTCTGGCAGACGTAGCCAGAGAAATAATGATTTAGAAACACTGACCCAAAGACATTGGGTAACTTAATAAAATACAATTGATCGAGTTAAACTGCTCTGTCCATCCAGAATCCAGACATCACAATTTGGTGGCAAGCCACATTATTAAAAATCAATAAATCTAAAACTAAATTATTTTAAATGAAATCCAGTGTTCACCTAAAAAAGGTTAGAAACAAACAAAAGAGAAGAGATGTAATAAATACAGAAACTGCAGCAATAGGGATAGATACAATATATTACAATATGAGATCAGATAGAAATATTAAAATCAAAGCCAGCCATGACGAAAATATTATACAGGTTAATCTACAACAGAATATTTGACAAGACATGCAATGTTAATTCTTCTGATACATTTTGAATAAAAGATGTCTTGCATACCACATAAGCTGTAACAATATGGTTTATCATTTCCAGGCATGATCTAATAGTTCAGAAATACATGTTTCCCACATAGCAATAAGATGGTAACATCTAATTGACACTGAAAAGGTTAACTAGGGTCAGAGCAAATTATAACTTGAGTAGGAAATAGCCATAAACCCCAGGGCTATAGATTAAATTGGGAATTTTAGAAAACATCATGGTAAAAGGTAATCAACAACCACCTCCAGTTTGTAATCAGCAAGACTTCTTGATCTGTGTGTTTTACTCTGGAATGAGAAAGAACAGACTTGCTTTATTCTATAGAATATCTTTTCAGGTATGTGAAAAAAACTTCAAAATGCTTCTCTAAGGATAAAGTGCTTTTAAACATATTTCTTAAATTATAAGAGTTTTATGAAGAGATACAGAGATTATAAAATGATAAAAATAAAACGTTTAGACAGATTTTAGATATAGACCAAACTACACAGAATGCAAAGACTGTACAGTCTGAAAAAGGAAAGAGATTTGTTTTTAAACATTTTTATTTTTAAATTGGAGAGGACCACTTTCTGCACCATGGCAGCAAAATTTGGATTCTTTGCTCAATACTAAGACAATGCTATACTGCTATTTCTATATTAAAAGAGGTACTAGAGGAATATTTCAAAACCTTACTGTAATGAATCTCCTGAATGCATCGAACTAAAATTTGGCATGCTATATATGTACTATAAATGGTATACCATCCCAGCTACTTTCATTCCACTTTGTCAAAAATGAATCAGCTGCAGGTCTAGAGATGTTCATAGGAGTATCAACAATATTAAAAAAAATGGCATGCCCAAGCAATCAAAGCATTATTCCCTTATGACCAAAAAGGAACGAGCAACGTAAGGTGTTGGGGGCCAAACCTTTCTCCAGATCATGCTGAAGGAATCTAAGAACCTCTGCCAACTGGGCTGAAGCGGGAGAGAGAAACCCTCCCTAAGGCACCATCGGGAAGGGCCTTCCAGGTGGCATCAGAGATGCACTTTGTGGGAGGTTTGCAAGATGCCAGGATAGTGATGATGACCCTTTCAAGAAGATCAGCCACCTCTAGCCGCTGCCACGCAAGTGCCACATGGTCAGTCACTGGGGCCTGGATGGAGCAGAATCCCCTGATGAAGGGAGATTAGATGGGCTGCGATCCTCCAAGGAGAAGACACCGACAGGTGGATCAGGTCCGCAAACCATGGTGTCCTTGGCCAATAGGATGCCAGGAGGAGGAGCTCTGCTCGTTCCTCCAACATCTTCTGAATTACTGCCCGAATGATGGGAGCGGGGGAAAGGCATAGAGGAGACTTTTGGGACATCCGCACTGAAGGGGATTGGTCCCCTCCTTCACCAGGAAACCTGGTGAAGAATCTGGTGACCTGGGCAATTTGAGGAGTGGAGAAGATCCACCTCCGGCGTTCCGAATCTGAGGGAAAGGTCCCTGAATAGAGAAGGAGAAATAGACCATTCTGCCTGGTTGACTAGGCTCCTGCTGAGCCAGTCGGCCTGGGAATTGTTGATCCCGGAGAAGTGGTCCGCCGAGATCGACAACAGGTATTGCTCTGCCCATAACCCCAACTGTAGAGCCTCTCCCATGAGGGCTCTGGACCTCGTCCCCCCCGCCAGTTGACATGAGCCATGGGCCATGTTGTCCATAAGGACTAGAACATGAGAGCCGGTCACTGAGTGCCTGAAATGCTTGAGAGCTAGAAAAATGGCTCTGAGCTCTAGCCAATTTATGGGAAGGGCCTGCTCTGACCTGGACCAAGGTCCTGAGCTATCTGGCCCTGCATATGGGAACCCCAACCCAGGAGGCTGGCATCGGTGGTTATCACTAGCCTGTCTGGGACCCCGAAGGAGTCCCTTCCAGATTAACGGGGAACACCACTAATTGAGAGATCTCCGGATTTGTGGAGGGAGCGGGACCTTGATGGATGAGTGGCTGGTTCTTGCTCGTTGGTAGGGAAGCAGGAACCATGGGAGTGGACAGGACTGGAAAAATCTGTGGCTCTGGAGATATGACAGGGTAATTTGTAGATCCCGATGGGCTGTATGGATGAAGGAGGACAGAATCAAAATGTTGTCCAATTAGCATTGGATCCTCACTGGAACAGAAAGCAGAGATCCCATCAATGCTGCCAGAACCTTCGTGAAGACCCTTGAAGCCGATGAGAGGCCGAAGGGAAGTGCTCAATACTGGTAATGGGTATTCTGATAACAGAAATGGAAAAACTAGTGATGATGAGGCCAAATGGGGATGTGGAGGTAAGCCTCCATGAGATCAGTGGAAGAGAGGAGATCGCCCTCCCGAACGCTCTCTAAAATAGAATGCAGAGTCTGCATTTTAAATAGCCTGTATTTTACAAATTGGTTGAGAAATTTTAGATCCAGGATGGTTCGCTACCCTCCCCTGAGGCTTTGGGAACAATGAAAGGCGAGAATAAAGCCCACGTCCCCACTGAGAGGGGGGAACAGGTTTGAATAGCTCGGATTTCAAGAAGTAGTTGAATGGCCTGATTCATGAGGTCTTGCCTTGAAATGTCCCAAGAGACAGGACAGATCAATTTTTTGGGGGAGGGGTGCATTAGGAAATCCAATTGTAATCCTGACCTAATAGTGCTGAGCACACAGGCATCCGCCGTTGACTCCTCCCATTTGGAGCCAAAGAAGGCTAGGCGACCTCCAATGGGTGGGGAGAACGAGGGATTACTTAGAGCGACGGCAGGAACAACCCCCCCCCGAAAGGGCTGTTTACCAGTATAAGGAGCTGCGCGATAGTTGGCTCTCTTCCCAGAGGAAGAGAGAATTTTACGTTTATCTCTGGTTTCAATGAGAGAAGATTCCAGAGCATCGCCAAAAAGCTTATCGCCCACGAATGGAACTGAAATCAGCTTCCATTTATGGCGTGACTCCGCCTGCCAATTTCTGAACCATAACAGTCTTCTTGCTGCAACTGAAGATTCCATGGCCCTAGATGCAAATTTTGCAGAATTGAGAGAGGCATCTGCAGTGAATTCCGCCGCTACAATAATCTTGGGGTCTCTTCCAGGGGCTGGCTTTTATATCTTAGTACAGACTCAGCTAAATGACATCATAGGAAGGAGTCAACCCACCCTGGGCTCTCGATGCAGCATGGAGGAGAAGGGCAGGATCTGGAAGGGAGGAAAAGAACTTACAGCAAAATCTCAACAAGATTTCCAAAAGATACATTTTAACTGAAATATTGCAACAAAAACCTCAGGAAGAGAAAGTGGAAAAAGAAATAAGAAGAAATAACTTGGGACTATTTGGATTACTTGATGATTTCTGGATTTTTGGTTATTGTATTTGAATGACTAAAATCAATTTGGTGGTTGTTTAAAACTGTTTAAAATGGCTCCACTTTTAGAAGAACTGAAAATGGAACTTTAAAAGTACAAAGAAGATGCACAAGAAGGGAGAGGTTCTTTTGGCTTTGTATTTCAGTTTTTAGAAATGGAGATTTGGAATTATGAGAAACAACAAGAAATGCCTGCAGAACAAGAAGATTGCGATAAAGAAGAAGCCATCTTCAATGAACAAGTAATCTTAGGTGGGGGAAAAAAGGAAAGGGGGAAAAGAGAATGGAAAGTTTAAGATTGGGATAAACAACTCCCCCCAAAAATAAAGTGAAAAATAAGTATAAAATCAGAAAGCAACGGAAGAGGGAAATGCAGAAGAGAGAATTAGAAGTAGAGTGACAAGGGGGTTAAAAGGGGAGGGAGAAGATGAGAGGGAAGAAAGAAAGGAAAAGAAGTTATAAAGGACAGAAACAAAATATAGAGAAACAGGGCCTATTTAGAGATAATGGGTGAAAATGTAATGGAAAAAGGGATTCTGCAAAGGTACATAAGATAGTGTTGTTATATTAGAAACAAAAAATAATTTTAGAAAATATGAAACAATGTATGATTAAAATTTTTGATAAAATAGCTATCGTAATTCAGTGGAATGCTTGTCAATAAATAAATGTAACAAAATGAATATTTAATGATTTACAAAACATATGTGAAGAAAAATAAGGGAAAAATTAATTATGGAGATTATATGTGTCTTTAAAGAAGTATGATATTTAATTGAAAAGAAGTGTTAAAGATGTTAAGATTTTAATGATTATTAATGATAGAACTGAATTGGAATGGAATGAGGGTTTATAATTACATATATTTATAATCTTTTTTTAAAAGAATATAGTGTATATTATAAGAATGTACCAAGCAGAATTCGATTGGAAGTTATGTATTATGTATTATATTGAAGGTCATAACCTTAAGGTACATATTGAAGTTTAAGTAAGAGTTGAATGGATGTAATTAAAAGATATAAAGGTGTCATACTCCAATTAGTAACTACAGGAGAAAATTTGTTTAATGAGAAAAGATAATATGAAATTGAAACAGAACAGACAAAAGTATAGATATAATGATTTGAATTGAGATGAGATAATCAAAATAAAATTGAGAAAATTAAAAGAGGGGAAAAACTATATAGAAAATGTAGAATAGTATAAGATATGGAATAGAACACAAAAAGGAGCATGAAATTGAGTTTTGTATCTGTATAAAGAAGTTCAACCCAGGACCATGCTATTTTCAAAAAAGATGTTTTACTTGTATTTTGTATGTGTGAAAACCCAAATAAAACTTTATTTAAAAAAAAAACAATTAACGCAATGGGTGTCACTGCAGGATTGTTGCACACTGGCCTTTTTTCTGGTCTCCCAGGAAGATAATGGAGTCGGAATAATTTTGTCTCTCATCTAATATCCTGCTTCTGATAGCCTGTATTCAGCAATAATCATTTGACAGGAAATATTATTTGAAAATATTTTTTCAAATCACCAGAAAAATCACCAATACTTAAAAGATCACAATTAGAAATATTACAAATTAATCACATATACACCAAGCAACACCTTCCCATAATCTAGATTTCTGAATTGCTTAGGCAGCAGCAGCAATCAATTCCGTCCAGGGTGGACAAAGATTGTAGGCAAAAATCTCTCTTCCTAAACAAAAAACTGTGTGTTCACTGACTGAAATCACTGATAAACAGGAAAACCTTTTTTTTACAGAAGTCAAATAATAATTATGTATTTTTCTTCATATCTTGCTTCCAGAAAGCATAGCACAGTAAGGATATTTTCCCACTTCAGCTTTGACCAATGTATTACCATGACAACAATACAATGACTGAAGTTGTAGTTACTGTATTACACTTTTTAAAAAATGAACTCATCTTCTTCAAAAAGCTTCCAATGTTCTAAACAAAAGACTATTTAGTTTGCAATAGTAATTGCTAAGTAATTAATATTTTGTTTTATTGCTTACAATTGACCAGTCAAAGTGGCAGAAAATTATAGTACAGTGAACAATAGAACAAATAAAATATATAGGAAATAATCAAAAGAGAAGTGTGAGGTCCATGAAATATTCAAAACATGTCACCCGGCTGTGACCTATAATTAAAACTGTTGCAGAGTTGCTTATTACAAATGGTTTATTTTAAAAAGTCCATAAAATATAATAAAACAAATGTAATAAAATGTAACAAAATAAAAGTATATATATATTATATTACAGAAGGAACAAAACGGAACATTTAACAGTCTAACTGGAACCCTGGATTTGGCAGAGGTTCTCATGTGTCAAATACTGAGATTAATTTTTTGTAGCTGCAACACAAAATCTAGCTATTGAATGCATAACATTAATCTAATAAAGGATTTCTCAAAGTATAGCCAAAGGTCCTTCGCACTGGTCCACAAAATCTAAATTATTTGCCAGCGTATTTTGAAAAGTAATTCAATACAGGTAGCTCTGGACTTATGGCCAACATTGGGCCCAGAATTTCCATTGCTAAGCAAGGCAATTGTTAAGTGAGTTACACCTGATTTTATGTCCTTTTTTGCCACGGTTTTTAAGAAATCACTGCAGTTGTTAAGTGAATCATGCAGGTGGCTTCTCCCCTGATTTTTGCTTGTTAGAAGCTGGCTGGGAAGGTTTCAAATGGTGAACACATGATCCATGATGCTGCAACCATCAAAAATAATTGTTGGTTGCCAAACACTTGTATTTTGATCATGTGACTGTGGGGATGCTATGACAGTTGTAAGTGCGAGGAATGATTGTAGGTTAGACTACATTTAGGTTAGATGAACTAGACCAGGGCTGTCAAACACATGGCCCACAGGTGTTCTGATCCAAACCCCTCCAAGGAAACAAACATGAAACAGAGGTAACAGCAAAAACTTTTAATTATTCCGAATTCCGTTCCTTCATGGTTAAATGACTGTTTCAAACTAATTATCTCTGATAAAAACAAACCTTGCCAAGGTTGTGCAAGTCTGCCAAGAATACTAGATAACGTTACTAAGAAATTTTTCAAACACAAAGAGTCTCCAAACACCAACCAATTTACTTTCAACGTCCAAAAGGCTTGAGTGCAAAAACTTCTTTGCTTCCTGCAAAGAACTCAGATTTCTCAGCTAGCTTTTATCTCTTAAGGGAGGGGCCATACCTTGCAGCCTTTCTCCTGAGTCGCCCGTGCTGCTGCAGCTGCTTTTTCTTTTGAGCAGCCCTGCACGCACACGCACTGGGTACAGACTCCTTGGGGACCTCTTCATCACTGCTGCCAGCCTCCACAATCTCCAAAGGCAGCATTCCACTCCCTGATGGTCCTGGCACCCATACCTGCATCACACACAGGCCCCTCATCTGAGTCTTCGCTCTCCGAGACTTCAGCCGTCTGCACTTGCTGCCGGAGAACCACAACAACGGGCCAGGTGTGTCATGTATTGGTCACTACCATGCCTGGTTTAATGAAGAGGGAAAAAGTCACAATAACGTCAGGTGACGGCACTGTGGCAACGTGAGTTTCACACCCCTGAACTAGACTGTGTTGTTCCTCTGAGTCATATAGTATATGAGGGTATGTAGGTATATGCATAATTTTGTATTTATTTATTTTGTCATATTTATGTAGTGTATATTGGAGGTGGTGACCCTTTGAGAGCTGTATGCAACTGCATATTTTAATATATCCTGATCAGTGTACAATTAAAGTAATAATAAAGTTATTCTAAGTCAGAGGTGTCAAACTTGAGTCGTCACAGCATCGTCACATGATGTATCACAACTTTTTCTCTTTGCTAAACCGGGTGTGGCTGTGGCCAGCATGTTACACATATGGCCCGTGGGCTGCGAGTTTGACAGCCCTGGTCTAAGTCAATTGCTGGAGAGTTACAGGGGCAGAGACTTTTCAAATAAAGGATCTCATAGTATCTATCCTAAATAAATACGAGAGAATAACTCTTTGACTCCACTTGAGATAAATAACAATGTGCTTCTCATCTCCCAGATGCATGAAAGGTTAGGTCTAAATATTAAAAGTCTGGTTATATATTTTATGATCACTGATTGACTAATTATAATCTTTTACTTTCCTAGAAAGGGTTATAGCTTTTCGTTTTTTTGTAATTAATTAGCTAACAGTATCTAGTTTTCACAGTAGTGTGCGAGTTCTTTTAAGACTCTTCTCAGCCCTATGACTGAGTAAAGACGATGACTGTATCATCAACATCAAGAAAGATTGGAACATGTCTCTTGGCCAATGGATGAACCCACATTAAGATATGAAATCACTGAATTTATATAAAAATTAAAAAGTAGTGGGACTAAAGAAAAAAAATCAATTAATGATCTTTCCACTGCATCTAACTCCCGGCTGATATTATTGTAAAAAAAAATGGTTAGATAAAATAAGTTTTATGTTGACAGTGGTAGCAACAATTTCTTCCATAGAATTTCTCTGAAACTAGAATCAGAAGCTGATTTGAAATATTAAAAGTATGACTAATTAATACCATTCAGGTGGACTGATAAGAAACGTTAGAATTACAATCTTTTGACACAAAGCTGGTGATCAAACAAGGAAATCTCATTTGTCTCATTCTTTTTCAAACTTTTTTTCACTGCAAATCACTTTTTTTTTTTTCTTACTGTACATTTTTCAGCCTGGAGGTCCCATGAAACAGAGAAGGACTGGCTTGCGGTGCATTTGCATTCTGCCGGCAAAAATGGAGCTCAGGAGGACCACTGTTTTTGCTGACAGAGGGTTGCAGGAGGCCGTTGCAGCCAAAAACGGAGCTCGGGAACCTGTTTTTGCTGGCAGAGCACGTGGGCCACCACAGGCACCCTGACATGACCCCAAAAGGTACTTTCAACCCAGATTCAAAGTACTAACAGCCACACACGCACCCAAAGTCATATGATTGCATTTTTAGCATTCAGACCACATTTACAACCATTGGAAGAATGGAAGAATCCTGTGTTCACGTAACCACAATTTACAATCTTTTTTTGCTGGAAAACCAGCATTTATTTCTGATTTCTGGCAAAAAAAAAAAAAACACCAATTGTGGAGAATGGATTTGCTTTAAAACTGCCATGTTCATTTAACAATTGCTGCAAAAAAAGGAACATAAAATGGGGTTGGTCATATGATGGCCCACTTAATGACTGGCATGACTTATGACTGCAATTCTGAGGTCAATTACAGTTGTAAGTTGAGGACTACCTGTGTAGGAGACAGAAATAAGGCAGTGTGATCAGTTAAGACTAAAATCACAAAGGCCTAAAACACCAAGTTGTGTACCTTTTTCCATCAAGGACTAGTCCACAGGCAACGTTCTGGCATTTTCAGTTCTATCTCAAAGTGAGTACCAAGATAAAATTCAACAGCCATTATGTGTATTACTGATTTTAAGTAACTTGTATTACATGAGATATAAATGGGTGGAAAAATTATAGTTGACTGATACAGCACATATTTGAATGTAAAATGTTTTAGAGTCAAAGGGGCATAGTCTCGAGGCAGTTTATCTTGAAGTAGGATAGAAAAGAAATGTTGACTAGGAAGTTGCTTCACAACAGTGTAAGTATAAGTGAGTTAGATGGATCAATAATCTCACTGTGTACAAGGCAGCATCCACGTTCCTAGCATAATAGCTGTTGTTTTGTACTGGTTGCTCATTATATAGCTCTTCGTATAAGCACACCATTACAATGTGGATCCCAAAGGGGTGGATTTTAGGAATCATACCAATTGCATGAATACTAAGAGAGTCATAATCTACCCATTGTGGAAGGTTCTCTGAAGTAAGTAAACATCTTTAATAATGTACCTTATCATTGAAAACAATCATGTGAAATTACTTCTCTCTATTTCCTGTTTTGAACAACAGCTTTTCTTTCTCATTTAAAAAGGAAAATCAACACACAAATAGAGACTGGACATACATGAATATTCTTTCTCATTATGTTGTATGTTAGCTGAAGTAGCTTATGAAAGTGCAATTAGTGTCCACACAATTGGTTTTTGTTAAATGTTTATTAAAATGATCCCATAAACTTCACCTGTCTTCTAGGATTACCAATTTTTTCCTGAGTAATAATTATTAACAGTGATCATCTGTATAGACATGGGTGTGTTTCTCTTCTTTATTCCTGAAATTCCAGAATTTCAGACCTATAAAGATTCGCAGTTGCCATTTCCTATCTGAACCTTATCATGTTACTTTTCTGTGTTTTAAGATAATGAAAAGAAGCCTTCTGAACATACAACAGTATTTGTATAGCTCTTTAATAACAATGAAAGAAACCCTTATTTCCATCGAGATATTTTTCCATTGAGATCAGCTAAAGCAGATTAATCTGCAAAGGACACTAATTAATTTGTCCTAAGTTATTAATGGGTCAAACACTTTGAGTACACAAGAAATGTTATTTGTTAAAACAAATAAATAATGTTTACATCGTTGCTATTAAATCTCTCACACTGGACATGCACACAGCTTCCGAAAAAATTCCCTTCTGTTTTGAAACCAAGTATAAGTAGCCCTTGACTTACAACAGTTTGTTTAATGACTGTTCAAAGTTACAGTCACTGAAAAAAGAGACTTATGACCATTTTCCACATTTACGACCAGCATCCCTGTGGTCACATGATCATAATTCAGATGTTTGGAAACTGACTCATATTTTATGACAGTTGCAGTATCCCGGAGTCATGTTATTATCATTTGCAAGCAAAGTCAATGGGGAAGCCAGGTTCGCTTAACAACCTTGTTACTAACTTAACAACTGTGGCAAGAAAAGTCATAAAATGGGGCAAAACTCATTTAAAAAATGTCCCACTTAGCAACATAAATTTTGGACTCAATTGTGGTCGTAACTCAAGGACTACTTGTATACAGAGGTGAATCATGGAGCTAGTTAAAAAGTTAAAAATAAAACTTATTTTTAAAGTTAAAATTTTTTTTTATTTTATAATAAAAAGAAAAATAAGAAAATAAGTAAAATAAGAATAAAATGAAAAAGTTACTTTCAAATTTTAAAAAACTGCATGTATGTGAAATATCAGATATATGAGACAATTGCAACTTTGGAGTTTGTACTAATGTTCCAGGTCTTTCCTAAATCCATCTCTGCCTAAACACATGATTCCCATTAATGTATGTATGAGCTAATAAGTAAAATACGAAGATGTTGGGTAGATGTTTCATCATTTACAGAATTAGATTAATATCCCAACTTTCCTTCAGGAGCTTGAAACATCTTATTGGAGTTTCCGTCTCTTATTTTTTTCCATAATAGCAATCCTGTGGGTGAACTGAGATACAATGATTGATCTACAGAAGTGCCTACTTTAAATAAAATCTATCTAGAAGCTGACATTAATATTGCAAATGGAATAAAGAAACAGTCAGCTTCTGAAAAATGATTGAAATAATCTGAGCTGCTTCACCTCAATGTTATCCTTTTTAGGTTGGCTCTAAGAGTCTATTTGAAAAATATTAATCTATAAGCTTAAAGAGTGATAACAAATAATATATTAGTTATAAAAAATAATATAATTCTTGTGTGTTCCATTAATAATATGCAATCATGCAGAATGTAGATGTGTAGGTGGGTCTTCAAAAACTTTTTATATTGGTTCTTCTATGCTTCAGGATCAATATTTTGATTCATTGCAACCCGGCATGCTTTCTCTGATTAGAAAAATAAATAAATAAAAAATATCTATACAGAACTTGAATTGATTTACAGAGAAAAAACATTCAAGCTACTTTGTCCCTAAAAATGAAATAAAGGTAATTTCCTTTGAAATTGACAAATGAATATTCTAGTGCTGAGTTGTTAGACTGATTTAAATGCAGATGAAAACTTGAAAAACTTGAAATAAGAAAACCTTCCAGGCCTTTAACATTACAGAAATATTAAATGGTAAGTGTACATTTTGTACACAGTGAGCCAGATGTTTAGACTAGATGTGGCATTTTTATCCACCTATTGAGTCCTGGTAAAATTTTCATTACAGTATGTAGGCTGTGCCAAGTAAAGCTATCACTTGCAATTGACTGATGGTAATTTTATCAATGCCAATGATGTTTAAATGGTGTTGCAGATGATTGCACCCAAGGTACCAGGGTGGGCTGCTGCCGGTTCGCACAGGTTCAAGTAAACCGGTTGTTCATTTTATAGCCAGTTCGGTGAACTGGCAATTCCCACCCCTGGCTGGCCCTGCCCACCCCGCCCCTCCCAGGAATCCCCACGTGGCCTGTTTTGGATCGCAAGTAAGTGCAGGGTTGGTGCGGAGGCCCGGGGATGGTGAAAAACAGGCCTCCCGGAAATTCTGGAATGCTGGAGAGTCTCTGGAGCCTGGGGAGAGTGAAATCAATCTCCTGGAGGCTTGAGGAAAACCTCCGGACCCAGCGAGAGAGAAAAACAGGCCTCCTGGAAGTTCCAGAAGACTGGGAACGGGCCCGCTTTCTGGTCTCCAGAGAGCCTCCAAACCCCAGGGAGGGCAAAAACAACCTCCCAGAGGCTCAAAGAAAATCCCCAGAGCCCAAGAAGGGTGAAAAACGGGTCTCCCAGAGTCTCCGGAGCCTCGGGAGAGCAAAAACATCATCCGCGGCCCATTTTCACTCCCAGGTTGGTGCAGGAGGCCAACGAGGCCATGCCCACCATGGCCACACCCACCCAGTAACCGGGCAGAGAACCGGTTGTTAAATTATTTGAAGCACACTCTACAAGGCACCTATTACTATTGGTACTATCTTTGCTTTATTTTGCCAGAGTTGTTATATTTTTATATGCAGCTTTTTGTATTTTGTGATATTTTTTCCCCAATACTTTCTCTTCTATTCTGCATCTCCAGGTATTGCCATGTCCTCTGTTCAGAAATTTTTGTCTTTCTTATTGACAATTGTTTTGGGTGTTACGTGGCAGTTGTTTCTTTTAATTATAAATTCCCAGAGTATTTCATTTTCTGTTATTTTGTCTGTTTTTGTATTCCAACAGTTCTTGTTTACAGGCAAATGCATTTTTCAAATGCACAGGGGGATTTGTAATTAAACCATCTTCAAAGTGGGCACTATTTGTTTCAGATTTGTATTCCAAAATTACAGTTAAGTCCTTTATATTGTTAACTACTGTGTTTCTCCAACAATACAGCCTCCCCCAAGAGGAAGTCCCAGCATGTTTTATAGGCATGAAATGAAATTAAGCCCCTCCTCCCAAATTAAGGCCTATATTAAAACATGCAAAATGGGGGGAAACGGTGGGGGGGCTTGCCGTTAGGAAGTACTTTTGTTGCACAACCGGATATGGTGCTGCCTGCGTTGACCCCGATACAAAGTGCCCCACCAATGCTGAGGTCAACATCCAAGCCGTCGCAGCCCGCCCGCCCGAAGATGCAAGGGGGGGGAATTAAGTCACCCCCCGAAAAGACGGCCTAGCCATTTTTTCAGGGCTCAAAAAAGAATAAGACCCGGCCTTATTATATGAGAAACACGGTATTTCTGCAGTAGTGGTTTGATAATATTCTGCACTTGGTTGCATCCCTGGATTACTCATCTTCTTTCAATCACTTGAGTAATTTGCTTGTCTTGATCCTCTTTCATGACATCTTTGGAATATAATTGATTTATAAAGTGAACTGTTGTTTTTAAATACTCCTCCAAAATATTTTTTGCAATATCTGTTTGGCTTAGATGTCTTTGATGTTGCTTCATCTTCTTCTGTTCTTTTGCTCTCTATTGTGGTCAAAGAATAAATCTTTTTTCTAGATCATCTAGTATCTCTTGGCCAATCAGAATCCATTAAAATTGGAAGATTTCAGCCAGCTACAACAAACAATACTAAACTGCAAGTTATAATTTACAATCTCAAATAGAGGTGGCAAATTAATGAAAACAGCAAAACAAAACCATAACTTTTTAAATCTTTACATTTTCCCATCAACATTGAAAATACTCCACAGTTCTTTATTTTAGCTCACCTCCAGCAATCCTCTTCCTCTTCATTCAATAATAACAATGTCCCCAAATAGTGCAGGTCTTCAAAAGGAGTAACAGGCTATGACTGAAAAGAATCTCTTTTATCTAAGTAAAGATAATAATTAAAGTACTTGAGTAGTGAAAGCCATGACCTACTGTCCATTTAAAAAGTAAATTCCAAAATGGCTGCTTTTTCAACAACAAAATGAATGGTCAACTCACCCAGCTACTTTGGAGCACTGCCCCAGAGTCTCCTTGCAGATCAACACTGTAAGGAGGATACTGAAGGATTATTCCATGACTCCCCCTAATCCAGGGGTCATATAAACTCAGTTTGTAAATTCAAAAAGTTTAAATATGGGAAGAGCTTTTTGAACTGGTCAGTCTGGAAATGGACTGGAAGTCCAAGCAAATAGCAATAGCACTTAGACTTATATACTGCTTTATAGTGCTTTACAGCCGTCTCTAAGCAGTTACAGAGTCAGCACATTGCCCCCAACAATTCCAAAGCACCATTGTTGCTCATTGTCATTGTATTGCTTGTAGTCAGACTGTGCAGTTATTACTATGATTGTGGTTTATTGCACAGTCAGTGAGATATTTATCTTGGGTTTGGCATTTTATTCACCTATTGACACCTTCTCAAAAATCTGCAATAAACAAATATTGTTGTTTGATGGTATTAAAGGTATTACCACAAGATGTAATATGTTCTAAGTAAAGCTGTATTTTGTAATTGATCGGTGTTGATTTACTATTACATAAACAAAATTGTGAAATCACAGCTGCTAGTTTTTTAATTGCTGTTGGCCTTCATACACATCAAGTTCTTGCCAAGAAAGTCAGATATCATAATGTATCAACATATATGTGCAGAATTAAAGTGTGCCCATTTGTAATTCACACACACACACACACACACGCACACACATTGTCAATGTGCATATTTTCTAAGTACTATTCAATATTTTTTGTTATGGCACCCAATGTGTTGATAACCACTGGGACCACCACATCTGGTTTATGCCATACTCTTTCAATTGTGATTTTCAGATCTTGACATTTTATGATCTTGTTCAATTATTTCTATTCTATTCTACTATTTCCTGGTATTGCCACATATTCTACCCATACTTTCCTCTTTTCAACTTTTCAACAAAAACTGTAATGTACAGTTAAATTCACAATTAGAACTGGTAGAAACTTAATAATCCAAATCCAAACCTAAAAATTATTGAGGTAGCATCTAAGAATATAGACAGGTCCAAGCAGGATAGATTTTTTGTAAAATTAGGATGTTCAGGTGTGATAAATTCAATATTTCCAGATATTGAGGAAATTTTTTAAATATTGCTTTGAGGGCTCCAATCTCAATTGCTATACAATGGGACTATATTTTCATAAATATTCAGCTTCAATCTGCAAGTTCCATTATTTTGAACTTTTTTCCAGTTTTTTTCCTCAATCCTAGTATCACCCAATAGAGCAACAACAATTAACCAGACTTGGTTTTCAATGACTCTTATATCAGGCATGTTTTGCACAAGATGCCAGTTCTGTTTGAATCTTAAAGGCCCATAAGGTACTAACCTGCTCATTTTCCAAAACCTTTTTCAACCTGATGGTCTAATTAGTTTTTCCTACCTTCAAATCCAAATCACTGGCAAAGTTTCCAGTGAATAATTCTGGCAGTTCTGTCATGATGATGCTTGTAATCAGCTTGTGAAATTTTACTGTAACTAATAATCAAAGAATCAATTGCTTTCATCTATTTTACTACAAAGGCAACATTTGCTGTTGTGTCATAGTTTGATTTTTCACCTTTGCAATCAATTACCAAAGCTTTTTCTTCAGCCATTATAATAAAACCTTCAATTTGCTTCTTTTAACACTTGTCATCTTAAAATACTCCATGTTGGGTTTTTATTGGCTTTTCTTTCTATTTCAAGTATTGACTAAACATTGGCTTGTTCTTCCAATTAACACATTGGTTTTCAGTTGTCTCTTTTCTACGTTCAGCCTTCAGCTTTAAAGTTTTCAAGAGCCTTCCTTGATTAACTTCCTCAATAAGAGTTTTTGGCTTTTTAAATTCAAACTATTCTTCTCTTCCTCCACAGTTTGATTCTATAAGCTCTAGGCAAATAGAGATGATCAATATCACTTTTTGGTTACAAAGCAAGGTGCATTTTCATTAGTTTTCTCCTCTTCCAATCCATATTACTAAGTTTCATTTGGATCCATTCCTGATGTATATTGAATAATAGAGACTGATCAGGTATTAATTGCTTTAATGATGTTTCCACCATTTAGCTTTGATTTCAAAATTTTCTAAACTCTAAATATTTGGTAGAAATGTTTTCTTTGATTTTATTATTATTGTCCTGTACTCCAAATATATGTAAAGGTAAATGTTTCCTCTATCTAATTGTTTCCAACTCTAGGGGATGGTTTCTTAGTTAAGTGAGCCAGCAAGACATTTCCATGATCATGTAGCCAACATGACTATACACCAAGGTGCACAGAACACACTGTTATCTTCCCACCAAAGTGGTATCTATTTGTCTGTTCACATTTGCATGCTTTCAAATTGCTAAGTGGGCAGGAGTTGAGACAAGAATGGGATCTTGCCGTTACACAGCACTCAGATCTCAAACCCAGACTCAGCATTTTTAATCACTGAGCTATCATACCACCTATTCCAAATATAAAAGATTCCAAATATAAAAACTTATACTGCATGCTACTGAAATAAAATATTTCCTGTAAAATCTATTTCTATCATTTGAGAAGTAAGTACCAGTGAATTCAGTGAAGCTACTAGTAATAGGGTTAGAGGTTTTACAGTGCAAATCTATGCAGGTCTAGTCAAAAGTAAATTGATTCATTAAATTTCATGGATTATAATTTGGAAAAGTGATCAAGAGTTACAGATTAAGCAATTGCACTTTGCAAACTGACTTTAGATCAGGGGTGTCAAACTCGATTTCATTGAGGGCCACATCAGGGTTGTGTTTGACCTCAGGGGGCCAGGGTGGGCGTGGCCAGTTTGACATCACTCATGTCAGGGGCATGGGTGGTGGCCCAAGTGCTTTGCCAATAGAAACGGGCTCTTGAACTCCATTTTCGGCTGCAATGACCTCCTGCAACAGCTCTGTTTTTGCTGGCAGAAGCACCATAGGCCTGTCCTTCACTGTTTCCAGGGTGGTTGCATAGGCCAGATCTAAGCACCCCATTGGCCGGATCTGGCCCCTGGGCCTTGAGCTTGACACCCCTGCTTTAGATGCACTACATAATATAAGACTTTTCAAAATAAATATTATATTGCAAATATTTCAATATGTGTGATATATTGCACAGAATTATAATATGCAATATTTTCTTTCTTATAAAGGTAATTTACCTTAAATGCCATCAATGTATTATTTATATCATGTAAATACATATTATTTGAGCCATTTGTGAAACTTAATTTTTCATAAACAAATACATAGGCCAACTCAGAAGTTATGAGACTTGAACTTAAAGAAAACTAGAGGTTTTTACATTGGGAAATATAATTTTAATATCTCTTAACATAAATTAAAAAACACAGCACACAGCAAGAAGAACATGCTATTCCCTCAAAGAAAGCAACACTATTTAAATCAGTGTTTTTCAATTTGGCAACTTTAAGTTGTGTGGACTTCAATTCCCAGAATTCTCTAGCCATCAAAGTATCTCATCCAGTCTGAACAGCAAATAATGATCTGATACCATTTTACATGCCCTTTGCTTATTCAGTATTAGATCTTGAACCTATTAATGGAAAACCTCCGAAATAAATTAAAAGGATGCCATCACTATACAAAAAGATGCTGAGCATACAGCGCAGAGAAGGCAAACAAAGACAGTAAGGTGTCTGATGTCAAATCCTATGAACAGCAAGTAAAGGAACTTGGTATGTTAGTTTAAAGAAGAGAATGACAAGGAGAGACACGATAGCACACTTCTGATAGGTGAAAGGGTATCTCAGGGAGGAGACAATCGATTTAGTTTCTGACATCTGAAGGTAAAGACAAAAACCAATAGAGGGAAGCTTTATAGTGAAAAATCCAAACTTGAATCAAGTTCAAGATACCAGAGTTTCCTAACTGTGACAACTCTTAAGTAATGGAACAGGCTGCCTCCTGAAATGGTGGGTGCTCTTATCACTGGAGATTTTCAAGAAAAGACTAGGCCGTTTGCCCAGTATGGTATGAGGATTCCTGAGCTGGCCAGGAGGTTGGACTAGATGATCTCCACATTCTTTTCCAACCTGATGATTATAAGAGAATATTGGTAGCTCACCTTCATGTTATTCACAACATTGTCAGAGAATCTATGGTAACTATCAAAAGAAGAAATGCTTAAATGTATCTTTGAACAGTAAGTTTACAAAATCTTTTTCTTAGAAAGAGATGCAATGAATCAGAAGCACTACCTATTATCTAATGTCATAGTTCAAGAGACTGACATATAGATCCAAATAATAGTTGGTTGTTCCAATTTCTGTTGGAACAACAACACATGTCTGCAACTGAAACAGTTTCTACTATAAAAGTGTGCCAAATATGCTCCAAAGCCCTGGGAGAGCTTTAGAAAGGATTTGACATATGCAGGGAAAGAGAAGAGCAAAGGTAGGTCAGTCCAAGCTAAAGTTTATTCACAAAATACTGGATTTAGCCGGGTATGTATGGGCATTTTTCTTTCAGAAATGTTATCCAAAACAAATTCAGGCTTAAAGATAAAGATTCAACAATTCAACCATGAGTATATATCAATTTTTCAAATCTATGCTACTACTTTAATTCTGATAAACATTATTGATAATGTCACTAATACATTTATTCCTTTTTAACAGTTACTACTTGGAATATCTTGCTGTAATTAAAAAATATCTACTTTTATTAGCCTTTTAAAAACACCTGTCCTTATTGGTTACTATGAAAAGGAAGGAAACTTGGCCTTAATGGCACTCCTGAATCAGCCATAGCTTTCAAGTAGTATATTGTTCCTATTTGACTGAATTTGCCTTCAGAACATTAGTGGTCATGAAGGCTGAAAAAGGAAGCTCTTCATTCCCACTTTATCTCTGACCCAAATTCATAACAACAACAAAACAACAAGAACAACAAGAGTATTGGTCTGTGTTACATAGCTGCTGTGGTGGATATAATGCATCAGAAACACTAGATAACTATTGGCAACTACTGGATTTGTCAAACCAAAAAAATACGGAGATCTTTATGAAAGCCCAGGAGCATATTAAGCACATTAAGCCTTATAGCCATAGATGCTAGCTTTTTTTACCACCAGAATATCATCTTTTAAAAGAGTTATATTTAAATTGTAATGTGTAATCCAAAACTAGCATTAGCCTTGCATTAAAGAACAGCATGGAAAGAAAAGCTATGAAATAAAGAGTAACTAACTTAAATGAGCAATTCAGTTAATTTTCAATCTCCACACTTGTTGGTTGGAGTTTTGCACATACAAATAGAACACAGAATCACAGGGCTAGGAGCGTCCTCAAGAGCTCTCCTAGTCCAACCCTTTGCTCAAGGCAGATGACCTTATACCACCCTGGTCAAATGAGTCAACAATACTGTCCTTCCTTAGGCATCCTCCAGGATGTGGCTATCAGCATCCTATTATTTCTGAGCTAACAGACAAAGGCAATCTCCAAACTAAAACAATTCTTGGTCCACTCTTCAGGGGAGATGCGATGGGAAGGCGGGTCGGCGTCCCGCGCCTCCGGTGGCAAAAGCGCCCCCTTATGTTTATGATCGGAAAAGGTGGACCAAAGGTCCCGGGCGGCTGTTTATCTGTGTCACTGTGCCAAGCGCCGCCTGCGCGGCTTACCTGGGGTGCCCGTGCCGGGAGGAGAGGTGGGCGCGTGTGTCCAGGAGGCGCCAAACGCCAACGCCGCCGCTACTGCTGCTGCTGCTGTCCGCGGTGGCGACCAGGCTGCGCGGACTGTCCCCCTCGCCTCTCTCGAGTTTGATTCGACCACTGTCCCCTGAGCTTCTGCGGCTCTTTCCCTCCTGCCAAAGGCCGGGTAAATGCTCCCTGACGCACGCCAATGCGTCGGGGAAATGGGGCTCCGGCGCTTTTTTGAACCCGGGCTTGTTGGTGGAGCTGTCGCCGCGGCTATTTCTGCGCCCGCTGTTTCTCATGGTGTGAGGGGACGCCGCATGCCGGGCTCCGGCTTCCTCCCAGCGCTGGCAGCGCAGTCCCGTGAGGGACGGAAAGAGAAGCTCGGGAGAGACGCGCAAACGGCCGCGAGCCTCCCGAGGAGGACGCTGGACACCGGGGGATGGCGGTGGCGCCCGCTGCTGCTGCTGCTGCTGCTGCTGCTGCTGCCGGTAACGCAGGCTTCTCGGAGAGCATTAAGTTGCAGGCGCACCGATTCCAGCAGCGCCGTTTTGCCTTGAAACTTGCTGTCCCGGCGACCCGAAGGGGACATTCTCCCAGCAGCGTCTCAGGCGCTCCCACCCTTAGCCGGGAGGGAGGAAGGACGGCTGGGCGCAGTTTGGCGCCTCCCGACTCCCCTCAGATCATCGGGGGGCCTCGCGCGCCTGCTCGCTCGCGTGGCCTTGCCTGCTTCCAGCGGGAATGGGAAGCGCGGGGCTCTTAATGTAGTAGGGCGGGGGAGGCTGGAGCGGGAGGGTTCCCCGGTGCTCGCTGCCGCAGCTTGGGAGAAAAATCAGCCGGAATCTCTAGCCGGAGACAAGCGAGAGCCGCGGGGCGAGAGGCAAGCGACGAAATGGGTCACCGCGGGCATAAAAAGCGCCGTCGGATCGCCTCCCACGGCCCGGGAACCAACCAACCAAATCAATAAATAAAGTAGGCTTCGCTTCCTTGAGCGCCAAGAGAGAAAGTTGCCGAGGGTTGGCGGCTGAAGGAGGGCTCCCTCCCGACGGTGCCTTCCCGCTTCTCTTGTTTTTGCACAAGTGCAGGAAATGCTCCACTGACCTACATATTTTCCCAAACATCCGTGACCTCCCCCGGGAGGAGGAGAAAAGGGAGGATCTAAAATCTTTGGGGATGAAGGCTCGAGCGAAGACCAAATCCTGGATAATGCAAATAGAGCGGGGTGTGTGTTTGTTTGTGTGTGTGGATGTTTTCTTTTTAATGCTGAGGACAGAGAGGAAAATCAAACAGGTAACTGTGATTTGCTCTGACCAGGAGGACGTGCTGGAATTTAACATGCTATTTGCGAGCTTTGTATCAGAAAATCTGTGGAGGTTCTCAAGTCATGCAGAGCTCCTTCAGCTCTGAAGAAGCTGAAGAAAATTATTGGATGAGAAGCCAAACGGCTTCAAAGAAAAACCAGAAAGTCCAGTTGCCTCTTGGAAGAAAAAAAAAAGCATCTTTTATATCAGTAAGGGCTGCTGGCTTAGATGTCTGTAAGAAACCCTGCAAACTTTTCAGATAAACTAATCAATTTGCCTGTTTGTCCTTCCAGATTATGACCCTGCGAAAATGAACTGGGGTTTTGAATTTTATTTTGAATTCAAAATTTCATTTGTAAAAAAAACTACAGATTCTGGACTTCCTATTAAACTTCCAGGGATAAGTTTCCTAATTTTGATAACAAGTTTCAAGATGAGTTACATTTCTCTGCTGTTAGACGACACACTCATAAAATATAATTATAGTAGGTTTAAATTCAACTTTGGGATTAAAAGTGCTATGGTGTTTTTTTTTCATGAGTCAGTTACTCATTTGAGAAGTTTTTAAGCAAACCCCTACAATTGCTGGATTCAAATTATGCAAGTAGTTTTAATATTAAGCTTGGTTGAAATGTTTTATTATGATTGAAATACAATATTCCCACACTTCTTTCATATTCATTTCCATACTAAACGTGGTTGAAATGTTTTATTATTATTAAAATACAATATCTCCACACTTCTTCCAAATTCATTTCCAGCAAGTAAAACAGATAGTGAGAAATAAAGACAGAAAAAGAAAAAGGAGCAAGCTACAAGATGTGCATAATCGGAAGAGAAGCAATTAAAAATAAAATAATTCTGTAACATTTGGACTAATTGCCTTTCGATTTCATTCTAGTATCATGCATTCTAATGTTCTTTATAAAAGGTGAGGTCATTAAATTCCAATATTAGAAAGGGAGCTTACAAAATCTTTACTTTTTTACAAGATATAATTTCCCACAGGGATCATGGTTTGCTTAGAAGAAAGATTAGCAGTTGAATTTTACATTAAGCTCCAGGAAATATGATCAGCCTCAACATTACAAACCAAGGGTAGAGCTGTGGTGAATAGTCTACAGCAGTGGTTCCCAAACTTTTTCAGTCCACCGCTCCCTTGGTGCGACAAACTTGTCCTCAGTGACCCCCACCAGGGGTGGGATTCAAATTTCTTAATAACTGGTTCTGTGGGTGTGGCCTAATTTGTGGGCATGGCTGGCCCCCCTGCCTCTTAGCACCCCCCTGAGGCATCCTACTGCCCCCCAGGGGACGGTACTGCCCACTTTGGGAACCACTGGTCTAAAGTGTATAAACTAAAGTCAGCTGCAAGAGTTGTTTGAAAATGCAATCATCTCCCTGAAATACAGGTAGTCCTCAACTTACAACAGTTCCTTTAGTGACCGTTCAAAGTTACAACAGCACCAAAAAAGTTTAGTTTATTGTCATTCCGCTTTGTACAATGAAATTAAATGTCATCCTCAGTGACCATTTTAATGACCACTTATGGCCATTTTTCACACTTATGACCATTGCAGCATCCCAAAGATCACGTGATTTACATTCAGATGCTTGACAACTGACTCATATTGATGACGATTGCAGTTCAGGAGTCATTTTGTGACCTGACAAGCAAAGTCAATGGAGAACCCAGATTCATTTAACAACCATGTTACTAATTTGTTAAGTGATTCACTTAACAAATGTGGCAAAAAGGTCATAAAATGGAACAAATTCACTTAATAAATTTTTTCACAACATAAATTTTAGGCCCAATTGTGATCGTAAATTGAGGATTATCTGTATACTAAGAATATTTAGTGTGATACTAGAAGTAACATCCAATCTGATTAAGTTATCTGATAGTTAAAGACATTGTTGAGTACCCATTGCAAAGAAAGCAGGTAGCACGTCTGCTGGTGCTGTGGTTATGATGCCATAGTCCTGCATTACTCATATATAACAGGTAGAAAGTAAACAATGAGTACTTAGTATGCCTATGACTGCACCATCTCCACTACATTCTGCAACATATCAACTCAGGTTTCTCTCAAGGAAAAGTGAGGATCTATGAACACATTTATTATAGAAGTTGCATTTTGAAAAAACATAGAAGGGCTGACAGAATTAGAGCAGGATTATGCAAAGGAGAAATGTTTGAATTCCTCGTGTCTACTGGATTCTGTGCTTATCATCAACAGCAGTTCCCCTTACAAGTCAATTTGTATTCAGAGGTGGGAGAGACAGAGACATTAGTTCTGGGGTTAAATTCCTGCCTCCTTCATACACCATAATTGCTGCCAAACATTGCTAATATATATGTGTAATTTATCAAATCCAATCACACATTGAAAATAAAGATTGGTTTTCATACACACACACACACACACATATCCTATACGGCAGAGGTAAATATTTTTATTTATGTGTGTTAATATGTGTGTGTGTGTGTGTGTATACCTTGTTTTTGACAAATCTTTGGTCCCTCCTGGTAACATCTTTTTCTAAGCAGAAACAAATCTGTTACTTGACAATCTGTTTTAGAACCTTGCAGAGTACAAACGTCAAATTAACTGTTCTGTATTCTCCTGCATCTTCTTTCTTCTTCTTTTTGAACGTTGGGATTTTCTTGCTGTTGTCCAGTTTTTCATTATTATCACTAGTGTTTCCAAAAAAAAAGTTCCACCACTTCTCCTACAGCTGGCATCTGATTCACTTGTCCCTACAGATTTGACATTTTGACTTAAGGTTATTTTTCATTTATCATCCTTGAGGTCTGTTAATATCTTTTCCTCAGAAATATTAAGAATAGCTTTCGGTCCCATAAAGAATATATATTAAGTCATTTTGCTTTCTCCTTACTTTCTGTTACTACTTATCTGCACAGTAAATTAACAGTGATTTACTGCAATATTGTACTTTTGACATTCTCTCCAAATTTCCTTACTACATATATTTTGAAAGCTTCAAATCAAACTTATTTCTGAATTTCAGCCTTTTTTATTCCACCTCTATAGGTTTTAGTTATCCTTTAGAGTAGACTCCTCCTTTGTTATTAATTTCTATTTTGTTTCCTATACTGTTTATTTCCTATACTGTATATCTTCTTTTTGCTTCTCAGCTTGCTTGTGAATTATTCTTATCTATCCATTGGGGTGTTTTACAGTTATTCCAATTTTTCCTTGTTGTGATAATAGTGTTTGAATTTGTTATTTCAAGATGGCATTTTTGGGGTCTCCCTTCTCTATTATTTAGGATTTGAGTCATATGAGGTTGTCTAGTTTTTTAGCCCAATATTTCCACTGTGGTTATTCCACACTGCAAGGGGTAGAGACAAAGGGAAAATGCATCCACAAATTCTTCATAAGAGGGCTTTATGTGATTCTTGGTTGCACAAAGATGTTTGTAGCCTACAGGTAAAATTCCTATAGCTCAGAATTTATGAGCTTCATCTGAAAATGGAGGTGGCAAAAACTAAACCTCAACTATGACAAAATACCCAACAGGAGTTTTTATATAGTTTTAATTATTATACTTTAACCATGTTTCACCAAGAAGTAGTTCTTGAATTATAAAACAGTTTGCTATTGAGATTTAAATTATCTATGTGTATTTGTATGTGTGTGTGTGTGTTTCTGTTGAGTCAAGTGTATAATTAGCTATATATTCTTGGGAACACTGAATTCAGTGGGATTTAATTCTGGTTAGATGCATATACAACTAGTGGTTGAATTATTTATTATTAAGTTTAGTAAGGATTGTTTACTTTAAAAACCTTCCTCATCTGAACTCAATGGGTAGAAATGATTGGAGGTGTTGATGTGCATCCCAGCAGAATGCAAAACTGTGGGGTTTTCTGTTGCCTTTTCTCGAAGTATAAATAGTAACTTTATTTGGCTATGCAATGTCATATTGTCAGTTTGAGTAAAAGCTTTCTCACAGTAATTTTAAAGAAGAAAAAAAATAGGTCAATATATGTATTTCTCCCTTATATTATTTGTTACTAATATTCCTTTTGAAAACTAGCCAGCATATACTATGTGCTGAAAAACTATATAATTAACTTGCAGTTCAAATGAATGAACTGGGTTTTGTTCATGTTACAAAGAATTTGGAATATCATGTTTAATTACTTCTGTCTGTATCACAAAAATATAGGCCTTTTGTTCTTGCATCCTTTGTCCCTTGCTTTGAGAATCAAATTATAATCAGATTAAATCTAGTATTTAAATATATTAAAAAGGAATGTTTTGGGGTTTTTTTCAGCTGAAACTTTCTTTTTCTCCCTTACTGGAGAATATCAGTAGTGATTAAATAATCCTTTAGAGAACTAAACATGTGCAAAGAAGTGAAGTATGAGATAAAGCAAGAACTGAAAGTTTATTAATTTATATGTCTAATGCAGGGTAAAATATGATTCCTTAAAATTCTGACACTTCATTAGTGTACCACTTTAAACGTAAAATCAGAACTGCGTGAAACAATCAGAAACATGCATTGATTCCAATTTCCTATTAAACCCGTGCTTATGTACTAATCAAACAAGCAATCTATAATATTGGGGACTCCATTATTATATAGGATTACAATATTCTCATTCATTATGCATATGTTCAAACTATTAAAAGTCAAAAGACTTCAAAAGAGAAGTAAACGCCCTTTAAAAACTTCCAAAATATATTTTGACAGTGTCAGACTAATGCTGGTTTTGACAAATCACTGTCTCCAAATGTTTTTAATACTAATATTCTCCCCCAAAACTTTCCAACATTCTTAGGAGGCTTTTGTGTGAGTATTTGTGTATTAATCTTGACTTCTAGATTTCCTGGACAAGTCTCTGAAATTTACTTGGAAAGATTTCAGAAGTGATTTGCCATGGACTACTACTTCCTAGGACTGAGTAAAAGAGACCAGCCCAGAATGATGCTGAGCAGTGTGTAATGAATCACAAATGGTATATCACGAATCAGAAAAAGTAAATGGAGCGGTCAAGAGGCGTATTGTGGGTCAGAGAGGATGTACAGGGGTGCATTACAAATTAGAAAGCATCTTGGTAGTGTGTGAGAGATGGGCATGAGAAGGAGACAATGGATGATCAAAATGAATTATTCTATTTATTGCAACTTTTATGCATGTATGTGTGTTTTTGACTATATGCAATATATGTTTTTTGGTTTTGTTTCAACTTTCTTTTGTTTCTTTGCAATTTTATTGTTTATTTTGTGTATTTAGTTCATAAAATATTTCTTGTGGGCGGAGGGAGGGAAAAATGTTTCTTTGGGATTTCTGTCCATGGAAATCCCTTCTTCTTTTCCTTCTCCCTTTCTTTCTGCTTCTCCTCCTTCTCCTCCATTATTATCATCCTAGCAGGTTTCATAGAATAAAGGCAATAAAAGCAAATTTCATGCCAGCATGGTCTTCTGGCAGCCTAAGGATGGGTGAACAGCACTTCAATTTAACAAGTTGGAAAAGTCAAGATGAGGGGAAAAAAGTAGGCTAGCTTTTCAACCCTTCCTAGTACTCTAGCTGAAATAATCTGTTTTGCCATGGTGAGAAACCAAAGATTTACAGATAATTTTCTGTCAGGGAGTCGAGATAACTACTTCACTTATTAAATGTACATTGATGCATAATGAGAGAGAAGGCATATTTCTGTGTTCAAGAGGTTATGTATAAGAATGTTAAATAAATTTCACACTTGCTATTGATTATTCCATTGACTGGGTATTTATACTTACTTATTAGTTGATATGAATAACATCAATTATTTATTCTTTGCTAATATTAATTTAATATTCTTCTCCACACCCACCACCTCCATTTTTGGACTGCATCGGCTGGAATGCCAATTAAAATTTGACTACTCTGTGCAATCTTTTTTTAGATTCTAGGAGAAGTTTCATTTCCAAGTAGAACAAAATGTACTTCTCTATTTTCTATCCAAACAAACGCCAATGCTAACTTAAGTGACCATAGAAGAATAAAAACGGTTATTATTTTGCATCTAAAGATGCTGGGAATAGCAACAATTGCTATCCAGAGATTTATAATTCTTTTCCCAGCTGCTCGATGCCTTTCATATATCATATTACTGGTAGTTGCTTTCCTCATTAACTGTCAGCCCCCCCCCCCCCCAGATAAACCAGACAGGAAACACAATCAGATGAAGTAATTCTACTTTATTATAAGATAGATCTACATTTACTGAATCTTGCAGGTCTCAAAAGTACAAACCACCAACTTTTTTTTACAGCTTGATCAATTAAGGTGGGTCCTTCAAAATTTCTTCCTTAAGCAACTGCTGGCTCCTTTCTCTCTCTTGTCTATTATCTCTTCCCCTTTCTCAAGGTCATTCCTACATTCCATTCCATTAAAATCATGAATCAGAGATATATCCCAAATTAATGGTATTAAGAATGTCACTAATCAAGTGCAGCACAATAATGAATGAACTGAAAAAATTAAGCCTGGAGCTCTCCATTTTATAGCACATGCTTGGGTAGGGCCACATTTTGAATATTGTGACCCCTGGGCACTTTTGCTTTCATGAGCCCTTCCTTTCTTAAGAGTAATAGTATTCATGATTATATTTAATATATTCTTCAATATGTTCTTTGTATGTTTATCAAAAAATAGGGAACAGTAAATAATAAGTATGATTTTGTGCCAATCAATTATAGACAATAAATTATGATGTTTATTGAGTCATCAAAATTACTGAATTTAATATTCTCGCTAATGCAGAATCATTGCATGTCCATCTTTCTTTCCACAGGTTACATATACTAATATATATCTCAGATTAAGAATAACAATAGAAGTTATATACCTGGCATAGTTAATAAGTATTACCAGTATTTGAGCCTCCCAATTAACAGATCTGTATATGCAGCAGATCAAGAGCTAAACATGTTTCCATGGTTATCTTTTCTAGCCTTGAACATTGTGATCTAAGTGTTTTATCCTTGAATCCCCAACTTGGACTGTATAAGCTGTTAAGGTATTTCTTTAGATAAACACTATAAAACATTTATTTAATCAACATTGGTGGGGGGAGTATAAGGACAAGACGAATTTTATATTAGAAAATTAAGGGTTTCAGAGCTAAGTATTTTCTCAAATTATGAATAATATGTCTTCAGTATGTTCTGTATAAATAGAAAATATATCTAAGTAGCAAGAATCAGCTCATATTTATATCCTGAATTGATTCTTAAATCAAGTTAGCATAGAACTAGGAATTCCACTGAACATTCTGAATCTAGCAAATTATCTGAAACTGTTTAGAGAAAGAAAAACCCCATTCAAAAAATTAAAAACTTAAAAGGAGGAAAGAACTAAAAGTAAGATTGATTGTGGTATTGCAAATGGAAATTCAAATTATTATGCAAATAGCATTTTCAGAGAAGCTCTGCTTCGTAAAGGAAATTTAACTCTTCTTAATCCTGTCATAATCCTTCCACTTAAAATAACTCTGAGTACAGTGCATGAAGTAACACTGCAATTTTGGGAACAAGATAGGTCCAGAATAAGATGTAAGGGAATTGTCTGTGAAAAAGTTTTGATTTGTTGTTCCTGCATTGTATCACTCCATTAGGAAATAGCATCCTGAAACTGTAAAAGAGACAGAAGACATGACCTGACTGTCTCTTTGGATTTATGCTAGAATATGTGAAGTTGCATTCTTACATTCCTGTCTGTATTAGGAATTCACAGGTTCTGTTTTCCAAAAGATAGATGTTCCTATGTATAAATAGAGCTTCAAAAAATGATTTATTTGTATAATTTTCCTCTAGCTCCATTACTATGGGATACTTGAATTGCTCCCTGAAATTTGTCAACTAAAAATGAGACTTTAAAAAGAGTGTTGTGTTTCCTGACAAAGATTTTCATACTCAGACACAAAACTGAGCATCCTTTAAAATATTGTGGTTTTCACAATATTGTGTGTATATAGTGGTAAAATAGATTAAATCAAATTGAAGAACAGAAATGTGTGATGTAATCATTCCATGGAATAATAGAAAAGGAGCATTTTAATCTAGGGGTATGCAGATAATAACACAGCTTCTTCAGTGAGAAAACAAAGTCATGTTATATTCTTTATCTAATGTTCTTACAATTTTCTCCTATCCATTAGAGTGGAAAACATGACAGAGAGCGATGTTGGAAGGAACCACACACAGTGCTGCCAACTGCATCGTTTGTGATATACTAATTATATTTGCATGCCATATGCTGTTTGCTACATGGGATACTACTATTTGTACTCAGTCAAGACTGTGGGGAGATGCTGAGAGCTTCAAATGAGTTGTAGCAAGCCCACAAGTAACACTATGTTTATAAGAGCACCATTCCATACTTTGTAATTGCTTTCTGATAAATTTTCCAATCCGTTGTTTTTTTTTAAGAATTCTACACAAGTTTGGCTTCAAATTATAAGCTCATTTAAAATGCAGCACATTACCTTCCTAGACATCAGGTCTAAGCTACAATGAGATTATGAGCAAATGATGTCATGATACATATCCTGTCACGCCATTCCTCTCTTCCCTATAGGTCAGCGGTTGCCAATCTGCAGCTCTGGAGCTACATGTGACTCTTTTGGCCCCCTGCTGTGGCTCCCTGTTGGCTGATCCCACCACTGGCTGGCTCCTCCCCTCCCCTCCATCACTCCTACCCCGGCCTAAGCGGGTAAGGGTGATGGCAGGGGATGGAGACTCACTCCATATTCCAGAGCAGGAGGTGACTGGGTGGGAGTGAGTGACCTTGAGTCACCTTGGCCACGCCCACCCAGTCACACCAGTTGTTAATTATCAGCTCCCAGAGTTTTCTGTGGGAAACAGATCCAAATGGCTCTTTTAGTGGTTAAGGTTGCAGACCCCTGCTATAGGTATAAAGCGGGTTTCTTTTGCTACACTTAAACTTTGTTTGAATTGAGCCTGAACACAGTCTTGTAGTGGAAAGGCCAAATTTAAAAACCAAGTGTTTCAAATTTAAAAACTAAGTGTTTCAAATTTAAAAAACTAAGCATCTGCTTCTCATCTAGCTGTAAAATAGATCCTGGATAAGAAAGAAAAGTCAGACATAACTTCAGAATACATATATTGCATAGGTGTCAAACTCAATTTCATTGAGGGGTGCATCAGGATTATGTTTGACCTTGTGGGGTCAGGTGGGCATGACCAGGATGGGCAATCACTTGTGTTGGGGGGGGTCCTGTGGTGGCCCAAGCAGTCTGCCAGTGAAAACAGGCTCCCGAGCTGCAACGGCCTCCTGCAACCCTTTGCCAGCAAAAACGGAGCTTGGGATGCCACATGCGGCCCTCCCGAGCTCCATTTTTGCTGGCAGAGACACCATGAGCCAGTCCTTCACTGTTTCCAGGACAGACCTGTGGGCCAGATCTGTTAGGAATGTTAGTCATCTAATAGTTGGGCTGGCAATATATAAACCAGGATAGTCATTTAATACTGTTGTATCTTTAAGAGAATGTTGTAATTGTGATTGGCTGAGGTTCCTCCAATGGCCATAAGATGGAGCCAGAAACCTGGTTTGTTCTTTTTTGCATTTCCTTTTGCCTTTTGTCTGATTGTCATTCTGCTTGAATTGCTGTGAGTCTTGCAACTATTCGCAAACTCCGTTTATTGAACTTTGTTTATGATACTGCTAAAGAAAAAGACTTCGATTTTGGATTATCCCTGAACTATTTTGAATACTAACTGCTTTAATCGTGCATGATTTGGACTGTTTGTTGGACTTTGTTTACCCGTTTACAGGAAGTAAAACTTACATTTTACTATTCAGTGTATCTGTGTGCTGGTTGTGTGTTATTCATCACCACTCTCACTATGTTTCCCTGAGTGCAGTCATTCTTCTAACAGGGAATACCTCAAGAAGATCAAAGCACCCCGCAGGCGGGATCTGGTTCCCGGGCCTTGAGTTTGATACCCCTGGTATTACTTCTTACACTCTGAATGAACTCAGAGAGGATTTTTTGCTACTTTGATGCTCGCTCAATAAGACTACAACTCTGTTCAATAAGACTACAACTCTGTTCAATCTCAAACAGCATGCTGTCTTAGGAACTGAGAATCAATATGGAAACTAGATGTAATATGACATTATTTAAAGGTATCTTTGATTTGGCGTGATGGTTCTTAAATGTCAGTAGCAGTTGTGAAATAAAAGGTAAACCTTTCATCCTCTCAATCAAAGCAATGAAGTATATTTCACAACGAGGTAGAGAGGCTTAGACTCCTGAGATGTTTAAACATATACACTTTGAATACATACATGTATTGCAACATCTAAGTTGATCCTCAGATATGTTGGAAGAAGACAAATACACTTTTGACAAAATACTGTTTTTTCTAACTGTTATAATTATTCAGAGCCTTCACATAATGAGTGTTACTTTCACATCTGAAAAAAACGGTAATAATGTTGAGTGATGGTGCTGGTGTATGTGTCTGTGTTTATGCTTGCATTTCTGTATCACTAGACCATTAGCTTAAATTTAATAAGCAGTCAACATAGTGCACAATGATTTCCTTTTGTCTTTCCATCTGTTCATGAAATTCCAAAAACTCCAAAAAGAACACAATTCATTTTGGCATTGTTTTTCATGCAATGTTCAGAGCTGGATTTATCATGAGGCTTCTTGATATTATTGATAATTACTTCCATCTGTTTTGCTTTGATTCATAATGAAGAGCTATGCATATACAAAAGGTCAGTGAGTAAAAGGCTGACAGCCCACCAGCAATTTCCCATCGATTTAGTATGCTAAGAATAATCAAATATTGGAATTACCGTTCTTGCATGACTATTGTTTCATATTTACGTCACAACATTAGTGAATGATATATTTTTATTTAATCTGAGCCTAATAGCCAAAAGGAAGCTTTCCTTTCCTTTCTTTTCCTTTCCTTATTTTCTTTCGTTCTTTTCCTTTTCTTTTTCTTTCCTCCCCTCCCCTCCTTTCATTTCCCCTCCCTACCCTTCCATTTTCTTCTCTTGTTTTCTCTTTTTTATGTCTTTTGAGTCAATGTTAACCCCTAGTGCAGTGGTGGGATTCAAATATTTTTACTACCGCTTCTGTGGGCATGGCTTGGTGGGCGTGGCAGGGGAAGGATACTGTAAAATCTCTAGTCAGAGGTGGTATTTGCCAGTTCTCCAAACTATTCAAAATTTCTGCTACCATTTCTCCAGAACTGGTCAGAACCTGCTGAATACCACCACTGTCCTGGTGATTGCCTGGATTAATCCCTGCAGTTTTCTTTTCAAGGTTTTTCAGAAGTGATTTGCCATTTCCTCCTTTCTAGGGCTAAGAGGGAAAGACTGATAGCCACTTGGCTTCATGATGATACGAGAATTCATAGTTTCTAGCTTGGTGCCTGAGCCACTACACCAAATTGGCTCTCGAATAGAAATAATTCAATTTTCTGGTTGTTTCATTAAATCAGATTAAGACAATCTGAAGCTCTCTAAATGTTTTGGACTTCAGTTTCATCAGCTTAATTAAAATGGGCAATGGAAGAAGAGGACGATAGAGAATGAGGTGGCTGGATGGAGTCACTGAAGCAGTAGATGTGAGCATAAATGGACTCCAGAAGATGGTAGAAGACAGGAAGGCCTGAAGGAACATTGTCCATGAGGTCGCCATGGGTCGGACATAACTTTACAACTAACAACAACAACAAATTTAGAACATAGGTTCTATGATTTTGCAGTTTCTCTGGCTTTCTTTACGTTGTTAACAGTTCAAATATATTTGCATGGTGCTTTTCCTTTACTATACAGACTTCAGATATTCACTGAAGGAAACAAGGTTTGCCAGAAGCTATTGTTGCTGAATGCATCATATTAAAACACAATTTTTAAGCTGCTCCAGAGATTTTCTGTTTCCCTGCACTGTTCCTGACCAACAAAAAAACATTAATGATTGTTTTTGATACTGAAATGTGGCTTGATGTCAGTGTAATTTGTAATGAGGCAGAGAACATTAATCATGTTCTTTCCTGTCAGATACAGATTAACATTGCGAGATTCTGAAGCAGGTTATATACAAAACAGCAAACGCATTTAAAATGGGGCAGAGGAGAGAAATGCAGTTCACAATATTCCATGCAGTTGCTTTATTCTACTGTGCTAAATCTTTTTTTTCTTTACTTACTACACTGCAATTCCTTAATTTGAATCCTGAGCAACATGAGTGAGTCAGATCATGACGAAACAGATAAACTATTATTAGGAACATGTTTATTTATAACCAGCAGTACAGCATTCAGCAACAAAATACAACAGGCTGTGCTTTCCTGAAGGTTTACTGCCTGCCTCGGGTAAGTTATGAGCACACAATGGATTGCAGAGGCCTTTATACCACCACAAAAATGCAGGAAGCATTTCAGGAATACCATGTCATTAACATTATCCACTGCTGTTAATTCCTGTAAACAAAATTAGAGCAAGTTTGTCCCTTCCTGTGATCCTGGTTCAAAGCAACACAGCAGTAATATCTAGGAACCCAGTTATAAGCCCTTGTTTTTGCACTTGATATTAGTTAGGTTTACACCTGCAATAAATGCACACTCATTAAATGAAACATAGAAGAATAAATGCAACAAATGGAGGTCAGTAAGTGTGTATTATGTTGGGGGTGGGTGGGGTGTAAGCAGAGAAGCATGAAGACCATTCATAAGAGTGAAAGAATGGGGGAGTGGAATTTGGAATGATACTGCTGCCCAGTGTTGGCACACTTGCTGGTCATGCTGTCCAGTGATTATGCTTTCAGTGCAAGTGAAAAAAAGAGAGTTTAGGGCTGCTAGCTATATTTATAATCATTCTTGTTAGATCGGGGTGGATCGGTTCCCAGAGAGACGTGAGACCATAGTAACTTTCAGCTCTTTATTTATGTTCAGTTCAGTACAAGGAAACTGGCAACCCTTCATATAGGGATTGCTCGCGGCTCGGCGGCCAATGGCAGTGCTTTGAATCTCCCGCGATTGGCTAGGCCAATCGTGGTAGATTCTCAGCGTGCCAATCACAGCAGCTGAGTCAACCAATCCGGTTGCGGTCCCTGCGGACCAATCAGGTGTCAGGGTTTGGAGTATGCTAATATAGCACAATTCTTGTTTCCAAGTAAACGGACCGCAACCGGATTGGTTAATTCAGCGGCTGTGATTGGCATGCTGGGAATCTACCGCGATTGGCCTAGCCAATCGCGGGAGATTCAAAGCGCTGCCATTGGCCGCCGAGCCGCGAGCAATCCCTATATGAAGGTGTCTGTGGGGTCTGCTAAAAACAATCAAGCAGATGATCACTTTATTTCTTTAACATTTCTTTAATTTATAAAAGAAGAGAGTTACAACTATTTCTAGAATTGATATCAATGGCTCTATGGGACTAATTATGACTCAAGGTGCTCTTGGCAGACTTTCCTTCCCTACAAGGATCCATCCAACTAGGAGAAGGAGCCTAAAAGCGAGGATGGAAAGATCCAGTTGAGCAGATAAGTGAATCTTTGGTGGTTTGCTCTCCTTTACTTTGTCTGCCTTCAGAAGTCCTTCCCATAGGCATTTAGTGATCATGGCTCTGGTTTGTTGAGGAAAGAGACCTCAGAACAACTTATCATCTGCCTGACTTCTCCTCTGTAATAGCAGATCTGTAGTGAGGAAAGATTTCAACTGGAGTGAGGAAAGGTTTCAACTGGAGACAATATTGTGTGAATATTGTCGCCTGGCTTCTTTCTTGCCCCCCAAAGAATTACTTTTTGTCATCCATCCAAGTTTGCCTTCCCATGCTAGAGAACTATATCCAAGACTGAAAGTATATTGAAATTCTAAATGCTTCTTCCTTCTGCAGTTATCTGGATTATTTTCTGGGTCAGATTTCCCTTTTCCGTCTTCAAATTCATACCCCTTCCGTTTGTTATTAAATATATTTTGCTTTTCTTGTCCTGTTGCTTCTTTAGCCTACTTTTCCTCCTAGGCTTGTTTTTTGTACCTTTCATGTTCTCTTTTTCCTAAGATCTAAGGAATTAGTTGATCTCAGCAATTCATTTGTTAGCAGAGAAAATATCCACCAATGGAATATTGTAGTACAAATGTCATGGATCTGACTAGGACTTTTCTGGCACTTCTCTAGGCTGATTTGTCTGTCTCTCTGCTTGCATTCCATTTCAAAATCTCCAGGTCAAAATATGGAATAATATGGAATAAAGAGACATACAGGTAGACAGTTGAGCAGAAGTAGAGCCAGAAAGGAGAGAGACAGATGCTACCATAATTATTTAATTAGACAGGACTTCTAGAGTAGCAGTTCTGAAATTATGGTCTTTCAGATCATCTGCAAAGTCAATAAATATTTTACAATTCCTCAATTTCAGTTTCTTATACAGTACATATTGATAGATATAACTCCGATAAATCAAAACGATAACAGATAACAGATAATCAGAGTTGGAAGGGACCTTATAGGTCATCTAGTCCAATCCCCCACCCAAGCGGGAGACCCTACACCATTTCTGACAAATGGCAGTCCAATCTCTTCTTGAAAGTCTCAAGTGATGATACTTCCACAACTTCTGAGGAAAAGCTGTTCCAGAAGGCAAACCTGTTTGGGGTCCTCAATCACTTCTAAGCAGAGGTGGTATTCAGCAGGTTCTGACCAGTTCTGGAGAACCGGTAGCGGAAATTTTGAGTAGTTCGGAGAACTGGCAAATACCACCTCTGACTGGAGTTTTTACAGTATCCTTCCCCTGCCACACCCACCAAGCCATACCCACAGAACCAGTAGTAAAAAAAAATGAATCCCACCGCTGCTTTTAAGAATGTAAAGTGATATTTTGAAGAACCACTGTTATATAGGAAGAGAATCAAAATTGACTGATTGCTGGTCAGTATGTCTCTGACTTCAAAAGGACAGGAAGGAAAGTGGCAAACTGAAAAATACAGACAAATTAGGAATAGAAGTTTCCTTAAAATTCATAATTGTTTTCTGGACCCTCAATGTAATAAATAAATAAATAAATCCAGGGATGGGATTCTACCAGTTCGCACCTATTCGCTAGAACCAGTTGTTAACATTCTAAGCAGTTCAGAGAACCGGTTGTTAGAAGAAATTACTGGCCTAATCCTGTAGGGAAGGCAGGTGTTGCTTACAGAAACTGCCTCTCCGTTAACCCTTATTACATCCTTGGCAGGACTAGACTTTCTGTCTCAGGAACTTCTCTGGAGTTTTTTTTTCCCCTCCTTTGCTGGTACTTTGCTTGTGTGGAGTGACCATTCAAAGTTACAATGGCACTGAAAAAAGTGGCTTATGACCATTTTTCACACTTACGACTGTTGCAGCATCCCCATAGTCACGAGAGGCCAGGCGAGAAGATGCATGCCTCAATGTGAGTGATATTGAGTTGGCCACGCCCAGCCAATAACATGACCACCAAGCCATGTCCACCCAGTCACATGACCACCAAGCCATGCCCACCAGCTAAGCCACGCCCACAGAACCGGTTGTTAAAATTTTTGAATCCTACCCCTGAATAAATCTTCCTTGAATATAAATGTGGATATCTAGTTATTTTACTTAACATATTTTAAATTATGCAAATATGCCTATCTACTTTCCCTGGATAAAATAGTGCAGGTTTCCCCGGTTCTGAACCTTGCTGGCAGCTTTAACTGAGATAGTTTCAAAAATAAGGCAAATGGCAAAACTAAAAGAAACTCTGGAAATAAGGTGCTAATAGGGCAAGCATTGAGGGACTAATGTTGTTGATAGGCTGGCTATGACTCAGCTATCTCAAAACACACTTCTGGTCACATTTCACAACAGGTAATCTGATCTCATCTCCAACAGAATGAGTGACAAAGCATTGCAAATATAATATTTCTTAAAGCCTGTGTAGGTTCAGGTGAGGGTATATGACTTAACTATACGTAGTACTTAGTGATCATTTTAAGCTGTTTCATTCTTGGACCATGAATGAGAAAATAATATCATGCAACCAAAGAAGATGGACTCATGACATGGTAACTGCAGATAGAGAGTGAGTCTATATTTCTACTGAAATATACAAGAAAAATATAAAATCCAAAAATAGCCTTCAGACTTTTTCTTGGATTTTATATTTTTCTTGATCAAAGCATAGAATGTCTGATTGCAACAATATCATTACTTGAAATCAATACTGCAAACATTAGCAGTGTTGTTTTTATTATCATTGGCAAGAATCGTACACGGTTTTTGTAAAAAGCTGCAAGGTTTAAGTTGAAATTTATTTACATTTTCTAAAATGTCTGTCATGGTAAATAAAAAGACAATCTACTAAACTCTATGAACACAAATAGTAGAATATTAAAAATCTAAATACTTAAAATTGATTAGATTATAAAACCACTTTATAAATAAAATACCAACATAGTAAACACTAAATTACTGAATGAGTGTGGACACACACACATACAAATAAACCTGTCAAGTAAGACATAAATGTCATTAATCATTCACAATTTTGACTTTCAAGAAAGAGAAAAAGTTGATAAGGAGGATCAATGTAATCCAGAAATTGCTAGAAAAGTAAAGTTTGAGCCAGAAATAGAGCTGGCATTTGAGGACTTTGAATTTCAGCAGGATCATTCCAGTTTTTAAATGTAGCGCTGGAGAATAGTCTGGACTAAATAATATAATAATATTTATTATTATACACTATGCACATACTTGAGAGCCACAATAGCTAAGAAATGGATTTGGCTTTAAAGAGTTTTAGAGAAGAACCGTATTTCCCCCAAAATAAGACCTTACCTGAAAATAAGCCCCAATGTGACTTTTGGAGTAAAAATTAATATAAGACCTGGTCTTATTTGCAAGAAAACACGGGTAGGTATGTCACTTCAGAAAAGATGAGTAACAGGGCTACAGTCGGTATCTATGTGAGTTCAATGGTCACTATTTAACTAAAGTAGAATAAATTTAACAAGACACATTTGGTCTTGCTGGTCATGTAGCCATTTTCTCTGTAACGCATATTTATCTTTGTAAATATGTAACTCATAAGCAGTTTTGTGCTGCATCAAAACTTAAAGTAACATCCAAAATATGGATGAATAAATGAAACAACTTCCACCAGTGTCTTTCTCTAGGGAGAGAATCAAAAGGTGATTTTAAATCAATGAAGGCAACATAAAAAGAGTGGAAATATGTATATTTCTCTGCTGAGAATTATAAGATAGCTCATTGATTCATAGTCAACCTGCTTTTCCTAAAGTATTACAAACATTGATAGTGTGAAGATGGATTCTCCTGAGAAATCAGCTCTTGATCCCACGCTTTCTTTGGATAATTAAATCTCATTGTTAGCTACACTCTAAATTTCCCACACGATTGATCAAATGCATTATGACTGTCAGGGAAAGAAGGCTCTCTCTTCAAACTTTATACTCAACAATTCTATGACTCTTAAATGTCCTGTTGCTTCTTTGAAGTGTGTGTGCTTTAGGTTCAGGGTGGGAGATCCATTTCTTTCCTCAAAACTACAGCTACTACTCCTGTGTGATGGACCCTCCCCAAAGTACTTAGAACCTGATTTTGAAGTTTCAATGATGGCACATGGGTTATGTAACTCCATTGTAGGTGTTTGGCAACCGGCTCATGTTTACCACCTTTTGCAGTGTCTTGCAGTCATGCAATTGCAATTTTTGGCAGTTTTTGCTGGTCTCCAGCATTTGTTTTCAGTTTCTGGCAAAAAAAAATGCCCATTAGGTATAATGAATCCACTGCAAAAAAAAAAAAAAAAGTCGTAAAATTGAGTGTGTTAGCCACTTAACAATCAGATAGTCACCTGCTTAACAATTGCCACAGATTATGACCATAATTCTGGGCTCAATTATAGTCAGTTATTAGCAGTTCTGCAATAGCTATGCAGACATCCAAAATTTAATATTTTGTTTGAATTTAATTCATAATAAACATACATTCCAAATCATGAAATTCAAACTCTTCAATATTGACTCTATTATTGACTCTGGACGAGATGGGTCCCACATAAATTTAATAAATAAAAATAAATATATAAAGAATTGCTTTTGTTCTGAAAAGTTTCATTTTTTATTAAATAAAGTTGCATATGTTAAAATAAGTGCACTTATTAAACTCACATTGAAATACACTTTAAAACAAAATATTGGCTTTGATCTATTTATTTGGGATTCTATACCATACAGGACATGTACAAAAAGAGGAGAAGGTCACAGGCAAACCCAGTAGAAGATGGCAAGACAACATCAAAGACACACTACATCAGCATCAACTAACAATGATTGTACTGTCAGAAGTACAAGAACCAGAACTTTGTATCTCCCTTGACTCCTGAAGTAGCAAAAGAGGAAGTACAGAAGAAGATCTATTTATTAAATGTGTAATGTATATTTTAATAGATAACCTGCTTAACTACTGATCTTGGCAACTAAAACAACTGGAATATTTAAATCATTTTAATTTTTGTGTCCTGAAAAAGTACATAAAGAAATTAAATTTATAAAATCTAGTGGTAATTTAATTTATATAAATACACAACCCTTACACTTGTATCTCATGGATTAATGCAAATTGTTATTATGTGATCATATATTTCATGGATGAAATTGCTAAAATTCATTTTATGTTGGATGGCCATGTTTGGCTGATTGGAATTTTCGGAGTTGATAAAAGTGACATCTAGTTTTTGATCCTGTTGATCTCAAGAAAGTGGGCATCATTTTCTGTAACTGTAGATATGGATTAAACTTCTATCATACTTGGCTATGGAAAGTGTCCAAGGACGTAAGAAGGAAAGATTTTAGCAGTTTTGAAAGATCTAAGGGTCTTTCCGTTCCATTGCAGACATAGATCAGGCCGGGATTCCAATGTAATGGGATATGCCTTGTTTGATTTCAATCTCCTCTTTTTGGAAAAAAGTTGTTAAGAAAATGATGGGGCTACAATTACAGAGGACCTTGGAAAATAATGATTATCTAGACTCTGGGTAGTCTATATCTAATATCTAGACCCAGTATGAAATGAAAAACATGCTGCTTATTCTCTTGCATGACCTCTTTCAGGAGTTGGATAGAGAGATCATGACTACCATTGTTCTTCTAGATTTCTCAGCAATCTCTGCTGACTGCCATATCCTTCCAGAGTGCAAAGGGCACTGAGGGCAAATCCCAGTAATTATGCCAATTACCTAATTCTAAATCAATCTCAGATTATTTTTGCATTGGAATTGGGTTATCAATTGCAGAGATAACATCTGACAGCCCACTTATGCCTCTCCAAAGTAGTTCTCACAGTTAGTGTACTACTTGTACAATAATCAAGAATAACGAGGTATTTGTGACTAGTAAGAGCTAGTCCAGTAATTTAAATCAATTGATCCTATTGATGCCTTTTGCTACTGTTGCATTTCCCATCATAGCAGAAACAAAGAAATTCTAAATAGAAAGAATTCTAAATGGAAAAATAAAGGGAGGATTAAATTTTATTATAAAACACACAGAGCGTTGGCAGTTAAACAAACAAACAAACAAATAATATAGGTGACATAGAGCCTAGAGTAGTTCAGGAGTTTGTGACCCGCACAGCAACTATGGATCTGACCCAAGTCATCCCTGGGCCAACGTTGTCTGTAGCTCGGAGGTGGTATTCAGCAGGTTCTGACCAGTTCTGGAGAACCGGTAGCAGAAATTTTGAGTAGTTCGGAGAACCGGCAAATGCCACCTCTGACTGGAGATTTTACAGTATCCTTCCCCTGCCACGCCCACAAGCCACGCCCACAGAACTGATTGTGAAAAAAAATTATTCCCACCACGGCTGTGGCCATACATTAAATCTTGTTTTTGCCGCACCTGTTGGTGATGTGCTTCCAGGTGTGATTCAAGGTATTAGTTATGGCCTGTAGAGCTTTACATGATATTTGAGGGACTGCTGTCTCCCACAGTGTCTACCCAGCTATTACAATCCAGCAGAGTGAGTACTGTAGACTTGATTCCTCTTAATTAAGCACAGTTATATTTCAGGAATCAGGAAGTGTAACTTTTCTGTAGCAGCAACTGCCTTGTAAATGAAGCTCCTCCACCCACCATTAGATCTATATGGTTCCCAGTCTGATGACAATGAAAGCCCCTCAAGTAGGATGGATAGTATGCCCCTGTTGGTGATGGCTTATGTTTGCTTTGTGATTGAATTACCATTGTTGTGGTGAAAAATTGGCTCATCTGAAGCAATTAAATCACTTTGAAGGTGCAAAATAAATTCATTAGCATGCAAACAATAAAGCAATGTACGCTGAGGTCCAAGCAAAACAATGGCATCTTGCTGGGCAACCCTGAGCAAACATAGATCCACAACTTATATACCTTGACCTACTCCATTGCAAAAACAAGACAGAAGCAGAAACAATGTAAATTACATCATGACTTTGGAATGTTTTTGATAAACCCATCTGGGTGACCTTCTTATAATTTATTCCTTCCTATTATTAGGTCAGCATGTCACCAATGCTATCAATGAATATGAACAATTTGATTTATTGGGCTACAGTCTCTGACTGACTCTTCCCTCTGTTACCACTCAGGGTCAATTCTGCTTGTTGTGTTCTTACTGTTTAAACATGGATAGAGAGTGTCTCAGGTTTGGTAATGAATGCCGTTCACACGTACCTTTTACCATCAAACCATCTTTAGTAATATTGTGTAATAACTACACAATAATACTACACAATAACTACATGTTTTGTAGTTATTTGGTTCTTGGGTTTTTTTGTTAATGTTCTGCACTTTGCTGTTTTTGTGTGATTTTATTGTAGGAAACACTCAGAATTTATTAAAGTTGTATATTTTTACTTTTCTTAGATCGTTTATTATATATTGGCTTAGAGAAAACTAAGGATAATAATGATATGCAATGTAAAATAGAATAGGTGGTAAGCTGAAAATGGAAATAATAGGGGATAAAGATTTGAAAGCTTATGTATGGATGAAATGATATTGATATTGAATTAATGAACTGAAATATGAAATGCAAATTTATTGAAAGATGAGTGAAGTGGATAATGATATGAGTTAATATTATATAAGATTAATGGAAGTGAAAATATGATTATGTACAAGTGTTATAACCTGGAAACATGTTGCTCACGTGAACATTTAAAAAATAAAAAACTTTTGGAGAAAAAAAAAGAATTTATTAAAGTTGGTGGCATCCAAATTGAAACAAATAAACAGTCCAATGAAGCAATTCCTTTCCTATAGAATATATTTCTATTACTGCCTCCACATAGATAATGGGATCTGACTCCTGTTCCTAACGTCCAGGGGGGAGGGCTTTGTACATTTGAAAACTAAACATTTTTCAGCCACTAAATTCTCAAAATATTCTCTTTTTATCTTAGGGATCACACTTGACATGGGAGTGTGGGCAGAGAAGTTCAAATGAACAATTTGAGAATGTAAAAGATTTTTAAAATAACTTTGTTGGGTGGAATGGCAAAACCCTTAAGTATATGAACCACAAGTAAACATATGTATGGAATTTCAAGTGGTGTTATGTAGGCTTCTTTAGTTACAGATATGCACATAAAAGAGGGTTATCCTACTTCTCTTTCTAATTCTCTGTGGAAATTGCTTCTTTTCAATGCAGTCTTTCTTGTTATGTTCACAAACAAAAGCTTATATTCCCACAAGATTGTTGGCAGAGAGGATTTGTGTCTTCACACAAATCCTAGTACAAATGCCCTAAGATTTCCTCCTGGTCTTGAATTTGTCATACAGAAGTTCCTTTGCACTGTCTCTACATGGAGTGGGAATTGTTTATCCTCAAACCACACTGCTTTCCACTGGTCTTTTATTATAGGCAAACCGTATCTTTATTGCAAGAGAAAACAACCAGTTGGTGGCAGCAGACAGTTTTAGAAAATGCCTCTTTGCTGTCATCTAGTGATCATTGGATTGTTGCATCTCAGATATGGTATATCTAAATGGAAGTAGCTTCAGTTACTTTTCTTCTGGAATTTTTTTTTCCTTCCTATCAGTCCTCTATTATTATTTTTCTTCCACATTTCATGTCCTTTTGATCCTGATGGTTTATTTTTAGTGTTCTGACTGATTCAGTGAAATACTGAATTGGACATGGTTGCTGGCAAGAGAATAAGAATTGCTCTACATTTTCCTATCTGTCCTGTTCCAGATTGTTTTCCCCAATGTGATTACCAGCAAGAAAAGAACATGTTAACTCCTAACAACCAACTGCAGACTAAAAACTGGCCAACTGAGAGAAGTAAATGGGACTTTTGGGATTCTGTAGGCTTCAGAAAGAGATGATTATCCGCTTGTGATTGGCAGGTTGCAATACTTTACACACTCATCCAAAATTAAGTCCTATTGATATCTACTGGGAGATTTTATTTTGAGTAAATGTTCTTACCACTGTACTATATAAATAATACTTCAGAACAGGACTCAGTAGGACTTAAACAGCTGCAGTCATCCATATTTATGACAGAAGATCACAGTTATTATTAGAGTAATCTTATTAGGAAGGAAACCCAGTTTGATTTAGTGGTCAAGATACCAGGCCAGAAAGCAGAGGACCAGTTCTAGTCCTAGAAACCAGACCAGAAAGCGGAGACCATGAGTTCTAGTCCTGTCTTAGGCCAAAGACCAGTCTCTCTGAGCCCTAGGAAGAAGCAGGCAATGGCAACACTTGTGAAATTTTACTAAGAAATTTGTCCAGGCAGTTGCCAGGACTCAACATTGACTCAAAGGCGTCCCCCCTCCAAAACGTTAATAGTCCTGCAGCAAAAGAAGACAATAAATATATTCTGTACAAAAGGAATAGTAAATAAATATCAACAACCATTGTCCCAATACAATCCCCCCCCTCCAAAGAGTTCCTAAAACAGCTGTAGATTTTTCAACTGATTTAGAAGTGCTTCAAACTTTGTACAAGCGGCAAACTATTTTGATGCTCATTAAATAGCAGCATTTTTTTCAGGTTGACATAAAGACTTTGTTACTTTACTACTATTATTAATTTTATTGAAGAAGTTTTGAACAAAATAAAATCAGTTGAATTGCTTTTGAATTGAAGACAAAAAGAATAGAGAAAAGTAAGCAGAAAGTGAAAAAGATACAAAGTAAAAGAAAAAGAAAAAGTAATAAAGAAGTGGCTTTCAGTCTTAACAGTGATTATAAGTACATTTATAGTTTTGTAGGAAGTTAGAACCCACCCCTCTCCTAGAAAAATGTCCTAGGAAATATTAAAAAGGCAGAATATTTCCCCTAAAAGGAGTAGAAACTCAGAAGCAGAAACTCACCTCAGAGAGCCAGAAACTCAGCCCCCCCCCCTTTGCTAATGGGCCATTAAGGCCTAGGCCAGAGTATTCTACATAATAAAGGCCTCTACCCATCTCACCACCTGACCTGGGAAGATCACATCAGCCAGCACTCAGGTGAAGACATGTGGTCCAGACAAAGCCTACAAACTTAGTTAAGACCCCCGCCCCTGGGAATCTGACAGCCAATGGAATGCATTTCTTTCACAGGAACAGGAAACACTAAGGTGGGAACTAACAGAGGTTATAAAACTAAGGGTCTCTAACGGGTGGGATTCAATTTTTTAACAACCAGTTCTACGGGCATGGCTTAGTTGGAGGGTATGGCTTGGTGGTCATGTGACTGGGTGGAAATGGCTTGGTGGTCATGTTACTGCCTGGGCATGGCCAACTCAATAACACTCACATTGAGGCACGCATCTTCTCGCCTGGCCTCTCATAACTGTGGGGATGCTGCAACAGTCGTAAATGTGAAAAACGGTCATAAGTCACTTTTTTCAGTGCCATTGTAACTTTGAATGGTCACTCCACACAAGCAAAGTACCAGCAAAGGAGTGGGGAAAAACTCCCGAGAAGTTTCTGAGACAGGAAGTCTAGTCCTGCCAAGGATGTAATAAGGGTTAACGGAGAGGCAGTTTCTGTAAGGAACACCAGAATGTTTCCTTCCTGCCTTCCTTACAGATTACGGATTAGGCCAGTAATTTCTTCTAACAACCGGTTCTCCGAACTGCTTAGAATGTTAACAACCGGTTCTAGTGAATAGGTACGAACTGGTAGAATCCCGGTCTCTCAGCATCTCAGCCCTTTTTTCTTCTTTCTTCATACAGGGCATGTGATCCTGTCCACCATTAAAACATCTTTCCAAACAGCCTTCATGTTTCCAGTGTCTTTTTCCCCACTTGGAACTGAACCCAGAAGGATAATTTTTCCAACAGTTTACTTTCTCTAACTCTAATGTTGAGTTATAATTTCCTTCTTCCCCTTATCTAACCATCAAATCCACAAATGACCAGTACAATTTTTTTCAGCAAAAAGTTCATAGGCTTTTCCAGTCACTAATAAATACACTCATTGATTTTTCTCTGAGCAAACTAATTTTGCCACCTCTGCTTGTTCAATTATCTTCACCTCTAGGATATTTCAAAATCTTGTCAAAAAGGATTTAGTTTCTAATATGCAACTTAAAATATTCAATCTCAGTTGAGTCTTTTAAATTCTTTTTACTGCATGTATTTCAACTATGTTTTTTTACAAGTCCTCCAAGCATGGTTAAATAACTCTTAATTTGTCTACACTTCCAGCATAAATTTGAACTACCTTAGTAACAGTCTAGAATATTTTCCTGGAGTCATATACTTAATGGTACATAAGTTTATAAAAAATTATTTTAAATTATAATGTGGGTAAATTTCAGCAGTGTTTTCCCACTGTTCCAACAATATGTTATTATCGAAGTCCTTAGACCCGTGATGGCGAATCTATGGCACACATGCCATAGGTTTGTACTGGCACGCGAGCTGCAGGCAAACTTATCTCAGTGTTTCAAATTTCAGCAACAGTTTATATATTTTATATTTTACAGGTTCAGCATCTGCACATAATTGAACTTTAAATTCTATCTTCTGCTACTTGGTTCCAAATTTTCTATCATGATTAAATATCGTTAAATTAAATCTTTCTTTTAATGTTGTGCATGTAAAACCCTGAAAACTAAATCCTTCTTCAGTTGCTTTCTTAGTTTAAGCTTACATGCCCCATATTTCTTTTCTAACATCTCCCAATAGATTCTCTCTTTTTGTTGGCTGTTTGTTTCCTATAAAATGCTTCTTGTACTAAGATTCATAAAACCATTTTCAGGCACAATCTGTATTGATATCAACTTGATGTTTTCAATATGGCACTTCTAAAATGATGGTTTTTAAAAACTACATTAACCTCACATCATAGAAAACCATATCACCCAAATTTCAGATCATGCCCTGTTAGTTCTAGATTTTTTTATTTGTCAGAAGTACCTTTCATTCAAACCAAATAGCAGGCTGCAAAATACAACTTCAACTCAGGCAATCCCAATCCTTCTCGTTTCTTTGCAACTTGGATGTGTGTAACCCTTGGCTTTTTGCCATACCACACTAACTTAGATAAATAGGTAGTCCTCAACTTATGACGATTGAGCCCAAAATTTCTATTGCTAAATGAGACATTTATTGAGTTTTACCCCATTTTACAACCTTTCTTGTTTCAGTTGTTAACTGAATCACTGCAGTTGATAAGTTAGTAACCTGATTGTTAAGTGAATCTGGCTTCCCCATTGACTTTGCTTGTCAGAAAGTTGCAAAAGATAATCACATGATAATAATAAATACGAAGCAGTTGCCAAGCATCTGAATTTTGATTACATGATCACAGGGATGCTTCAAAGTTTGTAACTATGAGAAATGGTCATAAGTCACATTTTTCAGTGCCATTGTAATTTTGAATGGTCACTAAATGAATCTGAAGTTTGATAACATGCCTACTTTCAAGGCAGGGACATCTCTGATGATCTCCCTGAACATTTAAGAATTTTGTCAATTAATGTACTTTTCAAGTACTTTAGAAGCTCTGCCACTGTTGAAGTTTGAGAAATCTGGTAAGGAAATATCTCTGAAATGATGACCTAAGGAATCACAGTTTGTCTTGTACTCACTAAGCCCAGGGGTGGGATTCAAATTTTTTAACAACTGGTTCTGTGGGTGTGGCTTAGTTGGTGGGCATGGCTTGGTGGTCATGTGACTGAGTGGACGTGGCTTGGTGGGCATGTTATTGGCTGGGCATGGCCAACTCAACATCACTCACATCGAAGCACGCATCTCCTCGCCTGGTCTCTCATGACTGTGAGGATGCTGCAACAATCGTAAGTGTGAAAAATGGTCATGTCACTTTTTTCAGTGCCATTGTAACTTTGAATGGTCACTCCACACAAGCAAAGTACCAGCAAAGGAGGGAAAAAAACTCCAGAGAAGTTCCTGAGACAGGAAGTCTAGTCCTGCCAAGAATGTAATAAGGGTTAACGGAGAGGCAGTTTCTGTAAGCAACACCAGAATGTTTCCTTCCTGCCTTCCTTACAGGATTAGGCCAGTGATTTCTTCTAACAAGTGGTACTCCGAACTGCTTAGAATGTTAACAACCGGTTCTAGCGAATAGGTGCGAACTGGTAGAATCCCACCCCTGACTAAGCCCCACTCCACTCTATAATGAAAGCAATTAATAGTTGGTTTTCCCATTAGTAGGTAATGCTTAATGGAAAGATAAATAAACAAAGAATCCCTCAATTTCTTTTAACTTGTCTGATACCATAAGGGTAGCTGTAGACATTGGCATTGTTACCAAGACAGTATAGCACTCAGCAATGAAGCAGTATAAAGTAGTATATATATTTTTTATTACAGGCGTATTTCCTCCTCATGTGAACCAGGACTTATGTAAAACTATAAAAAGTAGCCAAATTCCAAAGAAAGAACAGTTAGTTTGATTCCTATATCAGCCATATCATTATTGATTATATTGATTAATTATATCAGTGATTATATCAGTGATTTTAACATTGTAGGTTTCCTTAAAATTAATTGATGTGATATTATCTGCTCAGAATAACTAGTTATTATCAGTCAGAATATGATGCTCAAATATTCAATTCAATATTCTTTAATGGGTTCTTTTCTTCAAGAAAAAGATTTGAGAAAAATCAAATAAACTACCTATAAACTTAGAATGCCAATAAAATCCATGAATAATGTAGGCAGTGGTCATCAACCAGTGGGCCGGGGATCACTGGTGGTCCATGAGAAAATTTTGGTGGTCCACAGAGAAATGTCATCCCCCCAAGCATTCCCCCCCAAGCAATTAATCCAGGCTACACAGGAACACAAGGCTGCACCACCCACATGGCCCACCTATCCGCTAGCCCCCACCCTTCAGCTGAGCACAAACCTTACCTTGAGTAGAGCTGGAGCTGGATAAGACCAATGTTGAGGGAGGGAAATCTGCCCCAGGTGGCTTGCTGATGTTGGTGGTGTTATGTCCTGAGAACTCTAGGAGTTCTCACTCAGGTCCATTCACTTTGTGTGGGCGTTCTTCCCCCTTTCCTCATTGGTTGGTTCTCCCCAGCAGCCAGCTATAAAAGCAGGCTGCGGGGTCCAACCAGTTGCTGATTGCTGCGAGCCAGTTCCAGGCGTGGCAAGCACGGTCAGCCCTTTATTGTTATAATAAAGTATTGTTGCACTCATGCTCTGGTTCAGCCTCTCTTTTCCCAAACTTAACACTGGCGGCGAGGATGGGATGGCTACCAGAAGCACCATGCAACCGCTGAGTCACTAGCTGCCGATCCGCAGCCCAGAGAGAGCGATCGGCCGGCGATAGAGAAACGCTGATCCGCAGCCAGAGAGAGCGGTCAGCAAACAAAAAGAGCAAACAAAAAGAGCAAACGCGCTGATCCGCTGACAGAGAAAGCGGTCAGAATCGAAAGTTAGAAGCGTCTGTAGCCGCTTGTTAGCCCAGCTACAGGGAAAGTGAAGCGCTGCGAGCCGCAGCCGCTCAGTATCAGGCGCGAAATTCAAACGGTTGTCATTTGAATTTCAAACCTAAAAGGTACAGCACAGCGCTGTAGCCAGTCACTGACGCCCACACAGGCGCGAATCCAAATGCCATCAACGGCTAACAGCCAAACGTGGTTAACCCAGAGAGAAAGAGAGGATTGCAAACAGCCTCTCCTGAGCTGAAATCACTTGCCCACCACGGGCACTAAAACATTGTCTGCTGCCCCAGAGAGATTTTTTCCACAGGTTGTTCAACCGGTCCCAGCACCATGAGTTCCAATCCAGTCTTCCTGGCGTTCAAACCAGACGAGGAGAAGTGGGAATCATATAAGAACTGCTTTAATCATTATATCGATGCAGTTGGCCTGGCGGATGCGGGAGAGCATCGGAAAAAATCGTATTTCCTAATCTACTGTGGAGCCACCGTCTACGATACTGCCACGGCACTCGTGGCTCCTCGTGAGTTGAAAAAGCGTTCCGTGGTCTGAGTTACTTGAAATTCTCACTAACCACTATTCCCCACGCCCTCACAGATTGCCAGGAGATTCACCTTCCGTATGAGGAAGCAATCGAGCAAGGAGACCATCAATCAATATATGGCACGCTCTCAGAACAGCAGCACTGCATTGTGGGTTTGGAACCTACCTGGAGGACATGCTCCTCGATCAATTAGTCTGCGGGGTCAAGGACCTCCACCTGCAAAGCGCCTTCTCGCCAAAAGACCTCAACCTCGCACAAGCAGTCGAGGAGGCCTTGGCAGCTGAGCTGGCAACAAACTCAGCCACCGAAATCCAGGGTCCAAGTGCCAAGCTGACATCACTTCCAGTCCACTCCGAGGAGGTGGTAGCAGAGGAAACCATCAGTGATGAAAACGAAGTCCACCGCCTCTCCAACGACAGGCGGCCGCAGGTAGGAGCCAGACAAGAAAACATCGGTCCACCCAAGCACATCACCCTGTGCCTAGCCTGTGGGGATCTCATCAGAGGGCCACCTGCAAGTTTAAAGGAGCCACCTGCAATAACTGCCATAAAGGAACACATCGCGAGAGTCTGCCAAGCCCCCAAAGCGCAGCACAAAGACACCCCTCGCACTCCGGGACCACAGTGGCAAGTATTGAACTGTCGCACGCACCACCTTGCCAAGCACACTTGCCACACTGTTAGTAAAATTTCTCTCTCCGTCTCCTAGAAGGTAAACCGTGCCGCATGGAGGTTGACACAGGGTCAGCACTCTCAATTATCTCGTGGAACACCCTCAAGAGGCTCCAACCAAGCCTATCCACTAGCCGGCTCCAGAGATGCCAGTTTGGCCTGAAGGACTACCAGGGAAGACCATTCCTGTAATCGGCAGAGGCAAGTTTCTTGTCAGTTTTAAAGCTTTTAAAGGTCACCTACCTCTAGTGGTAGTTAACGGCAATCTACCCACCTTATTGGGGCTCGATTGGTTTCCCCATCTCGGCCTAGGGCTAACAGGAGTCCATGCTGTCTCAACCTCAGACACTGACTCCTTATTAGCTGATTACTCAGATGTATTCAGCGAAGAGCTGGGAATGTATTAACGGTACCCCATCTCATTCTCAGTTGACCCCAAGCAGTCCCAATCAGGCTAAAACCGCGTAGGGTCCCATTTGCTATTCGGCCAAAACTAGATGTGGAATTGGATAAACTCTTAAAACAAGGGTCATTGAACCAACAGATTTCGCCAAATGGGAGGCGCCCATTGTCACACCCTCAAAAAGACGGTAGCCTGAGAATTTGCTCGGACTACAAGGCGACAATCAATAAATTTCTACAAGTTAGCGCTTATCCTGTGCCCGTCATTCAGCACTTATTACACACATTCGAACCAGGCAGCATTTTTGCTAAATTGGACATGTCTCAAGCATATCAGCAGTTCCCTGTAGATAACCAAACAGCGGAACTCCAGACAATTGTCACTCACAGGGGTGCCTTCTGATGCAAGCATCTCCAATTTGGCGTAAGTGTTGCCCCTGGTATTTTTCAATCCCTCATGGACGGATTTTGCAGGGCCTCCCTGGTGTAGTACCCTACTTCGACGACATCTTAGTCTCGGCCAGGACAGACCCCAACTCTTCCAGAGAGTTCGAGCTGTGTTAGAGAGGTTCAGACAGCATGGCCTCAAGTTGAAAAAAAGAAAAATGTGCCATTGCCACTAGACAGGTGGACTTTCTGGGTTATAAAATTGACGCCTCTGGCATTCACCCCTGGAGTCCAAGGTTAAGGCAATCCACGAGCACCCACTCCAACCTCCAAAACTGAACTACAGGCGTTCTTGGGCCTATTGAACTTTCGCATCCTTTTTGCCCCATAAAGCATCAGTAGCTGAACCCCTACACAGATTACTGGATAAAAAGTCACCGTGGCACTGGGGGCACAAAGAAGACCATGCTTTTCACGCCGTCAAATCACTACTCACGTCAGAGGCGGTACTTATTCAATTCGACCTAACCTCCCTTTAGTGCTGGCAGCAGACGCCTCCCCTTTTGGAATTGGGCGGTACTAAGTCACAGGCTTCCCAATGGCGCCGAGGCTCCCATCGCCTTTTTCTCAGGACGCTCTCTGCAACGGAGCGCAATTACAGCCAGATCGATAAGGAAGCCCTAGCAGCTGTTGCAGCCGTGAAAAATTTCACGAATTCCTCTTTGGCCATTTTTGAGCTGGTCACGGACCACAAACCCCTCCTGGGCCTACTAGCCGGGGACAAGCAGACCCCTCAAGTCCTCTCCCTAGGATGACAAGGTGGACTCTCTTCCTGGCAGCCTACTCTTACAGACTTATACACCGCCCGGGTAAAACACTGTCCCACGCTGACGCACTCAGTCGCTGCCCCTTGCCGGCCCGGCTGAAGACCCTGCTCCTGTCCACGCTATTTTGAGATCACCCACTTGGACCTACCCATCACTGCCCTGGACATTGCTGCTAAAACCAAGGCAGACCAAACGCTCGACTGGGTGAGGAGGGGGTGGCCGGTGGCAATGTTGATAACAAATTCACACCTTTTAAGACTCGCATGCAGGAGTTGTCCAGTTTGCAGGGCTGTCTACTATGGGGCACTCGAGTGGTCATCCCGGCCTCACTGCGTACCCGAGTTCTGGAAGCGTTGCACGAGGACATCCTGGCATCGTGAGAATGAAGGCATTAGCACGCAGCTACGTGTGGTGGCCGGGTCTCGACGAGGACATTGTCAATTGGGTAAGTTCCTGCAGCATTTGCCAGGAATCCCGTCCTGCTCCCCCATTGCCACCCCTACTAGATGGGAAGCGCCAGCGCTCCTTGGTCCAGAATTCACATCGACCTGGCCGGCCCTCTGCATGGGAAGATGTTCCTAGTGGTCGTGGACGCCTATTCCAAATGGATTGACGTAGCACAGCTATCCACGACCACCACGCTAGCAATCACCAACGTGTTAACACGCCTGTTCGTAACGCACGGGCTACCCGACTCCATTGTCTCCGACAATGGCCCACAGTTCGCATCGACTGAGTTCAGCCGTTTCGCTGCCAACCTGGGTATCCGCCACATTTTCACAGCCCCATTTCATCCTGCCAGTAACGGATTGGCTGAAAGGGCCATCAGGACCACTAAAGAAGCCCTGGCAAGGTTCAACAAGGATGACTGGCACCACAAACTCGCGCGATTCCTGATGAGCCAGCACTCAACTCCTTGTTCAGTCACCAATAAGTCCCCAGCTGAGCTCCTGATGGGCAGGCGTCTGAGGACTGTATTGGACAGACTACACCCACAATACTGCCCTGACTCTCCGCTCGCTTCCACATCGGGGTTAGACATTTTATCTTACAGGAGCCAGTTTTCGCGAGGAACTTCGCTGGAGACCCCTGTGGATCCCGGGCGAGATCGTAGCTATCACCGGGCCGCGGTCGTATCGGGTCAGACTGGAGGATGGCCGCGTCTGGAGAAGGCACATAGACCAACTGCGTAGACGCCTCAGCACCATTGCCAGCAGGGACCCAGAGGCACAAGACGAGGGGAGCCTTCATCCTCAGCCTCACATCCACATCACGCCCGGCGATCAGTTCACACCTACAGCCGGTCCCAAAGCCCGAACACAGACAGCGGCGCCCAGACAGTTGACCAGCCCAATCCAGTCACGGAGCACATCCCCAGTGATCAACCCTACGAGCCCGGGCAGGCCCGAACCGAGGGGCACACTGGTGACACTTTGCCGACCCTGCCTTCCCAGGCAGACCCGGATGGACAGACGCACGTTCCAGAGCTACGCTGTTCGGGCGCCAGCATAAACCTCCTGCCTACCTCAAAGACTATGCATGTTCGCATCTGGGGGAAGGGTGTTATGTCCTGAGAACTCTAGGAGTTCTCACTCAGGTCCATTCACTTTGTGTGGGCGTTCTTCCCCCTTTCCTCATTGGTTGGTTCTCCCCAGCAGCCAGCTATAAAAGCAGGCTGCGGGGTCCAACCAGTTGCTGATTGCTGCGAGCCAGTTCCAGGCGTGGCAAGCACGGTCAGCCCTTTATTGTTATAATAAAGTATTGTTGCACTCATGCTCTGGTTCAGCCTCTCTTTTCCCAAACTTAACAGGTGGGAACGTTGGTCCCTATTCCAGAGCTGCAGTAGTCACAGCACTGGCCCTTTGGTCATCCTGGAGCAGCTCCTCCAGTCCATGGCAGGCCGGTGTACCAGGGTGGTCCTGTGACTACTACAGCTCTGGAATATGGAACCGACTTTCCCACCAACGTCAGCAAGCCACCGTCATATTAGTGGTCCATGGGATTTTAAATTATGAGTTTGGTGGTGGTTCCTAAGGTCCAAAAAGTTGGCGACCCCGATGTAGGATATTGCTGCAGCAAAAACCTTATCTGAAAAGATACCAGAATTTACAAAATCATTGAATCTCTGAAGCTGAAGAATCAGGCAACCTGTCTTCGTAAGTCATGAAGTTCTGAGAAACTCTTATGAGTTGCTAGATTGCTAGCCTGGCAATCTCGAACAATAATCCTAGTCCTCAAGACTCTAGTCTTATCTCTTTCCCAGACTATGATTTACACATTCTTTTCCTGCAGTCTTCCAATAACAGAACACTCACCCACTACAAAATACAGAAGAGTGCAAAAGAAAACCGATGCAGTAGGTGTGCATGCATCCCTAGTCAGGTAATAATGTGGTCCGACGAGATTGTAAACTTTTTAACATTATGGGATTCAAATACATTAACTATGTTGTATATTTGATATGGAGCCCAAGACAATTCCTCTTCACAGCCCAGGCAAATCAAAAGATTAAACAACCACATAATACAGCATATCAGTATGCTGACAATTCTTTTTATTGATACTGCAAGGCTGAATTTTGCTGAACTAAATAAGGTAAGGCTGTAGAAGATGACTGGAAAAGATGCTCATACTTAATTCCACCTATATTTAGATGTAAAAGAAAAACAAAAGACCACTGTTTTGAAATAGAAAGCTAGAAAGAGAAAGGAAGAAGTTTGGGCTAAATGAATTAAAAGCACTGGACATCCTGACTGGGCAAGAACAGGAGATGTAGTTTGAAATATTTGGAAGATACTTTGGAAAACTAGACTAGACTTTATTGAAGTGTTTCATCTCTCTCTCTAAAATCTGTTCTGATGCATCTGCAAATATATTCATATAATATAAAGTGCCACAAACCTTCAGTGCCACCATGGAAATTTTTCAGCAGAACATACAGCAAAAGAAGTTCACTCCAACACAAGTTTAATATGGGGCTATCGTGGGGAAAAAATAAGTACATGGTGTTTCCAGTTAATTTCATTTGGAGAGTTTTAGCTGCATAATCTCAATTAGTCCTTTGGGAACAACTGCTAGTTCTTGAAGTTAAAGCAAGACACATTTATTTTATTGTAATGAGGAGAAAAAGCAGGAGTTAATTTTCTAGGGCATAGGACTGTTGCTATCATCTGTATCTTTACAATTCAATGAAATAATAATAATTAACTAGACAGCTGTTGGTTCACCCTTCAGAACTATTTTCCATTAAGCTTGGTCTCTTTGATGATGTGCCCTGTGCTAAATAAATCCATCAATCTTTGATGGCATTCCTCATTTGCCTTGGGTGGAACTTAAAAAGTAGTTTTGATGATTTTGGAAGTATTGCATAGCCATCCTTGTTTCTACACCATAAAATGGCTGTGAAATCAGCCTGTAATATAAAAGCATGTCTGGGGAATTTGGTAACAGTTCAAGCAAATTGATGCATTTTGTGTGATTTGATCACTCACAGCAAAGGACAGAATCTTTTCCATTTTCTTCAGTGGGAACCTCAATGTTGATTTAATATGGACTTCAAAAATATTTACAAGAATTACAAGTATTTTCAAGGAATGATTTCTTGCAGCAAATTTTAGTCATGTCCAATTTACATCATGTTATGTTTCTGTGGTTAAGAACTAAGTTTAACTCAATCACTAGGCTTTCCTCTGTAATGTTTCAGAGCACTCTAATAATAATAACATTATACTCCAAACCCTTAGGAACAGTTCTAACAGAAGGTCACATTTTCTTTCATTTCAATTAACCTACTTGTCATATACAAGGTTGTCTACATTCAGAAAAAAATGCCCAAAGGGTTTCTTATGCTCTTTTAGTGTGTTGAATTAAAAAATGATGATATCTTATTGCTATTTGCACCAAAAATATAAGGGACATTTTTCCAGTTGAGCATCCTTATTGGGGAGTCGATTTTACTGTCTCCTGGTGACTTTAAAATGTAACCTTTTTGCATATTCTAAGACAATAATGCAACTTTATAGTCTATGTCCCTAGTTTAAATAGATTAAGAGTTCATGAAACACATTTGTTAGGTTTTGTAACAGTATTAGAGTTCCACTGTACACATGGAATATTTTGTTATATGCGGTGATTGCATTTCTACTATAATCTGTCAAAATGTTTTTCCATATAAACTAAACCAGAAAAAAGCCAGTAGTATTTATTGAGTGCTATATTATCGCAGTCTGCAGCAACCTAACAAATGCTATGCAAATCATGCTGAGCACACAGATTATGGAAATCAACTGTTCAAGAGGCACACCATAGAGTACATGGCATTGAGCTAATTGTCTCTCTGTCTATGAATTAAAGTTAATGAGGATGTGTTCCATTATGAGATATATGTACTTATGAACATATGGAGCTGCCTGAGAATGTCAGACAATTGGTGTGTTTTTTTTGCCTACAATTACTTACTCTAATTGGCATCAGAATTTCAACAGTAAGATAACACAGTATTTGCCAACTTATTCTTTCTTGCTAATAAGAAGTCATTGGCTTTAGTACTTTGAAAGACTTCAGTTCTTCACAACTCATCACAAATTAATGTCAAATGGAGACTTTCCCCCCCTTTTTTAAAAACAAAAGGGATTTTTGATTGAACTATAGTTAATGCCAGGAAACTTTAGATCGAAAGCAATTTATTTGCTCACATTTGGTGCATTTTCTGAGCTATTGCTACAATACATTTATCACACAAAGAAACTATCATGTGGGTTTTCTCTGCTTGATCCTGAAAAGAAGATTAATCTTGTTTTTAAGTTACTGTTATTCCTATTGCATCTGTGTGTGGGTAGGCATGTTGGGTGAAGAGACAGACAAAGAGAACAGCTCATAAATACATAGCTTTTAAGCCTATTTTTTCGTTATATTGTTTTTATAACTTGCAAGATGATTTCCATTCTATTTAAGATGGACCAAAAGCTCTTAAGTATGTATGAGATATATATCTTTGAAACACCAATAATTCCTGTAGTTTTATGGGCAAATAACAGGCACATAAACAAATAAATTAAAAGACACATAAATATATATAAAGTAGAATAATATAAAAAGTAACATATCTCAGAGCAACAAGTACCCCAGAGAGTTTGCATATGTATTACAGGATGTTCTCGTGAGCTAATTCACAGAATAGATGAAAGGGACTAATGCTGAATACCAACTGCTAAGCTGAATAGAGACAAATTTAAAGGGTAGTGTTGCGTGAAATGGGGGAAAAATGTCTCAAACCCCAGAGAAAAACATTGTGTCTTGAAAGTTCTGTGGTTCTGGTTGGGCTGCTATGAGAATCATTTCTCACACTGATTTAAAGACTGATAGATACACAGAAAAAGATATAAACTACTCCTTCCCAAAAAAGGCACACAGTCAGTCCTTCACACAGAAAGATTAGGAGGAAATGGACAAGACTTCTTTTGTTCTAAAGTTGCCTGCAGGGATTTCTCCTTTAAAAGTAGAGCTCTTGCTAGATTTCTTGTGTTATAACTTTTATCTTCCTTTTAATAAATTTTATCAGCTACATTTATTTTATTCTTGTTTCTTTCCTCTTCAGGCTTCAAAGAGAAGAGTCTGACCATTGCAGTTTGTGAGTTTTGGGTTGCTCTGGCTTTCAACTTCAGCAATGTCTTCAGGATTTAGCAGCATAATGTCCGTGCACACCAGACTACTAGAAGATTTTAACAAATGTTAAATCTCAAGGGTAGGAAAAGGAAAGTCTTGGAAAGGCCTGAGAGGTGGGCTTGATCAACTGGATATGCTGTACTTGAAACCAAATATATCAGTGGCAGTGGCAAAGACTACTTTTGACACCATCCCAAGCCCATCTTATCTGCACCTTAAAAAAGGAAGGCCATATGGAGATTGGAGAATGTCGGCCTGTTGGAGATGCTATGATTGTCTCAATTATTCAATTATCCAATCACTACTCACCTTTCCAATCTTTCATCACATTCCTCATCCATCCATCAGAATATCTAGAACCTATCCCGAATCAATTGTTATGAGTAGTTGAGCTGGGTGTCACTGGCATGTTGATGCTATTTCTGCAAAACTCTTTACTTGGCTGGCAACTTCATATAATTATAAAAAAGCATTGGGCTCATCAAATTATAACTGCCAAAGAATAGGCACTCAATGTTATTCCTTTCAAGTGGGAGTATAATTATCTCCAACCCATTGACAATAATACCAAGTCAACAATATCAAAAACTGCTAAGAGATCCACCAAATCAGAGGTGATATTCAGCAGGTTCTGAACAGTTCTGGAGAACCGGTAGCGGAAATTTTGAGAACTGGCAAATTCTACCTCTGACTAGAGATTTTATCCTTCCTCAGTCACACCCACCAAGCCATGCCCACAAAACCGGTAGTAAACATTTTTTAAATCCCACTACTGTCTTAAACATATTTTTTTTTATTTTCTAGAAAAATCTTATTTCAAATTAGGGAGACTCTCCACACTCTCCCCAAACAGCTATGTATTCCAGTCCTACAATATTTATTATTTTATTGTAAATTTTAATTGTAGAAATATAAGTAGCTACAACCATTTCAAAACAAAATGTTGGTGTTTAGCTACTTATGATCTTTATTTCGAAAAATATTCTTGGACCCCACTGTGAATGCAGTAGAAGACATGAAGCTGGAAGACCACACTTCATTCTGAAGCCCTTCCTGATGCCAGAACAAAACTGAATGATCTTCACTGTCACTTCCTACTAAAGGGAAAACCATTAGAAATAAAAATGATCTGGAACAGGTAGATATGACCCAGTAGAAGGATGAAATGAGAAGATTCAGGGAGGACTACAGATATATATATACCTATGGACAATTGATTCAACTCAGGGACAAATAGAATACTTTTATTGGCCAAGTGTGATTGGACGCACAAGGAATTTGTCTTGGTGTAAATACTCTCAGTATACATAAAAAAGATACATTCATCAGGAGTCGAGAATCATAAGGTACAAGACTTAATGATAGTCATAGAGTACAATAAGCAATCAATCATACAAGGAAACAGTGGAGAAAGAGTCTGTTTAGTTAACCATGTGCATGCGTGAGAAAGAAAAGGTGGAAGGAAGATTTAGTTAACTAGTAACTCAGTAGGACTAATTAAAGCAGTTGTGTTCCTTGCAAGATTCTTCCAAAAAAAGAAAATGTCTGTAGCTTGTGGTTGAAATGTGGGGTTCTTGGTGCTGAGTTTGGTTCCTTGCTAGCGGACATTTCATTATCCAACTACACTGTAACACCATCAGTCTAGTGAGTATAGGGTTTACATTTATGTAAATGCTACATAAATGTGCCTTATCTGTTTGTGTCTATTGATGGAATCCTAGGCATTTGAGCATGGCCTTTGAGCAAATCAACCATCAATAGACACATACAGATAAACCACATTTATGCAGCATTTAAAAGTGACAATTTAAAAAAAAGCAAGAAAAGAAACAAAAATATAGAATATGTCCCCACACAGAGAATTTAGGAAGGATTTTCAGAAAGATAATATGGGACTGTGGATCTGAGCCAGAAGGAATGCTAGGTTGTGGAATTGGAATCATCCCTATCTTGAATTCAGATTATTGGGGCAAGTTCTTGACATTAGCATTTATTCACTTGCTTTTCAGTGCAGTGGTTGTATGTCATACAGAATACAGATAGTCCTCGACTTGTGACCCCAATTCAACCCCAAATTTCTCTTGCTAAGTGAGACGGTTAAATGATTTTTTCCCCCCATTTTATGATATTTCTTGCAGTTGTTAAGTTAGTAACATGGTTGTTAAACAAATCTGGCTTCCCCATTGATTTTGCTTGTTAGAAGCTCACAAAATATCACATGACCTCAGGACACTGCAACGGTCATAAATATGAATCTGTTGCCAAGGGTCTGAATTTTGATCACATGGCCATGTTGATGCTGCAATGGTCATAAGGGTGCAAAAATGGTCATAAGTCACTTTTCTCAGTACTGCTGTAAGTTTCAATGGTCATTAAATGAACTATTGTAAATTGAAGACTACCTCTTATTGAAGAACCACTCTACTACGTTCAGACCTGCAAATTTCACAACTGCAAGAATAAAGGGCAGAAAGACCACCCCAGTCCATGCAAAGAGGAATGAAACGTATTATTTGTATCAGTCTCTTACACACAAATACACACAGTCCTTGTATGGTGATATGCATGCTGCTCTGATCATAAGATCCCCTCCCTTAAAAAAACAGCTATTCTATACAGGAGAGATGAAAAGGTATCAAATCATTTTAGCCTTGAAAGAGCTGAAGCCTCAGAAGCAAGAATGGAAGAGGAGTTGTTGAACGTAGAGAATTGGATTCTAATCAAAATGATAACAACTCAAATGCAATTTGCAGCAGAACTTTAAATAATAGGTTTTAAGCAACAATCTGTTCCTATTTCAAATATCACCATTTTTTTTTAATTTGGCAGACATGGCTTGATGTTTTTCTAGATTCTCATCTTAAAGCCTTCAGTCTTTTTTTCTTTTTTTTTGTACTGCCCTTTCTAAAGTCATCATTACTCATTAGGTCTATTGTGCAGCAAGCAGAAATAGGTCAAGGATGAAATGCTCCCTCTTAGGGAGAGGCACACAAGGACTATATAAAGCTATTTTCAACTTTTCATGGGATTACCCAGTGGATGAATGCTGCCACCATTGACTTACAAATCAATGTTCTGCAGGAAGGAACCGGGGAGTTAAATCTTTTCAGATTTCATAGTTTAAAGACATTGGTTTAGGATTCTGTTTGAAAAGATGTTCTGTGAGTCTTCAATATACATTGCATGGATTGCTCATGAACACCAAATCAAACATTCCGAGATAAAAAGAAGAGGTGGTGCTCTGTATAGCAGGAATCAGACTTTATACTAAAGGATGACTTCAAGTAATTTGCATAAGGTTTGGGCAAGTGCAATAATGGCTTCCTTGTCCTTCAGCATAGCCACACAGGTTCACACAACCTTCACGTATTTTACTATCTAAGATTATTTCAGTATGGATTGTGTACTCTCACATTGTCATTTGTGTTTGGCAGCTGAACCAATTTATTCCTGGCTTGGCTGTGGTATACTTAGAATAGCAGAAAAGGCTACTTTCCATTTTCAGCACTGAAACCAGGTTGTTTTCCATAAAGGAAATGCCTATCTCATTCTACTTCTATAACATTGCTTCCCTATGTTGTACAAGCGTCTTCAGATTTTTTCATCTGTTACTGGGGCATATCTATGGATCTTCTAAACAATACTGCTCTGCTCTTTTCAGCTGCCATAGCAACATGCAACCAAGGTTGAAGATGCTGAGGGAAGGATCTAGCCACAAAAATGTCAACTCTGCTCTCATTGCACATCACAGCTTGTAAAAGGCTTTAAAATGGGAAGGAGGAGCAGGATCTGCAGTAAGAAAGTATTGCATCATAGCAAGCTATCCCCCCAATACACAGATGATCAGAGAATTTGATATAATGCATATTAAAAGTATAAGATGAGCATCAGCAAGTTGTTTTAATTTTCTTTTAATGCAGGAACATGGATTGGGGGCGAAGGGCTGGAGTTGGCAAAAGTGAAGAAGGTCACAGGTCAGTTTCAAGCTGCTAGGTGAGGAATTGGGAAATGAAAACTGTAGGATGTAGATGTGCCTACAGTTATCAATGGACAACTATCAATGAAGCCTACAATTATAAATGAACCTAGAGAGGTTAGTCTTAACTATCGATTATATGACTATGTGACCAGGATCATTCAAGGTGTTGTGAATGATAGTTCTTATAAACCTTAGTTAGCTTATGAAAGTTATCATCTGTAACATCAATGGAAACAAACCTGGACCAGAAATGTGGGGAAATACCCAACCAGGCAAAGAGTGCAGAATTAGCCTCAAATCTTGAACAGATGCAAGAGATCCAGAACTGATCTCCTCTTAAACTCTACAGAGCCTTATCCCAACTGAAGTTTGATAGCCTGGAGAGATAGCAGAATATAAATTCAAGAAGAGATTGGACTGCCATTTGTCAGAAATGGTGTAGGGTCTCCCACTTGGGCGGGGGGGGTTGGACTAGATGACCTACAAAGTCCCTTTCAACTCTGATTATCTGTTATCTGAATCCTATATGTGAGGATTTGTTGCTTACAGCTGACAAGAAATTACCTAATTAAATTTTCTCCTTTTCTTAAGTTTGGCAGGACCCTGGTGTGCATCAGAAGTGTTATCATGAAGTAACAGAAATGTCACGGCTGGATCCTATTATTTGTGTCTGAAAGTTCCACCCTTTTGTATGGATGCAAGCTTCATTCCTTTCGACACATGTAAAAAAGTTTTAGTAATAGTGTTAGTAAAGTGTTCCTTGTTATCCTTCAGTGTCACCATTTAAGAAATGCCTTCCTCATTGTAGAATATTATAACCAAATATAATCAGTAATTATAACCAAACATAAATATCTGAGATTATAGAGAAATAATTCTTGATCAAAATTATCTCTTTTTCCTCCAAACTATTTGTAGTTTTAGGCCAGGAACACAGATTTGTGCTGTTTCAAATACTGTTTGATTTTAACTTTATCAGCTCCAGCTAGAGATTTGGGGTGATAGGTTAATGGTGTCCCATTGTATAACAGATAATTAGACATCGTTACTATGGTTGAATCAGCCAAATAATTAATCTAGGTAATCAGTTCTTGCATGCAGAACATTTCAAAATAATTTAGAATGCATTCAATAATGCATATATTAAGATGATATATATAATCAATTCTGTATGTTAATTTTTAAAAAAATAATATTTAAAAAGTAATCAGTTTGACTAGGGGTATGTGTGTGTGTGTGTGTGTGTGTGAGAGAGAGAGAGAGAGAGAGAGAGGCAGAGAGGGAGGCAGAGGAAGATATACAAATAAATGAATAGTTCATTAAGATGTTGTGGTATTTGAAATATGTAGTTTTCTTACAAAACTACAATTCCCAGCATTTTCACTTCTTATTACATGAATTTGGAATGAAATTCCAGAGAATGTTCTGTGACTTAAAATATTTTAAATGTATCTGTTCACGTTCCTTCCATTAGCTCTTTCACAATAGAGCAGTTCAGAAAATCTATTTCAGTGCAGTTTTACATTTGTGACCTACTGACCTACTTTTCTGTTTCTGACTGCTACAAGTTGGTATCCCTGAAAAAGGATTTTTCTTTTCATCCATGAATTGTGTTTGACATTTTGAGATAAAAGCCATTAGAAGAATAACAATTTAGTTTAATCTGTTTTGTTCTGCTTTGTAATCAAGCCCAGGGAAGTGGGTTGTTATTTTTGGTACATTCCTATTTAATTGTGAGTGTTGTACAGAGCTATTTGGAATTTTTTTTCCTTTTTCCTTTTGGAAACATTTCTCTTTGTTAATCTAGAATAAGAAATAAAATTCAGCTTTCTTTATGGCTAATACATAGTGAAAATGAGAGGGAAAAGGCTTATTGAATCAATCAGTGAGGGAAAGCAATCTTTGTCTTCTCTTGAATAACCTGTTATTGAAATAATTATGTAGAGAGTGGGTTGAAGGAATAAAAGAAAAGATACAATCTTCCTAAAAAACAAATAATGTTTTGAAAGTGTTATCATAGCCAGAGAATCCATGCATAGCTGGGTGAGCTGACTGACAGCTTAATCCCTTCCCTCCAATTTATACTGTCTCTAGAAATCAGTTCACCAAATACAGTAAAAAGCACAGCAAGCCAATGATACAGAACATAAAATTTTTAAAGAAATGGCACACCCAGACAACAATAGTATCATTGGTGCAAGTATATATGAAGTTCTTTTTAAAACTGACTCCCAGAAAAATATTTTATTCACTTTCCCCTGCATATGATAGAAGCATACAAAATAGGAGTTTGTATTTTTAAAATATACATTTCAAATTAATCCCATCAGAGAATTTATTTCTTCAGCCTGTCATTTTCTGTTATTTTGTTTCAAACAGATTTGAGGACTCTAGTCCGACCCTAATCAGTGCAGGATCCACAGTAACAACTCTGACAGCCGCTGTTCAGCCTCTGTCTGATGAACTCACTAAAATCTGTTCCACCGACTGACAGTTCACAAAGCCAGGAAATTCTTCCCACTCTCTAGCCTGAATCTGGTTCTTTGTAATTTACGTCCATTCATTCTGTCTTGTTCATTGGATAGCAGAATAAATCAACCTCTTTTCCTTTGTGAAAAAAATTGAGATATTTGAAGATGTCTATCACGTCTCCCTCACTTGTTCCTTCTATATGCTAAACAAGCCAGTGGTGAGATTAAAAAAACTTTTACCACTAGTTCGGTGGGTGTGGCTCGGTGGGCACACTTTGAGTGCATGCACACACTTTGCATGCACACACACGCCAAACATGCACTTTATACTGGCGCAGAGGCATTTGCGCAGGCGCCGAGGTGTTCCAACTCACCTCCTGCAAATCTGCACTCTCCCAGTCACTTCAGCAGCTGCTGCGGAGCATTCTTCTCAGGAGTAGGTTTCTACCAGTTCTGTCCACTTCTGTAGAACCAGTAACTCTGAAGAGCAGCAGACATAGAATCGGTCCTATGTCTGCTGATGTTTTTGTCCACCTGCCCACCCGGGTTCTTACCTGACCTTTATATCCTGATTTTTTTCAACTTCAGCTGCCGTGCGAGGCACAGCTGCAGTTAAAAAAGCAGGAAAAAAGGGCTTTTTGCTTCTCTGCACACAGCATGCTGATAATGATTTACAGGCGCCTGTGCAGCATGCAGGGAAGCACATCGTAAATCACCGAAACTCGTAAATGAATAAACTGGTAGTTAACCCTGTCAGATCCCACCCCTGATTCTTCTGTGCCGTGCAAAGCAACCGCGCTTCAAAAGCAGAAGATAAAGGTGAGTATGGGAGCCCGGGCAGGTGGATGGGCCAACAGCAAAGTGGCGGAGAGAACTGGTTCAGTCTCCACTGCTCATCGCCGCTACCGGCTCAACAGAACCAGTCCGAACTGGTAGCATACCACCACTGGTATCAATGACCTGGATAAGGGAGATAAGGAGACTCTGCAAATAGACAAAATTTGGAGGATTAGCTAATACTTTAGATGAAAGGGAAGAGATTAAAAATGATCTAGGAGAATTAAGCAGGGGTTCAGGAATAGCATAGAAAGACATAACTTGGCAATAGTATGTGCAAAAAGGATGGGGATGTTTTTGTTGATTGCATTTTTATAAACAATATGATGAAACAATTAAAAGTGCTATTGGGGCAGAAGTGGCATTCAGCAGGTTCTGACCGGTTCCGGAGAATCGGTAGTGGAAATTTTGAGTTCAGAGAACCAGCGGTAACATTCCCCCAGGAGTGGGGTGAGAATGGAGATTTTACAGTATCCTTCCCCTACCATGCCCACCAAGCCACACCATGCCCACCAAGCCACACCCACAGAACCGGTAGTAAAAAATTTTTGAATCCCACCACTGATTGATACAAATGTTGAACAGCACAGGACCAAGGACACAGCCTTGTGGGACACACCCTCCTTCCAACCCTTTCACATTTCCGACCAAGCTGAAGTAGAGTCATTAATAAGCACTTTTTGAGTATAACCATTCAGCCAACTATGAATCTGTCTAACAGTAATCTAATCTAATCCACATTTACTACCGTGTTTCTCACAAAATAAGGCTGGGACTTATTTTTTTTGAGCCCTGAAAAATGGCTAGGATGTCTTTTCAGGGGTGAATTAATTCCCCCCCCCCCGCACATCAGCACTGTCTCCAACAACAGTGTCTGAGTTGCTCCCACTTTTCCCACGTCCCCGTAACAACAGGAAAAAAAAGATTTTGAGGTACCTGGGAGTGCCGCGCGCTGCGTTTTGGCTTAATCCTGAGTGGCTGGCTGGGCGTGAGAAGAGCCAAGTGAGCGTCTCTGCTGTTGCTACCCTTGGTGCTCCAGCCTCAGGCTTTGCAAGTTTGCAAAAGTCCTGGTGCACAGCCTGTTCCTGCATTCCAAGCACCCAGGCCGAGCTGCAGCTGTCCCTCTCTCGCCAGCGCCCTCTCCAATAACAGCAGCAGCAGCGGCGGGAGCCATAGAAGTTACGGAGGTGGCTGCCCCACCCAAGAAGCAGCTAAAATGCTTCCACGGTTCCTGCTGCTGCTGCCGCTGTTACTGGAGATGGCGCTGGCGAGAGAGGGATAGCTGCAGCTCGGCCTGGGCACTTGGAATGCAAGAACGGGTTGTGCACTGGGACTTTTGCAAACTTGCAGAGCCCGAGGCTGGAGTACCAAGGGTAGCAACAACAGAGACGCTCACTCGGCTCTTCTCATGCCCACCCAGCTGCTTGGGATTAAACCAAAACGCAGCACGCGGCGCTCCCAGGTACCTCAAAATGGTTTTTTTTTCCTGTTTTTATGGGGATGAGGGAAAAGCGGGAGCAACTCAGATGCTGTTGTTGGAGAGGGTGCTGGCGAGAGAGGCGCCAGCACTGGTGGGAACTGTGGAAGCTACGGAGGCCTGAGAAGCAGCTGAAATGCTGCCGGACATCCACGCCGTTGCCGCCCACCTGCTGACCCAGGTAAGGGAGGGGTAAGGGAGCCCTCCATGCTCCATCGTGGTGTTAGGAGCAGCTGATGGAGAGGCATAGCTGCCTGCGGGGCACTCCTAACGGCAAGTTCCCCCCCGCCTTCCCTCCCCCAATTTTGCATGTTTTAAACTAGGCCTAAATTTGGGGGGAGGGGCTTAATTTCATTTTATTCCGAGAAAACATGCTGGGTCTTCCTATTGGGGGGGGGTGTATTGTTGGAGAAACATGGTATTTTAAAGAAATGATTAACCTGCATTCTACCTGCTTTTAAGCATATAATGGAAAACCCAAGGCAGAAGTTTGTAATGCATTAAAAATACATTTCAAATCTCACCAGATATCTTTATTCCTATAATTTGCTGAGCTACTGTTTGGATGGTTTGTAATTATTAACCCACATTGTGCTTGTTTACTAAACTATTTAGGGAACATGTGTTGATGGTGCTACTATTAGTGATTGATTTATATAGTTGCCTATTAATAATTATTTTTATACTAAAATATCTCATTTCAATCTTATTTCATTTGTTCTGAGTCTTCTCCATTAATTCCCACTGAAAGCTTTGGTCTGTTTTAGATATCCAGCATGAAGCAAAACATACAGGTCACAGAGAGGTTGAAGATACGGCAAAGCAAAAGAAAGCTGTGAAAATGGCAGATTAGAAAACTAGCTTATTTTGCATGCAAACCAAGAGGTTCGATCTGTGCATTCTATAAAAACACTTCTATAAAAATGAATAATTTGTTCTTGGCTCTCTATAATGTGGCAGATGTGATCCTTTAGATGCTAGTGGAAGCTTGTGGGGAGGCTGAGATAGGAAGAGGGAAAATGGCAGATGAGTCACAGGACTTTTCTTATAAATGACAAATCAGCTCAGGTCGGAAAAAATCTGGGAATAATGCCTCAGAGTATTCAAAGAGACTCAACCTAAAACTATCCACTATAAATGAGGCTACAAGCTTTTCCCTATAATTTTCAAGGATCACTATTTATCCCAGATGTCCATTAAAGATACTTTTTAAAAAAAATCTGTGCAGTTTTGTTGGGGCTTGACTGTGATCGAAATTTCAGCCCTAAAATGTAAAGCAGGAATGGATAAAGGACAGACTTAACAAACCAATTCTATGTGTTGAGTTCCCACAAAGAGTTTGGAAATTTTCTTCTATGTTTATATGCAATATTCCTATTGTACTGCATTGTACTACATTATAGTTTTAGCATTTTAGAAACAGCAGGAACCTCTTTTCAATAGTTTTTCACCCATCGTACTGAAGGGAGATCTGAATGGGAAAAAAAGAAAGTTGGGGAAAGACCCCATGAAATAAATAGTCTATCCTGTAGAAATTATGAGACAGAGAATGGCATAAAATGGAAGGCGAACTCTCTATAAAATGCCTGGAGCACTTGTAGAAAAGACACGATATAAATATAATGAATGAAATGATGGAGAAATAAATTCAAAAATGTTTCAGAATTACCCATATTCTTCATTGCCTAAAACCTGACATGTAAAATATTCAAAGAAATCTCAATAGGTATAATGCCTAGCAGACCGGTACATATTTTGAAAGAACCAAATTTAGGGATACAAGCAAAGTCCCGGTGATGGAGTGATGAAAATTAATGTGAGTAATTTCCAATTGAAACTAGTGTACACCCAGGCTGTTGATCAGTCAGTTGAAAACAACTCATTTAAGACAGTTAATTGAAACATATTTATATATTTATGGAAATCTTTGTATTTCCATAAATTAAAGACTGACTCAAAATAAAATAATATTTTGTTGTTTTAAATTAAAAAAAAATACTAAGAAAAACTAAATAATTAAGCACTTCACATTTGCAATCTTCCTCATTCCATTTACCATTTAATATACCATAAAAATTACTCAGAAGACTTTTGTTCCTAAATATTAGAACCAATTACTATAATTTCCAAACCATAAAACCCAAATTCTCAGATTTCGTGCTTTAGGTGTATTTACTAAGTTTCACAAATGTGCTAAGTTCCAAGCATAGTTTGAAGACATAGAATGAAGTAACTGTGCCAAAGGCAAGCAAATTTAAACAAGCAACTACTGACACCTCCATAACAATTGTTCATCTTGAAATTAATTTATCCATGTGTAACAAAGACAGAAAACAATTCTGGAAATTCATGATATCTGCAGTATTGGAAAGCTGAGACAACTCCAAGGCAAAGAAATGTAGATGCTAGAAGATGAATATTTATATAAATGTTTGTTTATTTATTTATCAAATTTAGACACTGCCTATCTCACGATCAAAACACTGGTGGCCACATACCAGATATAGTTTTCTTGTCAGAGTAGTGTCAATGTGACTGGAGAGAAGAGCTCACCCTGTCTCCTCTGTTGTGGTGAAATCACACTTGGTGACTTTGAGATTTTCTTATGTTGCCTCGTTACACAAGAAGGCAGACCTATTTGACTGATCTTCCCCCAGTGACTGATGGACCTGGTGGGTTCCAAAGGGAACTGGGGATTATACCTGAGCTCCTGCTACAGGGTCCTGCAGAGGTCCTGGCTGTTGCTTGGAATGGGAGGAGGCCGACGCTATGGATAGGATTGTACAACCTCTCTTGGTCCATCACCTCCAGCACTTTCCAAAGATTACGGAAGAATTGAGGTAGCTGAAAAGGATCAAGAGATGTCTAGAAAGCCACTGGAGAAAGATGAAAGATGAGTTAGTGCTGCTATTTAGATTACGTTGTGGTAGCAAGAGTGGCAAAACATCAATATTTCTGTGTGTTCTTATTGTATTTTCAAAATGCCATCCAACAGCCCTGTTTAACGCTCCCTGGACCCTCCTAGGCAAGGGAGGTCTGGAGGTTTACTTTCAAGGCAATTCAGAAGAATTCTCTGTGCATCTGGCAGATAAAATTGCCCAGATTCACTTCCAGTGGGGGGCCAAGCATGGTGCAGGTTCTATGGAGATGCCTGGGGAGAAGACTGGCTCATTATCTAGAAACAGTTGGATCCTTTTGTACCTGAGGAAGTGGCTATGTTCCAGAATTCTGAGTGCATTAGATTATCCATTTATAACTTTGTCACGTACATCCATCTATCTTCAAAGGAAGCTTCATTTGTTCAGTTCACCCTACAGCTGTGTGAATGTCTGTTAGATTCTGTCTCTTGGACTACTTGCACAATATTAAAAAGAAGAAATAAATTATTATCAACAGACTGAATATACAGTATATTTCTGGCACTGTTTCTATATTTCTGTTGAAGAAAATAATAGTTCTCTACAAAGTAGGCCAGGAACTCCAGAGAGACAGTACCATTGCTTTTGATTTCTTTTTCTACCTTGAAGTTCAAAGAGCATAAGTAAGTTCTTTGCAAAAGGAAGTGCAGAACTCTTTGAAGGACTGACAACACACTTACCATGCAATATAAAGAGGGCTTCAGTAATTCCAGGTAATAAAGGACTCAGCATGCATGTGTGGTGTCACATCACTTTGATATTGCAGATATTATGTCTTGGGAATACTTTTTATTGTTAGGAACTGACTTGCTGTTGATGTTAGCAATCTGTACATTACCTCACCTCACCGACTGGCTTCAAATCCTACTGAAGCTATTCAGTGCCTCTTATTTAGTGCTAGGAAGTTACACATTTTAATCATATAATAATAGACAACAGCAAAGCTTACGTGCCAGATGGATGTATTACTTCACCACTGTATAAACCATAAATTGGCATCATTAAACAGCCAGGGCTGGATTGCAATGTTTTTTCATTTCAAATGGCCAAGGCTGCCACAGAAAAGACAGTGATGTGAACCTGCCCGGTTTAGCAAAGTGGGGAAAACAGCAGTGGGATTCAATTTTTTTTACTACCGGTTCTGTGGGCATGGCTTGGTGGGCGTAGCAGGGGAAGGATACTGTAAAATCTCCAGTCAGACGGATATTTGCTGGTTCTCTGAACTACTCAAAATTTCCACTACTGGTTCTCCAGAACTGGTCAGAACCTGCTGAATACTACTGAGGTGACTTTTCCCCCAGAAAAGTCCCGATACGTCACGTGACACCGCCATGATGATGCAAGTTTGATACCCCTGTTCTAGGGACTCGTTCATGCCAAAACTGAAATTACGCCTTTGTCTAACAAGGGTATGTGGTATATTAATGTAAAAAGAAATAGAGGATAAGATTTCTTTGGACATGTTCTCACTTCTGAATGGACAATGTATGATTCCTCTCCTTTTATTCCTGATCCCTACAAAACTTTCTTCCAAGATAATATGTGAAAATACAAACAGATTTTGTATATCTTGAATTTGCCTCAAGACTATGCTAGAATAAAGGGGGAAATACTACTTTTACATCAGTTTATCCATAAGGCTGTGTTATTCATGGCCTCAGGTGGAATGAAGGCAGCTTCATTGGCACATTGAAATAGAAAGATGTTGTCTGGGAATATGTATGCTATGAGGAGGCGCCTGCAACCAGCTGAGCTTTTGTCAAAAGATGCACTATGTGAAATTATGATACAAGCTTCACTTTTTATGTATTTGCATGTGACATTACAATACAAGCACGAAATAGTTTGGGTCATGAACTTGGAACACACGTTTTAATTTCCCCCCCTTATTTGCAGATACTTTGATGCTGTGGTTAGATGCAAGTTGGGAAAGGAAACAATGTACAGGTAGTCCTCAACTTACAACAGTTCATTTAATGACCATTCAAAGTTACAACAGCACTGAAAAAAGTGACATATGACCATTGTTCACAGTTACAACCTTTGTAGCACATGTTCATGTGATCAAAATTTAAATGCTTAGCAACTGGTTCATACTTATAACCATTGCTGTGTCCCATGTAACCAGGGTACTAACTTATCAACTGCAGTGATTCACTAAACAACTGTGGCAAGCAAGGTCATAAAAGGGGACAAAACTCAATTAACAAATGTTCCACTTAACAACATACATTTTGGGCTCAATTCTGGTCATAAGTCAAGGACTACCTGTACAAATACTTAACTGACTGCCAAACAATTGATCGGATTGCAAATTCTTCAGGATACCTAGTCTGTTTCTGAAAAACACCGCTATTGTTATGGATTTTCCAATGTTGCTCTCTGTATTTATGCACATTTCTCCCTCATTCTGTCAAGCATAGCTTTTATCAATTACCCAACATTTATTCAATTTCTTATTATTATGAAGGTTAGAATTATTACTCTTTGATCTGTGCTATCCTGTCAAAAGGCCGCTGAAATTCTTTGCACATTTTAGTCGTTTCTCTTTGACCCAGAACAATTCCTTGCAAGCCACGAGTAGGATAAGACACAAAGGTCATGGACTCATTTTCCTTCTCACAAGTCCACTTTTCCATTTGTGATACCCTCTTTTTTCTGCCACGAAAGAATTAAAATCTGAATAAAGCAGGTAGCCATCACTACAAATATCTATAGCCAAAATATTTCTGCAGAAGGCCCAATGCAATTTACTACAAACTTAAAAGATTTATTCTGTCTGTGTCCATCTGTCTGTCTGACTTTCTCTCTCTCTCTCTCTCTCTTCTCTCATTCATGTATCTTCTATCTTGCATTTCATTCAGAATAAGGCAATATACATAGTGTTCCTACTCTTTATTTACTCTCAAAAGCAGGGGAAAGAGTTGGAAATGAGGAAGAATTATTGACCCAAAATCATCCAGGGAGTTTCTATGGCCACCCCTCCCCATAAGATCACAAGGCTGCATTTCGGGTGCTTTCAAATAGCCTGTGTTTTTGGCTGCTTTTAGTTTTCCCACAGTTATGTAATCACAATTTATTTTTGCTGGAAACAGTTTACTTCTGCTTTCTGGCAAAAACAAGAACAAAAAACTTTAGCGAACGTTGGTCCACTTAATGTGGGGTTTGCTTCATGACTGCTGTGAAAGTTAACCATGGTCATGTGATGACCTCCCTTAACAACTGTCATGGCTTGCAATTGGAATTGCAGACCTGTATCATAGGATTTCATTTCCCCCTTTTAAATGTTAGGAAAATCCAACTCCGATCAGGGCCATGGCCAGTATGAAAAATGTGACACTTTGCTCCTCCTATTTTGCTAGAAAAAATGTAGTGTTCTTCTACCAATCATACACTTCATGGTGTCCCTATGAGAAAATCCATCCCTGTCTGAATAGCTATCAGCCTTGGTGAGCAAAGACTCTAATTAAACCTTTGGGAAGAAAGCCAACTATTTGCAAAGTCAAGTGCTACACTGGCTGAACATAAAAAATTATTGAAAATTAGTGCCATCCTGATTTTTTAAATTTTCTCCTGGGTTGATCGAGGTGGAAAATACCTGCCAATGATACATATTGAACACCGCAGCAAATAAAATAATGTTCTATATAAATAAGAGGTCTAAGAGTTCAAAAAAGGTTCAGGGATCGTTAAAAATTCTATAAAAATATTCTAAGAAAAATGATTCCTAAGTCTCTCCCTAAGTTCATATTCATGTTTTAAGTATGCAACAATTTAAAATTTGATATCATTATCAGTTTATAAGCTGAATCTTACATTCATGGGTACTTACTAATTATTGAAAAAAACATTGCAAAGCATCCTGAACAATACTCATTACTGAGCACTGAATTTTCTGATATACAACTTTTTAAAAATCCTGAATCATGAACTGCTGAAAATTAATGTCAGATATGTTAACTATTTATATCTTTGCCCATATGCACTTAACCATGACACAAATATGGCCTACCAACCCATTTTCTGCTATGTCCCCACAATGTTACTTTCATCTCACACAAACCCAGCCAAAAAATGAGACAGACATAAGTAGGCCTTAACTCTCTCTAGCATTATAGTATTTTCCTCGTTATTCCAACACCATCCAAGGGTATACAGAATCCGTTAAGCTTTGTTATCCATTACATTGGATAGAAAGTAATGGGTGATTACTTGGAGCATAAGCAACAGACACAGAATAGAGACTAGTCATTGCCTGTCACTACTGTATGCCAACTTGGCAACTGCAGAAAGTCTATTATCTAATAAATATCCCCAGGATTGTTTCAAGAGGACAATGGACTTTCTGTGGTAAATAGTGCCATCTTCAGGCATACCTAATTTCTTCAATATTTCTTCACTATGGCCAGAGATAATTCAAAAGTCTTTTCACATGAGACAGGTGAAATGTTTTTAACTGTCATGTATTCCATGGACACGCACATAGACACACATACACAATGGGTGGTTTATGTTTCTCTCAGTGTCAAGTCCTCTACCAAGGCCTGGGAGTTTGAGGGTTCTTGCAGGATCTTAGCTGTTCCTAGCACTGCACTCTCTTCTGGACAGAGCTCTGTTCCTGGGATTTGTTGGGGCCACTCTCCCAGCTCATGAGTGCTCCTACCACCACTGGGACTACCTTGGTCTTTACATTTCACATCCTCTAGATCTTCCTTCAGGCCCTAGAACTTCTCCAGCTTTTCATACTTCTTCCTGATCATGCTGTCACTTGGTACCGCTGCTATCTTCTAACCCTTGTCTATTACTACTATGTCCAATATCACAATTGGCCAATAACCGCTTTTCCTTCTGGATTTGGAAATCCCACAGGATCATAGCCTTGTATTCTCCATTACTTTCTGTGGTACATTTCACATTTGGGGAGACTCTAACCCATACAGCTCACTATACCAGGTATTTGATGGCTAACAAGGCATACATGTTGATGGTGTAAATCAGGGGTGGGATTCAAATGTTTTTACTACCGGTTCTATGGGTGTGGCTTGGTGGGTGTGGCATGGGAAGAATACTGTAAAATCGCCAGCCAGAGATGGTATTTGCCAGTTCTCCAAACTACTCAAAATTTCCGCTATCGGTTCTCTAGAATTGGTCAGAACCTGCTGAATACCAGCTCTGGTGTAAATCTATTCTTCCTATTGAACTGGTTCCCCAGAACCTGCCATATGTGTGGTGGTACATATACATAAACACCTGGATTAAGAATTCCTGGATTAGGAATCTGAATTAGAGGAATCTAGTCTAATGCAGAGGAACGTTCTCATGTTCATAACTGCAACATACAAGTACTGAAAAGCTGTGCTAATATTAAACTGAACACTCAAAGGGTTTTATTATTTAGTCAATTTACATACAGTAGTCACTCTCTAGAGCAGTATTTTTCAACCTTAACAACTTAAGATGGATAGACTTCAACTCCCAGAATTCCCCAGCCAGATCTAGACATGATTCAGATAGATAACTCAGGGTAACAAATCTCAGATGATGACATACCCTAAGGGACAGGGACCTAGAGTGTGCAGTTGTTATATCCTATGGATGGGCAGAGATAATCAGAAATAGGTCCAGGAAATAACCACTCCGTGTCTTGAAGGACATTATATTGTAATAACCAATAGCTTGAAATCACCTGGAAATAAATTAGTGACCAGGCCAACTTGTGAAGTAGTAGTATTACACGGACACCTATATTCCTGCAATCTGGACCAACTATAGCTTCCAAGTGTTCTTCAAATGCACCACCAAAAGTGAATTGCAATAACCCAGACTTCCTAAGCCAGGAATGTGCAGATTTGTGGAAATCTGGATTCAAGGTCCTCCAATAAATGGCAGCCATCTGCTGTTCAGTTAGGACTTGTTCATCGGGGGGAAGGGGGGGCGCAAATTATGCACTTGATTGTCTGGATCCCATTTACAAATAAGATGGACCTCCAGATGAGGTGGTCATGATTACAATGCACTTGGAATTGCTAAGGTTGAGTTTGACTCTGTTCTTCCCTATCCAGATTCCCACAACCTTCAGGCCTTGACTTGGAATCTATATATAAAACAGTTCCAAATCTACAACTTTTCTTCTGACTCTACAATGGGTTGTGAAAATATTAGTTAAGCAATAAATCTGGGATATTGGCTGAGAATGTAAGTTAAAATTTGATCCCTAACCAGCCCTACACAGGGATTTCCGATAACATACTTGCTAGCCACTACATTATAAGGCTGAAATAATGTTGTCCAAATTAATTGTTTTGCTCTATTTAACTGTCCATTTGAGATCAGAGAGGGCTGAACTTAGTCTTTTTCACAGAGGGATTTGTGCAATCTTGGTTATATCTTTGTTATTCAAGGTATTATAAAATCTGTTGATTAGCCCAGATCAAGCAGTCTGAAATCCAACCAAGTTTCAAGCAAAAAATGAAAAATATGATGAATCTGTAAACTGAACACATGCATTTAAGCTGATGTCTGTTGGATACAACGTGTATGTTATCAGCGAGTAATTAATTCTTGAGGTTTAGGACAAAGAATATCAGAGTTGGAAGGGACCTTGCAGGTATTCTAGTCCAACCCCCTGGTCAAGCCCTATACCGTTTCAGACAGTCAGTCTCCTCTTAAATACTGTTCAGTCTCCTCTTAAAAACCTCCAGTGATGGAGCACCCACAACTTCTAAAGACAAGGTGTTCGCTGGTTGATTGTTCTGCTAGGAAATTTCTCCTTACTTTTAGGTTGGATCTCTCTTTGATTAGTTTTCATCCATTGCTTCTTGTCTTGCCTTCGGATGCTTTGGGAAATAGGTTGACAGACATACACCCCATCCTCTTTATGGCAGCCCTTCAAATATTGGAACTGCTATCGTGTCTCCCCTGGGTTTTTTTTTACCGGTATACAAAGTGTAAGTAAGTTCTTTCAGTATAGGAGACAGGATTTAAATACCTCAGTATGTTTGTTTTACCAATAAACAAAAAAATTACACTTAAAATTTATAGATAATGTAAATTCAAGGTTATTTACAAAAGTGCAACAGTGAATATTCATATTATTGAACTTCTAGTCTGAAATCATCCAAGCCAATGTTTTCTGCATATTTCTTTTGACCATTATAACTTAAATATCAAAACGTTGAAGAGATAATGCATTGTACAATATAAATTCATTGCATTTTTAATGACCCATCAAGTATAGTTACAGTTGTTATAAATTAAGTCTAACTCATGAATACAAGAGAGGAGGAACAGACTCAATTTTTATTCCAAATTGTTCTGTATTTCCTTTACAGATAGTTCTCTACTTACAACAATAATTCAGCTAAGAATGTTGATAGTTGTTAAGTGAATCATATGGTTGTTAAGTGAATCTAGTTTATCCCATTGACTTTGCTCGTGAGAAGCCAGCTGGGAACTTTACAAAAATTGATTACATGGCCCTGGGACAATGCAACTCTCATAAATAAATGCCAGTTGCCAAGTGCCCCAATTTTGATCACCTGGCCTAGAGATGCTACAACGGTCATGTGAAAACTAGTCATAAGTCATACGTTTTTTCAGTGCCGTTGCAATTTCAAACAGTCACTAAATGAATAGTTGTAAGTTGAGGACTACTTGTACTTGATCTGATTTCAAGATTTTTAAACAAATATGCAGACAAACCCACTGATTTAGATAATTTTGTGTTAATAGTAACCTACTACAGGTTACCTTAATCTGATCAATACAGGCCTACAGCCATCAATCTAGCACTTCCAAAATTTATCATACAATTTTTATCAAGTCCTAAAGTGACACTGCAACACAGGGGAGCGTACACCACAGTTAGTGGTAAGAGTATATACCACATTTGTAAGTCAAATGTCCATCACAAGTGATTTGAATGGCATGTCAACTTTAAAAATTGCTTTTACTTTATTCCTGTATGAATAATGAAAGTTTCTTTTTCAAGAAAGAATACCACCACTGATATTCGTTAGGCTGAAATAAAAACACATTATTTTATAGCAATAAATCTTCTGGTTTCATTGAAGAGTAATTCTGAGTAATTGAGCACAGCAAAGAGCTGCGCATGAGGCCTTAATTCTCCTCTGAGTCACTTTCTTCTCTCTTTGTTGGAACAGAGCACTTGATGGACGTCATCAGCTGGTCTTGAATTTGTTTCCTGGGGTTCTCTTCCAGGTCTGTCTTAATGGCACCTGACTCAGAAATTTTCCATTCTAATTCTAAATGTAAGAGATAAACAACAGGGAGAAATGACACATTGTGAATGCCTTGTGAAGTTGGAAAGAATAAAGTATCACCATGTTCCTTCTCCCTCTGAACAATTCCATCTGTTGTTTTCTTTTTCACTTTTACTATAGTGCTTAAGTTCTACACAAACTCCTTGAAGCAGCCTTTGGGACATTAACTGGCATGCTACAGCTAGCCAAGAATGGACACTTCATCTCACTTCCTTTATCTTGTTTGTAATTTATTTGGAACTGCGACTACTGTTTGGCATCTTTTGCAGAGCTCAAAGACATAAACACCCAATCCCCTGCTTATTTCTTTACAGCAACAAAACAGACATCTTCCATGTAGCAGCAGGTTTTTATTGCACATGTTCACACTGGCTTACATCCCAGAAATGGAAGCAAGTCAATAGTACAAGTTAATCAGATATCATACTGTTAACTCTGTGGGCAACCTAATCAGTCAATCTCATTTATGTTAGCTTAAAAGGAAAATTAGCATGATCTGGATTTTCTACTCAGACTACCGTGTTTTTCATATAATAAGGCCAGGTCTTTTTTTTTTTTTGAGCCCTGAAAAAATGGCTAGGCCGTCTTTTTTGGGGGTGACTTAATTCCCCCCCTTGCATCTTCAGGCGGGCGGGCGGCAATGGCTTGGATGTTGACCTCGGCATTGGTGGGGCACTTCGTATCGGGGTCAATGCAGGCAGCACCATATCCGGGTGTGCAACAAAAGTACTTCCTAATGGCAAGCCCCCACCACCATTCCCCCTCATTTCGCATGTTTTAATATAGGCCTTAATTTGGGGGGAGGGGCTTAATTTCATTTCATGCCTATAGAACATGCTGGGACTTCCTATTGGAGGAGGCCATATTAGGGGTAGTTCTACAGATATGATGATTAAAGTGACTAAACAACTGGGGGGGGGATACAATAACAAAATGAAGTAGATAACATTAAGGGGGAAGCACTCATTCCTATTTCAATGCTAGAAACGTATGTTCATTTTGCTTGTATAATACAGTTTATCTAACATGTACTAGAAAAGGACTGATGTTAATAGTCAGAGTTTTCCTCCTACAAAAAAGCACAATGACACAATTGCCAAGATGTGCCAAATATAACAAGTCTTGCCTACTATGTTGATGCAATCTGAGCTTCTGAGAAAAGGAACATTTTTTTATTATTTAAGATTAAACTCAATCAATTTTAAAAACTAGTTAAGCATTTATCCACGCCAGTTCAGCACAGCTTCAATTGATAGGAAATATAAGAACACATATCTAGTAACTGGTAAAGCAGAAGGAAGAGAGGACCACTATCTCAAAAAAAAACAAAATCTCTTTTACTTAAGAGATTTCTTTTTGCATCCTTAACTTTTTGATATGGACATTATTTAAGGAAGGAAAATAAGAACACACTGAAGTTTGATGTCAGACTACCTTAACCAATTTTCTGTGCAGAAAAGTATTCTGTTTCTTGCAAAATAGATACTCACCATCTCTTGTCAAATTCATGCTTCCAAATACCAGTGGCCCAATAAACTGGGCCTTGATGTCACCTTCCAGGTAGACAAAGATTGTGGGGAGGTTTCTATCAGGATAGTTGGGTATGCAAGTTGTAGAAATAGCTTTGACAAATTTGACATCCGGGAACTTCTTGGCAAGTCCACTTAAGTGTTGGTTTATCAAGGAACAGAGGGGAATACTAAATTTGAAGAAAGAAGAACAAAGACCCATATGCAAAAGAAAACCAATGTCCATAATGGGCAATAAGCATGACTTGTAGGTACTGTATCTACAAGTTTCACTAAACTGCTTATTAAAGTAGTCCTCAACTTAAAACCACAATTGGGACCAGAATTTCTGTTGCTAAACAAGGAGGTTAAATGAGTCATACCTGATTTTACAAGCTTTTTTTGCCATTATGAATACATGGCAGTTGCCAAACAAACTAATTTTGATCACGTGACCAAGAGACACTGTGACAGGGATAATGTGAATAAATAATAAATTAAATAAAAAATAAATTAAAAAAACACATTTTTCAATGCCATTGTAATTCCGAATGGTAACTTTATGAATGGTTGTAAGTTGAGAATTACTTGTATACTGAAGGGAAGAGGATCTCTCAGGTCAATAGAGGATCTCTCAGGTCAATAGGAAACTATCCTCATTTCCACACAGTTAAGACTATTACAATGATAAGCAGAAAGCTCTATTGCAACCTCTTTGACTTGCAACTGAATTAGGCATAAAAGGGGAAATTATACTTTTAATGCCTCTCCTTGGACAGCAGTTAGCAGCATGATTGCCATACTGAAGCAAATGATCAGATCTACCAGAGAAAAATTATCCAGGAAGACAAAAAGCCTTGAAATGCTTGCTTACCCTTGCTTGTAAAGATGCAGTATCACCCAGATATTTTTGCCAGCTTTTGTAATTTCCTGAATATAATCCTGTCCTGAGATCTCCAAAACTTGTCCAAATTTATTCTTTGCTTGAGACACTTTCCATTCAGCTATTCTCTGCTGCCTGCACAATATAGAATCAAGAAAAGAAATTTGTACATACATACATACATATATAATTTTCTCTTTATAGAAAAATGTTTAGTTATTCAGAACAGAGCCAGCTTTCTCCAATCGGGGTCCTTCAGATGTCTGGGGCTGCTAATCCCAGAATTTCTAGCCAGAGTGATCATTCTTTGTTCAGGCCATATTTAGCAGGAAATCTAATATGTAACATTGCAATAAACCCAGAGGTGGTATTCAGCAGGTTCTGACCAGTTCTGGAGAACCGGTAGCAGAAATTTTCTGTAGTTTGGAGAACTGGCAAATACCACCTCTGACTGGAGATTTTACAGTATCCTTCCCCTGCCACACCCACCAAGCTTCGCCCAGCATTGTCAATTATAATGGATGTCGGGCAATGCTTATATCCCAATATTACAAGCAAGTATTTAAAAGATAACAATTTGTTTATAACTACCAGTAGTTCATTTATCCTCTGAAACTATGGTTTGCTTTTACAGTGGATGTTTAAACAAACCCCAGTAATCAGACTTACCACTCACATTATGTCATGAACTATGGTTCTTCCCTTTTTACATCAAAATATAAGGGAGATGAAAATTAGAATACATATTTTTTGAGAGATTAAAACAAGGCATAGATAGATATTAAGGGTAGTACAGAATGGAAAAAAGGATATTTAAAACTACCCTCCAGATTAAGGAAAATGAAGCAAATAAAACTACTGGTGCTACAGGTGCACCTTGTCCCTAGATTCAGGGGAGTCTTCATCGCCAACTGCACTAATTTTGGATCTAGACTGAAACTGTCTAAATATCATAATTTAGATTCAGTAACCCCAAACTGTAAAAGAGAAAGATCAGATCTTACAGATTATAAGAGTGAGGAAGTTGTTTTCTATGCCCGTCGTGTATTATTCACTTTGACACAGGCTGTCCTAGATATCTGACCTTTCTTGTCATTCCACTATTAAAACTTTATAAAATATATATTATATATATTATATAATATTGGCAGTTTTAGACAAGCCTGGGCCCTTTAAAAAAATTGAGCAAGTGCTTTGAAGCGCTAAAAAACTGGTACTTGTACTGATCCAGCTAAAAGATTTATGAACTGCACAGGCAAACATTTATCTCATTTCACTTACTTGCACTTGAAAAGAGGCTTATACCCAAGGAAGGACACTACTGCAATACCCTCTAATTTATCTAATTCTTGTTTTAATGATAACATTTCAATTACTTATTTGGAAATATAATTTCCCAGATGATGTTGGCTACATAACATATTTACTGGGGTTAGGTTTCTTCTTGAGTGAATGCCAATATCATAGTATTGATTTAGAGGCAGAAGCTTCAAATGCATCTTTTATAGAGCAAATATCTTTAAAACTTCACTGTAACATTCATTTTGTCTCTTAAAAGAACATTTGTGTCAAGCACTGTCAAAGTGACTGTTACAGTGAAGATTTATTGCACATGCAGGATACCTGTTTCTTTTTATGGGTTTCACTGGTTTAACTATAATATAAAGTACCGTAATTTTTGAGTAATGCATATAATTTGTTTTTAGTGAATCATACATATCCTCATTATTATATTAATACCCATTAATTTGATATGAGTTTTCTACTTCTCTGTTATCATATGCTATGACACATTGGCATATGTATGCACAGCTAGTTTGCTCAGTGCACATAGAGACGGTAGAAACAATTTCCAAAGCAACCCACAATCCTTGCAAAAGATGTGGCTGTTTCAGGAATTTGAAACAAGCTGTTTACACACAATCCTATATATTGCCAAGCATTCTTTTTTCAAATGCTTTATACAGACCTGAGTGCCAGTGATCTCACTGCTAAACTACCCTTATGCAGGCCGTATTTCTGTGAATTTGTACATACAAAAAGTTCTCATTTAGCAATAATTCATACTGGCAACTTGGTCAATTGAGGCAGTTGCTAAGTGAATCCACAACTGTACTTACAATGCAATTTTAGCTTTCCTTTGCTTTACAGATCCTCAAAGATTATATTCCAAGGATTGTTTCTACACTTACTTTTTCATTATTGTTGTAATTGCTTTGGGACAGTCTGAAAATAAGGATTACCTATATACAAATGGTTATTTTATCAGTTATAGAGGAAGGCTTGACCTAAAACGGAATTCTTTACCATACCTTATAATTATGTTGGCAAACCTATGCCACACATGCCAGAAATAGCACGCAGAGCCATTTCCCCCGGCACACGAGGTCGCCCGGAAGAGCACACTGCGCATGCATGCGCGCGCCGCCACCTGACAGCTGATGCGCATGTGCAGGGGCAGAGGGGGTGCACAGGAGACACATGCGCATGCGCAGGGATGTGCTGCATGCGAGGGGATCATGCGTACATGCGCACATGTGCAGTGCAAGAGGGAATTGTGAGTGCATGCGCGAAGACGCACGGTGCACAAGGTGGGAATCATGCATGCATGCACACATGCACGGCATGTGAGTCACACATGCATGTGCAAATGTGCAGTGCGCGAGGGGCACATGCATGCGCATGCATTGCCTTCTGGGTGCTGGCACACAAGCGTGCACAAGCAAGCAAGTGCGCAATTATTGGCACAGGAGCCGAAAAAGGTTAGCCACCACTGCCTTATAACATCAACAATGATTTCCAATTACAACTATATCTTTATTTATGGCACATTCAACAAAATATTCTCACCTGTACATTTCTATAGCACGTTCATCCTCCTCATTGAATTCATCTTCATTTTCTTCAAGTTCCTCCAGAGTCATATCTTCATAGGTCTTAACTGATATGGAAGAAATACAGAGTCACCAGTAAAAAAAAGAGAGGTTCGTAACTCTTACAAAGGACAAATTTCAGACCACAGACAATACAGAATTACACACAAAGATCTCCTTTGAATTTGAATCATATAAATTTTATGAATAGAAGCCATTTAAAGACAGCTCGCGTGTTAAGTCGACAAAATTTTTGCTCTGTACATCTTTGTGTTGGCAAAAATAAATAACAGTCCTCTTTGTGAGTTTTTAATAAATCTCAGGCAGCTAACACATGTAGAGAACCAAATCTTGTCCCTTAGCCAGCATAATCTTGCATTTTTCCTGTACCATCTGTTGCTCTTTCAACCTCTGCAAAAAACCCTAAAGGAAAATTTTATTTCTCTGTTATTGAATGCACTTTAGAGTTCATACCATCTAGAGCAGGGGTGTCCAACCTTTCACCTTCCCTGGGCCACATTAGAAGATGAAAATTTGATTTGGGCCGCACATAAAATAAAATAACAGTAACGATACTTGATCATCCAAAAAAAAAACCATAGAAAACATAGTTAACATATTAAATTTATTTGGAAATGAAGTTAGCGAGATGTTTTTATTATTAATTATTTATTAAAAATTATTTATTTTTTATCACAGTTTTTTTATCACGTTTTTTTTTATCATGGTTTATTTTCCGGCCAAATTTTGCGGGGGTGGGGGAGAAAGCTTGCCCACCTCGCGCCTACCTCTCCTCCTGCAAATGGCCCGGCTGGATGAGGCAGGACTGGAAGGCAGAAGCAGCAGCAGCGGCGGGGGCAGAAGCAGCAGCGGTGGCGGGGGCAGAAGCAGAGGTGGCGGGGGCAGAAGCGGCAGCGACGGCAGGGGCAGAAGTGGCAGCGGGGGCAGAAGCGGCGGGGGCAGAAGTGGCGGCGATGGCGGTAGTGGCAACAGCAGGAGGTGGCGCTCTGACGGCGCCTGCTTTTTCTGTTGCTGCTTGGTCTGGCACTCGCCTCGCCCTGCCTCGTGCCTGCTTCTCCTCTTCCTCCTCGCTGGCTCTGGCACAAAGGTTGGGGTGGGCACTGGGCCGCATTACAAGGTGACCTGGGCCGCATGCGGCCCTTGGGCCGCAGGTTGGACAAGCCTGATCTAGAGTTCTGATTTAGCACGGGGCCAGGAAGTAGGAGTGGACATACTGCACTTCGCCTCATCTTATGTATTTATTTCACTCTTAACTCATATTATTTAAACTAGGTATAAGTCAAAGCCACCAACTGAATCCAATAAAAGACAGTATTATTATATTAACCAATAGTTTAAATAACCAAAAATGAATTAAAAGCTTTTTAAAATGTTAATAGTTGTGCGAGATTCCTTATCTGTGCAAGGGAGGCAGTCCAAAAACTAGGGCAGCAACAGAAAGTCAACTTCAAGATCCTTCCAAGTGAGCTTATTGAGCTTATAGGTGAATCTCATGAAGAAACTTTGCAGTAGGATAGGATAGGATAGTGCAGGATAGAATAGGATAGTAGGATAGTGCAGAGCAGGGTTTTCTAACCTTAGCAACTTTAAGACCTACGGACTTGTTTTGGGAATTCTGGGAATTGATGTCCACACATTTTAAAATGGCTAAGGCTGGGAAACTTGCTACAGATCATGCTGTGAAAATGATGGTTTGTTAAATTAGGCACAGTTCTCTCCATCACATGTTCATGTCTGTAACAAACTTGTTGCAAATGAAAAGTGAATCACTTCTACACAGACTTGAACCTAATTGTTATTGCCCTCAGAATGATGCCATCCCATTAACTGGGTTCCTGCAACTAACTTGCTGGGAGTATTCATTTGCTATCAGGCTATTGCTCCCACTGAGCCAATTCTTATTTTAGGCAGCAATCATCTGCTTCTTTTCTAAATGACGTATAATAAGAAAGGCAATTTTAAATCTTGCCAAGGGGCACAATCTTGCTCAACAAAAGCATTTTTAACTCTGAAAAGAGCACCCCATGAATCAAGCAAATGGATTCAAAAACAATATCCTTACTGCTGATCACATGCTAAGGCCACCTCTCCAGTCTCATGAACAACCTTACCAGTTATATTAGTTGATCTAAGGCAGATTTCATAAATGTTACTCTCCTTGGTTTGAAACAGGCCAAGTTTGGAAATTCATTATAGAGGGGGCACTCTATAAGGGAGGTAGATGATGAGGCAAGAGAGAAGACTACATCCCTGTGCTATCCATCCCCTTGGTTTATATTCTCTATTTAATTCTTATTAATTGTAATTGTTGTTATATTTATATTTTTATCATTTTGTAAGCCTCCCAGAGTTGCTCCAAGAGTGAGATGGGATGCATATAAATTGAATGCATGCACGCATGAATGAACAAACGAATGAGTAAGCAAGCAAGTCCTTTTCAACTAAGAGAATCTCTGGAATTCTAGATTATTCATTACTGTTGACCTAGGGGCATGTTTTTAAGATTGCTATGACTTTTACAAAAAAAATGCAGAATGATATACATATGTAGTTTGTAGCTCTCAGTCAAAGTTTCTCTGACTTTCTATAATCTATAGGGTAGTTCTATTTCACCTAAAAACAAATCATAATCTATAGTAGTTGCCAAATGTCTTACTAAAAAAAAAAAAGACCAGAAGTATATAAAAATAATTTATGCAATGAGGGTGCCTTCACTGCTAATTTTATACAGGTACTCTTCAATTTACAACATTTACAAATGCTTAGCAACCATTTGAAGTTCTAACAAACCTCCCCAAGACTAGGTATGATCTGGATTTGAAGTTCCAATAATCACCCGCCTGGTCATGTGATCCTATTTTGGCCACTCAGGCAACTGGTCTGCATTTATGGTTGTTTCCAAAGTCAAATTGCCCTTTTTGGCCAAAAACTGGCATTTACTTCCTATTTCCAGAAAAAAAGGTTAATTGTGGAAAATGGATTGATTTAACGACTGTAGCATTCTCTTAAAAACTGTGGTATTCACTTAACAACCATTACAAAAAAGGATGTAAAATCAGGCATGATTTACATGTTGACCTGTTTAACAACCAGCATGACTTACCACTGTAATTTTGGCCTTAATTACAGTCATAAATTGAGGATTACCTGTATTTCATTAAAATTATATATGTAGTGTAGATCAAAGTCTATCAGTTACATGTCCTGAGAATTAAATCCCAGCCTATAGTGTAAACAGCAGTTGGAAATTCACTGAGTTTAACCAGTCATCAGAAACACAAACAGTTCTGAATATTTCTCCTGGTCCTTATCCCAAAGGTGCTTTTTCAAGAGGCAACTGAACTTTCTGGTTTTTCTTTGAAAATGTTTCGCTTCCAAAGAAACTTCTTCAGCTCTGGCTGGATGGTGGGGAATGGAAGGATGGACAGAAGCTTCTTGGATGAGAAGTGAAATGTCTTCAAAGAAAAACCAGAAAGTCCAGTTGCCTCTTGAAAAAGCACCTTTGGGGCAATCAAGGCCTAGATGACCGAGAATCTCCACAGATAGTCCTGATCCTTACTTTTCAAGTACAAGAATTAATTTTGAAACCTTTTCACCCAAGATATCCAAAACTCAAAATGAGCCTTACACAAGGCTCAATGAAGTTACAGAGACCCTTGTTTGCAGTGAGAAGGCGCCTATATTTTGAGGTGAAAAATAACCCAGAAAACTGGATAATAGGACTTTCATATTAATTCAGCATACTAAACAAGACTGCTTGCCAACTGATTGTTGCTGGAGGATCTGCTGCTCCCTTTCTTCTTCCGCCTGTTCTTGTTCTTTCAGCTTTTCTTTGGGTGGAAGGATGCCTTTTTTACGCAAGATGTCATTCCATTCTGTATCTGCATTAGGATCCTAGAACATAAAATGATAAGAGCACCATCATCAACAGAGAACCTTATTCTGACTCCCTACATATTAAGACTGTATCAACTTTACTGCAGAATTTGAAGATTCCTTTGAAAAACATGGTGGATTGCTGGCAAGAAGGAATACCAAACCCCATGTCTACAACCCAATTTGCATGTCTGTACAGATACAGTGCATGGTTAATGAAATATTTAAGCTAATCCTATTTTAAGGGAGACAATTCAGTTGAACCCAGAAGGACTTAAAAAAAATTTTTTTTATTAGATATAAACATTAAAAAACAGTGAATGTGGTGTTTCTTCTTTGACATACATTTCTGTCCAATCTTTTGACAGTTAGAAATAAAGAAAGAAAAAGGTTAATACATTTATATACATTTTTGTGTATCATTTCTTCAATTATCTTTATATTCCTTTTTAACACTTCTGTATTTATTTTAAATCTATGAACATCCTTTCATATCCCTCCATTTATAGAATTTGTTCCATATTTTATACTGTATAGTGCAGTGTTGGTGCGGTGTCGGGGGTTTTCGGTTCAATGTGTGAAGGGTAAAGGATGTGTGTTTGTGTTTATTTTCATGGTCATGATGTGCACTGAAGATGGTGTTTGATTTCGTTGTACAAGGTGCAATGACAATAAAGTAAACTAAACTAAACTAAATAATATTCTAGTTCATCTACTTCAATTCAAGTGTAAGTCAATCTAATTTGGAGCATTGTAATATTTTCCCAATCAAGGCATCTTTACTTGGAATCTCTCTTGCCTTCCAGTTTTGGGCAAATGTTATTCTTGCTGCCGTAATTATGTGTATAATTAAATAAGTTCCAACTTTGTTTACATTCCCCTCCATTATTCCTAATAGAAACATCTCTGGTGTATACTGAATTTCAAGTCCTGCCAGAGGGACTTTTTTCCCCGTAAACATCCAAGTCTGCTTCCATAAGACAAAAAAGGTAAATAAAAAAACCACGGAAAAGCAACCAATAGCTAAAACCAGTAAAAATATAGTACAAATTAAGATATAAAAACAGCAATATTTTTCAACCAATTTCAATAACATCTAAACATTTGCATATGGAAGAAAATAAAGACACAACAATGTATGCAACTATACTACACCATCATTATGCCAGTAAAATCATAGAAGTGGCTAAAAAATGCATTAAGCATGGAACAGATGGAAATCAAATAGTATAATCACTTCATGGTGTTTCTTATGGAGTCAAGAGACCAGCAGAAAATTAACACATGCTCTCCTTCTTGACAGGCCAAATTCAATAAAGTAAAATTCAAGTGATAATACTGGAAGTAAGGACTCTATGAAAACACACAAAAAAGAAAAAGAACAAATCAATTCTGGGACATCCTTTTATGACTGAGCAAAACACTAAGCCGCAACAAGAGCTGTACTTTGGCTTATAAGAATTGACATTAAATAAACCTTTCTTGGACTTTCAATTACAAGCAAATGTATTATAACAAAAGATTCTGGGATGAGATATTACAGATGCAAGAATAAACGCAAATTTCAAGAGAGCTGCTCATAAACTCTGCATGGAGAACCAGAGATGATTAAATTGATTCCTTCATCCAAAGGAGATAATATATTTAATTTTCTTTCTATTTGGAAATTGCTTCTGGATATTGTGCTTGCAATGGGAAAAATATAACTTGGATTTTATTTTTGCTGATTAGATAGGTTTTTGCTACAGAAACGACTAGTATATACGGTACTAGTGTGTAAAAGTAAACAGTTGTAATTATCTTCTACTGTGCTAAAGAGAGATGGAAGTCAATGTCTTTTTCTTTCTTTTTCCCCCTCTACTCCATATTTTCTTTCCTTCTCTTCCCCCCTAGTTTTCTACTTTTCTTTGCATTTTATATTTTGATAAACCAATAAAAATGTGAAAAAACCCAGCCTCTGAATGGCTGAGCAGCACTTTGCTGAAAGGTCTCATGTCTCCTTCCAAGTTTCCTTCCCATGTTTTATTATGTAGGCAGATAAAGTGTTAAATCATTTTCCCACAGTCTAACTTCTACTTATGTTTACTTGTGTTTACTTGTTATTAATACTTGTTTTAACTATCTGTTTTGTTGTATGCTGCCCAAAGTCAATTTGTGAGGTGGGTGACTATATAAAGTTGCTAAATAATAAATAATTTATCTTACGGTATTAAGAAACAGTACTCGGAACAGTGGGGGAAGTTCTGTTGCTATCTTCTTTTCTTTAAAGCACAGGTGTCAAACTCGATCACATCATGTGACATAACGTGACTTTTTTTTGCCTTTGTCAAGTCAGGTTGAGCGTGGCTGGCATGTGACACATCCAGCCCGTGGGCCACCAGTTTAACAGACCTGCTTTAAATTGTAATAATTTTACTAATTATACTTTGCAGCTTTAAAGTCATTATGTCGGATTAAAATTATATTACCCTGAGAGGACACTGGTGTTTGTGGGTTCAGGCACCCAATCCATCTTCTCTAGTCAAGCAATCTACAGTCTGGCTACAATTTTCAGCTTTTCCCTTCCCTATCATTTACAACCAGGAAAAACAGTTAAACGAAAACAAAGCCCGGCTTTATTTTTTCTACTCCTCCAAACACGGGAGCAATTATTGCAAGAACTTAGGATAGTCCTAAGAATATATACTAAGAAAGGAGAGTGTTTGTAGCTCAGGTTGAAATGAAGGGTCCTTGGTGCCCTCTGAGCTTGGTTGCTTGCTTGCAGACGTTTCGTTATCCAAACTAGCTAACATCTTCAATCCTCTTTCGATCTTAAATACATACTTTAACTTCTGTACAAACCCCTCACATCCCGGACATAAACTGTTTCAACTCCTTCCTTCAAAACGACGCTATAGACACAAGAACTACTAGACACAAGAACCGTTCCCCCCCCCCCGAACCCCATCACTCTGCTAAACAAATAATTCCTTCAACACTGTTCAACTATTTACAAAGTCTGCCCTACTATTACTGTTAATCTTCTCATCACTCCTTATCACCCATCCCCTCCCACTTGTGACTGTATGACTGTAACTATGTCGCTTGTATCTTTACAAGTTTCCTAGTGTTGAAAGGTGTCAAAATGCCTTTCTTTCGAGGATTCAATTTTCCCGCTGGGAGAGCTCCGGCGCAAGGATATGGACAACTGCTTGAAAGCTGGATCTTTTTATTTTTCAGGAAGCTGGAGAACAGCAAGAAGTCTGCGTTCCTGGGCTAGCTAGCTTCTTATGGTAAGTCCCTGGTTTTTTATACCCTTTTCTCCCTTTGTAAGTTGATTTTGTGTGAGTGTTTGCATTTGTGCCTGTTTCAAATCCTGTTTGAGTTTGTCTTTATTTCCGCCGGAGGGCAAACTCCACAAGGTGGCCAGATTGTATTATTGGTTTTCTGTAATCTCTTTTAGGTTTAAGATAGTTTTTCATATTTGTTCTGTGGCAATCTCCTGTCTGTCCCTTTTGTAATTTATATTTTGTGTCTTTTGTCTGTTTGTTTTGCTTATTGGTATGTCCTGTGTTTGTAAGGGTTTTCTAAATTATCTTTTGTTTCCTTTTCCTATTTGTCTAGTTTTCTTAATTACTTAGGCTTTTGTCTGTAGGGATTCTTTAATACTTTTTATTTGATTCCTTTTCCTATGTAAGTTTGTTTTCTGGCTGACCTGATGTTCCCCTTGGGCTTTTCCTGTTTTTTTGTGATACTACTGCCTTCGTGAAATTCCCTTTCCACACTAGTATGATCTGATTGCTTATTGTACCCTATTTTTATTTATTTGTCAAGTGATTATAAGATAAAAGGTGTAAGTATAAACATAGTTATGAATACATCAAATGGATACATATAAGAAAAATAAAAAGAAACAATAGGACGGACGGTAGGCACGTTGGTGCCTACAGACATCTTAGGAAAGGGGTGAGGTCAATAGTAGACAGTCTAAGGTTAAAGTTTTTGGGGTTTGGGGAAGAAACCACAGAGTCAGGTAGAGTATTCCAGACATTGACCACTCTGATACATGATGATTCTTGACGAATCTATCTTTTCTTTTATGTATACAGAGAGCATATGCACCAAAGACAAATTCCTTGTGTGTGCAATCACACTTGGCCAATAAAGAATTCTATTCTATTCTATTCTATTCACTCATCCACAGTACCCGGGAAAGCGGTCTCGGAGCATGCGCTGAACGAACACTCAGCAAGCGAAAAGAAACACAGGCGGAAGAGTCACCACCACGTGTAGTTTGCTCTAGGGTTTCTCAAGCTTGGCTATTTGTAAAGATGTGGACTTCAATTCCCAGAATTCCCCCAGGCTGGGCGAATTCTGAGCGCTGAAGTTTCACACATCTCCAGGCTGCCAAGCCCGAGAAATACAACGCTAAATCGACCCACCCACGAAGCACAAATCCAGCTAAGCCAGCTATTCTTCCGGATTCTCGCCTCCCCGGCGGCTAACCCTCCCTCGAAATCCCGCCCCTATTAGGCAGGCAGGCAGGCAGGCAGGCACGGGAGATAACACGGTCTAATTGGGCTAACCTGCATTTTGGAGGGAAGGTCTTGCTGCTATTGCTGCCGCTGAAAGGCCCAAATCGCGGCGAATCGAGCCGGGCACCCCACGCGCGTCCCGGCGGATCAGTGGAACGAACCCAAGCAGGCGTTGCACACACGCAACTAACCCGCCCACTGTCCGTCCTGACGTCTCCTTATTAGGCTTGATCCGGGCATTTTTCCTTGCCTGGGGTGGCGTCTGGCAGCGTTTAGGCTGCGATGCAGAAAGGAGATGTGTGTGGGGCGGAGGGGGTTGCAGCCGGAGGAGCTTCTTTTACGAGGCACTAAATAAGGGGTCTCCAAACTTGGCAATTTTAAGATTGGTGGACTTATTTTTTTGAGCAGTGTAGTTTACCATTGTTTTCTTTTAGGAAGTGGGATTTTTTTTAATTTCCAATATCTAAAGCTTGCTTATCTTATAATGTGGAGAACCTAAGGCTAGCAGATCTGGGCTGCAAGATTCCAGGCCTCCATGACCAGAGTTTTTTGAATGTTTACATATCATGGGTGGTTCAATTTAGCATTGTATTTCTCAGGCTTCAAGATGACAACCTGAAGATATGTGAACTTCAACTCTCAGAATTCCCTGGGGTGTAATTCAGGGAATTCTGATAGCTCTGCAAGATCAGCCAAAAACGTCTATCTACTCAGAGATCAATAAAACAGAGTGACTCATTGAAATCAGGGATTTACAAGTATGAATTAAACAATACTGATGCTCAAATACCTTACTTAAGTTTACTGTATATTGATCTTTTGGCTAATACCTTGTCGTGTCTGTGTGTCTACTCTTAGCTTACATTTTACTCCCGTCACCTAAGAAGAAAATTAGGTCTTAATGGAAACATACCTTCTGACACTATATTAGCAATAAATGACTCAAAATTGCCTTTTTAAGGAAAAATTTACCCTGTTCATGAAAGGAGATGGTTTCTATATACTTAATATTAAGGTACAGTTTCCCAGTAGCCAAATTTAGAAAGAACCCTTATCCATAGGTTCCCAATAAATCCAGTTTTCTGGATTTGCATAATTTACTAAGCAAGAAAACATATAGATTAGTTTTCATTTATGTTAAGCTAAAATGAGTTTGTTAATTTGTAGTTTAGTGTATTGTGTAAATTCAGCTTTAATCTAGAAATTAATTTTCAAAAGAAAATAATTGTGGTAAACATCCTGCTAACCATAAAAAGTTTTCTATTGTAAGGGGGTGGGAGTTGTAGTTTTGTTGCCAAGGAAAAATCAGCTTAATTAAAATTAGTATTAATAGTGAAGTAAATGCAGCTGCTTAAATCCACACTAATTAATTATAAATAGAGGTGTTTAAAAAGAGGCAGTATCTGCCTCAAGCAAGAAGAAAGTATTTGGCTGTCTAAAGACAGAGAGAAATATAAGAAGTGAGTAAGTTTGGATATATTTTTTTTAAGTTATAAATACTAAACCTGGTTTTGGCTTACCTGATAAAATAAGAATATTGTATAGTTAGCTTTATATTATAGAGAATGTTGATTTTTTAAAAAAAATAGGACTAGATAATGTTTTATTTAAAATGTTGCAATATTGGCCAGAAACATTTAACCTGTTCTGTAGCAGCTAACTAATTAGCAGACTAAACTAAATATTTTATACTATACAAAGAAACCTGCTGCTTTTTAGTATCCCATTTAATACACTGTGCCAAATGGTGGTTTATTCAATAAACCATAATTAAATACAATCTGCAGGGAATACACAAACACAGCCAATATCAAATAAACTGTGTTGTGGATAATGATGATGGAACCAAGAGATTTCATAGTTTTATACAGAAATAACTACAAAGCAAATTCCTAGACTATGTAATGGTTCCACTGTAAAATTGTACTGTAGTTGCTGGATTAAAGTTAAATCTTAATAATTTATTCTTGTTATAGTGCAGTTGAGGCCTTTTAATGTTATTCTGAAAATATTTGCAGATTTTTCCAAACTGAGTGAACCTGAAAACATCAATAGCAAAGTTGTTCCATTTATCTTGATTATTTTTCAATAGAAAAATGGAAGTGCTATTTTAAATGTAGTACTTCTTTAACAGTCTTATATAGAAATAACAGGGATGTGTATCCAAATCTTACTCATGTAATTCATGTTTAATGGCTAGTGCTTAAGTTTGTTAGCAGAATAGTCTATTAGGGTTTGTTAAATTGCAGAGTTAAATTGAAGTAATGAAGAAAAGTCATCTTTGTTTATAGGACCAGAATGTCTGGGCGTGGTAAGAAACAACCAAAGCCAGCACAGCCTGCCAAAATCTCCAGGACTAAAAAAGCTGGCTTGCAGTTTGCTGTGTCCCGAATTCACCGGTACCTAAGAAAGGGCCGTTATGCTGAAAGAATAAGTGCAGGAGCCTCAGTGTACCTGGCCTCCGTCTTGGAATATCTGACTGCAGAGGTCATGGAATTAGCTGGGAATGCTGCTCATCAGAACAAGAAGAAGCGGATTGGACCACGCCATATCCAGCTGGCAATAAGGAATGATGAAGAGTTGAACAAGTTGTTTACAAATGTGACCATTCCTGAAGGAGGAGTTATCCCCAACATCCACGCCCTTCTTCTTCCTAAGAAAACAGCACCGTTTAAAGAAGCCAGAGGGGATAATCAGTCCCAGGAATTCTGAAACATTCTGCATCTTATCTTGCAAGAACAGACTTGTTAAAAGGGAAAGACTGAAATTGGTTCCGTTTGTAGCAGTTTCCACTGGTTATCCCCCAATTATATATGGGCCACACAGTCCTCACAAGAGGAACAATGTCCACCTAGCTCTAATATAAATGGCTTTTAGTCCTGAATGGGGTGGAGAATTAGTGGCGCATATCTCTCTATTTCCGTACAGACTAAGTATTAGTGATCATCATTTATAGTGTTGTATGAATCTTGTTGCAGAAAGCATAGGTGATGTCTTATGTTAACCTGGCTATCCTCAGGCTGGCTATCCTCAGATATGTAATTCTTCAACCTCACAACTTAAGTGGTTTTATTCCTGTTTTTTCAATAGTAAGTAAAATGATTGGTATTGGCAAAACCATTTTGATATTCACCAAGGTTTTGCCCCCAGATCGGATCTTTAAAGTTACTTACTTGCAATAAGGAATTGTGAAATAGAACTGTAGTTATATTCTTCCTTGCATTTATAGTCTTAGTTTTTATGATGTGGGGAACTATCTAGCTTTTACTTCACGTACCTTTAGATGAGTTCCTCATCTCAGACATGTTTGTCATTGAATTGATAAAAATTCTTCTTGATTATTGGTTTAATCTAATACAAACCCTTTATATAATGACTTCATAATTAAAAATGTACCTTACTTGCAAATCGGACCAAAAAAGTTTATAACTCAAAAGCAGAGAACAGGCTTTTCGTGGCAAAGCTCCCAAGTTGGATCTCTGGAATCCATTGATAAGAGTTATCAACAATGCTGGTTTAGATGGATTAATAATTTCAAATTGTGCAAATCCATAATATGGTTTGCTTGGTTCTGGTTAAGTTTGTTGTGTGAGTCCATCCCTTGTTTTTTTAATCAAACCATGGCTTGGTACTAAGTGAACTTGCACAACATAGGCCAGCTTCCTATTTCCAGATACTTCGTTGAACTAGAGCTAGCTGCATCTATCAGTCAATGAGCAAGCATGCAGAAGTGAAGATTTTAGTAATGTTGGATTGATGGTAAATGTGTATATGTATTCTATAGATATTGAGTGCTTTCAGAATATTACTGAACTCCAAGTAACATTTGATGACACTGCTGCCATAGTTTGGAAATTAATTATAGTGTTAATATGTTATATTCCTAATAAAATTTTAACCATGTTCAGTCCAATGACATATAATTGTTCCCAAATATATAGTTTGTAAGGTTTAAACTTCACTTTGTACTTTATTTATTTGATCAAGTATTGTTAGACCTACAAGGAATTTGTCTCTGATACAGAAGCACTCAGTATACTTGCACAACAATAGAATATAATAGTACTAAGTGTGCAACCAATACAAGGGATAAATAATAATACTGGGTTATACATTAGACCAAAATAGCCGCTGCATTTGGTCAGCTGCGTGTTCAGCAGAGTGATGGCATGAAGGACTCTCCTGGTGTCTAGTCTTGGCATACAATGCCCTATAGCATCATCCCAAGGGAAGTTGAAACAGCTGTATGTATCCCCATACAACTTCAATATATATAGTGGAGAAAAGTATAAAAGGAGTATTTTCCATTGCATATGGATTACCTAGCTTGAAGTTTCTTGCAAGTAAATTCTGGAACTTCCAAAACTTTGTGACCTGTCAGTTTAGTATTTTTAACAAAATGTCGTTCTTTGGTTAACCTAAAATTGTACTTTCTCACCACTTTAAACAGGATACTTTTTCCAGCCCTTGAAAATTAAACACCTTTGTTGCCTTGTTGTCAATATCAACCAGCTGCTACACAAGACTGGAAAAAAGTTTGGAGTTCTGGCTACACTTAGTCCTCAGCATACAATTGTTCATTTAGTGTCTGTTCAAAGTTACAACATCACTGAAAAAATGACTTATGACCCTTTTTCATACTTATAACCATTGCAGCAACCGCTTGGTCACGTGATTAAAATTCAAAAGTTTGGCAACTGACTCATATTTATGACGGTTAGTGTCCTGAGGTCATGATAACTTTTTACAATCTTCTGACAAGGTCAATGGGGAAGCCAAAGTCGCTTAACTGTGTTACTAACTTAACAACTGCAATGATTCATTTAACAACTATGGCAAGAAAGGTTGTAAAATGGAACAAAACTCCCTTAATAAATGTTTCACTTAGCAACATAAATTCTGGGCACAATTGTCGTATGTTGAGGACTACCTATATTTAATGGCCTCAGAATGAACTTCCTGGAATCTCCAGGTTGATGGAAGATGGGGAAGGGGAAGTGAGACATAGGGAATCTGTTTTCAGAAATTTCAGTGAATATCTGAAAAAATAGGTAAACATAGTTATATAAGAATGTTGTGTTAAATATGAACTTAGTTCTTATTTCTCTGTACTATACAAAATGTACATTGAATGAAGTAAAGCATGGGTGCTCATTAAAGAATGGTCCAATTTAGAAGTGAAATGAAATTTCCCGGCAATGAGAACAATCAGTGGAACAGCCTGCCTCTGGAAGTTGTGTGTGCTCGCTCCATCACTGAAGCTTTTCAACAAGAAATTCGACAGCCATTTGTCAAGAATTATAGGATCTCCTGCTTGAGCAGAGGATTAGACTAGATTCTAGTCACTAGAAGATTTCCAATGTCTGTTCCTATATCATTATTCTATGTATGTTCTATGTTTTAATGTGTAGTCCCAGCTCTGCGTTATTTCAACCTAGGCAGAAAGACACTAATTTTATAGATATTCTTGGCAGAGTCTAGAACATTTTCTGTCTTATAAGAAAAAAAGATTCATTTATATGAAATGTGCAACATCGTGAGGTCAGAAGAACGGCTCCAGGATTTGGATTTGGTTAGTCTAAAGAAAAAAAGAATTAGGGGTGACATTAGCAGTATTCCAGTATTTGAGGGTCTGCCACAAAGAGGAGGTCAAATTATTCTTCAGAGCACCAGAGGACAGGACAAGAAAGAATGGTTGGAAACTAACCAAAGAGAGAAGCAACCTAGAATTAAGGAGAAACTTCCTAACAGTGAGGACAATTAATCAATAGAACTGCTTGCCCCCAGAAATCATGGGCACTCCATCACTGGATGTTTTTAAGAAGAGTCTTAGTAGACAGTCACTTATCTGAAATTGTATAGTTATCCTGCTGGAGCAGGGGGCTGGAGCAGGGGGCTGTACCAGAAGATCGCCAAGCCAAGGTCCCTTCCTGCTCATTTTATTCTAAAGTCCTAAGCACTCCTAAGCACAGTTTTACTGACTTTTATCTTTCCATGATTCATCTACCTGTATGTCCCTAATGCTTGATTTTCTTTATTTCTTTTTAGAGTAATCTGTTTCCTCAGGAGGAGAAAAAGAGCTTAACCTCTAGCCAAACAATTATAACCTATATAATTAGGAGATTTGCTTGCCTGTCTGTTCTGAAGCACCTTGTATGTATCTCCAGACTGCATTAAAGAGAAACTATATAATTATTTTGTATTCAATAGCATTTTTGCGCAACCTAAATTAATGTCTTCAAAGAAGAATGCAAATTTCCTTTTAAGCAATCTCATTACTTTAATGTGATAGCTTTTGCCATTAAATTAGAACCTAAAATGGAAAAAGCATGATAAATTGGATTGTAACACAGTGAATATCCATTTTTATTCACTTCTATCTTCTAAATTTCATATTATTCGGGTTAGCCAACTTTAAATTTGAGTTTTAGTTCTGAGTAATTTGTTGAACAGGTCAGATGCAAATCTTTATAATAATTAATTTGGAAATGAAGAGAAGCTGAAAAGATTGTCTATGAGCACTTACACAAATGTTTCAAACAAATTTATTGTATATGACTTCACATGATACAGAACAATCTCCCTTAATATTCATAGACATACATCTGTTTTCGTAGTATAAAGTAATGGAGCAAGTCAGCCAAACATGGACATATCTTCTGTAGAAATCTGAAAAAAATACATTTTAAAATACGTTCAGTCTTTAGAGGAATAGAAGGACTTAAAATGTGATCCAAACACACTTTCATATCAAAAGGTACCATTATTTACTATGGGAATTTCTGATGTATTAATTTGTATTAAAGATTGTGACATGCATATGAAGGAGAGATCAGCCTGGGAGTCATAAAGCTAAGCTGAAATCAAACCATATTATTTTTTAATGTTATTTGGGATTGAAACCAGTAGTTCAGTCATTTAATTTTATGACTGTTCTAGTAGACATATTACTACAAAAAAATAAGGGTTAATAATATATAATAGGCATAAATATTTTATGTGAAATAGTTTATAGCTCAAACAAGTAACCTCTAATAAATGGGGGATTGAAAACCCCTAAATTATATCTACTGTGAGTCACATTTATCCTATATTGCTTTTGGAAATGGTCCATGTTTCCAACAATTAGTTTTAGGAAGAAAATAATAATTTAACATCAATAAAATAAATAGGGCTTTCTTCAAATGAAGCTCAACTCCTGATGACTTGATAACATATCAATGCAGCATTTGTAGCTACCATAAGGCATAGGAGCTTTTAGAAACCCTGTTTTCTACAGACTAAAGCTACTCAGTAGTAAGTACGCATTACAAAACACAAACTCAATAAAAGATTATGAGTGTAGAGTTATCCATTGAGGCATGAATGAATGAATGTTGTGAAGTGTAACAAAGGCAGCATGTTGCACTGTTAGCTAAAGCAAAGATAAGCATAGCAATGCCTACAGCTCTTCCTGATGAATAAGACAGACATAAGCAACATGAATAATACCTTTATAGGTAGGAACTGCCTTAATATGTATGATCATATAGATCTTACAGATGATGCTATTAAAGATGATTAATGCAGGACAAATACAATGGCCCATGAAAATGCCACAAGGACTAAATAAATACATAACAATTTGTTATATCATAATCTTATGACATTTCTAAGAACAGAAAATGTGTTACTATATAAATAAATAAATATTATTCTTATAAATAAATAAAAATCACCTTCTAGCGTCCTATTTGTCATCTGTATCAACAGTTCTGCCATTTCTAGGCTGAAAATGAATAAGATGGTGCTTGATAGTATTCCTTACGAGATACCAGTGGGGAAAAAACCTTTGTACTAAGTTTGCAATAAAATTAGGCACTAGGTAATTAGCAATATCAATAACACATAGACATATATACCACTTCACAGGGCTTTACAGCCCTTTCTAAGCAGTTTACAAAGTCAGCAAATTGTCCCCAACAATTTGGGTCCTCATTTTACCAATCTTGGTAGGGTGGAAGGCTGAGTTAGCCAGTGAGAATTAAACTGGCAAATTAGTAAGAAAAATGGGCCTATACTTCAATTAATCCCACCTTCACTATCCTATTGCATACTCCCTGCCCATCTCAACATCTTTGATTCCACTGAAGTAATGAGAATGCAATATTAGGGCTGAGCTAGTACAATGTAATAGCTTGATTTTGACTTCTTCCTCAGTCAAGTTCAAAGGAGAGACTGTTAGGAATATGAGTCATCTAACAGCTATTTGGGTTAGAAATATATAAATCAGGATAAACATTTTAAAACTGTATCTTTAAGAAAATGCAAAACTGTAATTAGGTGTGGTTTCTCAAATGGCCATAAGATGGAGCCAGAAACCTGGTTTGTCTTGGTCTGAGTCTCAGAAGAGAGTGTGAGTGTATCTGTTTCCTTCTGTTGGAAAGAGTTGCCGTTCCTCCATTTTTCCTAATTGACTGCTATTTCTGGATTTGATGTAAGTTTGTTACTGAACTGTTTTTGACACTGGACTTTGTTATTGAATTATCCCTCGATTGAAAAAACTGACTGATCTACCTGTGAATGATTTTGGACTGTTTATCTTGAACTTTGCTTAAACTTTCTGGAAGTAAAAACCTACATTTACTATACAGTGTATCTGTGTACTGTGTGTGTATTATTCAAACACTACTCTCTATACGTCTCCCTGTATGCGCTCATTTTCCTAAAGGGGAATTACCTCAACAGAGACTACTAAACATAATTATATTTTGCTATTATGCACAGAAATATTTTAATTGGTTTTCTTTATTAGGCTATTTTATTCCTCATCAAGCTTTTAATTAGTATACTATCCTAGCTTTTTAATTTGGGGGAACAGAAATTCATTTGTGTAGGGTTTATAAAGACTTGTTATAACCTATAAATCTGATCTCCATTTTTTAAATAACAAAATAGCTGTAAATCAAATGAAGTTTCTTCTTACAAGGAAATGGAAAAATTAATACCCTGAAAAGAAATAAGGATCGTCCTAAATCATCCAAACCATCCTGTAAAATAAATAAGAGAAATTTAATAAAATACTTCAAAACTCAATATAAATGAACATTTCTCAACAGCTATGTGTGTGACAAAAACATGAAGTTGTAAGTCATCTCTCTCGCTTTCTCTTTCTCCTACCCTCCCTCCCTCTCCCTCCTTCCCTCCATTCCCCCTCCCTCTCCCTTCTCTCTCCAAAATGAAATGCTCTTTTTGAAATTTGCCCAGATGGTTGTGGTGATTGCCATCAGGGATTCTCTTATGGCTTTCAGAGGCCCTGCCCTACAGGTCCCTCATTGTGAGCTCTCATTCTTTAAGCAAGGCTCTGGCAATTCGTTGGCAATGTTGCTGTTGTATCAAACTGCCTGATGCATAACAAATTCCATGCCTGACTTCTTTGACTCCATTTCTGGGTTGGCAGTGGATTTCCTCAGACTTATGATTCTGGGGGACTTAATTTGCCTTCCCAAGGAATGGAGTATGAGGTGGCTCAAGAATTCATAGCTTCACAGTAGCCACAGTTATGGGTGCTCCTAGAACAGTGCATATTGCATTGGTTGCCAGTTTGGTTCCGGGTCCTATTGAAGGTGCTTGATTTAACCTTTAAAGCCCTTCATGGCATGGGCTGGGCTATCTGACAGACTACATCTCCCCAGTTAGTTCAGCTTGTCCTATTAGAACAGTCAGAGAAAGAATGCCTCAGTTACCATCAGCTAGGGATTTACATTTTGCGGGTCCCAGAAGATGTGCCATCTCTGCCATGGTGCTCATATTAATGGAGTATTCTTCCCTCCAAAATTAGATTAGTTCTCTTTTGATATTCCAGAAGGCCCTCAAGACCTGATCATGTTAGGTCTGGTTATGTTAGGAATGGGAAGTTTGCTTAGATGGCTCCATTGTTGAAGTGACTATTTTTATTTTCTCTTGGCTTAGGAGTTTGTATATTTGTATTATATTATTTATTAATTGATGTAGATTTTTAATTTTTTATGTCTTATTTTTATATTTGTGGCTTTTATCTGATTGTTGTGGGACATCCAGAGTAATTTTTTGTGAGATTGGTGGCTATACTGATTTGATTAATAAATAATATATACGTACACCCACACATGTATATATCTAGAATGAGAACAAAAACTAAGTTAATACCGTACTTAATATAATTGCTCCCTATTTAGCTAATATTTTTCTCTCTGACATATTTAAAATTACAAATAGTTCAGAGGAGGTGAAAGTTGTACAGACATTTTAGAGCTGCAAGTCTTCACCTAATAGCCCAAGGCCATAGTATATGCACACAAACCAACGGGCTGTGAGATATAATAGATGGTATAAGATTTAGAGGTCTCACATGCAATACAAAGCATGGTTCCTGACATCTGTATCTTTAATTTGCTGATTGTGATCAATCACTCCAAATCCCCATCAAAAAGTTGGGAATTGGCAGTAATATTCATATATAAGAGTAAGATCTGCGTTTTTAACATTACCTTTTTCATGAATTCTGCTGCAGCAATTTGCAATTCCTGCAAGACATGTGAATTTCATTAGCTAAATGCCCCCAATTTGTATCCTGTTAATAGTTGTTAGTAGATTGTTCCATTGTACTGTATTAAACAAAGAGCATTCAAAAAACCAAAAATGGCGATGTTTGAAACAGAGAATAATAAACATCTTTAATTTATTGGAAATAATTTTTTGTCTATGCTACAGACAGAAAACATGCTATGGCCACTTAAACCAAAATAAAACAGACATGCTCCTGAACATAATAAAAATCTCAATAGCAGTCATATTTTATACTTTTTATTTGTGCTAGGACTTTTGCCCTATTTCTCTCTTTTTTATTATTTACTGAATTTTAACCCAGCCACAAGTTATAATTAATCATTTTTATTTATTGAACTGGTTGCCAGTAGATAATCATTACAATTCACTTTAGATATATATTCCATTATATCATGATAATACAGGGTATTATGCTCCTGTGCCAACAAACAGAATAGAATATGGACAATATTTGGATTTGAAGCCAAAAGCATGAAGATACAACCAGTATCAAGAGTTGCCCACTATTCATAACAGGAGTATCTACATTTATTGTTGTGACTGAGTTTAAATAAACAGCAAAGTGCAATATGAAAAAGACTGATTAAGACAGAAAGGATGGAATGTAGAAAGAAAAATATCAGAGAAAAGAAGGGAAGGGGAATAGTATTTTTTTAGTAATTGCTCACAAGCTGATCACTTGACACAATGACTTTAAAAAGGTTGAAATGTAAATTAAAAGACGCAAAATAATATGGAATATCTGAATGCATACTGGATTAAGGAATCTTTTCTTTCTTCTGTCCGACAGCTTTGGAGCAAGGTTCATTAAAGGATGTAGAGGGAATGACTATAACAAAAAATATTGTGAATGCTACTTTAGCTATTAGAATAAGTAGTATCTAAAATCTAGATACCAAGTAACTGGTTTGATGCATGAATATTTCTAATGTAATCATCCATAAACTGGAGACTTTTAGAGGTCTGACTGGGACAAGAGTTGCATGCAGATAATTTTGAGCCCATCTGAGGATAAAGCTGCATATTACTTCAAGTCTGGATGCCTTTTTTGTGCTTTGTTTCTATCTATCTCACCCACGTTTGCTCTGCCTTTAGCTGAACCACTTGAAAACTTACGTAAGGTCAGTCTCTATTGCTTCTCTTGTCACCAGCAATCTTTTATTATTGACATATTAATGATATGCCAATAATAAAAGAATATGATATAGGTAGTGACTGATAATATTGAATGTATATGGATACAATTATGAATCATCGAGAAGAAGAATCTAAAGAACTTCTTGAACAGGAGGCAAGGGGCTTTGTTTTGCATATTATATTACAGAAAGCTTTTGATAAGGAGAAATTTATGCCATTGTTTGTAATCCGAAATCCATTTGGCTCATGAAACTAATGCTTTGATTTTGTTTAAAATCCTGAAATTAGAATATACATTACAGATGACATCAAGCATCTGCAGCATACCAAGAGTTCATCAAAATAATGAAAAATGCATTCTGCCATCACAAGAAAAGCCCTTTCCTTTGCTTACCCACAGACAACACTAAAACTTGGATTAAAAGGACAAAGAGTTTGCATTGCAATGTCACAATACCCATTTTGTATGGTAATTTCCTCTCTCTTTAAAAATATCCATGGAAGATCCTTTTCATTTTACTTTACTAACATGTTGCTTAAAGAAATTATAAATACACTGAAGAGATATGTGTTATTTTACATACGTTTGTCTACTCTTTTGTATGTTAAAAATGTATAACAAATGAATACGTTAAAGTACTAACCCCAGTTTTAAGTGGATATGTTGGGTCTTGAGCTCTAGAGTAGTGAAATAAAAACTGAATAAAAAAGAGCTATTTTAGTATCTTATAGTTTCAATTAAAATATTATGCATATCAATTCTATTTAAAAACTAATAATACTCACTCTTTTGTACAATTCCTGATTATTTTCCTAAGAAGGACAATTATGGTCATATTAGATTAATAATAACTATTACCAACAAAATATTATGATACCGTTGCAAGAAGAACAATCACCTTACCTCATCTATCTGCAGGCTGTCAAACATGGAGTTACAAAAATCCAAAAATGCACTGGAAATCTGGAGGGAAAATGTATTTCAAAAATAATTCTGCTGTTGATATTATTTGACCTCAATTTTCCCTGAAATGCTACCATCCATCCATGATAGCTAGAAATTTTGAGAATTATTGTCTAAACTGATGAAGTGAGAGTTCTTCAGGATGATTATATTATTATAGATGTAAGCTTTAAAAAAAATACAAAGAACTTTTCAACTAATTGTAATGACATGAGTGTTAAATTAATATATTAATAAGAGTAGTAACATACAAAACATTTATATTATTTTTGATAATTCTCACAGCTGCTTATTAGTAAAGATTTGCCATTTTCTACATTAATTGCATCACTTATGAACATAACATTATAAAAAAGTTTTATGAAGCAACAGTTCAAAATGTGAAACACATTAATTATTCATTTCTCACCTATGGCATGATCACTATAAAAATAGACTGGAATGTTCAAACATACTAGCAGAATATAAAGGTTTACAACAGATCACTTTACAGATGTATGATCTATAAAGTAGCCAAAGAGAATCAAAGAAGAGTTGAAAGTAAATCAAAAACTTTTAATAAATACTTTTAAATATAAAATTACTTTTTATACTCATAGACACTAAGACTAAATGTTAGATTATTCCTTATGTTGTTATTTTCACACTGCTTCTTTTATGTGGAGTTGTGGTTCCAACCATGTTATTTGATTAGATATATATATCCATATCCAAATAGTAGATAGGCTGGAAAGTGTAGTTAATTAATATGAACTAATTATATGTGTATGGATATGTTGTGAAATACGGCAATTTTACTGAAAATTGCTTAAGAAAAAACAAGAGCTTAATTTTCAGTATTAGAGAAGGACAAATTTACATGAATTATTTGCTTGAAAGAGGTTTTTAGAAAAATAAAATAAAATATACGGGTGAATATGTACACATTTTTGAAGCATCTACATTGATGATTACTCTATAGTTCTACTAATTACACATTTTTACCTGAGGTTGTTCAAACAGTTCTGTCCACTGACTAAAACAAAGTGCCAATTGCTAGAGCAAAAGTAGAAAAAAGAGAAACCTCTAATCTAGTTAAAAACATGTACAAAATATTGATATTTACAAGCTCTAACATTAGTTCATATATGCAGTCCACATTTGTATATTTTGCTCCTATAACAATTCATTTATTTACATGTATTTGCATACAACAAACACTACTGTATATGGTCTTTCTTCTCTAACTTCAGTAGATTTTATATTTTCCAGGGAAGTATTATTATTTATATTTTTCTAGCAGATACATAGAAAATATGTTAAATGTTATGTACCTCATTTTTAGGAACATTTGATTCATCCACATAGCTGGCAAAAGTCTGAGGAAATCCTGTTAAAGTGAAATAATAGATAAACATTTGATGTAGTAAAGCATGACTGATTTAATCTGAATTAACATAAAGAAAATGCATACATTCCTGAAAAAAAGCTTTTATGTAATAGATCAAACAAAATCTTCTGATAAGAGAATCATATCACTTCCTTTCCTATAACTTTAGATTTGAATTTAGCATTTTAAAAGTTCATTCTGCAATTAACTCTCACCCTCAATTGTAAAAGAACAAAAACCTTTATATTGGGAATACAGAAATAAACCAATATTATGTAACTGAGAAGGAACAAGAAAAAGAGAATACATCCTCACATATGAATGCGTACTGACTTTAAAGAGTTACTTGTGATTTGATTTTAATTAATTAATTTTCATGAATTGTTTCAACCAAAACTTTTATCTACAAAGTTCTCCATAAAAAAGGAAATGGCTGTCATGTTCTATTCAGAATCTTGGATAGCTCAGAAATATAGAAAGTTATAGGAAGTCTGCAGCCAAAGTTTAGAATATCTCTCTGTCTCTGTCTCTCTCTCTCTCTTTGTCTCTCTCTCCCCCACTTTCCATTAGCCAACTAAGAATGTGACAGTTCACTTGCACTGAATTTGTGCAAAGAAAAGGAGGAATTGCAAAGCCTGTTAATCATGCTTAATTCATTGACTGAAAAATACTCAAAGTACTAAATATGAATCAAGGAAAATCACTATTTCATTTATCCAGCACAAGAGTTGTATTTCTTATGGTAAAGTTCTTAAAACAAGAATTCCATTTTAGGTCTTTGACTTCTAAAGTTTATAGAAACAAGAAACACACCATACACAGACAGGATATCTACAAAGTGGTTTTAATTTGTACAGTAAATCACTCATAGAATTGGGTCACAAACATCTTAAATAATTATGGAGTAAGAATGATTCTTACCGGAACTGAATTGTCCTGTGAAAAAGCAGATTACAAAGAACAAAGGGAAAGGACGAAATGACTGTTTCATTTTCATCCACCAAATCAAACCCAAACTTTTCTGTATCACCAATTCAAGTTCACAAAGCAGCCAAGTTGCTACTAACCTTTCTATGCCTAGTCTAAACTCGAGAGGCATTTTTATTTGCAACACTGAAGAAAGAACCAATCAGTGCCTCACAGTATCCTCATTTTCTCATTAAGCTTCATGCTGTGTCTTTATTTAAGAAGCAAAGTTTCCTCCCATCAACTCTCAGCAAGTCTACCAATTAGTTAGATCTCTATACACAGAATGAAAGTCCTTTAAAAGGACAGAGAGGCTAGGGGGACTAGGACATAGCCAGGTGAGAAAGGGAAATGCCTCAAAAAAATTCTGGTGAAATAGTGTGGCTGAAATAAACAGTCCTAGCAGGAAAATTGGATACAGACTTAATCATACTTCCAACAGACACTGAAATTAGTTTCTATATTGGTAGTAATAAAGTTCCAATTATTTCAATGGTTCTCAACTAAATATAAATAATTATGAATCTAACCCAGGATTGGTTGGATAATCTTCTCACGCAGACACACACATACCTAGACATGATTTTATTTCAGTTAAAGATCTTCAAAGGAATAAAGAGGGGGAGGACAATATAAATCAGTTACGCTGTCCTTTTAGCTATATCTTTAATTTAGAAACAATCTGAATATTAGAATTAGTCTTAGACAATAAACAGACAAAATAAACATAAAATAAACAATAAATTTTAATAGATGATTCATTCTGAAATTCATATCAATAGAGAAATACAGTGTTTTTAAAACCTGTTATTAATTCCACTTTAAGGTTACTAAGGGTTTTACCAGTACAGGGTTCCCCAAACTTGGCAACTTTAAGACTTGTGGAGTTGAAGCCCACAAGTCTTAAAGTTGCCAAGTTTGGAGACCTATGATATAGTATATAGCAATAGAGTGTTTTACAGCCCTCTCTCAGCAATTTACAGAGTCAGCATATTGCCTCCAACAATCTGAGTCCTCATTTTACTGACCTCGGAAGGATGGAAGGCTGAGTCAACCTTGAGCCAGTGAGAATCGAACTGCCAAACTGCAGTCAGCAGAAGTAGGCTGCAGGCTGCAGTGCTGCATTCTAATCACTGCGCCACTATGGCTTGTATGTTAAAAAAGCAAAAAGGAAGCAAGTTATTTTATTTGTAATTCAACAGGTATATCTCGTTGATATGGAATTGGACATATGGAGTTCTACTAGTGAAATGGGAAGCATATACATTTAATAAATAAATTAAAAAGTACATTAAATTTGACAACTTTTTTCTTTTAATAGTTTAATCTTTAGACTTAAAGAAACAGAACGACTATGGATGGGCAAAAAAGCAGTGGAAGAAGGAGTTGACTTCTCACTTCTGCCAGCTTCCCCAATGACTTTGTGGGAAGCTTTCAGGGAATGTCAGAAATGACAATTACGTTACTATGGCTAACTGTGGCAATGCTGCAACAGCCAGACTTTTGTGAATACATCTGATGTAAAGATCCTTGAAATTTCAGTTACACAGGAGTAAGGAATCCCATATTTTATGCCCATTCTTTATATTAGCAGATCTGAAGTACTTTGATTCAAATATTTTTGTGTTAGGATGCTAATTGAAGGTTACAACCAGACAGGCAGACATTTTAGTGCCAAGAATCATGCTTCGTGCTACTTGGTAGACTCCAAATAATGACCTCTTTGTTAATTTGCCCATGCAATAAGGTAATCGTTCAGACTTATATGCCACCCATCTTCTTAGGGTTTTCTAAGTTGCTTATAATCATAAGAACAAGATAAAATATTAAAATTTTAAATTAATATTGACACTATAATAGTTTTAAAACTAACAAGATTGGAAGGAAGTGACATGCACATGAGGCAGAGGTGGAATCTATTAACCATGCATAAAGATAGAAATATTTCATATTATTATTGTAGATGAATTGGTGAAATTGACAGAATTTGCTGATCGGCAAACTGATTTTTTGATTAGAGAAAGGTCACTATTGACATATGGACATTTTGCATAAGAAATAAAATGATGTTGTGACTTATGGCTTTGATGATTAGAAAGGTTACAGAAAGAAGGAAATTGTGATGAAATCTTGGAGTAGTTTGATTAGAATTGTATATGTAACTGCCAAGAACAATTAATGAATGATCATGTATGTATACATATACACACGTTTTATTTTATTTTTTCTATCTTCTTTTATTAAGATATCTGTATTCTTTATTGCAAAGCTCTTGGAAATTGCTAACAATTGCTAATTGTTTATTTAAAAAGACATTGTTTATAAAAATAACCTGAAGTTTAGAATCTTAAAAACATTTTCCAATAACTTTTTAATTTGGGAGTTTTCTAAGTTGCTAACATAACAGCTCCAAATTGTGAAGAATTACTTTGTTGGCTGTTTGGCAGATTAATGCACCCATTAAACAATTAGTAACAATAACTGACTTAACTATCAAAACCCTTTTCCATTAAGATTCTCCAAAAATAGAAAATCACCTGCAATCTTTAAACTGGAACTATCCCAAACCATCAGTTATATACGTGAATGGGAAACAAATTTAAACTTTCCTCCCAAATCATTTTTGTGTGTCTAGCATCTGTCAATGCTGAAAAAACAGATACTGTGTACACCTCAGCTAACCGAGATGGGAGTGGATGATAACTTTCCAGCTCAGCTTTCAAAACGTAAGTTACGGTAGGGTCCACAATGAAATGGGTATCAAACTGTAGGCCCGAGACAGAAGCCGCAAGATTGTGGTTAACTAAACGCAACATAATTCCAGGCTTCTATACTAAAAGCCTGCAGGAATCACTCTTGAGGCGCGTAATAAGCGCCATTCATAAGGAAAGCTGTTATTGGTCAGCCTTCGCTTCAGTACCAAACGAAACCGCCGTTTAAGTGATATTTGTCTCCAGTCTGCCTCCGTCCAGAGGGCGATACAGTATTTGAATAAGCTTCCGAGTTTCCACTGAATAGGGTGCTGGGTTTTCCACTTTGCTCCGCCCGCCTTTCGAGGCTGAGTCAGCGCAGCTCCCCAAGACGTTTCCCTCCTCCCGCCGGGAGCCCCATCTGGTTGACGGCCGCCTTCTCCCTCCTCCCGCTTTTCTCTTCCTTCCCTGCCTCCTCAGAGGCCAGCCTGCCTGCCCCGGGAGGCAGCGCAGACGAGGGTGCAACGGAGCTAGTTTGGAGGCAGTGAGGAAATGGAGGCAGTGATTGGTGGCGTTTCAGCGCGGCCAGGCAACCGGCGCTAAAGGGAGCACCCGCCCGAGTGGCCTTGTTGCTGCTGGAAGCCGCGGAGGCGAGCCGAGCCAAGGGCGATGCAGCCTAGCTTGGCTGTCCCTCTGGTCGGTTGAAGTGAGGCTCTTTCGGTGGCTCGGCCGATAAAACTATCAGGGCGGCCCTGGAAAAAGTCGACGCGCACAATGCGCGAGGCGGACGCGGCGCTGCGTTGCTGAGCAACTGCGGCCCGGGAAAGAGGCTTTTCAGCGCGCGATCCCCGGCGGCGACAGGAGCCCAGCTGCGATGTAACCCAAGAGAGGCGCGTTGCACGAAGGCCTCTCTCCAGAAGCGCTGGCCTTCGGCCGTAGGCAAATAAATGATTCCTCTTGGACCGCAAAACGATTGGTTCGGTTGACACGAGTAAGTACTAGCTTCTCAAGCTCCATATGCAGTGGAGGGAGCGGGTGGCGGGCATAATGAGAGGTTGTTAAGTCGCCCGGGAGCAGGCAGTTAACACCAACATCGGTGTCTTTGCGTCGCACGCTTACTTACTGTGGACTCAATCACTGCTTTCTCAACGTAGTTTTCTGAATTCCCCTAATACCACCAACTGTCCACATGGTCTGGGTTTAAGCAACATATTAGATGAAAACCTTTGTGGTTCAGAGAATGCAACTGATTCTTGAATTTAAAGAATTCAAGAAACTTGCTATAATAATGACATAAATGTCATTGCCTAAATATGCAGTTGAAATGTAAACTATTGACAAACCAAGTTCTTGCCGATTGAATTGATCCATTTTCTGGATTTGCACATTACATTGAACCATAAGCTAACCAAATAAATAAGACTGATAGTTAACAATCAGATTTGTCCTTTTGTACAAATGCTTTACATATGTCCTGAAGCCCAAAATTGGCAGGAAAGGAAGTTTCAGTTTCCCACACTCAGTATCCTAGAATTGTGAAAAAGGGCATATTCAATATTGGGAAATTACAGCTTAAACAATTGGTTAATGAAATACAATTGCTGTGAAGTGCTCAAATTGGTCAGCTTGATGCCAACTAGGTGGGTCCAGAGAAGATGAAGTCTGTAGTACAGGTAAACCTTGCTTAGAGACCACAATTGCAACTAGCAACTTATACTTTTACTTCCATTCTCGGTTAAGTTTGCTTGTCACAAGCTACCTGGGAAGCACACAAATGATAATCATGTGATTGGAACATAGTGACATTGTGAGAATTAGTCACAGAGCTGCAGGTTTTTTTTTACACCATTGTAATTTTGAATGGTCTCTAATTAAGGCAATCAGTAAACCAGGACTGCCTTTTTTTACCTGTATCAGCTCAGCCCCCTATATCTGCAACTCTCTCCTAGTTAATAAATGCCTCCAGGTAGATAACTGAAAGCTGAATCAGAATGGTAGTAAATCTATCCTTTTCTAAACATTTTCTTTGAAAGAGGAGTAGTAAGCCTCTTCAGGAAGCCATCACTCAACTCCAATATACTGGATAATTATTATCTAATCACCAGCTTCCCCTTTTGGGGCAAGGTTGTACAGCAAGTTTTTGCCCTGAACTTGAGATCCCTGGAGAGGCAGATTATCTGGACCCATTTCACTTTTGGTTCAGCATAGAAAAGGAATTGTTCTCCTTATCAGTGATTTCTGGTGTGATAGGAAAGTGATCCTACTGATCCTACTTGATTCCAGCAGCTTTCAGTACCTTCTTGTTATCATTCTGATATTCTCCAAGCATCAGGAATGGGGAGCACTATATTACATAGTTCTCATTCCTGAGGGATAGAGGCAGTTGTGGGGGAAGAGATTGAGTCATGGACCCTTCCACTGATGATCACTGCAGGACTTTATATGCTCCTTGTTCCTGTTCCACATGAAACTACTCTGAACAGGGTTGTGCTTCCTAGATGTTCACAATTTGAAGATCTTGCAGAGCAGGTGGCAGCTGTGGGAAAGAGAGCCTTTATATATAGTAACTCCATCTTAAGCAGCAATAGCCTGGGAAGGCAGCCATTACTGTGTGTCACTTGTGCCTTGTCACCTCTCAATTGAACTGGTTCAATGCAGTAACCATGGATCTGCCTTGAAGAGCATTAAAAGCTACAGCTGGTCCAGATTGCAGCAGCTCAGATGCTGATGGTGTACCTCAAGCCAACCACAACAATTCTGAGGAATGCACAAAATGACAGTGAGCTGCTGGGTACAATTCAGAGTGCTAATTGTCATATTTAAAGCCATTCCTGATTTAAGCTGCTTTCTTCCTGTCCACCCCATAGGATTCAGTAGAATGAACTAGTTAAACATCCCCATGATTAGAGATTATCACTATCAGGAACCACAGAAATGTTCCTTTTCAGACACTGCTCCCTCAATACTATATCCCCACTCCAATTTGGATGAGGCACTTCACTATTGGTTTTTAGGAAGTTTGCCTTTTGGTCAAGAGATTGGAATTCTGGTAAAGTTTTACTTGCAACTCATAATTTCATAGAAATCTTTCTAGTTATTTTGTTATCTGATTACATTAGGTAGTTACACTCTTCTTGGAGTTAGCCCATTAGATCAGTAAGTTCTGTAAATAAGTTCTTTCCAATGATAAGAAAAATAGGCAATTGGCAGCATATTTGTTAACATTTGTTTCTCATTTTTCTGTAGGGTTTCCGCTCCACTAGATGATAACTAAATATTTTGTACAGTCCTTTATACTAAGAAATGTTATTGTCTAAGAGAACAGTTCAAATTATCAAATGTCTGAAAGTTTGTCCCAAAACACTGGTGTGTATATTCATATACTGTAGTAAAGTTGTTATTTTGAAATGCCACAATCTCTTGTTCTTTTGCTCAATATATAGCATTAATCTAGCTTTCTAACACATTCAACTTGACCTTGACACAGAGATAAAAATAACAGCATTACTTGATTCTGAGTGAAAATACCTTGAAAAAATTAATAAGTCTACCAATTTTTCTTTGCTTATTTGCTAGGAAATTTAGAGCTTTGTTAATTGTGACTGAAGTAAGAGTACAGTATTAATATTTCTATTAATGTTAGTGTTTCATGTTATTTTGATTGCACAATCCAATTATCTATTAAATAAATTAAATGGCAGTTTTGTCCAAAAATTGGTTGGTTAAAAAAAACAACTGGAAAAACTTTTTGTGATAAGACATTGCACGTTCCAAAGGCTAATTGCACAGTCAAAGCCACATTGGTGTTTTTTTCATTGATTTCTTAATGCATTTTGCATCCAAAATCTATCACAAACACTATTTTATCATTTGTCCTTAAAAATCACACTGCCTGTACTAATTGTAATGAAAAAAATATTTAGCAAAATGATACCAAATAAATTGTTTTCAAGAACAAAATGATATTTATTAAATATACTTTGCATTCTGGGGAAATTAATAATGAATCGGTGACTCACATGAAAAATAAATTTCATATAAAAATACACTAACTGTAGTGCTGTAAGAACATACTATGTAATAATGTGCATAGGTACTAAGTCTTATCCCAATTCCTCACTTAGAACTTATTAGGTTTCTCATGAGTGTGTAACAGCATTTTCTTCGGGGCCTATATATGTTTGATAGCCTTCATGAGTACTGTTTCAGTTATTTCTTAATAAATTAATCAAATTTATATACTGCCTATTTCAAATGAATGGGGGTTTGCTGTAGGACAAGTTAGGAAAAGTGATTGACAGATTTGTTTGCATTTATTTTCCACATCTCCTGAAAACCTCACTATCCGGCAGGAAGAAATGTCCACCAGTTTTGCTCCCAAAGGTGGGCTAAGGAAATTTTGATTGATGGCTAGACCCATAGATTTAGGCATTTGTCAAAATCTGGTATCAAGACTGCTGAGCTATGAGCCTTATGGGAATTTCCTGATGCTGTAAAACAGGAGAAGAGAGTATTCTGATTTTTGTTGAATCAGTCCCTAGAATATGAGAGGAGCAGGAAATTCTGTTGTGAAGGAGAACGTCTTCCTTTGCATCAAAATACTTGCTTCCATATAAAAATACAATTAGATCTTTAGAGTCTTTTTCCTTGACTTATGTCTATAGTGAAGGCTGCCAATTAACGATCATAAGCCATGAAAGTTATAGCATGAGTTATGTGACAAACCCAAATGACCTTTTTTTGCAACAGACATGAACCAAATACCAATCATTGTGTAAAACCTATTGTTACGAAGAATTTTTGCTGAAAACTGGAAGCAAATGATGGTTTTAGGCAAAAACATTGTAAATTGCAATCATGACCACATGGTGTTTGAAATGGCTGTAAATATTATTGTTGATAGTCATCCAAAATATGATCATGTGACCAGCTAACAGAAAATTGTAATGGGATCGTAAGGGGGGGATGTTGTGACTTCCAACAATTGCTAAGCAATTCGTCATAAATCAAGGACTACCTATATATTAACAGAAGCTAGAAAATAAACATGAACTTAGAATTTACCCTTTGATAGTTTCAGAGGCCTATAAAATTTATTTTGAAGGGAAGAAACCAATTAATCTTGTTTCAGGCTGCTGTTTGAAGAAAAAAGTGTTTGGAGGAGGAATTGTCATTCAGATAAGTTGCTTTCCAGGTCAGAACAAAGAAAAACAGTATAGGTAGTCCTCGACTTATAGTAACTGTTCAAAGTTACAACAGCACTGAAAAAAGTGACTTAGGACCATTTTTCACAGTTACAAACTTTGTAGCACCCCCATGATTATATGATCAAAATTTAGATGCTTGGCAACTGCCCCATACTTATGACCATTGCTGTATCCGAAGGTCATGTGATTATCTTTTGTGACCTTCTGACAAGCGAAGTCAATGGGGAAACCAGGTAAAAAACGGGTTACTAACTTACCAACTGCAACTGATTCACAGTGAACAACTGTGGCAAGAAAAGTCATAAAACTAACTTAACAAATGTCTCACTTAACAGAAATAGAAATTTTGGGCTCAATTGTGATCGAAATATAAGGACTACCTATACAGTAATTTCAACTCTCTTTTTCTTGCCCTTGTAATTAATATCAGCAGATAATAAAATATTGGTGATTATTTTATAAGATTCATATGCACAATTAGGCCAAATCATTAATAAAATACATTCCTAGTACTTAATTTTGTCTTGGGCTGAGGACAATGTAATGTATGCACCCCACCCTACCTGTGTTGGCAGAGGAGGCATGCTGAGCAGAGTCCCATTGAGCTTATTCCAAGTAATATATGATTGCATGGTAATTGGGCTTCTTAATTCTGGCAATTAAATTATGTGCTGTTGTCTTTTACAAATCTGTTGTGAATGAGCATGGAGCAAACAGCAGTGTTGAAAGGGCTCATTAAAAACTGATTTATTCAAAAGAAGATTGATTCCTTCCTAGAAACACAGCACATCTGTACGTATTTACAAAATTACCTGATAATGGAAGAAAGTTTTGAAATTAATTGCAAAATTACTTTTCAATTTTGAGAAAATTAGAAAAATAAGTATAGGGATTGTTTTTAACCTCAAGATGCCTGACCAACTACGTTTGCTTTCTGAGCTCTTGAAGTCTTAATTCTATAACCTTTGACATTATTGCTAAAGCCTCTCTTTCTCCAGCATTGTTACAAATTCTCATTTTTAAAATTAACCTACTCAAATAGTTCAGGATGGTAAATAATATTGCTAAATCTGAATGGTTACATAGTAAACTTAATAACAATGAAGGGGAACTTCATTTTTCTTCTATCATTGCAAAAATACATTAAAATCTCTGCTTTTTTTTGCATCGAAACTTTGCTTTGTTATATAAAATTCTCCATGTGCCTAGATGAGAACATACTGAAATTTAGGGCAACTTAAATGGATTTATTTTCAGCAAAAATAATAGTAGAACACGAAGACAAACACCATATGTAGTTTAAACTTTAAAGGCTGTGCTGTTAGACCCCTTACTAGTGTATTCTGTATTTGAGAGAGCTTCTGTTTTTTGTATTGTAGAGACCGATCATAAAATGAACAAAAGGGTATGCATTAATTTATTTTTGTGGCTTTTAAAAAGCAGAAACTAACAGAAGTTACATGGCTCATATCTGACATCATGCACCACCGGTGGCTGCTGTTAGCTGCATGCTTTTGGGTAATATTCATGTTCATGGTTGCTAGCAAGTTCATCACATTGACCTTCAAAGATCCTGATGGTAAGTTGATTCAACTTTATTCTTATTAATGCAAGTAATCACTGAACAATTTTTGTGTCCAAAACAGTGTGAGAGAAATTAAACAGATCATCTAGTTTTTTTCCCTACCCATTCATATTTTCATTATGTTGACTTCAAAATAAGCCTAAACGATGAAACAGCTTGCCTGTTAGTTGCAACAGTTAAATAGTTAATGCAGATCAAGTTGGCTACACCCACCCTGGATCTCCAAAGTCAAACCAAACCCTGATGCGGCTCTCAATGATAATCGAGTTTGACAAAGGTTTTCCAAATCATGAGATTTGTGTTTTAAATAATTTGTATTCTATTTAAAATCTTGAATTACAGCCTGATTTGAAGTTTAATTATAATTATATAGTTGTGATCAATAAAAATATCTTATGCAGTATGAAAAAAAGGTTGCTTTCTGTTTTCTTCATCTAGTTCATGGTGCCAAGCAAGAGCCAGTAATACCAACAACTATCACTGAAGTAGGAAAAGGTCATGTAACAAAAGAGAAGAGGCTGCCTGGACAGTTTCAGGTATATAAAAGGGACAGGTTAAAAGGTTAAATAAATGGTATGGTTCTCTATGTCATATTTCATTGTGTTAGACTATAACTGGTTCCTAAAACCAGTCAACCAAATACTATAGAGATTTATGAGCAAAGCATCACCGTAGCCATCTGTACTGCCTTCTGTTCAAATGCAATTTTTCCTTGCTTTATTGTCCAGGAATTGAGGAGTTTTAATTTTAAAAACTATTTTTGTATTGTTTTATGAATTAAAACTGTGTTACATTATTGGGTTATGTTCATATTTTAAAACACAATATTTTATGTTTTTGTATATAATTGGGGATACATTTCTAAGCATGCTTAACTGGGAATCTGTTGAACATAACAGATTCTAACAATCTGGAGTACCACTTTTTGTAGCAGCTTTTAGAACCCATTTAAAAGTTCTAAAAGTTTCTAAATTGTACTTCAGTTTTTCATTTGAATTGAAAAATTTAAAAACTACCAGTTTGCAACATTTTTGCATTTTATTTTTAATCAGTAAAGTAAAAATCATCTTCCTTTTTCTTTACATGGTGCAGAAAAAAATATTCATTTTAGTCCATTTTAGAATATTGTTTGGTTTGTGTTCCCTATTTATTTGTAAATTCATTTAATTTCTAAATTTTTATTTTGTTTCCTTACTGATGAAATCAAACTACTTTGACCAAAGCAGTTATTTCAAAAGACAATAATACTGAAATACTGACCTTTAGAAACCTTCTACAGGTATTCCTCAACTTACAACCACAATTGAGCCTAAAATTTCTAAGCAAGACAGTGAATTTTGCCCCATTTTGCGACTTTTCTTGCTACAGTTAAGTGAATTACTGCTTTGATTAAGTTAGTAACAGTTGTTAAATTAATCTGACTTCCTAATTATCTTTGCTTGTCAGATGGTCACAAAGCTGATCACATGACCCTGGGACATGGCAACTGCCAGTTGCCAAGAGCCTGAAGTTTAAATCACATGACCATGGGATGCTACAAAGGTCATGTGAAAACGGTCCTAAGTTACTTTTTTCAATGCTGTCGTAAATTTGAATGGTCACTAAACAAATGGATGTAAGTCAAGGACTACCTGTATATGTTTGTAATGCTCAACTCTTATATGAGTTGAACCTTGAAATGCAAAATAATTTTTGTTCTTCTCTTCTGCCATCCCAATCCCTTTTTATATTAAGACAATAGGAAAAGGTCTATCTGAAGACCTTGTACACGAAGGCCTGGTCCATATGGAGAGGCTTGAACTACTCAGGAATGTCTGCCAAGATGCATCTCTGAAAAACCTCACCCATACTACTGTTTCCAAGTTTGTTTTGGATCGAATTTTTGTATGCGACAAGCACAAGATCCTCTTCTGTCAAACTCCAAAAGTTGGCAATACTCAGTGGAAGAAAGTCTTGATTGTTTTAAATGGTATTTAGTTAACTTTCAAAGTCTCAAATGTGTGTTTATTTAGAGAAAGAAAGGTTTCAAAAATTTCTAACAGCAAAATATAAAAATGTTGTTGTTAGTTGCAAAGTTATGTCTGATCCATCTTGACCCCATGGACAATGTTCCTCCAGGCCTTCCTGTCCTCTACCATCCTTCGGAGTCCATTTAAGCTCACGCCTACTGCTTGCAGTGACTCCATCCATCCACCTCATTCTGTCGACCCATTCTTCTTTTGCCCTCAGTCTTTCCCAGCATTAGGCTCTTCTTCCAGTGAGTCCTTCTCATTAGGTGGCCAAAGCATTTGAGTTTCATCTTCAGGATCTGGCCTTCTAAAGAGCAGTCAGGGTTGATTTCCTCTAAGACAGGCCAGTTTGATCGCCCTGCAGTCCAAGGGACTTGCAGGAGTCTTCTCCAGCACCATAGTTCAAAGGTCTCAACTCTTTGGTACTCAAATCTATTCTACATCAATTCTAGCTGTTCTGCTAAAATCTGTCATTGCCCATCCAAAGAACTTTACATATATAATAGGCTTCCTGTCCTAATTATTTTGTGAAATGATTGTATGCTGGGATTAATAAAGGAGAAACTATGTTAACCTTTTAAAGTGAGACAAATAAGATATCACAGGTACCTTAAATGTAAAGGTTTTATTTAAAGCTCTCAAGATCCCCAGGATTCTTTACAGCATAAAATTTGATCAAAATGCAACTTGGAGATAAGGAAGAAAAGGATGATTACAAAAATGTTTGCAACATATTTCCATATTTTAATTTCTGGTGGAAAATTATGGTTTCCATGGCTGGAATTAATACAAATCAATAGTTTAAATATGTATATCCATTTTTTTAGAATTGAGCAATTAAGTTTATTATTTGAACCTAACACCATCTTTAGGAAATATGTACAGGTTCTTTGGTAGAATGTTCAATGTTATTTTAATTCACATCAGCATTAGCACCACATCTACTTCAGACAGACAGAGATATAGATGGGTGTCTGACAACCTAACCTTTGAAGGAACAGATAATGCTTTATCTCTTATCACATCATTGAATTAATTTTGAATTATTGGTAACATTTAGTTGAGGGAAAATTATAATAAAAAATAAAATAGTTTGTAAAAATAACAAACACCAAGAAACTACTATAAAACAGAGTAATAAAATTGTAATTTATTTAAGTAGCACCTTTAATTTTAATAGAAAACAAAGGAAGTGAGAGGGGTTCAATTCTACATTCTAAAATCAGCTCAGTTCCATGTGGATATTATGTGAAAGACAACATTGCTTTGAAAAATTTGACTTTGGAAACTATGATTAAAATATTGTAATTAAGGTCTTCTATTGATGGAATTCTTTCTGGCATTGGACCCATTAAATAGAGTCCACTCAGTCTTTCATAAAAGTTGGAGATCCTTTGGACCAAATAGGACTATGACAGATCTATTATTACAAGTAAAGAAAAAGAAAGTCCTAGCGTACGAACAAATTTCTACAATATTGGATTTTGGCTTAAGGACAGGCCAAACTTGCTCAACTACCTGTATGCTTATATATACTTTTCAGGCATAAGACTGTAATGGAGTTGCACATAACTCTGTGGATAGTATGAAATCAGGGAATTGGCTAATCACATGTCAGTATTAGGAATCTGGCTTTCTGCCTATATCTAAAAAAAAAATAGTACAACTGACCCACTGTATTTTTGGATCCAGCTGTTGCAGTTCCAGATTCCGCAACTGGTCAGACTTTGGGATAAAATATCTTCCAGACATAGAATGCTGACAACTGAAAGGGATTATACCAATATGCAGATTCCAGGAGTCTTTGAATAGAAAGCCTAGATTGTCACAATGTGCTGTTACATGGACACGTGTTGTTGTGATGAAAACAATTCATTGAGCTTTCCATTTTTTAAAGAGAAATTTGGGGTTCAGGTCTGGATTATAGGAAGATGAGAAACTGAATAGCAATATCAGGACGTGGAGACTGGACCGGAAAGTAGAAAAGTATTCCATAAATATGTAGCAGCAAACTACTTGATGGTCATTTCCATGAAGTCACCAAAGCCTGATTTGTCTTTACCTTTTTACCTTATAAATAAATAATCATGACAGCCACTAGTGTAGATCACAATGGGAATGGACTGAAAGGTACCATTGTAACAGCAATTTCTAACTTACTTCCTTAGGAGCTTTTCCTTCCATTGATGAGATCCCTGAAAACATTGTGCATGACCATGAGAAGAATGGTCTTCCACGCTTATCTTCCTTCAGTGATTCTGAAATTAAAAAAAGGTAAGTAGTATTTTAATGTGTCTTTGAAAATTCTTTCCATTATGAAAATCTCATTTTTGATCATTTGTGCAGAGTTTATGATTATTTATTTAAATGTATTATAGCTGCCCACTCCCATAGACTTAAATAGAGGCAATAATCAGAAAAGGTTGTATAGGTAATCCTTGACCTACAACCACAATTGAGCCCAGAATTTATGTTGTTAAGTGAGAAATTTATCCTATTTTACAACTTTTCTTGCCACAGTTATTAAGTGAACCACTGCAGTTGTTAAGTTAGTAACAGGCTTATTAAGCGAATCTGGCTTCCCCATTGACTTTGCTTGTCAGAAGATTGCAAAAAGGGATCATACGATCCCAGGACACTGCAACTGTCACAGACCAGTTGTCAAGCATCTGAATGTAAATCCCGTGACCATGAGAATTCTGCAAATGTCATAATTGTGAAAAATGGTCCTAAGTCACTTTTTTCAGTGCTGTTGTAACTTTGAACAGTCACTAAGTGAACTGTTGTAAGTCGAGGACTACCTGTATTATAGCTTTGACTGGTGTTTTGGCTGTATGGGCTCATAGTTATATATTGTAAAAAACATTAACATTGTAGTAAACACCAGTATGCTATAAAATCATCTTTTTATTATTTTTACATTTGCATCTTGGCTTTAGAAGAGAGAGTATAGCTGTAAAGTAAGTACTGCTTTGGGATTTCTAAGAAATCATGTGGAAGCAAAGATGGAACTGCCTTTCCCTATACACAAAAACACAGAGACCTTTATAAGCCATAGTTCTATGAAAACATGGGTTGGAGTGATGGTTACAGTTATTACTTCATTTAAAAAAATAATAATTCTTAATATTGATAGTAAATGGTATTCATAAGTGTCCTTGATAGCATTTCCATCTTTAAAAATAAGGTATAACTGTGAAAAAATAATTTGAGTACAGGAAATCTTTGTTTAGTTACAGTTGAAAGCAAGATCATAAATGAGATGATTGATCATAAAGTTACTTCATCTCTGTCATAATTGTAAATAGTCACCAAATGACACAGTTGTTAAGCAAGGACTACCTGTATAGTCCCATAATCAGGACTAGAAGAAAAAAATATGTTGACATTGTCATCTCTTTAAATAGTATTTTAAGGACTCTTTGTACAATTTGATTTCATTGCATCTCTGTCTTTATATTTTGCTATTTTTTTCAAAATAGCCAGGTATTTTAGCAGCTGCATTCCACATGAAGTGAACCAATTTCTGTTCAGTGATAGTAATTGATTGTGTGCACTTCTTGGAACAGATTTACAAGACATACAACGAGTAAATCCTGCTGACAGATTCCTATCAGGTTCTTTGGCCACTGTGTAAAAGTGGCCAAACAGTGTCTTGATTCTTTCCAAACAATATTCTCAAGAAGCTCTCAACAAGATTTATTGAGAAGAAAAAGATAGTGTTGTAAGAATTTCAACATTCTGCATTTAGTACCAATAGATCCCTGCATGATAGACACAAACTCCTTAATCTTCTTCCTAGGAGCCTGCCTGTAATCCTGCAAGGAGATAGATCATTTTCTTAAAATGGAGAAGTTAGCAGTTTTTATCAGTCTGGGAACCAATTACAATAGTCCTTTTTTCAGTGACCATTCAAAGTTACAATAATGATGAAAAAAGGGATTTACAACTGTTCATCATACTTCTGGTCATCACAGTGTCCCAAGGTCATGTGATCATGATTGGAGCACTTGGCAACCAGCTTTCAATTACAATGAACACAGTATTTGTGACTTTGGTTGCTAACTTCCACCAAGGAAAGTCAATGGAGAAGCTGGCAGGAGGTTGCAAATGGCTGCTGGATGCTGCAACCACATGGGAATCGCCTAATGATAGCAACTGGAATTGCTTCCACTGTGTTTATTAAGTTAACATGGCCATGAGTTGCCAATCCCAATTATATCATTAAGGACCATCTGTTCTATAATACTATCCTGTCATTAGATGAATGTAACTGGAAGCAATCAAGGATCTTAAGTTTTGCAGATTTCTCAGCTGAATAGTGTACAAAAATGCTTAACATCAAAATAAATATATTATTTTAAAATTTCCCTAACAAATACATTTAACCTGTTCGTAAAAGTCCACCATGTGATATCTCACTCGCGTATCATTTGCTACTATAGTCAATAAGAGAAGAAATCAACATGGTTATAAACTATGAATTTTCAGTAAATTTAAAAATATTACCCACAATTATTTTTGCTTATGTTTTCCATTTAGATTGAAACTGTATTTCAAGTTCCTCATCGTAAGAGATCCTTTTGAGAGGCTTATTTCTGCATTTAAAGATAAATTTGTCCACAATCCTAGATTTGAACCTTGGTATAGACATGAAATTGCTCCTGGAATTATTCGAAAATATAGAAAGAATCGCACTGAGACTAAAGGACTGCAGTTTGAGGACTTCGTGCGCTACCTAGGTGATCCAAATCATCGATGGTTAGATATACAATTTGGAGATCACATAATTCATTGGGTAACCTATGTTGAACTATGTGCCCCCTGTGAAATAACATATAGCGTAATTGGACATCATGAAACTTTGGAGGAAGATGCACCATACATCTTAAAGGAAGCAGGAATTGACCATCTGGTATCTTATCCTACAATTCCTCCAGGCATAACGATATATAACAAAACAAAAGTGGAACGCTATTTTTCAGGCATAAGCAAGAGAGACATAAGACGCCTTTATGCCCACTTTGAAGGAGATTTTAATCTTTTTGGCTATCAAGAACCAGATTTTCTATTAAACTAGTATCTGGAAATTCTGGACAAATTAATCTAAATCTTAACTGTAAACATATACTGTGTAACTGAGGCTCATTGCAATGTTTCTAGATTTTTTCCAAATGTTCTTTGCATTTGTTGAATATTTGCAATAGGAGCAACAAAGGACTGCCAATTAGTCACTAAAAAAAGAGCATTACATGACACTGTGATAAAACAGTGCAAAAATGACTAAGATAGTAAATGTCAGATATTCTTTTTTCCTTAACTAGTAGAGAATGAATGGTCCAGTAATCTGTAAAGAAACTTGATATGAATACGAAACAAAACATTTAAAAAGGGCAGGAAATAACACTTATATCAATGGTCTTACAAATCTACGGAGGCCAAACAGATTAGTAAGTATTGTATAACTTAAGGAAAAGATTCTAGATCCTACCATGGAATCAGTCTGAAAGTCCTTTTGCTGTAGTCTTATGATGGTTGCTTATTGTTATTCATTCAGGAAATAACAGTTCCACAAATTTTTATTTGTAAACTGAGTTATTATGAGGTGAATTTTTTTTTGCAAGATAAGCTATGGATCCCATTGAGGAAATTTTAGAGAACACTAAAAATTATTCTTCATTTGTTTTGTAACTTAAATAAATACCAGTACAGTATTGACTGTAATTTACCAGGATCATTAAGTCTATGCATTTTGCTATGATCTGCTAATCCTACCCCCAGTGGTGCTATTATAAAGTGAATGAGATCAATGTTCTATTGAACCTAGCATCTTATTTTGGGGATTTCTTAGTTTAAGAAATAATCATACATATAGATGAAACAGCAAGCTGCCATAGGGTATATTTATTTCATGTGTAATATGTAAGTCATTTTTGATCTCTCAAATCTTGATATTATAAAACAGATTACAAAATTGAGAAGCTGGTGCCTATTGGTATAAACATGTACCGTCATATTCATAATGAGGCATAATTCTGTCCTTATGCTCAATAATTTATGTGGAGTTTTCACAACTGGCCACTGGGTTTGGTTATTTCAGGTTCATAAAATTAAGAAATTATCCCTCCTCCCCAAACACTCAATTTTTCCAAATGAGTATTTTTTCAAACATTCATAGCAGAATTTGCCATATAAAATTATCAATGAATAAAGAGCCAGCTTAATCCAAAATATTAATGCCTGGGTGCATAACAATGGAAATATTAATATGTAAATGCCCAGGATTGTAAAAGCATAATATGTGTGTGTTATTTCTGTTGGATGAAGAAAACTTAAAAGTTCACCAGCAATAAAATCTTGATGCCTTTGTTCCCTTGGGTTTTCAGGAGGAACAAACCAGTTAAATTTTAGTTAGCAGTACATCAAAAGAAGTAAATTTGAAGCAATACTTTATATGCTGTAATAAGGTCTTAATGACCTTGGCTAGAATGGTAGAAATGAAGAGAAAATCTATTAAACTGACTATAATTCTCAAGAACTTTTGTATTTGTAAACTTTAAAAAAAAAATCAGTGCCAAAACTATTCCTTCCTGTGAAATAAAAACCATGCTAGTGAGGGCTAATTTCGGAAAGATTCCTAAAAACTGAGCCATTCTACACAATATAGAAACAAAGGTAGTAGAATTCAAAATGTAACTGGATGAGCAGGAGTGGTTTTGTACAACCGTTTGGTCCTTTCTACTCCCCTGCATGTAAATAAGGTATATAGTAAGTACCCTCCCAAGTCCTACACCGCAAGTAAGTACTCTCCCAAGTCCTTCCACCTTTTGGTGAGGTGGAATACCTGGGCCTGTAGACAGTATTTGTTAAGAAATGGTTCTGTTTTACAATCTTACCATCTCAACTGTAGCAAATCTGGAGAAAACAGCATCATAACTTTTTTGGCTTTTTTTTGTGCCTTCAAATTAGTCTGGACTCCTGTTGATTAGATGGATAAGTCTTTGGCAACAATTTTCAGGAGTGATTTGCCTTTGTCATCTTAGGGATGAGAGTTGCCAAAGGTAGGATTAGAACTCACAGTCCTGATTTCTAGCCTGGTGCCTTTAATCACAATAAATGAGCTCTTCCTTTGTGATTAGAGAAAGCATATAAAATATAACCCCCACATAGATTACTGCTATTTTTACTTTGTAATGTGTAGAATGGTTTACATTTATGTACTGTGAATTATGGGATATTTTTTATGTAGACTTTTTCCTGACAGGTACCTGTTCTGTGTAGGAAAATTACATATTAAATTGTTATGTGCGCATACTGCTACCTGTGTATGTACTTACAGCTTTCCTTTACAAAGGTAATCTCTCTATAAAATTATTGTATATGAAGCTGTCCTGACTATTAGCAAGAAAAAAACAACAAAACTTAAGTCTTTGTCTTTCTAAAGAAAGAATATTAATAAGATCTGACATGGTAAGATTAAAATTATTTTTATATGAAGCGGTAGGAGAAAATGTTTATTTCAGGATTAATGAGCTGATCAAAGTTACTTCTCTGCTGAATTAAAGTGTATATTAGAAATGTATAGAAAATTAAGGCCTTAAAAATGAGTTCTAATAAAAAAGTGAATCTCCCCTTTCTTCTAATTGCCCAAAATATATTGAGCCATTTCTCTGTTCTCAAAATAAATATGAAATAAAATACAGGTGTATTTATTTACAGGTTGTATTTATTGTATTTACAGATTGTATTTATTCTGCAAATCTGTTTTTTGTGGTGGTTTTTTTTACCTCATAAAAGATGCGGGAAACTCAAAATAGCATATTTCTCTGCCTCAAAAATGAGAAGGATGTAGATCACAGTTGGTGCATGGATGACACAACACCCCTTGTCACTGTATGACATCACTTCACATTCAGTAAATTCTTGGTTTTGTTTTTCCCACTTTTTCTTAAAAATCAGCATGTCTCTTAAATATATATCTGAGCAGAGCCCTCAATGACATTTAGCTAATTTTATGTATTCCTAAATGTTCAACTGTTAAAGACAATCCACTTGACCAGTTCAGATTTATGTTCTATTTTATTATTATTTTTATTATATTTGTATCCCGCTACAATGAATTCATCCATCAATACTTACAAACTAATTTAAAATGAAGATTAAGCAAACTTTTTAAAAAGAAGAAAAGTATGGTTTCAAACAGCTAAAAATGTTCTCTGGAGCAGCTCTATCAAGATCTTAAAAAAGGGACTCTGGGAAAATGTTCTAGAAGATTACAGGGATTACTGAAAAGCAGCACCTCCTTGTTTCAACTCTCTGTAGTTCCCAGTGGGAAGTAGTAGTTTTTTCCTAGGTGATTTAATAGGTGGGACCAATTAGGGTTGGAACAGGTGTCCTAAATAACTTTATGGTTAAAAAACCCTAATAGCTGATTCATAGCCAATGAATTTCTTTGCAATCTACATATTAATACTAAACCAATGGGCAATACATGACACTTCAAATGTAGCTCATCAAAAGACCCCATACTATATGCCACGTTTTTGAGGTTGCTGGAAACTAAATTCAGTAAATTTTAGAAGCTTGCTCATTCTATAGCAGGGGTGTCAAACTCAAGGCCCGCAGGCTGGATCCAGCCTGGGGGTGCTTAGCTCTGGCCCTTGGGGCTGCCCTGGAAACAGCGAAGGACTGGCCCACGGTATCTCTGCCGGCAAAAACGGAGCTCAGGAGGGCTATGTACGAGCTCCATTTTCACAGGCAGACTGCACTGCAGACTGGTCCTTTGCTGTTTCCAGGGTGGCCCCCATATCTAAGCACTTATGGGATGGATCTGGTTTACGGGCCTTGAGTTTGACACCCTTGCTATATAGGATTATGCTATACAGGTTGCCCTTGGCTTATTATTTAGCAATCATTCAAATTATGACACAGACCCCCCAAAAGCTACTTATGACTCAGTTTCAAAGTTATGGCTGCTTCAGCAACCTGTCAGCCCTTACGACTGACTTCAAGGACTCTGCAGCCCCCCACTCTGGGTCTCTGCATCCACTCATCCATCCAAAGATCAGGCAGACTAGTACATGTGAATCAGCTGGATCTTGAAAGCTTCTCACTTTGTTCCCTCCCAGTGACTAAGAAAATCAGGCCAGCTGGAGTTTGCAATTCAGGCTATTCTAAAACAAGCGCTATTTTCGGAATCCTGGACATGGCTCATTTTTTTAAGGAGGCTCCCTTTGTTTGTGGTTTGTGGAGCCTCTTCAAAAAGGGAGCCCCCTACAGGCTCAGGAGAATAACATCTGATCTGCCAAAAGGATGTAAGAAAGCTGATCTTGTATTGGGCCAGGCACTTCTCTAAGAAGCTGCAAAAAAATAGAAATGTACGTTGGGTGCTGTTAAGTGCTGGAGCAGGCAAAGATCTGCAAGTCCCTGAATGGGAAGAAAACCAGGAGGCTTGCAAGCTTTAGATGGCCTGATCTCTTTTTTGTCACTAGAAGGTTTAAGCTCCAGCCAACCCGATCTCCCCTAGGTCACTGGCTGAGGACTACAGGGACCTCAAGGAGAGAGAAGTGGAGCATGAGATGCCTCAGGGTGGCTGAAGCCAGGGGTGGGATTCTACCAGTTCGCACTTATTCGCTAGAACCAGTTGTTAGCATTCTAAGCAGTTCGGAGAACCGATTGTTAGAAGAAATTACTGGCCTAATCCTGTAAGGAAGGCAGGAAGGAAACGTTCTGGTGTTGCTTACAGAAACTGCCTCTCCGTTAACCCTTATTACATTCTTGGCAGGATTAGACTTCTTGTCTCAGGAACTTCTCTGGAGTTTTCCCCCCCTCCTTTGCTGGTACTTTGCTTGTGTAGAGTGACCATTCAAAGTTACAATGGCACTGAAAAAGTGACTTTAAGATCATTTTTCACATTTACAACTGTTGCAAAATCCCCCCAGTCTTGAGAGGTCAGGCAAGGAGATGCATGCCTCGATGTGAGGGATATTGAGTTGGCCATGCCCAGCCAATAACATGCCCACCAAGCCATGTCCACCCAGTCACATGACCACCAAGCCACACCCACCAACTAAGCCACGCCCACAGAACCGGTTGTTAAAAAATTGGAATCCCACCCCTGGTTGAAGCCTTGGAAGATTTGGAGCAGGCACTCCTTAGGCACCCTGTGTTCTGCTTAAAAACCCATGCATTTGTTTAATTGGTGCATCAGGGAGCGCAAGAGGGTGGGGATCAAAGGTGGTATTCAGCAGGTTCTGACCAGTTCTGACCGGTAGCAGAAATTTTGAGTACTTCGGAGAACCGGCAAATACCACCTCTGACTGGAGATTTTACAGTATTCTTCCCCTGCCACGACCACAGAAAATTTGAATTCCACCACTAATGGGGATCATTAAGTGAGGTCATCTTGCTTAATGGCCATGACCACTTGCACAATGGGCAGGCTTAATTGCAATCATAACTCGACTACAATCTACATGTCAGCTCATAAAATATAAACCCATTGAGAGTTGTTTTATGGATTTGCTTACTAAGTTATCTTAACAATCTAAGGATGCTACATTTTTAAAAATAAATTTTGCAGATGGATTTGGCGTTTTGTACTTCGACTAGTATTTGTGTTATGTTAGAGATTCTAATTAGCATGTGCTACCATGCTAGCTGAAGTTAAATGGGACTTTAGTTGTGCTTATGGAATACTGCTCAAAATGACTGACCATTTTTTTCCTTACTGTTAGCAGACAATACTCTGTGACACAAACACCACTAAAACTGATAATTCAATTTACAACTTTATTATACCGATACAAATGTTATGTGAAAGTCTCAAACTCATCATGCTGGGCAAGGGAAAACAATATTTGTGGAACCTTAAACACAGGCTTCTGTGATGAATTGTATTACTAATTGTATTACTAAAGGTAAAGCATCAGATAAATATCTGCTTGAAGGTGATCTGATCTTGTGGAGTTAATGAGTAAATGCTAGGAACTGAAATTGTAAAATTAATTTTAAATGAAAAGGCTAACATTTACGTCAGAAAGAACAATGTGTCATCTCAGTTGTTGTCGTATACAAAAATAGGAATCTATTTGCTGCATGTTATAATCCAGTGAATAGTGATAAAGGAAGAATTAGGGATGGATTTGGAGTAACACTGTCTGTATTCTAAATGAACGTGGTTCAGAGGAAAAAATTATTTTGTTAAATGATATGAACGATTGGATGAGAATTAATTGAAGATTTTTTTAAAAAAGTCTTGATCACTTAGAGATTCAAGAATGAATAATGACTTTGTAAAATATCACATTTGTTGAAGGTCTGTTTCAAATATGAACTTTAAACACGTCCATTTATTTAATGACAGCATAAATCTAAAAGCTTGTTGATCTGTTATGAGGAAACAGGAAAGCGCTGATCAATACAAGGATGAGTAAGTTCTGAATGAAAGAAAGACTGAGTAGTGTCAAAAGTAGGACTTGGGGAAAAAGAAAAAGTGAAAAAAGTAGACTACAAGAAGAGAAATTATGTCTTGTGTGACAAAGTACAAGATACTCCCAAGAGAATGAATGAAAAAAAGAATGTTAATGATGTGGAAACTGCTGGAAACACAATAAAAAGAGTGCTATGGAATGCAACAGAAGTTTCCAGGATTATGCTAATGGAAGGTATGAAAAAATGGTAGAATATTGAAATGAGAAGCTGTGGGTAAGGTTGCCTATAAGAGGATTACTGCAGAAATGGAAAACAAGAGAAAGCTATTGACAGAAAGTCCATTAAACATGAGAAAAGAGGAGAAATATGAAGATATGCAAATACCGGTAGAAAGGCAGTAGATGGTAGTACGCTACCCCCCGCCCCTCCCCCGGAGAGATGAGAACTGTAATGAACAATTATCTCCTATTTTGCCCAAATATTGTTTTCCTAGCTATGAGGTAGCAGCAACATTTAAAGATACATATTTCCTAAAGGAGGCACAAGCTGAGAGGCACAAACTGAACCTAAAAGAATTAGGATTATTCCACTAGTCTTATTTGTTCTTTCTTCAAAAGAAAACATAGGGTATCTGTTTATCCTGAACACATAACATTTAGCAGAAACCTTCCAGATTCCAGTCTCAAGACTCTTTTTCAATCATTTTTCTCTCCTTAACTGTCTATTTGTATTAATAATGCCACTTCATACTGTTATGTGTACGATGTAAATATTTTTTCAGTCCCTTGATAAAAGTAGAACTCATTAGAATACCACTTGATAATACCAGACCCAATCCTGATGGCAACATTTTTGTCTAGAATGGTCTGAAATGCAAATTTATGGCATGTAGATTATAACAGTACCAATCTCAAGAGCCCAAAGTAGGAATAAGAACAATGTGTAATAGCACAGAATTTAGATCCCCAAATCCCCAAAGTAAAAAACAAACAAACCAGGAGATATAATACCAGCCAGACCTGAATATTATCAAACTAGGAACTTTGAGATCCTTCTCTATAACATATACATGATCTTCCTTAAAAGTTCCACTGACGGTAAAGGCATTCTCAACAGCTGATCAACTGAAGTGAAATTCAGGAAGGAAGATCCATAGCTTGCTGGCCCAAGATCCATAGCTTTTAAACCCATTTGATATTTCTTTAAACACATCTCTATAATAAGTTGAAGCAAGTAGCAAAATTAATCTCTGCTATTGTAAGTTTGGTACTAATATATTTTTTAGAAAGCTACAAAAGTAGAGTGTTATTTATCAGATTTAGATACAGAGGGACTCTGAGTAGTGTACAGATAAAAAGTCTAGTGTTCATCATGCAAAATATTTTTCTGTTTGAATTATTAACTACAGTAAAGCATTTTGAAACAGTATTCTGTATATTGAAAATCACTGGATTATATGGATGTTAACCAGATCTAACTCTAATGGGCAATACAAGAAACCATTTTCTTGACATTTCTGAAGAATTGCAAAATGATGAATATAGCCAAAAATACTTTAATTAGCCTCCCTTTGTCTGTTTATTTCTCATAGAATGGTATATGGCAGTTAGTAGCTGAAGAAGTGTTCCTTCAAATCAGCAGGGATAGGAAAAATCAATCTGTTTTTGCCTATAGCACACTGCCAGTTAGAATGCATCATTGGACAATTGCCCAATGCTATACATGTTGACGAATCACCAAAATTAACTGCTGCATCTGATGGATATCTTCGACAAGTGAAATTGCTGTGAGTCGAATCCAAATTAGCCTTCCAAACTGAACAGCAGCGTGTGAGCAAGAGATCACGTTTTGGCTTTAAGGAAGTGAAAAGAAATTCTAAATGACAGCATCATATTAAGAAAAAAAATTCTTCAGTATATATGAGTCATGGGTAAACACAAATGGAAGTTATACTAGTTCTCACAGGTTAAAATTATCTAAGCAAAATGAAATGACTACCCCAAGATAAACTGAATATTTATCACCCACCCCCTTCCACTTGTGACTGTAACTTTGTTGCTTGCATCCTTATGATTTATATTGACTGTTTCCTAGTATGATTTGATTGCTTATTGTACCCTATGACTATTATTAAGTATTGTACCATATGATTCTTGACTATTGATGAATGTATCTTTTCTTTTATGTATACTGAGAGCATTTGCACCAAGACAAATTCCTTGTATGTCCAATCATATTGGCCAATAAAGAATTCTAATTCTAATTAATTTAAAAGTTAATCCTTTTATAGATGAGCAAACTTGTTTAGTTAAATTATGACAGATATTGGTGGAGCAGGAGCACAAGTAATATCATCCCAATTGCACAATTCTGGGCCTATTGCCTCTGATAGCACTTCTTATGTCATTAAATTATGCCAATCCTGCTGCCATGGGTGATCAAAAGTAGGATCAGCAACTGACATACAATATACCCTAGGAGCCAAGTATTTTTGAGATCTTTGCAAAGTTGACTGCAACATAACGAAGATAAATTCAACCAGGGAATACTGGTACCATGCAGAACTGCGCATTTGGTAAGAACTGTTGGACCTCATTATAGGCTAACCTTTTTGGGCTCCTATGCCAAAAACTGTTCGCGCACTTGGGCATGTGTGCTCGTGTGCCAGCACCCAGAAGGGAATGTGTGTGCCCTCCATTCCCCCTGTGCATGCAATCCCCCGCCCAAGAGGTGCTATACAGCAGGTTCTGACCAGTTCTGGAGAAACTGGAATTTTTGAGTAGATTGGAGAACCGGCAAATACTACCTCTGACTGCAGATTTTACAGTATCCTTCCCCTGCTATGCCCACCAAGCCACGCCCACAGAACCTATAGTAAAAAAAAATTGAATCTCACCAGTGCCCCACCCCCTTACCTGCACTGTGCCTCTCAGCTGATTTTCAGCCTGTTTAAAGCCTATTTTGGCCTCCCAGGCTTGAGGACAGCCTCTGCAGCCTGAAAAATTAGGCCCATTTTGTCATTTCTGGAAATACAGGAAGTGATGAAACAGGCCTATTTTTCAGGTTGCAGAGGCTTTCCTCAAGCCTGGGAGGCTGAAAAAGGCTTCAAGCCAGCTGAAAATCTGCTGTGAGGCACGCACATGCACTGTGAGGCACGCACATGCACAGAGGTAAGTTTGCCTGTGGCTTGCGTGCCGGCACAAATAGCTCAACATGCCACTTGTGACACACATGCCATAGGTTTGCCATCATGGTTATAGATAATCTTCAACTTATTATCATAATTGGGACCAAAATTTTTGTTGCTAATTAAGATTGTTATTAAGTGAATTTAACACTCAATTTTAAATATGAACACTTGATTTCATGACTTTTTCTGTCCCATTTAAATGAATCAGATTTCCCAAGACTGCTTGTCATTGACTTTTTCTTACTCTGCAAAACTGCCTCTTTCATTACCTCTTTCTACTGGTATGACATACAGACTAGACAGCTAAACATAGAATTTTAGGCTTTAAATACTATCCAGGGGTGGGATTCAATTTTTTTAACAACCAGTTCTGTGGGCATGGCTTAGGTGATGGGTGTGACTTGGTGGTCATGTGACTGGGTGGACATGGCTTGGTGGACATGTTATTGGCTGGGCATGGCCAACTCAATATCACATCAAGGCACGCATCTCCTCGCCTGGCCTCTCAAGGCTGTGGGGATGCTGCAACAGTCGTAAGTGTGAAAAATGATCTTAAGTCACTTTTTCAGTGCCATTGTAACTTTGAATGGTCACTCCACACAAGCAAAGTACCAGCAAAGGAGGGGGAAAAAACTCCAGTGAAGTTCCTGAGACAGGAAGTCTAATCCTGCCAAGAATATAATAAGGGTTAACGGAGAGGCAGTTTCTGTAAGCAACACCAGAACGTTTCCTTCCTGCCTTCCTTACAGGATTAGGCCAGTAATTTCTTCTAACAACCGGTTCTCTGAACTGCTTAACATCTAGTTCTAGCGAATAGGTGCGAACTGGTAGAATCCCACCCTGGTACTATCTTTACGTAATACAATGTGGAATCTGGTACAATCTATTTCATGACTTTGGTTTCCCAAAATGGAATTACTGATTTCATAATAGCAAAAGTCTGGCACCTTCTTGTTTTGTTATTCTGTCTTCTGCCCTATTTCTCCACCCTGCTTGCCTAGCTTGTCACACCTGCCCAGCTTTGCCTATGGGAAGGTACCCTATATTTTAACAAGGAGACTAGCCTTAAGGCACACAACATTAATGCATTATAATTGTTAGCTTCAGAATTGTAGCAATTGTAGCTGACTCAGACATCCTTAAGTATATTGTAATTTACAGGAAGTCTCTTCTTTGTTCTCAGAAAAGGATGCAGCACAGTGACAATACTGTCGTTTTGGCCACAGTGATAACCAGAGGGTGATTAGGATAGATTCCATTGTAAATAGATAGCTCTCAATTACTTGAAGCAATTTCTGATATGCAGCTACTAACAACAAAACCAAACTAAATTCTCCACTTACATTGAAATGTTTTCATAAAGACAGCCACATTGGAGTCTAAGGAACTCCTGCTCTCTTTACAAATGTACTTCTCACATATTTTTGTGTGGGAAGAGAAGCTCCAAGTGAAATATTTGCTTTCTCAGTGGGCCCCTCCGGTCTTATTAAGAATTACCTTTTCAATAAAAATCATTGATATCACATCTATGTATGCTCTCACAAGGCAAACAGGTTTGGCTATAATTTATAAGCATTTACTTCATAGTCCCCATAACTAGATGTTTCTTAGCAATATTTGCCCAGTACGCATTCTAGTCATTATCAACTAAAAGTGGTCTCTGCTGTCATCTATCACAGTGGTGGCTAACCTTTTTGGGCTCCTGTGCCAAAAATTGTGCATGTGCCCCCCATGCTCCATGCACATATGCATGTGACCCCCCATGCACCACACATCTCTGTACATGCGAGACCCCTCCGTACCTCCCATGCCTCTGTGCATGTGTACATATCTCCCGCGCTCCCCCGCCCCTGTGCATGCACGCGAGATACCCGACAACCAGTTGTCGGGTGGGCAGCATGCGTGCATGCGCAGTGCGGCTCTTCCGGGCGACTTCTCGTGTGCCAGCAGAAGTGGCTCTGCATGCCATGTCTGGCACACATGCCACAGGTTCGTCCTTATGGCTCTATCATCACCTGGTAAATCAGACATGAGCAGCTGTTGGTTGCCTGCCACTTCTGGGTTATCCAAAAAGTACATAAAATAGCCATAATGGCATGATTACTCATTAATTATATACAGAAAACTAAATATAATAAGTGTGTTAAGTCTTGAACACAGTAATGCTAAAAATAACTCCAAATTTAACAAATTCTCTTTTCAAGGGTCTCTTTTCTGACCCTTGATCCTTGTGGTTTTTTACCATCAGCTCTCTGTTTCAAATACCAGTAACTCTTGATTGATTAAAAAAAAACCCTGCCTTCTCTTGAAGCAAGTGAAACTTACACTGTTGTGATATTTGTCTTCAAATTATGCTGAATGTTAAAAGTCAATACTTCATGGTTCATATTTTGAACTAAAATATATTAAATTTAAAAAATCACTCCCGCAACCCAACACGTAAATCAAAAAAGGGAAAAGTACTTCATTCCATTTATTTAAAAAAACAACATTTTGGATTCACAGTGATTTGCTACCTGTAGGAGTGTCCTGGGATTGCATTACTTGTTGACTAATTGCAAAGTGTTTACTTTTGCAGAGTAGGCAAACAAGTCACTTAAGAGACAAACAAGCAATTTAGTCATAAGTGCAGCATCCTCCAACTAGATGCCCACACAGCTATTCGGCTTCAGGAAGACGGGTGTTGCCTAAGCCATTTGGGGAGGCAGATCAACAATGCATGTTGCCACTGTTTTGCAGTCATGATGCAAGAAACATGACAGGTAATTAAAATTCAATTCCAAGCATAGAAGCAAAACTGCCTGCCCAACTTCAACTATCCACTATCTTTCTGATGACCTGAATTCAAAAGCCCATGTTTTCACTGTTAAATGGTTCATTTGTTTGGCTTAGGGTTACGTATCACATTTAATAAAAGTGTCATGAAGGACATGAATGAACTACTTCAAAAGTATCGATGTAATGGAAATTTCAAATAAAATATGCACATAGTAAAGGTTAGTGAGGAGGATACATCTTGTTCTTCTTAGTCTCCTGAGAAATACTATCAAAGTATCTTAATTTGTTGCTGTTTTCTACAGCCTTACACTGAATGAAGTACAGCCTTTTTTTAAATGGCAGTGGGGGTTATTTAGGGCTCAGCAGACTATTTGATGAGATGTTTTGAAAAAATAAAAAGTTGTTGAGGAAATTAATGCCCAGACCAGCACTCCTTGCACACCTAGAACTTTCTCAGTTGCCTTTTCAACAAAGAGAATGTGCAACCATTCCAATAACAGATGGTGGAAGCAGTGGTGGGATTCTAATTTTTTTACCAGCAGTTTGGTGGGTGTAGCATGCTGTGCGCACGTGTGCAAAGGGTTTCCTACTGACCTTCTCTTGCAATCCTGCACTCTCCCTGTCTGTTAAACAGCTGATGTTCGGCAATCCGTTGTGCCGTGCAAAGCAACTGAGCTTTAAAACCAGGAAACAAAAGGTCAGTATAGAGCCGGGGTGGGAGGGTCCAGCAGCTGATTGTCAGAGTGAACTAGTTCACTCACAGATGATCCTTGGAGCTACCGGTTGGGCTGAACCGGGCTGAGCCAGTAGAATATCACCCCTGGGTGGAAGGTAGAATCAGTAAAAAAACATTAAATGAAATTTCAGTATATCATGGCCAGTGCAATTCTGTTGTCTTGGGTGCAGTGAAAAGCATTCTCACAGCAAAGTAAAATATAGGTAGTCCTTGACTTAAGATCAGAACTGAGCCTAAAATTTGTTGTTAAGTGAGATATTTGTTAAGTGGGTTTTGCTCCATTTTATGAAGTTTGTTACCAGTTAAGTGAATCATTGCAGTTGTTAAATTAGTAACCCAGTTGTTAAATGAATCTGGCTTCCCCATTGCTTGTCAGAAGGTCGCAAAAGGTAATAAATAACATGACCTTGGAAAATAGCAATCATCATAAATACCTGTCTCTTCACAGGTCTCTATATCAGTGTTGTCAAATTGTCCATCATATGATCAATTCATAGGCTCATCAAATCAAATCAATCATATGGCTCTTTGCAGTCTCCTTATATTCCCTCACAAACTGCTGGTTAGGTAGGAGCCCACTTACCTAAGCGTCTTAAGTATGGTTCACTGAACTGTAGAAGCGATTACCCACAAAGCAACTTAAATATTAAAATATCAAAAAACAGGTCTTGAGAACAGATGACTGTGATGCTGGATTAAATTGCATTGTCAAACAAATAAACCTTCCCTCCTCAAAATAAAATCATGAATGGAAGATATAAGAAAGAATATCTAAAATGGAATTTCATTGGACCAGAATGGACAGGTGCATGCACTATAGTTCAAAGTCCCTGGTTCAAAGCTTACTTTAGCAGAGAATACAGTAGTCAGCTTTTGATAAGACCAATAATCCAAGCAATATCACATTTTAGTATCCACCATAACACACAATTAATACCATTCTAGATTTTGATGCTGCAGTATAGCTACTGCAATAATATATATGAAGAGCTTCCATTATTCCATTTTATGTTTTTGTTCCAACTCAGATTACCAGATTAAAACTATGTTTCCACATTTTAGTCTAAAAACTACAGTCCTGTATTTATTATTTGGATTCACCACTAGATGTCTCCAATAAACAATTCTTATTAAAACAGAATTGTCTAACCATTCTAACCAATTAGGCAGTTGTCTATTAAATTAATTATAATACAAAATTAATTTGGTAGTACTGATATATGAAAAATTCCGGTCCCAGAGATGTTTTGCCAGGTATCTTCATCATCCAAAGTTGTGAATAAATATATGTGGTTGTACAGGTCAAATGTAATTAACAGCAATAATATACCATATTTTTCAGACTGTAAGACATACTCCCCCGCCTCCCAAAAAGTGGGTGGAAATGTCTGTGCATCTTATAGAATGAATACAGGCCTGTTTTTGGCCTCTCAAACCTTCCTCACGTCCCATTTTTGCTGTCCCCGACATCCACAGGCACTTTGCAGGCTAAAAACAGGATGCATGGAGGCCTCAGAAGGCCAAAAATGGGCCTGTTTTTAGCCTGAGGAGTGCTTGTAGATGCCAGGGAGGGCAAAAACGGGACATCTGGAGGCAAAAAACTATTTTTTCTTGTTTTCCTCCTCTAAACTTAAGTGCATCTTATGACCCGGTACGTCTTTTAGTCCGGAAAATACGATTATAAATGGTTGGAAATGAATGCATATTTGAATCAATTAACTGTTAATGTGAAACACATGAATTTATTCTTTATCTATCTTAGAAAGTCTAGATAACTTTTTTATTATGTCTTGAGAACTGTATTGCTAAATGTAACCTAAAGCTCAATTTTATTAGTTTCACAATGAAATTCTTCGTGCCTTGGTGAAAATGTTTGAGTGGATAAATGATAACATACATTGTTTATTAAAAACAATCTGAAGATCACTTTTCTATGCAAATTCACATTCTAGATAAGAAAGTGCTCTGTATTTAAAACAAAGATGGATGAAATTGTGATTGCATCTGTGCAGGGAACTTTGCCAAAAGCAATTTGTCTTTTACCAAATTTAAACTTAACAGCATTCTCCAGTGAGCCATGCTGGCTGGGGAATTTTCCATGTTGAACTTCAGGTATCTTAAAAAGTTTCCAAGATTGGAAAACCCTACATTACAACATTTAAAAAGTGTGCAAATGGAGTCAAAAAAAGCCCTTTTCCAGTTTCCCAGGAATTCTAACCTAGTTAAAATGTGTTTCTCAATGGGATCACAACTTCTGATTATTATAAGAGATTCATTCAAACTATAAGCAGAGGCTCACACTGCTCAAATTCTGTCGGTACTATGTAAGAACTTGAATTGATATGTATAATCATAAAAACATTTCCCTGAAGCTGATGAATTTTTCTGTCCGGCAGAGGTAAGCATGCTAGGTCCTCTATTTTACACTACCACTTTCCTTATTCCAGATTATTAATCATACTTGTCAAATGCATCAAGTTTAACTATCTCAGCCTAGTCAATTCACATTGTAAGAAAATACATGAAAAACGTGGGAGGTTTACATTGATAACCTTGCACCTTGATCAATGCAAGCATCATATCTCATTTTGGAAGCTACTATTCAACACTAACGTTTATAACAAATATTAAAACATCAAATATCGTTTTGATACTGAGGGGGGCAATAAGTTCTTGCATAAGAATGATAGAATAACTATGTAGTCTTTCTCTGTGAATACAATGCAAGCCATTCTTTTGAAAAAAAGCAAAAAAAAATTAGGCATAAGTTAATAAATTTGAATATCTTGACTTTAGTGAAGTCAGTGTATTTGCATGCTATGATTTATGATTCAAGCAAACCAGGCCACAGTGATGTACTTAGCACATTGTGTGAGCTCTCATAAATGGTCATCTTCTGTTCAGATTACTGCTAGAAAGTAATCTAGACTAGATTAGAAGTAAGCCAGCATGTTGAATGGTTCGGGAGGGAAGATTTCATCTTTCATTAGGTTCACTTTTTATGAAAATTGAACGGACCCCGCTCCGATCCGAAAACAGACAGCAGGTAGCCCGCTGTGCCTGATAACGTTGCTGCGAAAGTTGCTTTCGCTTCCCTCGGACGTTTGCAAAACAAGGCGGAACAAGTTCGCCGCTAATACCCGTGTTTTCTGAAAAAAAGAAAAAGAAAAAGAAAAAGCAAGCTACGTAAAACGTGTCTATCAAAATACGCCAGATTTACACCCAATGGTTGAAAAGGAAGTTCTAAAAGCACTGGGTAACTGAGACCGCCCCGTGGAGCTCTTTCTAAATAGATGTCACCTACCCAACTCGGCGAAAGATCACCCCGAGCCGCCCTACGGCTGAAGGAAGAGGAAGGCCGGCCAAAAAGGAGCCATTGGGTTACCTGCGCTTCCTTTTCAGGAAGCCTCCGGACGGCGGGCCGACCTCTCTCCGGCCACGCACGTGCGCTGCGGCGGCCATGTGCGCCCTGCTCACCAGGCTGGAGACTGGGCGGGCTCAGGAGGGCGGTGCTGCCCTCCGCCGGGGAGGATGAGTTATACAACGGCTCGGAGTTGCATAAGCGCCCGAGCCCAGAAATAGTCGCGGTCGCCCGCTCGGGTGGCTCCAGAGAGGGAGCGCGCGCCGTCCGATTCTCCTCCCCCTGACCCCGCTGCCGTCTCCACCGCCGGGGACCGCCCGAAGCAGGGCCGGCGGCGCTCCTGAGTCGCCCGGCCCTCTAGCGCGAGGGTCCGAAGCCGGGCTGGGCCGGGGGCGGAGGCGATGGAAGGCTACGCTGGGACGATTCCCCGCGCCGCCTGCCTTCGCGGAGCCTGAGTTCGAGCATGGAGCCATAGCAGCCGCAGCACCCCGCCGCCGCCGCCGCCGCCACACCCACTTGGCTTCTTGGCGGCGACAATGGAGCTGGGGCCGGCCGCCGGGCAGCCGGCGCAACAGTATCCCCACCATCCCCAGGCCCTGTCGGGCGGAGGTCCCTGCCCGGAGATGCTGCAAGTGGCCGAGGAGGCTTTCCGAGGCGGGCAATTCGCGCTGGCGGCCGAAATCCTGAGCTCGCAGCTGGCTGAGCTGCCGCAGCCCGAGCGGGGCCTGTGCCTCCGCCAAGGGGACGCGCTGGCCCGCGCGGGGCGCATGGCCGAAGCGTTGGACTCGTACAGTGTCGCCGCTAGATTGGCCCGCTTGCGTCCCGAGGAGTTACGCGAACTGACCGAGAGTTTCGCCCTCCTCGTCCGCGACAAGGAGCTGCAGCTGCCTCCCTGGCAGGGCCCTGGGAGCGGCGGCGGCGCCCCCGAGGCGGCTGACCCGCTGGGGGACCCCGCTTGCTGCCGCCCTCCGGAGCCTCTTTGTTGCCCTTCGTGCCTGCGTCTCCTCCACGAGCCGGTGACTCTGCACTGCGGGCACACCCACTGCAAGCGTTGCGCCAGGAGCGGCGGCGAGCAGTGTGTCCGCTGCGTTGTCCGGCGTCCCGTCTCCGCCTGTGCCTCTTCTGCGGCCCCCAGCACGGCCGGTCAAGCCCCCGCCGACCTCCGCGTGAACGTGGTGCTGGGCAGTTTGCTGGAGAAATGGTTCCCGGCCGAGAACAGAGCGCGCCGGCTGTGCGCCGAAGGGGATGCCTTGCGGGAGAAGCAGGATCTGGCGGCCGCTTTGGAGAAGTACAACCAGGCCCTTGAACTCGGTGAGTGCCCGTTCGCCTCGCCCCCATTTACATCGTAGTCGCCTTGCTGATTTCCCTCAGTCGCCGGGAACAAGCCAATTTTAGAAAAGACTAGCGTGACATTTAAAACCTCACTGCTGTAACAGTCATAAACCCACTTTTTGGGCCCACAAAGAACGGAAGAGGAGGGGGTGGTGAAAAAATAGGCCGACTTGTATTATTGCATGTTTGCTCTTAGCTAGGAAACAGGTTAGTGGGGAAGGAAACTCCACTGTAATCAGTCTCCCAGTGTGAGGTATTATATCTTCTTAGGCAATTAAAAGGCATACACCACACTTGCAAAGTTGTTCTGCTGGTCTGCTTTGAGAGTCTGCATTTTGATGTTATGTTTCAGATATAACCATTTCTTAGAACTATTCTATACTGTTCTGTGCATCTCTCTGTGTGCACTGTTGACTATTCTGTGTGTCCCTCTCTGTGTTAGCTGCTGTAACCTAAAAGAACTTAGTTTAGATCACTTTTCCTGCAATACAAGGCTTGTATGATGAATTGTATTACGAAAGGGAAGGCATCAGATAAATACATTTCTAGTGCAGTCCTGCTTAGAAGTGTCACACAGATCTGAAAATGTCCCATGAGAAGTTGATTCATTCTATCAGATTTCACAATTCAATGATATTGGTGGTATTGTTTTTAAAAATTGGAAGAAGAGGAGGGGTAAATGTGATCCTTTTTAATTGCATTTTCTGAATATCATAAAAGCCAGCATAAAATGATTTGCATTCTTCTACATACTACATCATAGAAACAGCCAAAGATTTTCCTAGTTATGCAAACAACTCTCTTTAGTTTGATGATTGCATTTGCAAAATAATTCCTTGTTAAATATAGTGTAAGGAATGTACTTCTCCAAAATAGACATGAAATTGGGTGATAATTAAGCTGAAATCTTAAATCTTGTGTGAGTTGTTAAATTTCTTGGCGTAAATGTCAGCAAGATATTCTGGGTCTGATGTGTGAATTAAATGTAAGTAAGAAAAAATTCTATTTGTATATTTGTCTATTATATAAAGCATAATTTTAGTACTGTTGTGAGAATCTTAGTGAAACAGCACAGTGGAAAAGTTTGTATATTGGAAACTTGGGAATGATTTAGTACATCTGAAACAGCACTTATTACTCAGGACAGCTTTTTACCTAACATCTTTTTCCTGCCAACTAATAATAGCCAATCTGATTTTCATTATCTGTGTTTCCGCTAGTCATAGAAGCAGCTGGAAATGAATGCCATAAGTATGGGTATCAGGGAGGGGAGAATTATGAAACATGCACAATGACATCATTACATAAGTGCCACAACTTACTTACAAGCATCAGATATTGAGTGCAAGGATGTAAGGATGGCATATGTTTTATGATATCATTATGGTGTGCTGTGTTAATCATTTTATTACCATTGCAGTTTGCTGCAGATGGTGCTTGGTTCTTTTCCTTTGGGGCAGAATTCCTAAAACAGCATTCTGTCAACAGATATTCTCCAGATACATTACAGACAACCACTTTCATCCCTAGATGAACAATCATGCTAGTGAAGATCATGGGAATTACAGTCAGAAATATCTGGGCACCAGCAGGTAGGAAATGCCCGCTTTAAAATGTGTATGTCCCTGTGTTAAGACATAACTTCATTGCCAGTCCTCTTAATTCAGACCAAAGCATCTAAGAATTTCCTCGACATTTCTTACAATTTGGTTGCAATAGTATATGTCAACATTTTTATTATATGGAACAGGCCAGTATATTTAATTACAAATTCAGTTCAGATAATTCAAGAGTAGAAATAATGAGTACAGAATTGCAGCTGACAAAAATCAAATAATTTGCATCATCATCATCATCATCATTGCAACACAATAAGAAAGAGAAGAAGCATAATAATATAGTCTATGCAAAATACAGACATTTTGAATGTTTGGTGTTGAATGCTGCTTATGAAATTTGATGTATGCTTCTTATACAATCATCTAGTCACTACTCTAAATTTTACAGGTCAATCTAACCATTGAAATTCAAGTAGAGAAAACCCCTATTACTTTCCTGACATGTTCTTCTAACTGAGCTTTCCCTGGCTAACCTAATAGACTAGGGAAGAGTCTTATATGGAAGGAGGCGTGCTCATTTTTTCTGTCTGCTGTTTTTGCTCTTCCCAATAGACCAAAATGTACTTTAATTGAACTGTTATTTTCCATTAGTTTCCAAATAATGCCATTGTAGAAGACATGGGCATTTTCTAAAACAAGGTGTTTCATGACTTATGTTGTCCACCCTGAGAAAAGTTTATATCTCTGTAACATGAACATCAAAATTATCTTTATAAATTTAATAGGCAACATAGTATAATTATTTTATATTTTCCCTCTAACATTGCTAATAAAAAGCTTTTATATAGTCATATTAGAAAACATTTAGAACAATGTTAGATTTTTCAGTTTTGTAATTTGATAAGAAATATATGGACAAAGTTTGAGGGGAAAACTTAGTTAAAATGCAACAACCTATGAAATTATCTTATTTCCTCCCTTTTTCCAAAGACACAATGAGGGTGCTCCTTTTTGATGAAAGATACTTATATTTATCTTGAAAACCATAAACTCAAGTTAGGGTGATTTTATGACTAATAGGTCATTCTGAAACTTAAAAACTGTTTTGGCAACACTCTGATAAGCATACAATTACCAATGAACACTTTTAAAAGTGAAATGTTAGGTAAACAAAAATATAATTCTGAAAGATATGATCACTTGATTTCAGTGGTTTTATATCTTACTTGCAAAAAGTATGGATTTTGAACAATTTAAGTGATTAGATGCTTGTGATACAAGAAAAATAAAGTTGCTAAAAAGATTTTTTCCAAAATGTTACCATAGAACTAAGTTTCAGCTGAACTCAGCCAGATGTGGAACCAGTCCTAATTCTTTGCTTTGTTTTTCTTATCCTAGTATTCCTAACATATATTACCAGAGATGGCTAGGCAGGATTATAGAATTTATACCAAACATGGCCATCCCAGAAACTCTGTAAGTTCTTCTAGAAGAAACACATGCTTCCTGTGCCAGGAGAGCGCTGCAGTTTGGTCACTGATTGTCCAGGACAGTTCTCTCAAGCTAAGGAGAGCTTTGATTGTATTGGTGTAGCTGCCATCTTGACTTTTTTAAAAACTTATTTTGCTGACACCCCACTCTACAACCCCACAGAACTCTAGAATTGGGTGAGAGGAATTTATCTTTGTCATTGCCTTTCAGTGCAATTTATATTTCAGATCATCTCCTATCTTGCAATCATGTCATGTTGGCCTCTTGATCCCTTCCAGTTGCTACTCTGCCAGGTCTTGCTGACAAGGTTGCTGCTGCCAAGACGTATGTTGCTGTTGTTAGATAGCATCTTTTCTTAGTTGGGATTATAATGTGTTGGTTGGATTTCCCCTCTTCTTATAGTTGTCCTTATGTTTAGATTTGTGAAGCTATGCTTTCAAATAACTCATGAAGACTGCTCAGATCCGTCAGTGGATTTTTCTTTTTACTTATATATATGGGAGAGAGAAAGTTTCAGGTTCGATCCGGGTACTTCATTTTGAGTTAAAGAAAAGCACAGATGCAGCTGCCTGCTTCATAGTGAAGCAGTGACTTGTTGATACTTCCTGTCCCAATTTTAGGCTACCAGATATCTGATATAAACTCAAAATCTTCTTTAACAAAATCTACTTCTTAGATGAACAAAAGTAGACTTAGAATTACAAATGGAGCTCATTGTCAATGGCAAGGATTTCCTTTAATAAGCTAGAAATAAATATTTGCACAGAAGAGATCTTGCAGAGCGTTTGATAGAATATAGTTTTAATCAGATGTCTAAGTGATTTAAATTTAAGCTTCAAGAGCAAACCTAACTGTCTCGCACAAAAATTTAATCCATTGAATTAATAATGTATTTAAACTTATTTATAATGTTTGTTGTTAAACATGCCACAGATCTGTTTTTAAAAAACAACAATATAAGAATGTGTCAGAGAAAGTCAATCTTGCCACACGACATTACCTAACTTTTGTTTAAATGTAATTACAGCTACTTTGTGTGCCTAAGGTAGAGGATATATGGAAATGCACATAATTTACGACAGGTTTTATCTACATTTTAGAGTGTCTGTACTTTTTACATTGGAAAGCATGAGGTCTAACAAATGGGATCCAATAGAAAACAAAGCCTGAATTAATCACTCTGTATCAAGTTATCAACTGTGAAATGCTTTACTGCCTTGCAGTTTATGACTCATCCTGCAGCATTTCTAGAAAAGCCTTTTCCGGTTTATGATGAAAACAGCCGTATGTAAAATATGTTGGAACTGCTGCTTTGAGACAAAATAGATTCATTGCAGGACCATTACCTTTGACCTCTGCTGGTGAAACATCCAGAATGATTTATTTATTAATTATGATTTTATCCAAAGTTTCTAACCTTTTCAGGCTTATGTAACAAATATACAGAGTAAGCAAGAGCCAGCTAAAGTCAGATAACAATTACACTTGAAATTTTTCTTTGTTCAGAAGGTTAAAAAAAACCTTTTATCCAGACTCTGGGTAAGGAGTATGGTTTCGCATGCATTATGCAGAAGCAAAGCTAGGATTACTTCTGAGTATAGGGGTTAGCAGAGCTTTATAGTTAAACAATGTCCTAGGGTAAGTAATAATTCCTGAATGTTGGCATAGCTGTATTACTATAGCTGTACATGTACTGTATTTACCAAAGAAGGATGTGGAGGTCAGATGACTGCAAATAAAGTTGGATGCATTTGAAAATCAGCCTTTATGGTTACAGGAGAAGAGCTTTAATTAACTAATGAATTAATTAATTAAATTTGTATAGCCATCTACCTCTAACCAGTAACACTGGGCAGGATACAATCATAAAGACAATTTAGACAATACAAAAGAGAAATTAAATTCAATTAGCAGCCAATAGATATTATAATCCATCAGTGTCAACATAAATTAGGAAAATGGGCCCTTCACACACTGGGGACCTCGGGCCTGGGTACATAGACAAGTCTTGAATTCCTTCGAAAAGGCTATCAGGGTTGGGACCATCCTAATCTCTGGAGGGAGACTGTTCCAGATGGCAAGGACTATGACAGAAGGCATGTATCTTGGTCCCTATCAGCCAATATTCCCTGGCCAATGGGACCTGAAGAATGCCCATCTTGCCAGATTAGATTAGACAGGTAGAAATAACTGGAGAAGGCTAACCTGGCTCAAGACATAAAAGACTTTAAACAGTGATAAAGAGCACATTGAATTGTGCCCAGAACACATTGGCAACCAATGCAGCCCCTTAAGCAATGTTATAGCCAACACCATTTATAACCCAGGCAGCTGCATTTTGCACCAGTAGAAACTTCCAAGCACTCAAGGCAGCCAAGTGAAGCATATTACAATAGTCCAAATGGGAAATAACAAGTACAGTGAACAGAGTTTGCTGGTCCTAGAATGGGCGCAGTTTGAGCACAGCACAAAACATTGTGGGTTGTTCCCTGATACCATTAGATGACATCGCTAGGACTCACTGCCTTAGAAGAGCGAGGAAAATGCTTAGGGACGACTCACATCCCGGTCAGCCCTTCTTCACTCTCCTACCATCGGGTAGGAGATATAGAAGCATAGCCAGCTGCACCAACAGGCTGAAGAACAGTTTCTACCCATGGGCTGTCAGACTTCTGAACTATGTTGACATGACTTCTTCATGTCAACATAGTATGATAGACTTGCGGGGCCAGCTGGTTGTGCAACAAGGTCACATAGTATAATAAGATTGGGACTGGGTTAGGGACTTCTTTCCTCATTCTAAGTTGTGTTGGGGGGTGCACAAAGGGAGGGTCAGCCAATCTCATTGTACACATGTACTCTGGCAATAAAGAGGACCCTTATTGTGCACTAAGCAGGACCAGAGGTGAAAAAACTTTGATACTAGAAGACCCAACATTCAAAGCCCACTTCACGAACTGACTTTCCTGTACAGCTTTGAGAAAGATTGCCTCTGTAGCTTTGAGGAAGATTGTTTTTTGCTAGCTTTCTAACTGAGCTTTGTATCAGTTGGGCACACCTGTCAGCAGCAGCAGGGAAAGGGAAAGGCAAATGGATTTGGCAAGGTGAGGCAAAAAGAAGGCCAGGCCTCTTGGTAGTGTGGGAGGGGGGTGGAGGTAAGGAGGGAGAAGGTCTGCATGCCACTGGGCCTAGTCAGCTGAGGTCTTCCATCTGTGGTGGGAAGGAGAAGGGTCTTGGGAATGGAGGTAGGAAGCCCGCCAGCCACCGCTTTATGGTCCACAGCAAGTTTCCATATACCAGTAAAACTTGCCAACAAAGGCCTCTTGGCCCAAGTGGGGGAGGGGGGATTGCAACACTCCTTTAGTTGTAAGGGTGGGCCCATTATTAATCACCCAAACTTTGATCACATGACCATGGGGTGCTGCAATGATTAAAATTTTAGGCAGGGGTTGTAAGTCCCTACTACGGTAGTAATTTCAAATAGTTGTTTAATGAATGGTTGTAAGTTATCTGTACAATAAGAGAATCCGTTCTACTAGGACATTCCTACTGTTGCAACTGGCATGCCTTTCAGAAATTGTGTGAATGGATGGGATTGTCTGATAGCACTATAAAGAAGTATCTGAGTACTTTTTAAAGATGCTTTTCTACCCACATTGCTATAAATAGGACCCCTACTAGCTATTGAATTCCTAAACAGCTTTGTGTAATTTGGACCTTGATTGTGTCTCCCAGCAGGCATTCCTGTTGCAAACACCGGTAACGCTCTCTCATAGGTTTTCTCCTCTTTACCTAGTTTGCTTTAAGAGACTCGATGTCTGGGCTACTTAGGAATTGACATTTACTACAGCTTTCCTTTATGTTACTCACATTAAACTAAAAACAATACTAGAGTATCAAAATGAGTAGAGGACAATGAAAATTGCATTCTTTTCATCTTGAATTCTTTCAGGGAAGGTATTTGAATGAGTTATTTTTTATTTATTGTCTGATCAATATCTGTTGATCATTTAAAAATAAGATTAGATAATTTTCAATATTAATTTCAAATCATCCCCTCCCCCAAATTTTGAAAAATGAGCTAAATCTTGCTTGGTTTTGTCGGCTGTTGTGCATATAGATATTTTTTCATTTTGGATGCCATTTTATTGGTTGCTATGTGAGAAATCCACACTCAATAAATCAAGTATAGTTCCCATATGAGAACTGCTATATTTAAATATTTAAAAATAGGTACATACATGGGTCACATAGTCAAATAGTTTAAAAACGATCGTTAGCAAAACTAGCTTTTCTTTTTTCTCTTTCCAAATAAGAATTCATGTTTTTGAGGTTGTGTGCAAGAGTTGTGTTGTGGCAAAATAGTGATTAAACATGTAGAATTGAAAGTGCTTGATTCAGATTTTATTTCTCTAATGTATTTACTATGAGGGAAACCACATTTTTCATCTTCTGTATTGTTAGGGCTAATATTTCAGAATTACAAAATTAAAAATTGAGGAATATTTGAAATATAATACTGTATATAAATTCTGGCTAGGAACTGCATTGCTAATTGGTTTTGATTTCATCATCACAAACTAGTAAGTGGTTTGTGTTTTTAAGAGATAATAAGTTTCCTTCCAGGGTCAATACAAGTGGTACATAACATTATTTTAAAATTGTGGTAAAAATGGTAAGTGGTAAAAATAGATAATAGATTTTCTCAGCATTTGTTTATTTACAACTTTCTGATAATGCTCTTTAAGTCTGTTAACATGTGCAGGGAAGTCTCCCTATATAGTCATTGTCTTATAGGACATTACGCGGAAACAATTTTGCTAGTGATATATAGGTAGTCCTAAATTTATGACCACAGTTGAGCCCACAATTTCTGTTGTTAAGTCATACATTTGTTAAGTGAAATTTGCCCCATTTTACAACCTTTCTTGCCATAGTTGTTAAGTGAATCACTGCAGTTGATAAGTGAATCTGGCTTCACCATTGATTTTGCTTGTCAAAACCTTATATGACCTTGGGATACAGCAACAGTCATAAGTATGAACCAGTTGCCAGGCATCTGAATTTTGATCACATGATCATGGGGGATCTCCAAAGGTTGTAAGTGTGAAAATTTGTCATAAGTCACTTTTTTCAGTGCCATTTTAACTTTGGTTATTAAATGAACTGTTGTAAGTTGAGGACTACCTGTAGTGGTCAAAACAACAAAAGTCAATTAACAACGTACAATATAGCAGGCAATACCTTACACAAAATGGCTCTCTTAAGTCCTGACAGGACAATGGGTATGTATGGTTGCATTCTCTTAGCGTACTAATAGCATAAAGAAGTCTCAATTCTGAATCCAACCAATATCTTTGCCTCTAGATTTCCACTTTTCATTTTTTAGTAGAGAAATGGCTTGCCACTGTCTTCTTCAAGGAAATTTTTTGACTACTCTAGAGCCTAGCATTTCCTGATCTTTATTTCCTGGTCTTTATCCCATGTTGTTTCAATAGTATCAGTACCTTTTTCTTCTTAGGCTACAGTACCATGTTTCCATCTGCTCTCCTGAATCCAGAAATTACCTTTTCACTGGCCAGATTCTTCCATGGCTCTAAGGAGGCAGTTTCCTTATTTTTCCCAAAGCTGCTGAAATCAGCTGAGTCAAACCTGTCTAGACATACTGGACATAAAATCTGCTAAATGGGGCACTTTTGAGAAGGCTACATTACTTTTGTTTTTTCTTCTCTCTTTCAAAGCATAGAGATTTAGTAGTGGGGTATCTCTGTCTACTCCAGTTAGTTAATTAAATTATCTTAAGTATAAATCACCTTGCTTTACTCTTTTTTCTCAAGACAGGTCTCTGAAGTATCTTTTAGTAGGTGTCCAATTTTTTGTGGTAACTACTTCATTGTGTATATGAAGGCTTATAAATCTGAAAAGAGCATTAATGCTGAAATTTATAACCAACTCTTTCCCAATCAGTATAAGGAAATAATTATGCGAATTGTATTCCTGTTATAGTTGAATCACACCAAAGTAGAGAAAAGAGAAGATACCTACTTCCCTGAGAATATTTCTCATTGTATTTATTAGAAATATTTTTGAGGGGGTATGTATAGGATTGCCTAGTAAATAAAATATAAGCTTTCATTGTGACTTTTGATACTCTCAATAACCTATAAACTTCTTGAGTATTCCCTGCTGTTTGCCTTTTGCTGTACAGTGTATACTATGTGCAGTTAAAATATGATTTATTGCTATTATTAACACAGGTTCAGAACAAGCTTGATGTAAGGCCATTTGGAAGAGAATGTTTCAATCCACTAAGTAATAATCTTTTGAATGACATCTGTTGTCAAATATGAAATAATTATCTGTGTCCATTTATTGATAAGATTATGGCAATAATTTGTTTCTTCCAACTCTGTCATCTTCTATGAACTTGCACTGATGGTACGCAAATTATTAATTTGATGTTTTAATAGGTCTTATATTGTAATTAATTGTTATGATATTGCCCTTAGTTGTAGAAAGTTGAGATGTTTATGAAATGTAATGTAAGTTGAGATGTTAAAGATGTAATGTAATGTTTGATCATATTTGATTAATATGTATCTCACAAATAATAGTTTTCCACGCATTTATTCAACATCAGAAAAGATACCAGATATCTAGACCTGTTATGAAATATAGACATTTTTTTCTTCAGTTGTAGAAAAAAAGACAGATAAGCTAGACTTTTGTTGCCCAAGTGAGTGGACAAATACTAATCATTCTGTAGATACTTCCCCCCCCCCCAGATCGACCAGCGTTGATCCATTGGTTGTGACAGGAATTGAATGACCGGCTTGTCAACCAAATCTGACATTGCTCTAGATGCTTGTTTGTAAATATCTTAATGTTCTGTTGTTTGCCTTAGAACCTGATACTGCTTGCTCTTTGCCTGTTGCTCTTGAGATAATTCTTTGCTACAATTTAGAAGGGTATATCATAGAGACAAATGCTCTCCTTCAGCAAATTACTTTTAAGAAGGAAAATTAAGTAAAATAACTCCATCATAATGTCTTGTACAATGTTGGGTTTTTTTCCGCTATCAGCTGTAAGTTTAAAATTATCCATTAGCAATCTTTGGTAAAGGTACTCATAGATGTGGGATAATCTAATGGTTCCAAAATGAATTCCTAAAACTTCCAATTTTCAAAGGACTTTCAGAGTCAGTATAAGAGTAGACTTTGTAGAGTTGCTGATACTTAATATCACTAAGTTGGATAGACAAAAAAGCAGATTGAAATGTCCTTCCTGAGTAATTCACAAGAAATCTGTTGAAGGCTGAAGTAGAGTTTTAATTCAAATTCCAAACAACTTATTTTCTTCAATGTAGCTTCAACGTGCCAATTTCACAAAGAGAATTTGAGATGATTTGAGAAAAAGAATGTCCAAAAGCAAAACTGTGTCCCCTAAAATCTACAAGAAAGCAGATAAGAAAACTACTCCCTCTCAAAAATGCACACAATGCAAACTATGCTTCTCCTAAACAAACTCATTGCAACTAAATAGTGCATATAGGTGGTTGATTAATAACAGATCCCACCAGCCCCTCACCACTCTGCCCTCCCCATGTGTCCTTGGTTTTAAAGTCTGATTTTAACTTTTTATGTTTTAACTGTAAGCCACGCAGGGTTACCCTATAATAAGATGGATGACCAATAAAATGTGTTTATTTGTTTATATTTTTCTGCCATCAGCTGTAAGTTTAAAATTATCCATTAGTAATCTTTGGTAAAGGTACTCAAAGATGTGGGATAATCTAAGAAAATCTAATCTAAGAAAAGAATTATTCTTTCCCTTAAAAAAAAAACAGATAATGTAGACACAATTCTCTCCTGTAAATTATAAATACACAAGCACAACCATTCCCTTAAAAAAGGAGAGAAGACAGCATTTTGGCCCCAAAGCAGAGTGACATAATAAGCCCAGGAAACAACAATAACAAGAAAACAACAACTAGCAAACTTTTTCATCTTTCTCTTTCTCAAATCATACCAGCAACAAGGTTCCTTGTTTTTCTAGAAAGTAGTTTCATCAATAAATTGTGGCTGAACTTTTTACAAAGATTACCACGGCAGGGGAGATGCTCAGGTGTTGAATTGTCAGATCCCATAGGAGTAAGCCCAAGTCTTCCCCCCCACCCCCCACCCCCATGATCATTGCCCACACTGTTGGCATCTTCTCAGTTTTTCTTAAAAAAAATAGCATGATTGAAACCCCAGAGCTGAAAATGTATCCATGAGAAAGGAAATAGCTTTTGCTCCTTGTCATGGAGGCGGCTGTGTGTGTGTCTGTTTATCTCACTCTACTGTTCATTCTGGCAAACCTGGACCCAGTTTCTGCCTCACAGTTATGAGCAAAGTAGGAGGGCAATTGATTTGCAATGCAGCCCCCCACACTCTCTTTCCCCGTGGAATGAATAGTGTTTTTTTGTTGGGAGAGGGACAAAAAGACCATGACCACATAGTGAGTTGTTTGAATTCCATAATTGTGACCAAGCCAGCTCCATCTTCTTTTTTTCCCCTTCTTTTTAATCTAAAGACTTGATTAAAATACAACCTGGAAGTTTATACTTATATAATTTTGTTTTTCTTCCTTTGTTTGCTTTTATGCACTCTATATAAATAGTGTTAGTAAGGCTTTGACAAGGTGTCCCACATAGGAATGTTGTATCCTTTGACCTAGTAATATGTCTAACCTTACTCCAAGTCACATCCTTTGGCCTAGTAAATATGTCTTATCTTACTTTGGGGTTAGATTTAATAAGCTGTTTCAGCCTTTCTGATACCTTCTAGATATGCAAATTCAGTGCACAGCTCTTAGCCGATGTGCCTCAAGTCCTAATACATCTGGATGGCGCTAATTTGTGGAAGACTATATTATTTGTCCACCTAGTACAAATAATTCACTTAACCACAGCAGCCAGTTTAGAATTTATTGGTTCTTCTTTTCAAACAGAGTTTAAAAATTAAACTAGCTGACCATGACCAGGGGCATAAGAAATATATTTGAAATGAAATGGTGCATCACTTAAAAAGGAAGCAATTATCCTTTTCCTTTCCAAAAGCATCACATTTGTTTCTCTGAAATTGGTTTTTATAGTTAGAAGAAATGCAGTAGAAAGTATCATGCAGTGGGTGTCTAGTTACCTAGAGACTGTCAATAGCTCATATTTTGTGAAGCAATTTAATTTTTTGTTATGATGACTCCTTTTCTAATCATTTTAATAGATTTCCAATCATTTTAATATACCTAATTAGGGTCTTACATTGTGAGTTATTGCTAATGGGGATGTGCTGAAATATGGGGGGAGGGAACAGCCATATTTCTGTTCCCTTCCCTACTTGTGTCGTCGTCCCCCCCCAAATTCTATATGTCCAGGCATGCAGTATTCTGACCACAGAGCTTTAGAAAAAGGGAGCCACTGACTCTGTATCCACCTTTTTAGTACACTGTAATTGAAATATTTACCATTGGCATACTGGAAAGGAGGAACCAGTGGGAAGGAAGGTAGCAATATTACAAGGATTTTACCTCCATTACCACCACTATCATAATTCTCTCAGATTTTAATTTCCTGATTCCATAGACCAGCCAGTCAAAAAAGGATGAACAAAAAGTCTATGTATAGCCTTCAGAGAAAGATAGGTGGCTCCAAGTCACAGTAGATTCTGTGGAGCCTCTGAATAGAACCTTGTAAGGTTGCCTTTTTAAATTGTGAAGCGCTGACCAGCATTTGTATTCACAGTAACCAGGTACAAAAAATAATTATTTTACAAGAATCAAGGCTGGGAGGACATCCAAGTGAAGAGAAGAACTAAACTCAATCATCTGAATCTCAAATTAGGTCAACAGAATATGCTAGTGAGGGTTATTATGTTAATAGTAACATAGCAAAACTATCTATTGGGCAACAGACAAATTACTGTCTGGACATCCACGCTCCCAGAAATGAACATCTTTAGATCCAATCTAGATTTAAAATCTTAAAATCAATTTAATAATCCCACTAGATGTACCTTAGTTGTGTCAGTTTCTTTCATTTGCAATATATTGTTTTGTGAGTGACCTGATGGCAACTTTTGTGTAAATTTTCATTTGTGTGAAAAAAAAATTGTCCAAATTTTCATCATCTCTACATGAATTACATAATAGCATTGCATGAATTACATAAACATAATTATAGTACAAGAATTACATAAACATCATTACATGAATTACATAAAGCAGTGGGGATGGTATATTGTAATTTATTTAATAGACATTCAGGAAGTATGGGCACCCCTTTTACACAAAAAAGCTTCACTTTGTCTGTATTACACACACTATTTCATTTTCTCAGTACAGTTAAGTCCTGTTCTTTATATAAACTAAAATAAGTTATGCATAGGAACTGTGCTTTCACAGTACTTTTACCTCAGAATTCCTTCTTTCTTGATGGTTTCTTTACTGAACTAAACTTATGATCTCTTAACTCTGACTCAAAAGTGTTTCTGAGAGATGTAGAGTTGAGACAATTAACAGTATCCAGCTCATATTTTCAATATTCAGCAAGAATGGTTGAGAACTTTGCTTCTTGTCAGTTAAAAAAAAAAATTTGAGCCATTGTCAACATTAATGGAAATCCAGGATATAAATATTTCTAACCATATTGGTTAAGCTGAGGTTGCATTATTGACACAATTTAATATTAATGTTCACTACGCATATTTTATTGATTTCCATTAGCATTAACAGTATGTATTATTAAACAAACTTTTAGGCATAGGCTTTAAATCAACTTTCCCCAATTTGATGCTGTTCAATTACCATCATCTTCAGTCTGCCCAACCAGAGGCTAGCAGGTTGAGGAAGACTAATTTAAATTGACCTCAACTATTAAAGGCTGAAAGTAAAGATAATATGATATTTATGTCATCATCAGCTCCTGGTCAATTCAGGCACAAGCTTAGTATTTTCTTGGTGGTGGTGTTTGCTGTTGCTTTCATCCACAATAATTTTTATATTATTATTTTTTAATGTCCAGATATAACTCTGGGGCTCCTGGTGGTCTCCTATCCAAGATTAGTATTATTTCCCCATATGGTTTAATAGGAAGTAGTCAAATCTTGCGAAAGGTCCGCATTGGGGTATTTGGTGCGACAAAACATTACAATTGCAGGTAGGCCCTCACTTATATAACCATTTGTTTAGTGACCATTCGAAGTTACAACACTCAAAAAGTGACTTATAACTGTTCCTCTCACTTAAAACCTTCTCAGTATCCCCATGATAAAAATTTGGGTATCTGACAATCAACACATATTTACAATGGTTGCAGCCTCCTGGAGTGATGGGGTCACCATTTGCAATCTTCCCAGCTGACTTCCAACAAGCAAAGTCAGTGGGGGAAGCCATAATAATTTAAAAACCACATGATTCCCTTAACTACAATGATTCAATCATGACAAAAAGGTTATAAAATTGGATGTGACTCACTTACCCATCTTGGTTAGTAACCAAAACTCTAGTCTCAATTGTGGTTGTACCTCAAGAATTGCCTGTATGTAACAGCTTGTTTTAGCTCCACCCTGCTGATTGTGTTGCATAAGTGAGATTGTAACTACTTTGCTAGAGCATGATCTCATAATATTTGTTTAAATATCAAGCATTTAAATTAATGTTGAAAATAATGAAATTATTCCTGTCTTTTTTATATATTTTTATATTAGTCATTTATCTTTTATCTCAGTAAAGAATTAACATAATGCCCACAGGTATGGGCCAGGATGAATAAACTTTGAAAGAAGCATAACATAACTGTTGGTTGGTAGATAAACTTTCTCAAATTACAAAAGTGTGTGTGTGTCTTGTCTGATTAATAAATTCCCAATTTAGCTTAACCACAAGAACATATTTCAAGTGAAGAATTTCTACTTGATTTTGTGTGTGTGTGGTATATATATTGTAGTGGTTAAAGCACTGCCTTTGATATGCAAAACCAGGATTAACATCCTGGCTGGTACTTAGCTAACCAGTAAGAGTCCTTGGACAAAGTTCCCCTAATGTAAAAGTGACATGAACTAGCAGAGTCATGCCAGCTTGGACTTCACCCAGATTAACAGGTTCATGTCAGATTTGGGGGAAGCAGGACAATCTGGCAACAAGTGGGCTATTGGAACAAACCATATATAAAGAGATTAGAGAACCTAGAATTGATGGAATGCTACTACAACAGGAGACTTCATGAGTAAGGATATATAAATAAGGGTGGATACATGATACATGAATAGGCATGAGTTTGCTTGACTCATAACCAGACAGAAATTATATCAGCTGTTAAGATTGAGAACTATCATTCATACAGTGCATAGATCCAGTTGTTTTCATTTTGATAAAAGATGCCAACATTTATTTTTGAAAAATCCAGAATTTCTTTGATAAACACGAACTGGACTCAATGCCTTATGAAATAAGTCATACTCTGGACTTAACTTCCTGTACTAAATGAATTTATAATTGGAGAAGGCTTTTATCACTTCTATCATGGATGTATTACTAACAGCTTAAGATGTTCTCATTCTTTTAGTTTTCTAAGTGGCTTGTGATGTCATTGATGTCATAATATGTAGGCCATTATTTGCATTGTTGTTTTGCAGGTTAGTTAAGATCCCAGAGGGTCCTTCTTAAATGAGGGCATTACTGAATTGGAAGATGGTTAAACATAGCTGAAATGGAGAGGCTGAAAGCAAGGACGTCTGATACAAAACTCTTTCCTAGATGTAGATCATGCTTTCCTTGTATTTCAAGAACAACATACTAAGACTCCTGGATATGGCATTATTTCAGCATTCCCAGTAACAGCATCCTTGGCTTAATAATTTATTTTTCCAGCTTCATTGTTCATTATTATTTAAACATTTTAGATCAGTTGCTTTTAAAGACTGAAAAAAGGAAAGGCTGATTCCTGCAAGTTTGAAGTACCTCTTATGAATAATGCTGGAAACTGCTGTATGCCTGAATGTGTTGGGAAGTTTAAGTAATGAAGAATGAACTGACTCATTTGAATGAACTAGTTATTTTTTTTAAAATGTAGTATATTAGAAAACAAGAAACTGCTTTATATTTGAAAGCAAAAAAAGCTCTTTGGAGCTACAAGGATTTGAATGTGGCATTTGTGTGCAACTTATAAAATAGCCACATATTTTCCTAGATTATGTGACTATTTCCTACAATCGCCATGGCACCCGACAAAAAAGTCATTTGGTTTAAGAAATTGCAGGTCAATATGTATTCATGTTCTGTGCTCCAACATTCCTTTTTGGCCTTAAACCGAAAGCACCACATAACCAGATTGTATTGCACTGGTTATATTTATATTATTGTACACGTGTTATGGATTTAAATTTTGCAGGCTGTTTTTCCTCAGTCGAGTACAGTTTTAGCAACATACTTTTCATATTGCACATTTGTTCATACTACTTCATTTGAAGAAATTTTTGTTACAAAAGAATGAGTGGCTAATATTTAGTTAATTACTATTTCACAAAGTTGTCATTTACACATTTTCTTCTTGTATTCCAGCTTCTTGTAAATGTTGGTTAATAGCACAACGGGCAGAACTTTGTACAGCTATGAAGAATTATCAAAAAGCTCTTCATGACGCAGAAATACTATGTCAGAATAAACCCCATTGGCCTAAGGTACAGTATCTGTTTGTAAGTTGGCAGTTAAGAAAAAAAATCAAAATATCTCTTCGCATATAAGAAACCTGGAATTATTTCTCAGGTATAATTTAAATCTCTTCAATGAGAGTTTCTAGCTTGGTGCCTTAACCATTACACAATACTGGCTTTTTAATAGCTGCTCTCAATTCTTTAGGTATACATACCATCTCTAAATATATGTAAGAGACATGAAATAATATTCAAAATAATTGCAGTATTACTTGTTATTCCCTTCTCTATTTTTTTAAGTGTGCAAGGTTTAACTTAGACGCATTTCCCACACTTAAACGTATCACGTGGAATTAAAATGTGCACCCATCATTGTTTCCCTTTGCACTTATGTTTTTTATGTTCGTTTTCTGTTCTGTTTTGAAATACCGTCTTGCCCGAAAGAGGTAAAGGCACTTTACCCAATATTTCTTGAAATCACAAAGCTTAAACTCCTTATCTCCTCCCTTCCTTCCTTCTTTCTCTGCATGCAGGGTCATTATGTCAAAGCACAAGCTCTTTCTGGATTAGGAAGGATTGAAGAAGCATTGAAGGAATTTCTTTATTGTGTTGCCTTAAATCCTGAGTGGAACTCAATGAAGATGGAAGCCCAAAAGGTATAATATTATACTTTTCATCTATAAGCAAAGCATGACGCTTTTATGTACTTAGTTTTTAGCCTGTACTGCTATGTAATCTGACCCATGTAAAATAGAAGTTGTAAGTGAAGCATTAATTGTTTGATTATTCAGTTTTTTTATTCTGCTTTTTGCTCACTGGAAGCCAGTGATTGGCTAAATGAAAATCAAAGGTATTGGGTAAACAAAACATTAGGGTGATTTATTAAAATATCAAAACAATATTTAATACAGTAACATGAACATTATAATTAATATAATTTATTCTAACTGGTGGCTGGTTGACTTTGAGTCAGTCACATTTTCAACTCACCCCATCCCATTTATGAGTGATTCATAAAAATAATAAAGGCATGATAAAAAATAAATAAGCAAATAAAGTAGCCAGTGAATTAGATACTCATAATCTGCATCTGTCAGGCTTCAAGCATCATTCAACCATGAATGAACTTCCAACTAGGAAGTATCATGACATTTGAAATGATCCTACATTTAGTGGTCTTGTTTTCATTTTTCTTAGTGGGATAGAAGAGAAGATAACAGCTTGGCACATGATTGCATATGAATGTAGAATTCTGGACAAGTAAATGAAATAGGAAACAGATAATTTGTATGAGCTGAATTTTATGGTATTTCTATTTTTTTTAATCTAGATAATGTGTGAGATGTTTTTTCCAGCATTTGAAAATGTTCCTGATAGTTTAACAACACCTTTTTGTAATCGGACCTCTTACACAAGATTGAAACCTGCATTTCTAAGTAGCATAAATACACAGTCTTCTAGTGAAGATGGGCCAGTAGCAGAGAGCTCAAAGGTACTTTACACATGAGTCTGTTCTTTATTCAGGGTATTATATATGGCATTACATTCAGCATTATATTCAGAAATGTACAGTTATCTATTTTGGTTTTAGTTTAGTTTGGGAAGGACATTATAGCTTCCCAAAGAAAACCGATTAATAATGGAGTAGAATGGAATGGAAACTAAAAATATTGAAATTATCAAAGTGGATGTATTATATAAAAATGATTATGATTCAATATAAGTTAAAATTTGCATATTTGGAGAGTTCTTTTTAAAAGCAAACATTAGCTATGGGCAGTAGGTTCTAGTTGCAACCGTGGAAGCTAGTCTGCCTTCTCCCTATATTATACATTTCTGAAATCTCATGGATGTTTGACAACATTTAAAGTTTTGGTGGGTTTTGAAGTGAGTACCTCCTTGGCCGTCATAACTCCTAATTTAAGTACATACTTGGTAACTATGCTTTATGTTGATAATTCTAAAAAGCCTGTATTAAAATACAATACATCCTTTTGTGTTCAAGTAAAGTATGCAGAGAAAGCTTTACCTGAGCAGCTGATTCTAAAGTATCCATATAGTCAAGTCCATATTATTTATTATTATTTGTTATATATAAATAATAGAGTTGATAGAAGCAGTCCCAGCAGAAGTCATATAACAGGTTGCCAAACTGTTAATTCTCAATCATGACTATGATCAACAAAGGTATGTCTATAGAAGACACATTTTTGTCTTTATGTATTTATATATAAACAAATGTATTTATTTTAGGAGACCATGTTGAGGTTAACAAGAAATCCTTCCCAAGAGAACGATGTCTATCGCTGTATTAATTCTTCAATTTCCCATCATGATTTCTACTTTGAAGAGAACAAGAAAACATTAGGGAAAGTCCTATCAAGCCTACCCAGTGCAAACTTGAAAAGAAAATTTTCTACTGATGGGGAAGACTTACAGAATCTGGATGTCCCTAGCAAAATCCATAGAAAAGGTCTGTTGCAGTCGCTTAACTAAACTGAATAAGTTAAATTGCTCAGTATTTTGGGAAAGAAAAAAAACCAATCATTTCAACAATCAGTAATAACAATATGTTATAACTTTACATTAAATGAAAATGAATATAATGTGACATTAGTTATACTTGCAGTTGTAAAGAATAAAACAAGTTATAATGATTAGATAGACTAGAACTATTAATCAAATATTAATCAAAAATATTAATCAAAATATTAAAATATTAATCAAATTGAACAAAATACACAAGCTGTGGTCCGGGTTGTCTTTGTTCTAAATAGCAGATTTCTTATACAAGGGAATAATTGTGGTATTTTTTCACCATAGAATAAGATGAACCTTTCCAGTTGCATGTCTGGAATCTCTCTTTCAATTTTTCAGAACAAAAGTTGAATTGATAATTTGTACTCATTTTAATTCTTTAGAAATGCAGTGTTTAGTCCTGTGTTCCTGTCTGATAATTTTAGAACTTACTGGAAATTGTTAGTTTTTGGTACATTCTCCTCTTCCTTTTTTGATATTTTGAATTATCTAATGAGGTCATTCAGAAAAGGATCATATTTATTTATTTCAAATGTTCTTTTTTTATTTTAAGATGGAGATGCTACTTGTGGAAACTCAGCTTCTCTTCCCATAAAAGAGATTCCTACAAATCTCATGGATGCATCTGACTTTGAGTGTTCCCTTTGTATGAGGTATTAACAAGCTGCACAAAACATCTTATTCCATAGGATTTAAATTTCAGCAGCACTTGCGTGTATCTTACGTCTGTGAACTTAGAAGCATAAGTAGACTGAAGCTGGATTTATCATCACGCAAATGTCGTGATTTATGTTCTTATGTCAGACATTATGACATAAGTGTATAAGTCACAGTATCCATGTGACGACACATTACAGTCATATAATTTTGATACTGTAATTTTCTTACAGGCACTGTTTATCTAGCTTAATACTTAGATGGAAAACAACCAAACAATTCCATTCCAGAAAAAGCAAATGTCCATTATTTTGCATGGAAATTACATATAAGTGTGTGCATGTTTGTGTGTGTGTGTATCCATCAAATTACAGCAAAATAAGCTTCTGTGCTGTTCATATTTTATGTTGCTTTTTATATTGTTATTGATACTTGATTTTGATAATTATTTCTGGATGCATTATGTTAAAAAAATTTGCTTGATGAACATTTTATAATTCTGTTAAATTGTAATGGAAGCTGCTGTGAGTACTGAACAGATACACAGTATGCTAACTTATTAAATAAGAAATGATTAATATATTTTCAGCTCATTAATTTTATAGTAAGATTTCATCATTTCTCCTCCATAATTGTGCTCAGAAACAGTTTTTGAAAGTGAATGAAAGAGTTCTATGTCATAACTTCAGAAATAAGCTCTTCTTTAGAAAGAATGGGCTAATTGTGTGGTGGATGCATGATAATACACCATACTATATATTTCAACAGCAGATTATGTACATGTGGTATTATGCAAAATCTGTGCTCTTGTGCAAAATGCTTTTAAATCAAGTTAAATCAAGTATTATTGCTGAAATAATAATAATAAACAGTGCAGAATTTAGAATTCACGACAGTTTCAATGTAAAATATTTCGCACAGTCGTTCAAGATATGCAGATGAATGGATATATGAAATTGTTATTTTCATGTCTTGTTCAGGTTATTCTATGAGCCTGTCACTACTCCTTGTGGACATACGTTCTGCCTCAAATGCCTTGAACGTTGTTTGGATCATAATCCTCACTGTCCGCTTTGTAAAGAAAAGCTCTCAGATGTAAGTCTTCCCCATCCATTTCCAGAAGCTGCTTAAATGAAAGGCTTGTGTTTCTTGAACCTTTAAGGGCCCATTTACCCCCTTAAACCATCTCCAAAAAGGGGAGAACTGACCTGATTTTTGGAGAGGGATTCAGGGTGGTTTTTTTTTCCTAAAGGGTGCAGTACAAAAGTTCAGTTACCCCATTTAATGCTTGAAAATAAAAGTTCCACATGAAAATTACAATGCGCTGATTCTGATGTCCTGAAATGAAGAGGGAAGGAAAAAATGTGACTCACCCTAATACAGATAGGTAGTATTTAAATATGTGTGATGTTTGACTTGTCTTGCCAAACAAGAAGGAAAAAAGTAGCTTTCTTTTGCATCACCTTAATATATAACAGTATTTCTCAACCTTGGGCATTTGATGTGTGAACTTCCAATTCCCAGAATTCCCTAGCTAGCTGGAGAATTCCAGAAGTTGAAGTCTACATATATCTTCAAGTGTCCAAGGATGGGAAATACTGCGATATATTTCAGAGTTATTTTCTGAAGAAGCAGTGTAGAATAATTAAGTGGCCACTCTTAAGTTCTTATTATAGCCACTTAAAACCATAACCAGGAAATTGCTAATTAAGGTAGTGATTTAGTAGTTGTGGTTTTAAGTGTCTGACTGTAGTATTCTGTGCAAATTCCTGATTCCATTCTAAGGTGTTAGAACATAAAAACATATACTTTACCATTCTCTTCCCCAGGCCAGTTTAATTACTAAATAGTAGAATAGCTAGAACTGAATAACGTGGAGTCTTGAATTCCCTTTATAGTTTTTGGCAAGTCGAACTTACAAAAAGACTATCCTTACTGAAGAATTAATAGTTCGCTACTTTCCAGAAGAATTATCTGAAAGGAAAAAGGTTTATGAAGAAGAAATGAAGGAATTATCAAAGTAAGTTATCTTCATTTACAAAGAGAATATTAGTAAAATTAAGTGGGTTGATTAAATAATTTGTTTATATTTTCATAATATTATTTATAATTCTCTGATCTTCAGACAAAAAATATTTTATTTTAGCATGCTGGTATGGTATATGTGAAAGAAGACATTTTTACATTAATGTGTCAGTTCTTTTTCATTTTCATAGAAAGTTTGATTAGGAAACCAGCACCTTATTAACATTTGGAAACCAAGTTTTGGTTTTGCACAAACTTTGCTTAGCTTTTATGAAAAGGTAGCAGTCTTAATCCCCTTTATATAATCAATATACATGTGTGGATCATGGATATATGTGCTCTGCACATGAATTGGAATATAATCAAGTTGAAGCAAAAGTCTCTGAATGAGACTTTTACAGAAATGCCATAAGTATATTCTGACATTTGCTCCAAAACTGGAGGACCGCATAATAAGTTTCTGTAACAGATAAAGTTATTGTTTGGACAAACAGTCCCCAACCTTTCCACCTTGGTGGACCAATCAAGCAGAACACAGCAAACTCCAAGACCAAAAAACACAGACCAAGACTCCCAACCAATCAGGATTAAGAAAAAACCATTCTGGCACAGCAGGAGGCTAGCCCCAAATTTAAAACAGAAACAGCTGTGAAAGTCTGACTCACAGACACACACAATACAGAAGCCTGATGATGGCAGATGAGATTCTGCCAAAACGTTGCTACAACTTTAAAAGCACAACTATAATGACGATATATATGTATGGTATTCAGCTTTGTTCGGGTATTTTCCCACGTCATTATAGTTGTGCTTTTAAAGTTGTAGCAACGTTTCGGCAGAATCTCATTTGCCATCATCAGGCTTCTGTATAGTGTTCGTCACCTGATGATGGCAGATGAGATTCTGCTGAAATGTTGCTACAACTTTAAAAGCACAACTATAATGACGTGGGAAAATACCTGAACAAAGCTGAATGCCATACATGTAAGTACCCGCAAAAACTCAAGAAAACACACACACACACACACGATAGCCTTTTGCCTTAAGCATGTAATGTACAGTTTGAAATATTTTAGCTGAGCATGGTCTTTGCTATGTTTAGATAGTCTTGTCTTGTATTTGTTAGTAACGAGAGATTCAGAAAAGCTGAATGAAAACACTAATTCAATGAAGCTTATTTGATAAGTAGTTTCAAACATGGATTTCAATTATTTGTTTTAACAGATTTCAACTTGCATAACCATAAAAGTAAATCTTCCTTTTCTTGCAGTCTAAATAAAGATGTTCCCATTTTTGTATGTACCATGGCTTTCCCTACCATTCCTTGTCCTCTTCATGTCTTTGAGCCCCGTTATCGATTAATGATAAGAAGATGCATGGAAACAGGCACTAAACAATTCGGCATGTGTTTAACTGATGAACTGAAAGGGTAAGCTAAGGATTTAGAACTCCTTTATAAAGTACTGCATTTCTGTGTGCAAAAATGGTAGGAGGGTTTATGTCCATCAGATATGGGAAACTGGTCTTATCAGGAAAATGGCGCCTGTTTTTTCTTGTCCAGTGTTGGGGAATATACAAGATCTAGCAGTTGGCTGATCAGTAACAATCTCAGCGTAAACTTTCTATTTGGGAGAAGTGCATAGTGTTTAGGGAAAATATCTGACCGTCTAGACAGGCTTCCCAATTTATGTAGACTTTTGCTTCCCATGTTCTTCTGGTGGGGATTTAATCAGAATTGAAATCCAGCTCATTTGAGGGTTATTAGATTGGGACAGATAATCTAGATACAGCATCAAAAGAACTCAAGTAGTAATTTCATAGCTTTTTACAGAACTGGAACAAGCAATAATCCTGGAAGCCTTTGTACCTCCTCTTACAACATTGGGCCTAGTAATTCCTTTTTACAACTTCATTCCAAATATATTTAGACAGGCTACGGAGAATCTGTAAGGCTGCTTCCTAAAATATATTTAGAATCACAGCCTTAACGTGGCTTTGTCCCTTCAGATTTGCAGATTACGGCTGCATGTTGGAGATCAGGGATGTGAAGTTTTTCCCTGATGGGCGCTCAGTTGTTGATACAGTTGGTGTTCGACGTTTTAGGGTCTTAAGCCATGGTCAGCGAGATGGATATAATACGGCAAACATTGAATATTTGGAAGACAAAAAGGTAACTTTTTAGTGTAGTGATTTTTTGTTACCTCATCTATTGAAAAAAAAGTTTTGTGAGCCATCTTCTAAATTACAGGATAGCTCATAATCAAATTTATGGCTGGCTTTTGTATATTCTGTATTTCAATATACAGTATATTCCTGAGGAGATTTACAAGATTACTGGGCAGTTGTTCAGTTGCCCCCTTTTCCAGGGTAGGGTTTTAAATAAGGAAATGGCATTACAGAAGCATGGTCTAAAGGAAAATAGGAATATGAAAAACAGGTGTTCCATCCAAATTACTTTCTGTTTATACACTGCTCAAAAAAATAAAGGGAACACAAAAATAAGACATCCTAGATCTGAATGAATGAAATATTCTTATTAAATACTATGTTTATTACGTAGTTGAATGTGCTAACAACACAATCACACAAAAATAATAAATAAAAATCAAATTTAGCAACCCATGGAGGTCTGGATTTGGAGTTACACTCAAAATTAAAGTGGAAATAAACACTACAGGCTGATCCAACTTTGATGTAATGTCCTTAAAACAAGTCAAAATGAGGCTCAGTAGTGTCTGTGGCCTCCACGTGCCCTTATGACTTTCTTACAACGCTGGGCATGCTCCTGATGAGGTGGTGGATGGTCTCCTGAGGGATCTCCTCCCACACCTGGACTAAAGCATCCCCCAACTCCTGGACAGTCTGTGGTGCAATGTGGCATTGGTGGATGGAGTGAGACATGATGTCCCAGATGTGCTCAGTTGGATTCAGGTCTGGGGAACTGGCGGGCCAGTCCATAGCATCAATGCCTTCGTCTTGCAGGAACTGCTGACACACTCCAGCCACATGAGGTCTAGCATTGTTGTGCATTAGGAGGAACCCAGGGCCAACCGCACCAGCATATGGTCTCACGAGGAGTCTGAGGATCTCATCTTGGTACCTAATGGCAGTCAGGCTACCTCTGGCGAACACATGGAGGGCTGTGAGGCCCCCTAAAGAAATGCCACCCCACACCATTACTGACCCACTGCCAAACCGGTCATGCTGGAAGATGTTGCAGGCAACAGAACGTTCTCCACGGCGTCTCCAGACCCTGTCACGTCTGTCACATGTGCTCAGTGTGAACCTGCTTTCATCTGTGAAGAGCACAGGGTACCAGTGGCGAATTTGCCAATCTTGGTGTTCTCTGGCAATGCCAAACATCCTGCACGGTGTTGGGCTGTAAGCACAATTCCCAAATGTGGACGTTGGGCCCTCATACCACCCTCATGGAGTCTTTTTCTGACCATTTGAGCAGCCACATGCACATTTGTAGCCCGTTGGAGGTCATTTTGCAGAGCTCTGGGAGTGCTCCTCCTGTCCCTCCTTGCACAATGGCGGAGGTAGTGGTCCTGATTCTGGGTTGTTGCCCTCCTACAGCCTCCTCCACGTCTCCTGATGTACTGGCCTGTCTCCTGGTAGGGCCTCCATGCTCTGGACACTATGCTGACAGACACAGCAAACCTTCTTGCCACAGCTCACATTGATGTGTCATCCTGGATGAGCTGCACTACCTGAGCCACTTGTGTGGGTTATAGACTCCGTCTCATGCTATCACTAGAGTGAAAGCACCGCCAGCATTCCAAAGTGACCAAACCATCAGCCAGAAAGCATAGGAACTGAGAAGTGGCCTGTGGTCACCACCTGCAGAACCACTCCTTTATTGAGGATGTCTTGCTAACTGCCTATGCTTTCCACCTGTTGTCTACTCCATTTGCACAATAGCATGTGAAATCGATTGTCAATCAGTGTTGCTACCTAAGTGGACAGTTTGATTTCACAGAAGTGTGATTGACTTGGAGTTACATTGTGTTGTTTAAGTGTTCCCTTTATTTTTTTGAGCAGTGTATATATTTTTACACAGAAGGGAGATTTTTAGCAGAAAATGTTAGGAATGCCATTTTCTAATCTGCTTGCAAATTATATCAGATCTTCTAATGTGTAGCACCAATTCTCTTCTTTAAACTGATGCAAAGGTATTAGCAAGCTCTATCAGATCACATGCTTTGGTCAGTGGCTTTTAATCCTATTTGTATGATTGGTTTCTCTAAGAGTGTAATGTAATGCAGCTCTAAAGATAAATACACAAAGAACTGGCTCTCCCTTACTCATGAAAGTTGAAGTTAAATGGATTGGCATTTTAGATGAACAATGGTACAATCCAGAATTAGCATTTTACTGCCATTTCACAAATGTGATTCAAATATTCAAATAATTCATATGTATTAAAAAATCTGCAAATAGTTTTTATATCTGTAGTAAAAAATATCAGTTCCCATGTTCTGTACTTTTCCACATCAATCTTCATCATTGATTGTGAATAGAAAACAATCTACTAAGTGATGAATTGGCAAACAGCCAATTAACTAGTAATTCACGATTATCCTATTGAATACTGAACACCTGAAGTTATCTGTGATGCTTTCTTGGAATTTTGGGCTGATTCAAAAGACAGATGATTTTTAAAAAGTTGCCTGTTTAGGATATTTAAAAGTAACTAAACTTTTTTAAATGGTATTTGATTTTGTTATCCTGTACATAACATGCATTTATTTAAACCCATTTTAATAACTCAAATTAGGCTGAAGGAGCAGAGTATGAAGAGCTGGTCCGCATTCACGATTCCGTTTACGATCAAGCTGTGTCCTGGTTTACTTGTCTTAAAGACAATATGAAAGCACAAATTTTAAACCATTTTGGACCAATGCCAGGGAAAGAACGTGAGCCGCAGGTAAATACGCAATGGTATATCAGTGCTAAAAATGAATGGGGTACAACAATAAATAACCACAGTGAATAATATATGCAAACAATTCACATAAAGTAAGTGCTTAAGTTAAAATCTGTGAAGCTAAAATGTTCATAAATTGTGTGAAAATACAGAGGATATGAAGTTGAAAAATGCAACTCTGAATATCTGATTTGTCCCTGTCTTTCGTCTCCTTCCCTACCATTTGTTTACTTCTGTTAACACTTCATTGTGGCATAAGCTAGTAGTTCACCTGTACCCCTGCACCCACCTGTATCTCCAGTCTCTTCCCTGACATTCCAATATGCCTTATTCTATCAGCCTGTTCATTTACCTCCATTCTCCCAGTGTCTTGCCTTCCCTCCTTTCCTCTCTTCTCTGCTCTGATTTTGTGTGTGTGTGTGTGTGTGTGTGTGTGTGTGTGTGTGTGTGTGTGTGTGTAAATATAGGTATGTTTATAATTGTACTTAAAACTCCTATAAAGAAGATCAGAAGTCACTTCTTCTTACCTATTTTCTTTCTCTTCTATTTTTCATTTACTTTTTCTATCTTACACTGTTAGCTGTGATTTCTTTCTTTTTTTCTTCCATGGTCTATATTAATTTAAATATATTAAATATATAAAATTATATTTAATATAGTTTTTCAAACTGTTAATAAAATTATATAGGTAATTAAAGACAGCCACTAGCAAGCAGTTTGTAGAGTTACCTCAAGTGGGCACCATGAATAAATTTCAAGAGTTTAACCCCTTTACAGGTCAAAATCCAATAATGAGAGTATGATAATTAAAAAAAAAAAACAATTATTGTAAAACTCTGCTGGTAGGAATCCATAATTTGGTTTTCAAACACACGCAACTCCTGAAAATATTTTGGTGGCTATATAAAAAATGCCATGTTCTCGTTTACTTTTAAATTTAAAAAAATTCGATCCCAGTTGCATTAATCCAATTACATTTTTGTTTTTAAGATTGTATTTTGGGCTACTGTAAGATGCCCTGTATTCCCTACTGGAACCATAGTTCCATTTCATTTTGCTCACATAGACTTGTTTTTACAACAGCATGTGGACAAATTATATATTAACATTTTAGATTGTTTCCTTGGTTGCATTTACCTTTTCTTAGAATATGAGTCATATGCTTATGTTACAGTACATAATATAACTACTCCCTTAAAACCAATAAGGCAATTCTGCAAAAATAGCAATATAGAACTTGCTTTAATGTTGTGTTTCTTCCTCATTTGTTTCTGTAAATTTGTTGTATTTCTGTGCCCTTTAAATCCCTTTTGAAATTTTCATCATGCCCAAATTGCTTTTGAGGTAGGGGCTGCCTATTTTTTTGCCCAAGAGTTCCAGGAGGAGAACAATTATGTGCTTTCAGATAAACAGGGTGATTGTGTTTCAGGGTTTTTAATTTCATGGGGGATTTAGTCACTTCAAGGTTGATTAATGTTTCTGAAACCTCAAGTTTTCATACTGCAAATCTGCAGGAAATTACGTTCATAATGCTTGATGGTTTGCCATTGAATTTTGGCACACATCATTCACTGGACTATGTGGGAGCCAGAAAAAGCAGTTTAGAGTTTGGTTGTCATCTGTCTTTATTCTATTGTTTTTAGGCTGGTATTTTTCTGTAATTGTGAAATATCAACATAATGACAATAATGTTGCGGGACAGTCTTACTACATAAAATAGGAAGGAAACCTATGACTCTAGATCTTGCTGGACTGCAATTTTTTGCATTCCCCTGGCTGAAAGCAATAGATCAGCAGTATCTGGAGAGCTGTAGGTTCACTACAGAAATACATTGTGGGTGACCAAGAACTATTTTCAGTTTCTGCATTCTGTGACTGGCACAGAATGTTATCTTCTTAGATTTTCTTACAGCTATGAAATGGTGTTCTATCTGCTTGAGTTTATGTTACTAAAAACAGTTAATTTATTAATATTTTCTTTACAGAGTAATCCCAGCGGTCCAGCTTGGTACTGGTGGCTGTTGGCAGTATTACCACTAGAGAACAGAGCCCAATTGGCCATTCTTGCCATGACTTCACTTAAAGATCGCCTCATTGCCATTCGCCGCGTATTAATATTTGTGACCCGCAAAAGACCTAGATGACATAGTCTTATTTATGAAGATACATTGAAAACAACTGGTTTCTAATGCTAAGAAAACAGTTAGTAACTGAACAGTTCTTCCCTCTGCTCATTTAAGCATTCATTCTTCTTTGCACTTGCTGGACCCAATAGTTAATTAAGTATTCTGTGCCTCTTGTCCTGGAATAATCTGAGCCTCTTGGAAGTTATGCCACAACAGAGCGTACAGAAGTTGCAGGCATCAACTGAGTACATAATCACCATCTACTCATCATAATGAGACAACGAAGTCAGAAGTACTAAAATGTCTATAAATCCCCAATTGACATTTTTATTTCTTTGTAGAAATAGACTTGAAATAGTGGATTAGAAACTGAGATTATATATTGTCAGAATTGTCCTTGTGATAGCCAATTAAAAAGAAATTCTCAAATGTTCCTCCGGAAAAAAACATCAAAAGCAACTTTTTATCTGCAACACGTGGACAGAAATATCAGAAGTAAATAGGATTGGTAGGAAAAAAAGTTCCACTTCCAAACAATATTGTCCAAAAGAGTATCTGATGAACAGCTTTGTGGCTGGTTATAAGCCAATTCCTTGTGTTTGTAATTTGCATGCTGTATGTATTGAGAAAACTGTTTAATAATATATCTAAGAAGATTGAGTCATTCTTCCTTCCCAAACCCTCCTCCCTTCAGAATGACATCAGGAATCTACAGTGAGGAGTTATCTGTGGAAAGCCTTGTAGTTGGGACATGGAACTAATAGCCTCATAATGGACTTATTTTTGTCTTAGGGAAAGCTTCTTCTGCCATTAAATACTTGAGACTGCGAAGCTCCGTGGCTGGATCATGGCCAGCATATTTAGTGTATATCTACACTGTTAATTTCAAGCTCTTCAGCGATTATCTTACTAAAGGCTGTTGAAAAATCGAATCACCATTTCAATTGTATCCTTCTAGTTTTGTCTGGAAGTAACACTTAAGTAAAAACCATCTTTACTCACAACTGCCATACCAGCCTAATAGGTTCTTCTAAGAAAACATAATTACATATACTTTTGAAAACCAAAACCTTAATATTACTTGTTATGTACTGAATACTGTACGTGCTTGAAGTTCTTGCTGACATGAAAGGAGACACAAATGGAATCCTGTACTGCAAATTTCAATGCAAGTTTAAATCAGATGTAAATATATCTGTATTTTGATGTCTTCGTGTATGTGGTTAACTTTTTAAAAATTGTCAAATTATTGGAAATAGTTTAGCAGTTCAGTTGTAAACATGAAACAGCAAATTAGTATTGCTAATTCAAACTGCTGGGATCTCTGAATTTCCAGAAACAAACAAACAGGACATGAAAATAATATTAGTTCTGGTTTTAGAACATAGTGCAAAGACACAGCAGGCTAAAAATACCGGTTGTAAAAAAAATTAATCTGGCAAGAAAATAATGACATACCAAAATATTTCAAAAGTGCCTCCTTTATGAATTAGGAACAGCATGTGCTCTTTTGAAAAAAAGCATAGAAATTTCATATACAAAAAGTCTAATTATTAAAAAGACTGATTTTACTAAGTGCTATAATTATGTGGGATTAGAAGATTGTCTAAAAAATCTTGACCAGATAGCAGTTTCCTAAGACTGATCAACACAGCCTGAATGTACTGTAATTGCTTCTTCTTGGAATTCACCTTTTGTAGTTAAGTATTGACCTGTGACTGCTCTTTCAATTGTTAACTCTGCAACTTGCAAATGAAGCTCTAATAATTTCTGCCATAGCCTTCCTGCAAGTTCTAATTTCTTTACCAGAGTTTGTAGATTCTCTTTCAAGTATTTTTTAAAAGTTTGCACCTGGTCCTGGTTGACCTTGGTTAATCTTGAATACTAAACAAAGTCAGTTCTCATTACTACTTGGATGGGAAATCATCTGGCATCTCTAAAGCTGTATGTGAGACCAGGAAATTTAAAAAAAAAAAGCATGCCAGAAGGAGACCATGGCAAGCCACTTCAGTATCATGCCAGGAATACCACATGAATTTCTCCAGGTAGTCACCAGAAGTCAAGCGTGATTACCTGTTTCAACATTAAAGCGAGAGAAGGAGGTTCTCACTTTGTTCTCTCTTTCTATCCCTTCCCTGGGTGCTATCACACTTTCCTTCAACACAGCTGTCTTCCTGTTCATTCACTAGACTAAAAGCTTCCAAGTTTTATCAAGAAAGGTTTTTCAAAAGGAACTTCAGTATTTTTATGCAGGGAACTTGGACCTCTTTCATTATTTTTCACAGTAGTTTTAGCTGTGATTGCTTGGACTGTCTCTGGCAAGATTTGGGTTCACCTCTTGGTTTTCTCTTTCCCTTTTCTAGTTTCTGTTCCTAAGTTACTGTTTTGGCACTTCCCATTTTTGAGGCAGAATCCTATATACTATCCCTGAGATTCCCCTCTGAATCTTTTGGATGAGGAATTTTATGAGAGTCTTCAGCATGGTACTTTTGCGCTTTAAAATCAAAAGCCAGACTGATGAGCCTTTCAGCCATCAGAACTTGGTCACCTCAGCAGGAATATTGACATATGTATACGGTAAAAGCCAAAAGTTTTAGGTTCCTTCTCTTAGGCTGATCAATCTGGCAATTGACAGAGGGCTGAGGATTGCAGTGTCCTCATCGTCCAAATGCTTTGCAGATTAATATTTTATCAGAACATAATTTTATTGAGTATAATAGGGCTTCAAAGGCACCCTAGCCACTCCTGTAAAAACACACACACACACACACACACACACACACACACACACACACACACACAAACCTGAAATCCATAATAGGTCTGCTTCTAAACAATAGGTGAAGCTTAAACCATTTTAAATTATTTCTCCATTCATGAAATATTTGCTACAGTGGCCTTTATCTGCTGTTTTCAAATATCCTTTTTTTCCTTTCAGTTGCTAAGGGTGCTTTGGGATTCCGATAAGCTGATGATCAGCAGATTTCTGCTCTTTGATTCATGCTGCAGTTCATTTTCAATTAAAAGGAATAAGATTTGTTCAGAAAACTGTATGCACTAGTCATACAGCGCCTTGTCTGGTATTGGGTAGCGCCTTAATTTTGCAGCACTAGAATGATTGTACTAACAAAGCACCATAAAAACAAAATCTGGCACTCATGACCAGTTTTTAAAAAATATTTAATGTAGATAAAACTTGAAACAAATATATTCATGTTTTGAAACTAGTTGAAGTGTGTATGTGGATAAGTGTAGATCATTGTACATGTGTAAATATTATTCCTTACTTTTTATACTTAGTAAAACAAAAGTCAGGTATGTGTTTCAGCTATGTTTGGCACTTCGTTGCATAAAACCAAATTTTTTTAAAAAAATTGCTGCAATGTTTTTTTTGTGTATATTTGGAATATTCATGGGAAAATGTATTTAAGTGACATTTCAAATAAATAATTTCTGTTTGCCATTGTCGTATTTAATTTTTCTAACTATAAACCATGAACAGTTTTATCAAAATCAAATATTGCATACATCTCTTGAAAAAAACTATGGGTGAAACTTGAAAAATTAGAATATCGTACAAAAATTCATTTATTTCAGTAATGCAACTTAAAAGGTGAACCTAATATATAAGATAGACTCATTATACATAAAGCAAGATAGTTCAAGCCGTGATGTGTCATAATTGAGATGATTATGGCTTACAGCTCATGAAACCCCCAAATCCACAATCTCTGAAAATTAGAATATTGTGCAAAGGTTCAATATTCTAGTCTCAAAGTGTCCCACTCTAATCAGCTAATTAAGCCATAACAGCCGCAAAGGGTTCCTGAGCCTTTAAATGGTCTCTCAGTCAGGTTCAGTAGGAATCACAATCATGGGAAAAACTGCTGACCTGACAGTTGTGCAGAAAACCATCATTGACACCCTCCATAAGGAGGGAAAGCCTCAAAAGGTAATTGCAAAAGAAGTTGGATGTTCCCAAAGTGCTAAATCAAAGCACATTAATAGAAAGTTATGTGGAAGGGAAGAGAGTAGAAGAAAAAGGTGCACAAGCAGCAGGGATGACTGCAGCCTGGAGAGGGTTGTCAGGAAAAGGCCATTCAAAAGTGTTGGGGACTTTCACAAGGAGTGGACTGAGGCTGGAGTCAGTGCATCAAGAGCCACCACACACAGACAGATCCTGGACATGGGCTTCAAATGTCGTATTCCTCTTGTCAAGCCGCTCCTGAACAACAAACAATGTCAGAAGCATCTTGGGCTAAAGAAAAAAAGAACTGGTCTGTTGCTCAATTGTCCTCTTTTCTGCTGGGAGCAACTTGCATCACACTTGGAAACCAAGGACCCAGAGTCTGGAGGAAGAATGGAGAGGCACATACTGCAAGATGCTTGAAGTCCAGTGTGAAGTTGTTAGTGTTTGGGGACAAACCCCCAAGCAGAGTGCACAGCAGCAGTCAGGCCAGGCAGCCAAATGAGAGAGAGGCTGGGCCCAAGAGTATACACACACTGGAGACAAAAACACTGTTTGTAGTTTTAAATAGTTATTTTAATTCATTTAGAGTTTAAGCATTGTCATTCAGTCCATATGTCATTATCCAATATATCCATCCAGTAACCTAGTCCATTAACTAGTCAGTACAATGTCTTTATCTGCTTGTAAATCTTCTCCTTCCGATACCTTTCTCTCGAAGACAACGCTGAGTATGCACAGGATATCAGCTCACCAAGTAAACAGTCCTTTTGTTCAGCACAGTAGCCAACAAGCATTAACAAGCAGACGTCTCAAACAGGAGTAAACAGCAGGCAGCAGAGATCAGAGAAACCAGGGACCAGACCAGGAACAGAGACCAGTAACCAGGACAGTGACCAGGAAGTGTTACGTTTCTCTCACTGCCTCTTATTGCAGCTTGCAACCGCACCCTTAATTATCTAATTACATTGCAGTTTGGTGCTTAAAGCTACAAACACTTAAACCTAGGTTCATATATTTATTCACCCAAACCTAGTTGGTGTATCCATATACCCAACAGAAGTTCCCACAGTCTGAATTGATTTGGGGAGCCATGTCATCTGCTGGTGTTGGTCCACTGTGCTTCATTAAGTCCAGGGTCAACATAGCCATCTACCAGGAGATTTTGGAGCACATCATGCTTCCTTCTGCAGACGAGCTTTATGGGAATGCTGACTTCATTTTCCAGCAGGACTTGGCACCTGCCCACACTGCCAAAAGCACCAAAACCTGGTTCAATGACCATGGGATTACTGTGCTTGATTGGCCAGCAAACTCGCCTGACCTGAACCCCATAGAGAATCTATGGGGCATTACCAAGAGAAAGATGAGAGACATGAGACCGAACAATGCAGAAGAGCTGAAGGCTGCTACTGAAGCATCCTGGTCTTCCATAACACCTCAAAGTGCCACCGGCTGATAGCTTCCATGCCACGCTGCATTGAGGCAGAAATTACTGCAAAAGGGGCCCAAACCAAGTATTGAGTACATATGCATGCTTATACTTTTCAGATGTCCGATATTGTTCTATGTACAATCTTTGTTTTATTGATTGCATGTAATATTCTAATTTTCTGAGATTGTGGATTTGGGGTTTTCATGAGCTGTAAACCATAATCCCATCCAACCCCACCCCATCCAATCCAACATCACTCAAAACTAGGCACGCACTCCCCTAACTACCCCTATTCCAACCACAACTGGCCTTAAATGCAAGCTACTCAATGCAAGAAGCCTTGTAAATAAAATACCTACATTACTCCTCTTACTAAATACTAAATACAACATTATATTTGTCTGTGAAACATGGCTCAACGCATCTCTCCCTGACTCCATTACCACAGTAATAGACTCATCTTTACTGATCAGATCATGAAATCCGCAGAGGAGGTGGTGTTGTTATCTTCTATAAAAAGTCCCTACATCTAAAAAACATCCAAGTTACCCAGGAGCTTGCTATTTCTGAGACCATCGTCTGTGAACTGTCCTTAAATATCATATTTCGGTTCTTACTATGTTACAGAGCCCCTGATTATGACATTGAACATGCAAACAAGCTAAATACACTACTAACATGGGCAGCATCCTGCCCACATGCTTTTATCTTTCTTGATGACTTCAATCTACCTCATATTAACTGGACCCTTAATGAATGTACAACTGAACCCACACATGCAACCTTCTACAATGCAGTAACAAATCTGGGACTAGAACAACCAGTAACCAACAACACTAGACTTAACAACTGCCTCAATCTCATCTTCTGCAATAGTTTGAATTCAATTTATGGAGTACAAATTAAAAAACCCTTTTCCAACAGTGACCACAACATGATTGACTTTTGTCTCAACATACGTCGACACAAAAATCATCACAATGATGGAATCCCCAATTATAACTTCAAAAAGGGCAACTATGATCTTATAAACAATGATCTCTCATCCCTTGATTGGCAATTTCTATTTACTGGATGCAATACTGTAGAAGACCATTACAACATATTTTTACTTGAAGTCAAAAGAGTCATCAAACTATATGTACCAATAACAACTCCAAAAACCAGAAAAAACAAATTACCCATAACAATAAGGAAGCTTCAATCCAAAAAGAAATCACTTTGGTGGAAAAACAAATCTGGTCACGTTGCCAACTTCAAAAGCCGATACAAAAATTTATGCCACCAGATAATGACTGAATGCACCAATTATCACATTAAACAAGAAGAAAATCTATGCACCAATTCCACCTGCGCTTTCTACAATTTTGTAAACAACAAACTAAAAGGCTCAAGGTCCATCCCACCCCTGTAAGGACCTAATGGTAAAGACTGCAACGACGACACTATTAAAGCCAACCTCTTTAACACATTCTTTGGCTCAGTATTTGTAAACAGCAATGGATCATGCCCAGTATTTCCTAGTTGAACCACGGACAACTACAATGATCTAATACATATCGATTTTACAGAAGACAATGTTGAAAAAGCCTTATGCAATCTAAAACCATCTCTCTCTATTGGACCGGATGGAATATGTGCCTACTTCTTAAAAAAGCTATCCACTGCCATAGCAGAACCTCTAAGCATAATCTTTGAAAAATCTTTCAGGACCAGCTCCTTGCCAAAACTAGGGTCACAAGCCACGGTCATCCCTATCTTCAAAAAGGAGACCCCAGTCTAGTTGAAAATTACAGACCAATCTCTTTATGCTGCGTCACCTGTAAAGTCATGGAATCAATTATTAACCAATCCATCATCTTCCACTTAGAAACAAACAACCTACTCTCTAATAAACAATTTGGTTTCAGGAAAAAACTGTCATGTAATCTGCAACTTTTATACTGCAAAAACATATGGACTACACAACTCGATCAGAGCTAAGCAATAGATGGAATCTACATAGACTTCTGTAAAGCCTTTGATTCAGTGGTACACAACAAACTACTCCTAAAACTTAAAATCTTATGGTATCTCTGGACACCTGCATAACTGGATAGAAGCATTCCTGTCAAACAGACAACAAATGGTCAAAATTGGGAGCGTCCTATCAAATTCTGTACCTGTCAACAGTGGTGTCCCCCAAGGCAGTGTTCTAGGACCAACTCTTTTCAAACTCTACATAAATGACCTCTGTGATCATATTAAGAGCAACTGCGTTCTCTTCGCTGATGATGTACAGCTATTCAACACCACAGACAATACTGCTTTCCTTCAAAAAGACCTTGACTATGTATCAGAATGGTCAAACAAATGGCAACTTCAAATCTCAACAAATAAATGCTCTGTCTTACATATTGGCAAAAAAAATCAGAAAATAAAATACAAGCTGAATAGTCAAGACCTTGTTGATCCAAACTCTGTCAAGGATCTTGGAGTACTCATCTCTAATGATCTAAGTGCTAGAGCCCACTGTAACTACATAGCCAAAAAGGCATTAAGAGTTGTTAAGCTAATCTTACGTAGCTTTTTCTCTGGTAATATTTACACTAATAACTAGAGCATACAAAATATTTTCTAGACCAATACTCGAATACAGCTCATCAGTCTGGAACCCACATTATGTATCTGATATTAACACAGTTGAGAAAGTCCAGAAATATTTCACAAGAAGTTCTCCACTCCTCTACTCATAGCACAATACCTTATGCCACCAGACTTGAAATTCTAGACCTAGAAAACCTAGAACTACGCCGCCTTTGGTCCGATCTAAGTGTAGTATATAAAATCATACATTGCAATGTCCTACCTGTCAATGAATACTTCAGCTTCAACCATAACAACACAAGAGCAAACAATAGATACAAACTCAAAGTTAATCACACCAAACTTGATTGTAGGAAATACGACTTCAGCAACAGAGTGGTCAATGTCTGGAATACTCTACCTGACTCTGTGGTTTCTTCCCCAAACCCCAAAAACTTTAACCTTAGACTGTCTACTATTTACCTCACCCCTTTCCTAAGAGTTCTGTAGGGGGTGTGCATAAGCGCACCAACATGCCTACCATCCCTGTCCTATTGTTTCTTTTATTTTTTTTATTTTTCTTATATGTATCCATGTATTCATAACTATGTTTTTACTTATACCTATTATCTTGTAAGCAATTGACAAATAAATAAATGAAAATAAACAACAAATAAATAATCATCACAATTATGACACATCAAGGCTTGAACTATCTTGCTTTGCATGTAATGAGTCTATCTCATATATTAGTTTCATCTTTTAAGTTGCATTACTGAAATAAATGAACTTTTGCATGATATTCTAATTTTTTGAGTTTCACCCGTATAGCCTTATTTTTTCAGGTCACTGAAATTTAGCTACATCCAATATTAGTCTATTATTTTCTTCATTGGTTGAATGCTGTTTGCACATGTATATTAATGTAGAAGACATTATCTGAGATTAGTAACAATAGGAATAGCTTCTTATGTATCTGATTTCCAGGCATTTTCTCTTCAGAATTGCACTACCTCTTCCCAACTCTTTTCTTGCCTTCCAGGAGGAGGAGAAAATGTTAGCAAGCCTTTCTTTTCACTACTTTTTGCTGTTTCACATTTTTAAAAAAGTAGAAGTATTTTCAGCCTAAAATACTTCCTGCTGTCTAATCTCTAAAGAATTTATTTGCTGCTAGTTACACACATTTAATTGTCACATTTTATCTCCACACAAGTCTAACCAAAACTACAGGTGGTTCTGTAGTTTATGACCATGATTGAGCCTGCCAATAAATTGTGCTGTTTGGGATTCCGATAAGCTGATAATCAGCAGATTTCTGCTCTTTGATTCATGCTGCAGTTCATTTTCAGTGAAAAGGAATAAGAGCCAGTCATCACGTGACCGACAGAATTTTATGACCTTTATTTGCAGCGTTCGTTAAGGAAACAACATAGTATTAGTGAACACATTGTTCAGGATGAAGCACTTTTGCCAGAAACGAAGTAAATGCCACGTTTTAGCAAACACATTGTTAACCATAGCCTCATGAACTCAGAATGCAGTGAATGGTCATAAATGCCGGCCAATTGCCCGAAATGTAATCAAATGTCCATTGGGGGCAGCCATTGGAACTACAAAACTGGGTTGAAAGTAACTTTTGGGGTGCTCTGTCATAACTTTGGGGTGGCCATAACTCAAGGAACACCTGTAATTTTAACATTGTTGGAGGAATATATTAGGCAGCATTTCATAGCACAATCTATTGATAATTATTATTTTTCTGAACTGGAACTTAATTTTTAAGCTACAGTATGTACAGGTTTTATACAATTTTATATAAAGCACTTTAAAGCATGTTAATTTTCATTAGTGGATTCTTTTTTATCATAGTATACTTTCATACAATATGTCACAGAATACTGAATCATCATCCAAACTTAATTTAAATGCTGGTGGGTCATTTAGGAGTTTTATATGTTGTTAATGGGTTTGGAACAAATTATGCAATCGAAATATAATTTCCAGCAATTCCCGCTGCCTGGTGGTCATCCCAACCGGGTTCCAGGATAATTATATCACCACCAGCCTGGTGTTGAAATATTTATCACTTACAAATGAAGAATGTTCCTGACATTAGTTTTCCAGTGTGTTATTTTAAAGTCAATTTTTTTAAAGAAATAAAGTTCAAATTTGTACTTTTTCTTTCATTGCAGTAAAGAACATATATAAGATTTACTGCAACTGAGTAAGCGAATACAGTTAGTTCTCAACTTATGACCACAACTGAGCCCAAAATATCTGTTGCTAAGCAAGACAGGAGTTAAGTGAGTTGTGACCCATTTTATGAGCTTTCTTGCCACAATTGTTGTGAATCACTGCAGATGTTAATAACACAGTTTTGTGAATCTGGCTTTCCCATTAACTTTGCTTGTCAGAAGGTCCCAAAAGATAATCACATGACCATGGGATACTGCAATCATAAATACAAGTTAGTTTCAAGCATCTGAAATTTAATCATGTGACCATGGGAATGCTATAACAGTCGTGTGAAAAACAGTCATAAGTCACTTTTCTCGGTTCCATTCTAACTTTGAACAGTCCATAATCAAACTGTGGTAAGTTGAAGACTACCTGTAGTTTTCCAAACTACTGAACTATATCAACTTTGGTGCAGTGCATTCATAATCTTCATTAGATCATTGACATGTCAAATAATCATTTGTTAAATTGATTTCAAATTCCAGCGGGGTTTATGCTGGAATGTCTTAATTGTCTCATAAGACGGGACAGATTTCAATATTAAAGAGATAAAAGGACATCTTCTGAAGTTCCACGAGATATTTTTATAGGATTTTAATAAGAAATAATTTGTAATAATCCTGGAGATATTCAATCTTGATTATTGCAATTCTCTGTACAGGGTTGCTCTAGAACAGTGGTCCCCAACCTTTTTTGTGCCACGGCCCGGTACCGGCATCACAAAGTGATCCGTGGCCCGGTACCGGCATCAGCACACATGACAAGGCAAGGCGAGCCGAGCGACCCCAAAGCAAGAGCTCTCTTTTTCGGCTTCATTTGTTCAACTAGAACCCATCCAACAAAGTGGAAAACTTGTCCTTCCACTAAATCCAAATTAAATTTGTTTTCGCTCAGTTTTTTTTTTTAACAGCGGCACCCCATCTGACCCCCACACCTCATGGCGCTTACCCACCTGCTTGCCTTGCAAGGAAAAGATTCTCCCGCAGAAGCGGTGCAGCCAACTCCCTGATATCCTCCTATATGGCCGTTTGAATTTAATCTTGCGCCTGGAGGTCATGTGAGCAACACGGCCCTGCCCGATTAGTGCAGCCGGGAGCTTGAAATTAGTCAATCAGGAAGCAACAAAATGTTACTCGGCTCACTCTTTCTGTCCAGGGCTCAGCAGCCTGTGTGGTTCTTTTGAAAAATGCATGCCGGCTATTACCATTCCCCGCCCCACCACACTTCCCTCAGGGCTAACCGCCCAGATTGGCTATTTTTTGCATATAAAGTTTTGCGTTTGCCTATATCCTGGTCCTACCTCTCTCTCTTTTTTTTTTGTTCTGTAATTTGTGAGTTCCTTTTGGGGGGAACGAATGCCTGCTGTAGCAGAACTATATGCAGTTCATTTTTCGTATTTTCATTTTGGGAGAAAGGAAAAAAGAAAAATTAGAGTCTTTAAAAAAAACTTTCTCATCGAAACAAGATGGCAGTGCCCAGCAAACCGGCGGCCCAGTAGAAAATGTTCCACGGACCGGTACCGGTCCAGGGACCGGTGGTTGGGGACCCCTGCTCTAGAAGACATTGCTGGTTCTGAATGTTGCATAGGCCATTATGACCATGTTGTGGTTTCTCATGTGACCTCTGATTCATGACTTGCACTGGTTACTCATAGGCTTTTGGGAGCAATTGGAAGATTCTGGGTATCATCTATAAAGCCCTTCATCCATGTATGACCTGATCATTTGAAGTACTGCTGTCTCCTGTAGTTTTTGATTGTCTCATAAATTGTAAGAGAGTTGTCATGCTCCAGGTCCCACTGATTAAGTAATGACACCTGCAAGCAGGCCTTCACTATCATGGCACCTGAACTCTGGAACAACATACCCCAGAGATTTGTATGGCCTCACTGTGGCCTTATTTAAGTGATTTGTGAAGACCTGACTGATCCTCTAGGCATTGATTTAGAAAGGGTGATGGCCTTTTGTGTGGTGTTTTACTTTTTAATTGTATTTATTGTTATTGGGCGCTACCTTCATGATATCTAAACTATATTTCTACTTATTTTTGTAAGCTGTCCAGAATTGTGATACATTGGGTCAACCTATAAAAAATTATGACTTAGAATATAAATACATGTTAGAATACCACATTGTAATCCAGTTATACAAAAGGAACAAAAATCACTATTCTTTTCTAAAGATGACTCTAAAAATATCAACCGCACTGTATCAAATACCTCTCCTATGTTTAATGAAGCTGTTACTATTCCAGTTTCTCTGACTTTATATAAAAATATTAATCAATATTTAAGGCTTTTCATGCAGCCAAACTACATGGATGGATAATCAAAGGTAATGTCATATGTAGGGTCCATGCCAGGGTTATCAATCTTTTAATATTGAGAAAATTAGAATACAGCTTACAAAATCAAATTCTTTTATAAGCCTTCAAAATCACATTATATAACACTCCATAAAGTAAGTTAGCAAAACATTTTTAAGCATTATTACAAGTGACAAACAACATAGGAGTTAAAAAAAAAAGTCAGTGTGTGACTCATCCCACTCAATAGGATAACCCCCAGAACCAGCTTTTCACATGCTTTCATAGATTTAATAGTATCTATTTTTTCTGAAGAGATAAAGCTGAAGGCTGGTCATGTATAATCTTTCTAAGAGCTACATTATATTTTAAATGATTACTTTCTTCTCTCAATATAATTTGACTTAGTATTATTAAAATTAGTACATTTTTTAAAAAATCTGGTTTTAAATTAGAGACATTATGTACTGTGTCCTGAGCACCCTTAGAAATAGAAATTACAATCCTTTGTCACTTCTTTAATCAAAAGGCCAATGTGTTTCAGGTCTTTCCTCTCAAACTCAGTGTTTTTGTTTTTCACAATTCAATTAATTTTTACTTATCAGATGCATAAAAGGAACTAAGACCCAATTTGCATACGATGCTCCCTACATGCACCATGCATCTTTGCGCATACGAAGACCCAATTTGCATACGATGCTCCCTACATGCACCATGCATCTTTGTGCATGCGCGCACATCTCCCGCGTACCCCTGCCCCCAGCACATGCACACCAGATATCCGATAATCAGCTGTTGGGTAGGCAGCACACACACATGCGCAGTGGGGCTCTTCTGGGCAATCTCTTGCATGCCGGCAGAAGTGGGTCTGCGTGCCACTTCTGGCATGTGTGCCACAGGTTCGCCATCACGGCCTTTGTGTATTAGTTTTACTTTTGTTTCTTGTTTGTTTGTTTTATGGTTAGATGGATAGCTATATAAATTTAATTAATAAACAAATCCATGTACATAACTGTAGAAGCAAGAGGGAATATGTGTTTTATGGTAGATGTGTTTTATGAAATATAGAGAAGTTAAAAGCAGCCTAGCCTTCTCTAACCTAGTATCCTCCAAGTCATTGATTCTACATCACACAAGGTTCCTTAACCAACAAGATTCTCAACACAGAGAACCTGAAATCATTTAATTGATTTTAGGCTACTTTCTTTGTCAAAAGTCATATCAAAGCATATTTATTGGCAAAACATTAAAATAACAATTAAAATGGATATTGTGTTTGGAAGGCTTCAGTGATATGGCTAACATATCAAGGTTAGTACCATTCAAATGTGAATTTGAACATTCAGAGAAGGATCTCATGTGCATTTTTGACAGATGACAGTGTATGGAGTGCAACACAAATAACAACAGAGTATCTCTCTTTGGGGATATGAAAATATCAAGAATTTAAATACTACTCAATCATTAAAAGCTTTTTGGTATGTGTTCATCTAATATACACACAGTCAAGTATCCAACATTAATCAGAATTGTAATGGATAAGTAGGTTACAGTTCAAGGTAAGTTGAATAACCATGTAGATTGACAAGTGCATTTTATTTTGAAAGCAAATAGCTGTAACCTACCGTGTTTTACACATTAATATTGTCAATACTGTTGAAGTTTTACAAATGCAAATATATTTGTACAATGTTATTTGTTATTTCAGTTCTGATGTGTGTTTGCATTCAGTGCATGGTCTTCTTTCCTATTGATGATGCGCTTTAGAAGGCTCATTTGAAAATGCAGACAAGTATAATAGTTTGACTGGTTTATTGAGCTTTTGTGCATAGGTAATATCTTTCCTTTTTTGCAGGCAGCAGCCACCTCTCTGAATAAAAAAAAAAACTACAACCAAAATCAACATAGGAAAAACCAAAATAGTTGCTTTATTTGTTGAGTAAGCAGAATGGTAGGATTTTTAAAAAACATCAAGGAAACCTCATAGGAACCTTTAGGATTTAAATATAAATACCAGGAAGAAACTAGAACTTTTTAAATTGGGTCTTATGAGCAATGAACTAGAAAAGACTTGTGACAGATTAATTTTCTATATTGTAACTGCAGCATGACTATTGTATGCTCAATGAAAAAAGACTCATGACATTCGCACTTTGGAGGATTGAATTATGAAAATATTAGAACTCACAGACTATTTGATCAGAGGGAAAAACTTTTCTCTAAGACTAGAAACATTATATGGACTTTTTGCTGAAAGAAAAAAAGATAAGACATTTTATAGGTCTGATGATAAAAAATGTGGACTAAATTAAGGGTTGAAGGGATTTGTATAACATCTAAGAAGCAGTGAGAATTATATATAGTAGTTCTTCAGGTTTGAAGAAGACACATTGTTGTGTAGTTCATTTGCAGACTTGTAGTGGCTCTGCAGTTCCATTCTGGAAGTGCAGAGTCTACCTCAATGGGGGGACTGAAAATCCATTGTTGTGGTAATTGTAGTGTTATTCTATGACACGGTTCATGGTTTTCTATCAATATTTGGAGCACTGCTCTTCAAAGCTGGGGAGGCCTTATAGCATAGGACTCACCAGTGGGTTCTGTCAGCAGCTGCAGCTTCTGGTTGCTTTGGCTGGATGTCACAATGGCATTGCATTTCCTTCTCAGTACTTCGCATGATTGCACGATTGACTTCAAGATCTCTACACAGATTCCAGTTCATGGAGTAACTTTTGAGGTATATGACAGTCATCCATTTTGGTGACTTATCTCACACATTTCGACCTCAGCTCTTATAATCAAGGACTCAATGTTGGTGGACTCCATACAATCCAAGACTTCCAGGTTGGAGACACAGTCTTCCCAAAGAATGCTGAATATGAAACAGAGGCCACATGTAAAATTTCTCCAGTTGTCTGATGTGCCTTTGATAAGAGTCCAGAACTCACTTCAGTATAGGACAGAAGGGATAATCACAGATCAGTAGATTTTTCAGTTTTGTGGAGATACAGATGTTGTATTTATTGATTACTGTAGTACTCAGCCCCTCCAGTGCCTGATTGGTCTTTCTGATTTTGGAGTTCAAGAAGGGCTGTCTAGTTATTCAGGATTCTGCAGGACACCTTGGGCACTGAGACAAATGACCATTGGTCAAAGACCACCCAAGTGCAGGTTTGTGTCTAAAATTGCCAGTCGCCATTGTTTTTCCACTCCCCCATCACTACAGGACTCAACTAATTGGATTTAGACTGAGATGATTTGCAGATGAGTTGTAGATAAAGATGAATTGCACAACAGAAACCTGTGCATGATGGGAGTTTAGGTGGAACAACCATTCTCTCAGAAGAGAACTTAATCCAGTGGTATGGAAAATCATTATGACAGGTGACCATTCCTGCTGCAGTAGATAACCAGAATGTTCTTAGCACACTACAACACATGCTGGGGATTTCTTCTTGACTATTGATCAGGCTGTTATGCTTAATCTGCCAGGGCCAGAACTTCACATGGTGAAATTTTCACTTCACCAAGAGTCAAAGATCTATCAGCTACCATCACTTGGTGTGACCATCTGCTGAGATAATTTACCAGGATGTGTTTGCTTGTGCATGTTACAGCTACTTGGTGCCACAGATGAGACTGAATGCCACTGGGAATCAAAGATGAATAACAGCCCTATGAAGACCATTGCAGACCCTTCCACCAGAGGTTATATATCCCTCGCTGGATACCCCATATATCCCAAGAGAGATTATAAGATTGCAATTATCTATTGAAAAGAAGGTTGGAGGTTTTATAACTTTAGTTTTTCTTTTTTCTTTCTTATCTATCCTTTTCTGTAGATTTGTCTTTTTCTGAAATTCTTAATAAATATAAAGCCATAAAGAAAACCTCGTAGAAATAAGTTTGCATGTCTGGGCTTGCTTATCTTCAAGCCTGAATTTTTAATGGTCAGAACAGGGGTGTTGTTAAATCAGAGAATTATTACAAAGAATAATTCTTTTGCACGGTACTCTATTGAATCAGCAACTCTATTTAAAAAATGGAAAAAAACTTCCCTATTAAAATGAGAAAAGACAGGGAACTAACAACATAATTTATTAAGATAATTTTCCAGAAATTGGAGTAAAGCTGCATTCTCATTGTTTCCAATCTGAATCTGTTTTAATGTTATTACATTTTTAAAATCCTTTGACCTATTTCTTTTTTTCCCTTCAATTTAGCTGGCTAGTAGTAGCATGGACTGCTATCCAACTACTCTTTGGCTTTGGGGTGAAAACAAAGAGACCATAGTCTTGTTCCAATAGCATTGTTTCCTAGGGTTGGGAACAAAATAGTTTTAGTTTTGGAACACACATATGATTTTGAGTTTTGTTCCATCAGAATATAACAACTCAAAATGTATTCATGATGAAAATGTATCTATGCTGAATATAGGCATTTGATACAAATCACAGTGATTAAAGTGACAAAACATGAGTCATGACCTATTAATGCAAATCGTAGCCTTTCATGTTTTATCTTGAAGTATATAAGGACATATGTAAGTCACAGGGTATTGAATTGCAAAGCACATTTTGTCATTTGTGTGTCTCCCTTGCTTTCTTCATGACAACATCCATGATAAAAAGGAGTAGGGAAATTTTAACACATTCCAAGAAGATGGAGTAAGTCCATAGGCAACAATATTACTACTGTAGGTGTCATTCCCAAGTAATCAGAATAGTGATGGTGTGTTTTTCAGCACCATATCATGAAGTTTGTATATGTCTTCAATCAAATTAAAATTATTTGGCTACCATTAATCTGCAAAAGATAATTTAATGTCCAAGTAGCCACTGGATGCACAACCACCTATTGTAATAATGTTCTGGAATTAAGTAGGTTTGGAATGGTAATCAGTCCTCTTTTCACAAGCATCAGAAAATTATGCTAATTTAAGAGAAGGATTTATGACATTGGATGTTGATCAAAGGTTCTTCTCTTGTTCTCTGGACTGAAAAATTAAAAGAAGAACACTAGCTCTTTTTAAAATCAGAACCACTTTCAATTCAGCTAAGTATGGCTAGATATTTATATATTTTCAGTGCAAGTAACCAAGGTTAGATCAGGATAGTAGGTGGTCAAACTACATTACCTACAAAGTTCTGCCAACCTTTATATAGCTGAGAACATATGTTTCCCCTGCCAAAAGGTATCACTAGTTTAACATCCATATTTTGCACAGCCAAGAATTTAAAATAACCTTTATATTTAAACAGAAATTTTAAATAATTGGGTTTATTTTTTTAATGTTCTCATGTATTGTGAGATCAGGAGATAGAAATAGATTTCACTTGTTATCATAAACCTGAAAGAAAATTGAGTCTGCAAGCTGAAGTTCACAAATCGTCATGTACCAATAAATCAATTCCTTTAACAATACCCCAACATATTCATTGACATATTTTAATCTATAAACACCAGATTGCTATCAAACAATAGATGTAGAACTAGGTACTATAAAGGAAAGCATGCAAAACATTCCTTCTGGAATTCTTCCAATCCTCTTTATCAACAGTGGCTATATGAGAGATCTGCATTTTCTTCTGTGTAACAAACATGTTCCATTTCTGGGAATTTATACTTTCTTCCCAGGGAAAAGGGTGTCTAAGTACATGTTCGTCTATTTAAGTGTAATAATCAGGATGCATGCATATGTATTACCTGTGTTGCCCATCTGTGGATATTCCCAAAATTTATTTCCAATATGTGTTGCAAGGAATAAAAAATTATTTTTTAATGGCAGCCTCTCAGTGTCAAGACCTCCAATTGCATTAAATTGTGGAAATTTATATTCCCACATATCTCAAGGAGAGCCAATTCGGTGTGGAGGATAAGATATCAGGTTAGAAATGGGACGTTGTGATTGTCTTAGGATCAAAGCCAGCTGGGTAACTTTGGGCCAGTCACGCTCTCTCCCAGGCTTAGCAAGAGGCAACGGTAAACCACTTCGAAAAACTTGCCAAAAAACCAGGCAGGATCTAGTCCCGCCAGGATTCAAAAACTGTCCCAAAGGCACATACATCTTTCTAGACCAGCAGACTGGGGAAGCCGATGAGAAATAAATGCTTCGCTTACGTGATGGTGTTTGCTGCACATTTGTATTGTGACCATGAAAATAAGGAAAAGAGGGGACATCTCATTGTATAGTGACTGAATTTTGACACAACCTTTATTGTTCCAACGAGGATGTGAAACCCGCCCTCTTTGCTGACTTGCAGCTCCCATCGTCCTTTGTGAGAAAACTTTAGCGGAGTCTACCTCACAAACCGACGCGGTGCTTCTGAACAGGCTTACCCCAGAACTCGCAAGAACCCGTTTTATCCCCAGCGCAGCGTAGAAGAAACTCTCTCCCTCCAACAAAGGGCCTCAGCTCTGAGGCCGAAAACTCCAAGGGCGCCTTTTCCTCGGCTTGGCAATTCAGTCCCAGGAACCATTAATCACAACCAGCAGAGAGTTGCCCTTGTTATCTCCCGCCTCTTAACAGCAGGACCTGCGAGCGGGCGATTGTGCTCTCGCCTAGCGACTCATGTTACCGCGACAGGTGCCTCGTTGGCAGCTCGCCGGGAGCGTTTTTCCAACCCAAACTTAGAGGCCAGGAAGGGCGCAAGAGAGAGATTCCCACCCACCCCCGTCTTGCGGCGGCGTCCTCCTCCCTCGGCCTCCGCACTTTGTCTCCTGCCTGAGCGGCACTGTCATTCCTGCTGGCGGGAAAGAGTTAAGGAGGCCTCGCTGACTTGGAGCATGAGTCATCTGTCCCTGCTCGCGAGGCCGCCTGTTTTCTCTCACGTAGGGAGGCTGGAGAGGTTCCTGGAACACGAGCTCCCCGCTCACGTCTGACGCGCAGCGAGCGAGGCCGCCCGCATTAAGGAGCACAACAAAGACACCTTGGGAGCCCTCATATGGAGGAAGGCGCCTCGGACTTTCTCCTGGGGGTTAGCTAAGGACGTCTTGTTGCTTCACTCTTGCCTCGGGAAGGGAGACTTGTGTGGGTTTTTTTTTTTAAAAAAATCTATGTACTTTCTCCATGCTTCTCTTCAACCTTTCCTAGTATCCACTAAAATTCCACCGTCTCAATCTGGAATTGGGGCGCCCTCAGCATCAGTAGGTTACAGAGGCAGTAGATCCAATTGGAGGCTTTGCAGAAGAAAAGGCGCACGATAATTAAAGTGGGAGCTGGAAGCCACAGGTGAATAGCTGCAGTTTTTAGATGTGCTGTGGATAAAATATATCATAAATATCTAATCTGTTCAACAGGAGGAGCACTAGTGTTGATGAATTAAAACATTCAACATATGGCAGTTCAAGAGTTCCACTGAATTTCTATATCGTGTTGTCCAGTTTTCAAAAATACTAGGAGGGGATTTTGAGGTGAGAGCGCAAATAAATTACAGCTCTTTGTTTTAGTGCTGTAAAAAAAATTGGCATGTAAATAACCAGGATGTTTTTAAATATAAAGAAAAATATTGTTACTGTTCAGTTATGAATTTATGCCAGTGTTCCCAATCTCAGCCACTTTAAGTGTGAAGTCCAATTCCAGAATGCTTTGCTGGCTGGGAAATTCTGGGAGGAATTTCTCAAGTCTTAAAGTTGCTAAGGTTGAGAAACCCTGGCCTATCCCAATGTGTGTTCAAGGCTGAACATAGTAAAATGAGTGTATCTTAAGCAGAGATACCAAATTTTTCCTTGGAGACGTGAGACAGTGACTTGGCGTTCTTCATATTGGTGTGCATCCTTTTTCGCACTCTGGATTGCCAGGTATAGACTGCAAAACTCTGAAGAACCTTTTTCTTTTCTTCAGTTCTATATTGTCTGTTTCTCAGTCACTGCCTGGACAAATTCCTGCACTACTCTTGGCAAGGTTTTTCAGATGGGGTTTGCCATTGCCTCTTTCCTAGGGCTGAGAGAAAATGACTAGTCCAAGGTTACCAGCTGGATTTGTACCTAAGCCAGGACTATAATTCATAATATCCTATTTCTAGCCTGATGCCTTAAACCACTGCATCAAACTGGTTCTCTCAAAGAACCATTAGATGGCAGCAGAAAATTACAGAATTTGGTGTCTTATGGGATTTTGTAATTCTGTATAATAATATTGGGCTTCAAGTATCTTCAGGCTTCATGTGGGGTATGTAATGTGATTTGTGGTCCCCGATATACCATCAATTTGGAGAAAGGCTTATTTAGGATCTCCTTTCAAGTATGTTTTATTTATGTATGTTTTATAGAGCTTCCCGCCTCTCAAATGACTCGATATTGCCACATCACCATCCTGCAGTTGCAAGGCCTTTACCCCCACTTTAAAATATATATATATATGCCATTAATTTTTAGTGACAACACAGATTCTCTCCCTACATATCTGTCCCTAACATGACCTTTCAGGTCTTCCAAACAGTTTTTACATATATTCTTATGGAAAAATAACAAAAATGTCAATCTCTTTGTTTTTTCTTCCCTCTTTAAAGCAGTGACATAAAGCAGTGACATAATATTAATATTAATAAGTAATAATATTAAAGTTAAAACTGTCTGAAACTGAAATGGAGTCAGTAATCACCAGAACTCCAAACATGGCTGGTATCTGCTATCCAGAGGTTCCATAAGCTTGTATTATAAAATGGACTATGTTTCTAGTACAATGCATGATAATATATTTCAAGCCAGCATAGCCAATGGTTAGGGGTACTAGGAGTTGTAGTTTACCAATATTGGTGAGCCATAGTCTTATTTCCTGTGGAAAATAAATAACCCGATTCCAATGTTACAGCCTCAAACCCTCATAGCTTCAATCTCAAACTGTCTACCATGGACCTCACCCCATTCTTAAGAGGTCCTTAAAGGGGGAGTGCATAAGCGCACCAGCGTGCTTACCTTCCCTGTCTCACTGTCCCCATTTATGTGTATTTAGTTCCTTTGTTCATGTTCATACCTATACTTGTTATCTCGTACATGGTTGACACACAAATAAATAAATAAAATTGTAGGAAAAGTCTACTTCATGGTATACTTGGATTACTCAGTTCTTCTTTCTTCAAAGTGTGTTTGCTTGCCTAATTGTTTCATACCAATAGCATATTATTTGATCTTCCTCCAAATTTCTGTACAAGCATCTTTTATATGACTCCATTCCTTGCTCTGATCTGCTTCCTTCTCTTCCATTTAATTATCTCCAGTTCTTCCTTTTTTATATGATATTGTCTCAATATTTTATTTCCTGAACCTCTTGTTTTCTTCTTCCTTTCTCTAGCCTTGTTTCTGTGCTCCTATTATAAAAGCTTAGATCCTAATTACATTCTCAACTATTAGTAGCCTTGTCTTGCTCTCTTTTTCCTGCCATCTTTGTGATTTATATTTATTAAATCAGACTTAAATGTGATTTACGCTCCCTGTCAGCCTTTAATGGCAATTTCTCTTCTGCTCTGTCAAGGCCTATAAAATATTTCGTAATAAAATTTGTATGTGTTTCAATAAATGTTTGTCTAATAAGGATCTTATCTAAATAATGACACATTTATATCTCAGGTTTGGCATACTGCATTAGGAAAGTTCCCACACGTTCTTATTCATTCCTTACACTTAATGCATAGCAAGTCATGATTTATCTTCTGAGTTGTACAACCTGGATGTTAGGTATCTACCTGTTAGCAAACCAAATTTCTCACTGACCTTTGCCTTCGTGACCAAGAATTTTAAGCCAAACTATTGGCTGGCTATGTCTTGGGGTCATAATATGACACTTTGTGCAAAGGATAACAGCAATTAGTGGCTATCTGCAAATATTTCTTTCTTGGATAAGAAGCTTCAATAGGTGATAGTCAGACAATTCTTCTTTAATGATTGTCTAGGAGAGTCTTTCAGTTTCCTCCAGATGTAAATGGATACAATCCTGTGACTTTAAACCAGCTGTTAATGGAGGATTACAGACTTTACAGGTCAGAAAGCACATGTCTGAAGAAGATGGATCTAGAACAGTGACAGTGAATTATGCTATGCATGTCAAAGGTGACATGCAACAACATTTTGGGTGACATGCTAGAGTTTATCAAGACCTAATTCTCAGTAGCCTGCCCCATTTTCATGATATTTTTGGAGGCTGCACATTCAGCAGGTTCTGAGCAGTTATGGAGGACCACTAGCAGAAATTTTGAGTAGTTCAGAGAACTGGCAAATACCACCTCTGACTGGCCCCGGCCCCATCTATTCTCTGTCTCCCGAGTACCAGCTGATTGGCTGAGTCTTCCTTTGTTGCCCTGCACAGAAGAATGGAGCTGGAAACAGGTTGGTGAAGTGGGGAGGGAGTGGGGATTTTGCAGTATCCTTCCCCTGCCACGCCCACAGAACTGGTAGTAATTTTTTTTAATCCCACCACTGCTGCAGATATGTGTGAGATTAGGGTTTGTCTCACATCACCTCTGGACCCTCCAAGAAGCCATATGAGAGGCCATGCTCTCAGTCAGTTTCTGGGACCTTTGAAAATGAGTTTGTATTTATTTGAAACAGATTGTTGAGTTTTCTGCTGTATTTGCATAGATCTATCATGGTTAATGCCAGATAGATCTGTGCTGGATCTAAAGTCAGCAGGAAGGTTAAATGTGTAAGAGGAAGTTGATAACTATGCTAAAATTGTTTGTGTAAATATAAATTAATGAATAGGTCACCAGATGGAACTGTGCTAAAATTTTCAGCCAAGCCTTTTGTTTTTGAAATATATGGGTCTGTGGTTCAAGTGTGTTAACATGATTTAGCTTTTATAAATATAATAAACAAGTATCATATTACTGAAATCTGGCAGCTGGGTTTCAATAACTTGACCTAGAAGTTGCAAAATTGGAACATGAGGCCACTGTGGCTATTATAGAGAACTTGGCTACCCCAAGTATTACTGTAGGCTGCAGAACATGATTTTACTTTGAATTGCTGTCAAGTTTGTCGTTTTATAGGAATGTGCAGGACATATTGTTGATATTCTTCAATTTTGGAATTAGTGCAAGATGGGTTTTTCACATGATGGCAATAGATATAAAAGCTTCAAGTGCTGAAATTGCTGGCTATTCTTGTCATGTTACAAGAATGCAGGCAAGGAATTTCTTCAGAGTATTGAGTATTGTAACAATGATGAAACATAAGTTTATAATTATGAAAGGAAATGAGTTTCAGTCAATGGATATTATCACAGAGATTCACTTCAATTGATATTCAGAATTTAGACTTTGCATATTGTAGATTCTGGTTTTCTGAGAAACTGGTGGTATTATTCATATTGATTTCCTGTTCAATAGATACATGAAACCCTTGAGTGAAGTCATTGATTGATTTAGAATCTGATATAATCAATATACAGATGCCATCCGGTTGTACACATCAACCCCAAGGTGTTGTTAATCTTCGTTCTCATTAACTGGAGAATATTTCAGTCTAAAGGGGGAGAATAAGTTCAGGCTCAATCTTGACAAGACCAAGTGGCTGTGAATATTCGGCATCGTGTATTTTCCATCTTTAGTTTTGGATTTCATTAGTCTTAGTTCCACATTGGAGAATGGGGTACATGAGAATCATCCTGGATTCACATCTCTTGCTTGAGAAAGGGGTACCTGTTGTGGCCAGGAAGGCCTCTGCACCAGATGTGCCTATCTGGTGCACCAGTTGTGCCTATTCCTCAATTGGGAGGCCTAGACAATCATTCTTGCCCTAGTCACCTTGCAAATGGACTACTGCAATGGACTCTGCATGGGACTGTCCTTGAGAACTATTGAACTATTGGTTCACAATCTGTCAGTGCAAATAGTGATGAGCATGCTGTTGTATGCCCATGTGTCCCTGCCATCCTGCAAGCTGCATTGTTACCAATTTGCTTCTGGCTGTATTTCAAGATTACTTTTAAAGCTCTTCATACCATAAGATCCAGGTATTTGAGGGGCTGTTTACCTTCAATAGCTTCTAATTATTCAGCAAGATCATGCAGAGTGAGTACGGTGCACTTTGATTAAATAGTCTCACCTATCAGGATCTAGAAAACATGCTTTCTCTGGTATAGTACCTGCCTCCACTCGCCTCCCTGAGATCCATATGGCCCCCACCTTGATGAATTTCTCAAAGTCTTTGAAGACCTGATTGTTCTCTTAAGCTTGGGGCTAGGGTGGGGATTAAGCCCATGTCAGGTTTTTTTTTTGTCATATTGTACGTTTTTTCTGGATTTTATGATTCTTTTTTCTCGATTTTGTGTTTCATTCCCTACTTTTTAAACTAGAAGCTGACCAGAGTAATTTGGGTTCAGGGGGCTTTTATACTTAAACAAACAGACAGACAAATTTGGTACCATTACTGTCATGCCCTTGTTGGAGTCCGATTCTGAGGGGGAAATTGACCAGCTGACAGGGAGTGTGAGTGTGGAGCCAGTGGCTGTGGAAGAAATGGGGAAGGGCACAGTCTGGCTGGGCATTCAGGGGAAGACCCAGGGCCATCCCCTCTTCATCCTAAGGCATGCAGGAAGGAATGGAGAAGGGAGCAATGTGGCTTACGGGAGAGGAAAAGGCCCTGATCCCCTTCATGGGCTGCAGCTGGGAAGATTGTTTAAAAGGGCAAACTGCGCATGGCAAAGTTTCTGGAAGCAAAGAGTTATCTTTGTCAAGGCTTATCTGGGTTTTGGAATCCTCCCAACTATGGGTGCTGCATTATCTTTTGGAAGTCTGAAATTTATCATCCTGGCCTGTCGTGTTAATTACTTCAGCTTGGTTTGTGTTTTTTTTTTTAATTTCTAATTATCTTTACTTTGGGTTTGGACTCATTTCTTTCCTTTGTAGACTGTTTTTGGAAGAGTTTGATCTCCAGCCGAGGATAACTGGACATTGGGGATCATGTTGGAGGCATTAAAGGGAATTTATCTACTTTGATGACTTTGTTATTTTTGTGCAATGCCGCAGTCATCACAATTACTAATTTAGGGTTGAAACCCTATCCAGGTGGGGTTTTTTTTTTTTGTCCCATATTATGCTAAACAAAATCAAGGCTGTGATTCTTTCAGCTCCAAATTCCTTTACAGCCACATGGAACAGAAATTTTTCAGCAGCAATGAGTGTTTAATAATAGCTTAACAAGGAAGCTAATATTATATTCCATTAGGTGCTAAGGACAGACTTCGTTATTTTCTTAGATATTTTAGAAACCGTGATATATTAGTGGTTAATGGGACTTCACTGTTTTGCTGCAAGGTCTCTTACAGTCATGCTTTTGAATTGTATGTATGTATGTGTTTTAATCTAATTTGTATGAGGCCAGTTAACCCTACTTCAGGGTTATTTAGAAGTAAGATGCATATATATTAATAATTCAGTTGTAAAGATTGAAAAATAACCTGCATAAAATAAAGAACTCTCTTGCCCAGGTGTAAAACAAATTGAAAAACACTGGCTTTCATTTTGAAGCCCCCTTCCCAGCAAAAGGAAAAAATAACACTGTTTTAAAATCTCCACAAGAGGTCACTGTAATCACTAGCAATAGTTTAATTGGAATTTAAACTACAGCAGAATATTTAATTGAAGACCAATCAAGAAAGAATCCTTTTTTTAGAAAAACAATTGCTTTTATTTGGAGTCTCATCTGTTTTGTAATGATTTGTCTACAAAAGCTCTTAGGGTGTCTTAAACTTGCCAGGAGAAAGCTTGCATATAAAAACATGACCAAGGAAGCTATTTCTCCTCTCGCGCCTCCCCCAGCCCCCAAATTATGACCTTTGTGAAAGAAGACATTTTAATTAAAAGGATTTACAAGGCATGGCAGTGGCACAGCTGGCTATCTCTGAGAAAATGCATATGTATAAAGGGTCCTAATAAACCACATTGTGCTCTGCAACTGAAAGCAATATCTAAGATAACAGGAAAGTTATATATAATTCTCTAACAATATGCTACTCATCTACTTTGTTTTTTTAAAGGTAAATTCAGTACAGTTAAGCAATTTATTTTAAACAATAAGCCACTGGAGGAAAACAAACATGAAAACATATTTATTTCAGATACACATAACATTTACAGAATCGTAGCAAATTTCTTGCTATTTTATACTACACTGCTCAAAAAAATAAAGGGAACACTTAAACAACACAATGTAACTCCAAGTCAGTCACACTTCTGTGAAATCAAACTGTCCACTTAGGTAGCAACACTAATTGACAATCAATTTCACATGCTGTTGTGCAAATGGAGTAGACAACAGGTGGAAAGCATAGTCAGTTAGCAAGACATCCTCAATAAAGGAGTGGTTCTGCAGGTGGTGACCACAGACCACTTCTCAGTTCCTATGCTTTCTGGCTGATGGTTTGGTCACTTTTGAATGCTGGTGGTGCTTTCACTCTAGTGATAGCATGAGACAGAGTCTACAACCTACACAAGTGGCTCAGATAGTGCAGCTCATCCAGGATGGCACATCAATGCGAGCTGTGGCAAGAAGGTTTGCTGTGTCTGTCAGCGTAGTGTCCAGGGCATGGAGGTGCTACCAGGAGACAGGCCAGTACATCAGGAGACGTGGAGGAGGCCATAGGAGGGCAACAACCCAGCATCAGGACCGCTACCTCCGCCTTTGTGCAAGGAGGGACAGGAGGAGCATGGCCAGAGCCCTGAAAAATGACCTCCAGCAAGCCACAAATGTGCATGTGGCTGCTCAAACGGCCAGAAACAGACTCCATGAGGGTGGTATGAGGGCACGATGTCCACAGGTGGGGGTTGTGCTTACAGTCCAACACCGTGCAGGACGTTTGGCATTTGCCAGAGAACACCAAGATTGGCAAATTCGCCACTGGCGCCCTGTGCTCTTCACAGATGAAAGCAGGTTCACACTGAGCACATGTGACAGACGTGACAGGGCCTGGAGATGCCGTGGAAAACGTTCTGCCTGCCTGCAACATCCTCCAGCATGACCGTTTTGGCAGTGGGTCAGTAATGGTGTGGGGTGGCATTTCTTTAGGGGGTCGCACAGCCCTCCATGTGTTCGCCAGAGGTAGCCTGATTGTCATTAGGTACCAAGATGAGATCCTCAGACCCCTCGTGAGACCATATGCTGGTGTGGTTGGTCCTGGGTTCTTCCTAATGCAAGACAATGCTAGACCTCATGTGGCTGGAGTGTGTCAGCAGTTCCTGCAAGACGAAGGCATTGATGCTATGGACTGGCCCGCCCGTTTGCAAGACCTGAATCCAATTGAGCACATATGGGACATCATGCCTCGCTCCATCCACCAACGCCACATTGCACCACAGACTGCCCAGGAGTTGGGGGATGCTTTAGTCCAGGTGTGGGAGGAGATCCCTCAGGAGACCATCCGCCACCTCATCATGAGCATGTCCAGGCGTTGTAGGGAGGTCATACAGGCACGTGGAGGCCACACACACTACTGAGCCTCGTTTTGACTTGTTTTAAGGACATTACATCAAAGTTGGATCAGCCTGTAGTGTTTTTTCCCACTTTAATTTTGAGTGTAACTCCAAATCCAGACCTCCATGGGTTGCTAAATTTGATTTCCATTGATAATTTTTGTGCGATTTTGTTTTCAGCACATTCAACTATGCAATTAACAAAGTATTTAATAAGAATATTTCCTTCATTCAGATCTAGGATGTCTTATTTTTGTGTTCCCTTTATTTTTTTGAGCAGTGTATTTATGCTTTTCTAGGAAAATGTAAAATGGGGTAGGTTATATTACATCTGTTGGAAGTTAAAATCCATCCCACTCCTAGGAAAATGAAATATTTTAGGATATACTAAAAAAGCAGAATATTTCCCCTAAAAAGAGAAGTAGAAACTCACCTCAGAAGCAGAAGCTCACCCCCACCTTTGTTAATGGGTGGGCCATTAAGGCCTGGGCCAGAGTATTCTACATAACAAAGCTCTCCACTCATCTCACCACATGGCCTGGGAAGATTGCATCAGCCAGCACTCAGGTGAAGCCATGTGGTCCAGACAAAGTCTACAAAGTTAACAGATAACAGAGTTGGAAGGGACCTTATAGGTCCACTAGTCTATCCCACCCAAGTGGGAGACCCTACACCATTTCTGACAAATGGGAATCCAATCTCTTCTTGAAAGCCTCCAGTGATGATGGTCCCACAACGTCCTAGGGCAAGCTGTTCCATTGGTTGATTGTTCTCACTGTCAGAAAGTTTCTCCTTATTTCCAGGTTAAATCTCTTCTTGTTCAGTTTCCATCCATTATTTCTTGTCTGGCCTACAGGAGCTTTAGAAAATAGATTGACCCCTTACTCCATGTGGCAGCCTCTCAAATATTGGAAGACCTCTATCATGTCTCCCCTGGTTCTTCTCTTCACTAGACTAGCCATGCCCAGTTCCTGTAACCGTTCGTTGTGTGTTTTAGCCGCCAGTCCCCTAACCATCCTGTTTGCTCTTCTCTGTATATTTTAGTTAGCTAGGACCCCCATCCCTGGGAGTCTGACAGCCAATGGGACACATTTCTTACACAGGAACAGGAAACACTAAGGTGGAGCCTTAAAACTAAGGGTCTCTCAGCTTCTTGTCCCTTCTTTTCCTTCACCCAACATCTTGAAGCATGTGATCGTCCTTTTCACTTTGGAGCTCCAAGCCATGTGGTCCTGTCTACCATTAAACCATCTTTCCAAACAGCCTCCATGTTTCCAGTGTCTTTTTCCCCACTTGGAACTGAACCTAGAAGTATATTTCTTCCAACACATCAAACATCAATTTATATATTTCAATATTGTGAATATATGAAATGTAGAGAAAACAAAGTTAAGATGACCAAGGATACGGTCTGTTCGTTTATGCACTAGATGTATGTGAAATTCAGCTAATACTAATAATTTCAGAGTACTGTAATCCATTAAGTAAGTCACCAAAAAGAAGAATATAATTTAATAACACATTTTACTATATATGGCTATAAAACTAAATACATGCCACTTCCCATTTTCAATAAGTTGTTCGTTTTGATTGATTGATTGATTATTGTGTCAACTGTTATGACCCTCTAGATAAATTTTATCCTGCATAGTCTGATCCCTCAGATCTTCCAACAGTCCTCCCATCACCACTGTAATTGAGTCCATCTTCCTTGGTGCTCATTATCTTGTCTTTTCGTCCATGTTCTAGCATTACAGGGAGCTCTGTAAAACTGTCTAAAAATCTTCTTTTTGTCTCTTCTGAGTTGTAGATCTAGGCCAGGACTGTAAAACTCCCGGCCCGCGGGCCAAATGCATCATGTGCTGGCCATGCCCATGCCCGGTTTAGTGAAGGGGGAAAAAGTCCCGATATGTCACATAATGCCGACGTGACGCCATGAGTTTGACACCCCTGTTCTAGACTATGGCTCTCCTCCTCCTCCTCTTGTTCTGATAATCCAATTTGCTTTTTGAAGCAACAATATAAAAAATGCCGCCATAATAAAGAGACAATGCATGGTTGGCATTCTACATTTCCACAAATCCATGAAAACGAACATCTCTCAGTAGATCAGTTATTTTATTCACTGCTCCCCACATCCACCCTACCCTTTGATAGTTTGATTGATAAAGTAAACCCTATTTACCTATTGCTACTTGCAAGTAAGAATTACAAGTTATGCATATGCAAATTACAAGTTAGGTATTTTGTTCAGCTTCTGGTATTTGCTTATATATAAAGGGGAAAAGGGAAAAAAGTGATAGGTAACTAACAGATGCCGTGCTAAATGAGGGCTAGCTAGTTGAGTTAGGAGTGATAACTATGAAGGAAATATATTCCCCTGCATGGTAGTGTTTTGTGTTTTCTAAAGTGCTCTTGGCACAGTTTCTATGGTATAACAATGAAGGTGCCATTATCTTTTCATAACCGAGGCCATAGGAACTTGTTCAGCCCACAGCAAGAGTCCTTTATATCTCCACAAATATCTTGGTTCTCAGACAAAACTAAAAGTCAGTTGTGATCTGAATAGCAATCAGGTTGCATCTGTATTGATTTAGTGCAGGAATGAGAATATAAATGTTTCTGTGATAACTAGGAACTACTGTATATATTGAGGCATACAGATCTTAGACAATGTGGTTCATAAGAATTCAGCAAGAATTTCAGAAATTGCTGATTCCAAAGAGAGCTTTATATGATTTAACATCCAGATCTGGAAAGAGAGATTCAGAGGAAAGGGCCATTATTTTCCCTATCACAGAAGAAGGAAAAACACAAAGTGTTACAGTTTTTTGTATTTTAACAAAGTAAGTAAAATGTGTAAGCATGCTAGAAGATTAAGAGAGGATGAAATGCCAAATTTTATTTTAAAAACAGTGGCATTTAAAACATTAAAGAGGCAGTAATGTGTTTGACAGAGAAAGAAGGTGAAGTAGTGTATAACGTTACTTCCTTTTGCTGGGAACACATATGTCAAACTAAAGAGAACCTGAAGGAAGTTTTTGCAATGAGAATGATTAGTTGTACTGTAAAGAAATATAATGCCCTCTTGTGAACAGAAGCCAATTTCATATCTTAGTCCCTTAAAATGCACATTTCAGTTAATTCACATTCCAAATTCAGAGCACTACAAATGCATTTTGTCCTCTTTCTCTGGCTACTTTCCCCTCTCTCTGTTTCTCATCTTCAGTTATTTCTCCCCAGTAGTTTTTTTTTTTTTGTATTCCCTTCTTCATATCCTGTAAAGTTTTCTTCTTCTTCAATAGGTTAATGCAGAGTTGCAGTTAGGACTAATTCCTCTCATTTCTTATAGGATTCAGTATTGACAAATTTTTATGTATTTTCTCCACCAAGGTGTATATAAATAAATGGCCTTACCTGTTTCTATGCAGTCCCAAGCTTCAACAATGCTTCATTATTCTATTTTCTGAAGACTATGAGAAGGGAAAAAGATGTCCACTTCTTAGCTCCTTTGAAATTCCATTGCTTTTGTTACAGGGAAAGAGAACAAATTAAACTGGGCAAGTTAGCAAGTTATCCAGCTGGAAAGGAAGTTTTAGTCATGTTACTAATCTGCAGTGAGTAACTACCTTAGAGAAAGCCATATGCAAAATAATATAGAAGATCATTTACAGCAAAATCAATATGACAGCATAGGATAGGAATGTATATTTCCTTGGGGTGAATTTATTTTGGAATATTCATAGTATAAAGAGAAATGATCAAAACTAGTGAAGCTCAGATATTTGCTTTCTCCTTTCTTTAATTTTCTGACTGTTTGGGAATTATACCTACAGTTCATGAAATAAATTACATCTCACCCCCCTTCTGTTCAATCATGTCCTGTTCTTGGAGATTGCTTGAACCAGTTCCTGCAGTTTCCTTGGCAGGTGGTTTGCTATTGCCTCCTTCCTAGAGCTAAGAGAATGTGACTGGCCCAAGGCCACCCACATGGCTTTGTGCCTAAAGTGAGATTAAAACTTATGGTCTCTGGGTTTGTAGCCTGATGCCTTAACCACTGTACTAAACTGGCTCTAAATAATAACATCCATTTGCTAAGTTGAAAAGTGGATTTAGATATCTTCCCTCATAAGGCATGATAATTAGTCTACTAAGGAAAGATACAATTTAAATCCTTGTGCTGTTCAATAGAACTAAATTTCCAATCTCTGATTTCCTTACTATAAAGAAAAACAAGTGATTACTGAACTTTCTATTTTCCTCTGATATATGTCTTCTTACTTAATACAGCAAAATAAATTAAATTAATGATTCTATGTTCTTAATTCATCCTTTCTGTTGGTATCAGATATATATATAGGAGAGAGACTTTATAAATTATAAATATATACATTTATATAATTTATATTGTATATTTCTATCTTCTCTGTTTTCAGGTTCAAATCTTTATTTCAGTTTATTCTCTGTGGAGAAATACTGGTTTCTTTCACACCTGTCAGTATGGCCAATTTTGGAATGTGTGGGATTTGCATCAATATTGAAGGGTATAACTTCCCAACTGTGCCTTAAACAAAAAAGTTAAAAGCATGTAATTGTAATGAAAGGAGAGCTTTTACGTATGCTGTCATTAGAAAAAAGGTGACACTTGCTTCATCTAACATTTAGCACAGAGCAGATTTTAAGAATTCTGTAGCAGATCTAGATATGGCTGTCAAAGCTGTATCTAACCTGCTAGGTATTCCAGTGATTATCTTTGAGTATGATTTGTTCATACTCTGCAGGTGCTATGACAGCACTTATGCAGGTTGTTTTGGCCAATGGAAAATAAAAGTATTATATGGTTCATGGAATCACAAAATATGACAAACTTAATTATTTTTAATTATTTGCTGGGAAAAGCAAAAATCCATTGTGACATTTGAATCTATTGTATTTCCAGTTTCGTGGAACATTGCTGCTGCTTGATGGGGGTGCTTGATTGCACCGATTAAGCAGTCTTAACAGCATTATTTTTCTACTGAACCACGAATACACACACACAAACACACACACACGTTTTATTTGTGTGTGTGTGTGTGTGTGTGTGTGTATGTATGTCTATGTCTATGTCTATGTATATCAGAGGTGGCATTCAGCAGGTTCTGACCAGTTCTAGAGAACTGGTAGTGGAAATTTTGAGTAGTTTGGAGAAAAAAACCTAGCAGTGATTGGAATCCAAAATCAGCTTATTACATCAGTGAGAAAGCAAGGCCATCCAGATACAGCTTTTGAGTCATAAATGGAAGAACTCAGAGACTACCTGTCTCCATGACATTGCTGACTTAGTGGATGGAGTTGACATTTTTGCAGCTCTGCAAGAGTTTACTTGAAGCCACAGTTATGCTAATTCTATTTATTTATTTATTTTTGTAACATTGAGAATTGTGGAGAGTCTTTCTATTGATTTATGGCTGTTTCATCACACCTCCCAATTTAAGGTCAGTTTAACTTAACATTGATCTATGAAATGAACATATATCCAGTGGTGGGCTCCAAATAATGGTTTGTCCTAAAGACTGAATGGGCATGGCTGGGGTGGATGTTTCATGCGAATAAGTGGGTGTGGCCAACTCAATGTCACTCACAGCAAGATGGGGAGGTGCAGGCAAGCTGAAACGTCATTGGCTGCAGCCTTAGACTTACCTTTGTGCAGCAACAGTAATGGTGATTCTCCAACGCCTCTTGCTGGGTCTTGCTGCCCAACAGTCAGGGTTTTTAAAAAGGTTTTTGCATCAGGAAATGGTAGGTGGCTACTTCTGGCCTTTGTTGGCACAGCTGGGCCCATGACCCCACCCCGAAACACTGCTTGCAGCCACTGGCAGTCTTTTTTATGCAAGATGCCTGAAGCTTCCACCATTTTTTCAGTGCAAGAAGCCTGCAGCCACCACTTTTTTTCAGCGTGAGAAGCCTGCAGCCACTGTTTTTTGCCAGCGCAAAGGGCCTGCAGCAGCAGCTGGAGGCTTCTTGCGCTGGCAAAGACTTGCAGCTGGAGGCTTCTTACACTGGCGGTGGCAGGCTTCTTGCACTGAAAAAAAAACAGCGGTTGCAGGCTTCTCATGCTGAAAAAAAAACAGCTGCAGCTGTGGGCTTCTCACGCCAGCAAAGAGGTGGCGGTCCAGGCTTCTCGTGCCACTTTGTGTTAGCACGAAAGGCCTGCAGCAGCTGCCTTTTTGCTGGCTGGATCTCAGCCAGGAGTGGTAGCTAGAGGATTCATGTGCCACTTTTTGCTGGGTGACTGGAGGATTCTCACACTGGCAAAGAGGTGGCGGCTGCAGGATTCTTGTGCTGCTTTTTGTGTGAAAGGCTTGCAGCAGCCGTCTCTTTGACAGCCAGAACCGATCCAGGAGCAGTGGCTGGATGATTCTCATGCCAGCAAAGAGGTTGGTGGAGGGGGAACACGGAAAGTCTCAGCCGCCTTTCAGGCCCTGCTATGGGCTGCTGCCTGCTCGACCTCCACTCTGTCTCGGGTCCTGCATCCAGCCCACGACCCGGCCAGCAGATGAGTGAGCAGGCGGCCCTCGGGGGAAGCAGTTTTTCTCAGGCCTTGTACCTAGAAGGCCCCACGGAAGCCGAAGCTGGGCCTGAAAGGCAGCTCAGTCTCGCCATGTGTCTCCCCCTACTGAGGCAGTCCTTTGGCTGAGTGTAGCAATCCCAGAATGGAACTTCCTCTCCTGCTGTCAGCCTTACCTTCTATTCCATGGGGCTTGTATCATTCTCACAGTAGCGGCATGTGGGCAAAGGCCCCAGGGAAGGCCAGAGCCAGGGCCTGGCATGTTCCCTGACCCAAGACAGCTGAGGAGGCAGCATGCGGGCTGAAGAATGGCGAGAGCCAGGCCCCAAAGGCGGCTGAGCCTCTTCGTGTCCACCCCGAGGAAGCCCTTCGGCCAAGTGCTTTACCTTCATGGGCAGCCACAGTGACCATAACAGGTGAGGCTCAGAGATCAGCTGGCCATTTGGTCTGGGCAGGTGAGTGAGTAAAGAAGCCAGGGAGTAACTGGGCGCGGGCCTGACTCTAGCCACCGGCCAAGGCAGGCGAGACGAGATAGGGTGGGCTGGGTGGGGCCAGCCAGTGGTGGGATTTGCCGGTTCGCCGAACTGCGCAGAATTTTAACAACCAGTACACCCGAACTGGTGAGAACTGGCAGCTGCCCACCTTTGCATATATCTTATCATTGTTCAATATGTGCATCTGGAAAGTCTGCTTTCAAATGCATATATTCATTCAGCAATACTTTTACTGGGCTAAAAATGGAAAGCTGCCAAGTTCTTTATAGTTCTTCAAATTATTTTTTCTTGTATATTTTGTTACCTTTTCCATTTTCCTATGAAGAAAAATAATTATTTTTCTAAGGTATTTAGTAAAATGGTATCCACTTCAGAATTCATTTGCATAATATGTTTTTCACCCAAAGTTCTGCCATAATTTATTGAGAATCTGTAGCAACTCTAAATGGTAATTCTTCAAAGGTTAACTTTAAATTAATGGTTATTTTAAAATAATGTACAATTACAATATAATGTAATGGCAAAAAAGAACAAAGATTAATTTATTACCAACTCTAAATTTATGTGAATTATGCTTGACATTATTTTTTTTAGTGGCAATGAGACATTATCATACAACTGTTTTCCATTTTTATTGGAAATTGAAATCCAATCCATAGATTCAAATTAATGGAGTTTCATTCATTCCATGATAAGAACTGAGTTAACCTCTGTCTTAGCTAGTAGAAAAGAGCATTCCATATTACAAAAAATTAAAAAATCAACGTATTCCCTTAATGTTGTTATCACTAATCCATTTGCCATTTGTCTGAATTATTAACATTGGTCTGTAATTTACATATACCTGGAAAGTTGTGTAACAAATCTCAGAAGGCATACTAGTTAAACAAAAACGTCATTCCCGCTTTTCAACAAGAATAGAATAGCAATAGAATTTGGCAATTATATGCTGTATTATGGTACTGCATATAGAATCTCAGTACTCAATTCTACTAAGCAGTAGTATATCAGATTCATATACCATTTCGAATTTCAAACACTAAAAACCTTTCTATGATAATTTAAAAAAAAATACTCGTCACTTTCCTAATATATAAGAAAGGTGACAGATGAGATCCTGTCAACTACAGTCCAATTATTCTTTCCTCTGTAATTAGTAAACTTCATGTTATGTATTCTGAGAACATTATAGTACAGGCAGGATTTTTAGAGACAAGCATTCTACAGCAATTCAGTGTACAATATTACATTATTTAGTAGAGAAATATTAGAAACCTTTGAATCAAACTCTTTTTGTTGCCTTAATTGACTTTAACTCCATTCCTTGAGAAAAACTAATTCAAAAATTGATCACTGTCTTCTTAATTTGATTAGTCAATTAGACTGTGATAACACTATGCTGGCTAAAGGCAATTAGTTCAGTGATATAACAGAGTCTATCCCCACCCATAAAGTGGTTAAGCAAGGATATATTTTAGACCCACGTTGTTTAACTTTTACATTCATGATATTCTTGAAGCTTTTCTAATAAAAAATTTAAAAAGACAAGATCTGAGACAGTATGGATTATCAATATCAGTCCTATCTGCTTTAGGCCTAGAAAACCCTTGATAGAATTTAATTAGAGGGCATTGAATTTAGACATTCAGGTGGATAAACCAAACTTTCCCATCTTTTAAATAGACAAATTGCTCTCTCCCTCTGGATCCCTCCCCAATTCTATAAGATTCTGTATGGCCTGTAAGGATCTTCTCCTTAGCCCATATAGGTGTTGTCCCCAGTTGGGTGACAGCGGGTTGATATGTCAACTTTCTATATGAAGATCAGATATTTATCTGCTCAAATATAGAAGTTGTGCGTCTGTTTTGCAAATTCTTTTAAAGCACCCACTCTAAACACACTGGTGAGTAGAACTAATATGCCCTTTAATTAGATAAACTCCACTCATCATGAGGAAATGGAGGTATTCATATTAATGATCAATATCCAGGTTTTCTGAAGGCAGTAGCAACTATAAAAAAGATGTTGAGATTCTAGAAAAAGTACAGAGAAGAGCAACCAGGATGATTAGGGGGACTGGTGACGAAAACATATGAAGAATGGTTGCAGGAACTGGGCATGGCTAGTCTAGTGAAGAGAAGGACCAGGGGAGACATGATAGTAGTCTTCCAATATTTGAGGGGCTGCCACAGGGAGGAAGGGGTCAAGCTATTTTCTAAAGCGGCTGTAGGCCAGACAAGGAATAATGGATGGAAACTGAACAAGGAGAGATTTAACCTGGAAATAAGGAGAAACTTTCTGACAGAACAATCAACCAATGGAACAGCTTGCCCTCGGAAGTTGTGAGAGCGTCATCACTTGAGATTTTCAAGAAGAGATTGGACTCCCATTTGTCAGAAATGGTGTAGGGTCTCCTGGGTGGACTAGATGACCTACAAGGTCCCTTCCAACTGATTATCTGTTATCTGTTATCTTTATTAATAGCTCTAGCTTAGTCCCTTCCATACAATTCGGGAATTATAGGATGTCATGTCATTGTGTATATGTTGTGCCATTATTACAAGAATTATTCCCTAGATGTCAGATCAGACCTGCACCACTGCATAATGTAACTATCAGAACCAGAGATTTTGTCGACTTCCATTAGTTATTGTTTCTTTCATTTCAGATGCATTGACTGGGGCCTCAGAAATTGTTGTTGCCTTTCTGAGAGAATAGTCTCAGATTTTCTTTTTATTATCTCAACTGAGAAGTACTCCTATCTTAGTAAATGTCTGAATAAAATTGCTGGAAGAGAATGTTAATGAATTTCATGTTTCTGCAAACTTAGCAGTGTCCTTACTGATACTGGACATTTTTTTATCTATTTTTAATTTCCTTTAGTCTGTAGGCCAGGACCTCCCAGCCTTTTCTTGATTCCTAGTATGCCTGCCAGGTACAAGCTAATAGGAAATCATTTTCAAGGCATGTATTTTATTCATAGATCCTGGGTGCTCAATGTGGTTATTTTTTTTAGAGCCATAGGACAATGTTATACCTTCACAACTGAGAATAATTTGAGTTTCAACCTTTGAAGGTTCAGCGTTCATTTGTTTTAAATGAATAAAACAAAGTAATATCTAGCTTTTAAAAAAAATAAACTTCCATTGTATCCAAATGAAGGAACATATTAATATTTGGTGAGTCATTCTTTTCTAAGGCTTGCATGTCTAACCAGATAGTTTGCACGGGATTATGATCTATCTTAATCTCAATGACCTGCATTGAGATGCAGGTTCAAATTCTTTTTATTGGGAATTAAGAACAAAGAAGACCAAGGAAAGCCTAAAGATTAATAAGCAGCAAACTGAAGTCTATATCACATTATACTTCAGCCTTTCCTAAATGACACCTTCAGATCTTTAGGCTTTACATTTCCTATAATTCCCAAATAGCATATCTAACATGCCAGCTGGAAATTCAAGAAGTTATATTCTTAACAATCCACAAGGCAGAAGGCCAGGAATGGTTCATCTGGAGGACCCAGCGGTATACTTGCTATACATCAAGTTTAGATCCAAATTTTTGCAAATCCTATAAGTGAGGTTGGGAGTATTTACATCTGATAGTTCTGTCTAGGATGCATGCCACTTGTTAGGAATGTAAATCACCTAACAGTTGGATTGGAAATATATAAACCAGGATCGACATTTAATACTGTCTCCTTAAGGGAATGCTAAAATTGTAATTGGGTGTGGTTCCTCAAACGGCCATAAGATGGAGCCAGAAACCTGGGTTGTTCTGTTCTGTTGTTGTTAGTTGCTAGTTGCTAGATGTTCTGATGGTGGATGTTCTTGGTTCCTGAATTTTTCCCTATTGACTGTTGCTGATCATCGTTATTCTTCGATTAATGTGCGTCTGATTACTGAACTCTTTTTGATACTGGACTTTGTTACTGGATTATCACTGGACAGAAAACTGACTGTTATAACTGTGTATGACTTGGACCGTTTGTTGGACTTTGCTTAACCGTTTACTGGAAGTAAAAACCTATATTTTACTATACAGTGTATCTGTGTGCTGGTTGTGTGTTATTCCTCACCACTCTCACTACATCTCCCTGTGTGCCCTCATTCTCCTAATGGGGAATTACCTCAACACCACTTATACTCAGTAGTAATTGCTTTCATTGTTTTTAATTGTTTTATTGCCTTTCCCCCCATTATTATCCAAGAACCATTCTGTTGTAGCCCCTTTTTATAGAACAATATAATATATTCTCTAACACATTAGTGTTTTTTAAAAAAATCACTTCCACTAAAGGAATCACTCTGTATTCACAATACAAACAACAATACAGTCATACAGTCTGAACCCAACTGTTGATTACCTTCATTTTCAATGTCTATGAAACAACTATTTGTAGGAAACGCCATGCTTCATAGAATAACAGAGTTGGAAGGGACTTTGGAGTTCTTCTAGTCCAAACCCCTGCCTAGGCAGAAAACCCTACACCACTTCCGACAAATGGTTATCCAACATCTTTTTAAAAACTTCCAGCATTGGAGCATTCACAACTTCTGGAGGCAAGTTGTTCCACTGATTAATTGTTCTGTCAGGAAAATTCTCCTTAGTTCTACATTGCTCCTCTCCTTGATTGTTTCCACCCATTGCTTCTTGTCCTGCCCTGCTTTGGAGATTAACTTGACTCCTCTTCTTTATGGCAGCCCCTGAGATATTGGAACACTGCTATCATGTCTCCCTTAGTCCTTCTTTTCATTAGACTAGACATACCCAGTTCAAACAATTTCTTCTCTGATATGAAAATTTAAAAAACAAAATTCAAATACTGTTGTGTATTCTGCCTAGAACCATAATAGCTTCCTGGGTCACAACAATCCTCTGTTCCCTAATCTATTCAAAAGAAAAAGAAAGAAAATAATAGCACCAACCTAATCCATTTGTGCATTATAATTGGTCACACAGTCATCCAGATGTTTAGGTTGGATGTGGCATTTTTATCCACCCATTGAGCCCTTCCCAAGAACTTGGGATAAGCAGATGTTGGTGTGAATTATATCATTGCAGAATGTAAGCTATTCCAATTAAAACTGCCTTTCACAATTGACTGATGGTGATTTTACCAGTCTGATAGCATTCAAGTTGTGTTTCAGTTGTTTGGGGATTGCACCCAAGGCACTAATTTATTTATTTATTTATTTGATTTGTCAATCGCTTACAAGATAATAAGTATATGAGTAAACATGAGTATGAATACAGGAAATAGGTACAAATAAATGGGGACAATAGGACAGGGATGGTAGGCACAATTGTGAACTTATGCACATCCCTTACAGACCTCTTAGGAATGGGGTGAGGTCAGTAGTAGATAGTTTAACGTTAAAGGAGTTTAAGGTTAAATAGAGTCAGGTAGTGCATTCCAGGCACTGACCATTCTGTTGCTGAAGTCGTACTTTCTGCAATCAAGTTTGGAGCAGGTTACATTGAGTTTGTATCTGTTGTGTGCTCTTATATTATTGTGGTTGAAGCTGAAGTAGTCATTGACTGGTAGGACATTGTAGCAGATAATTTTGTGTACTACGCTTAAGTCCAACTGTAGGCAGTGTAGTTCTAGGTTGTCCAAGCCCAATATTCAAGCCTGGTGGTGTAGGGTATTCTTTTGAAAGCAGATGAGTGTAGTACTCTTCTCATGAAATATTTCTGGACTTGCTCAATTGTATTAATGTCTGATATACAGTGTGGATTCCAGACAGATGAGCTGTATTCAAGTACTGGTCTAGCAAAGGTTTTGTATGCCTAGTTAAAAATTCAATATTACTGGAGGAAAAGCTTCATAAGATTAGATTTACAACTCCTAATGCTTTTTTGGCAATGCTGTTACAGTGAGCTCTGGCATTTAGGTCATTTGATATGAATACTCCAAGGTCCTTGACAGAGTGAGGGTCATCAACATGGTTATATCCACCTAGATTGTATTTGATGTAGTGATTTTTTTTTTTACCAACGTGTAGGACAGAGCATTTGTTGGTTGAGATTTGAAGTTGCCAATTGTTTGACCATTCAGACACATAATCAAGGTTGCTTAGAAGGACAGTAGCATTGTTGGTGTTGTATAGTTTTACATCAGCAGAGAAGAGAACGCAATTGCTTATAAGGTGATTGCAAAGGTCATTTATGTAGAGTATAAAGAGTGTGGGTTCTAGAACGCTGTCTTGTGGAACACCGCTGTTGACTGGTGTAAATTTCTATGGGTACTATCTTTACTTTCTTTTGCTATAGTTATTCTATTTTTATTTGCAGGTTTTTGTATTTTGCTAATTTCGGTTCTTTCTCTTCTCTTCTACTTTCTCTAGGTACTGCAACATTTTTATGTCTTTTTTACCAGTGCTGGAGAAGACTCCTGCGAGTCCTTTGGACTGCAAGGTGATCAAACCGGTCAGTTGTAGAGGAGATCAATCCTGACCGCTCTTTAGAAGGCCAGATCCTGAAGATGAAACTCAAAATACTTTGGCCACGTAATGAGAAGAAAGGACTCACTGGAGAAGAGCCTAATGCTGGGAACAGTTGAGGGCAAAAGAAGAAGGGGACGGCAGACAATAAGGTGGCTGGATGGAGTCACTGAAGCAGTCGGTATGAGCCTTAAATGGACTCTGGGGGATGGTAGAGGACAGGAAGGCCTGGAGAAACGTTGCCCATGGGGTCGCGATGGGTCGGACACAACTTCACAACTAACAGCAACAAAAGTCTGGGCTGTTATATGGCAATAATGAAGAAGAAGAAGAAGAAGAAGAAGAAGAAGAAGAAGAAGAAGAAGAAGAAGAAGAAGAAGAAGAAGAAGAAGAAGAAGAAGAAGAAGAAGAAGAAAGAAGAAAGAAAGAAAGAAAGAAAGAAAGAAAGAAAGAAAGAAAGAAAGAAAGAAAGAAAGAAAGAAAAAATAATTTATTTTTTTTCTTTATGGAGAAAGCCAGCCTGCTCCAAAGGTAACATTTTAAAAATGTTTCTATTAAAAAGCCTCTATAAGGTTGCTGTTGGGTAGCAGTTTTGAAACTAAACACTTTTCAGAATAAGTCTAACCATAGTTTACAGGTTACACATAGAGCCTTTCTATTTGCAAGTGAGCAGAAAACCAGGGAAGCTTGAATTAAACATGAGTAGGAAAAATCAAGCTTTTTTTAAGGGATGCTGTAGCTGATTTATATATATATAAACACACACACACCTATGTATATATGTGTATGGTATATGTATATGTATATATGTATGTGTGTGTGTGTTTATATATGTGTGTACATATGTATATATAAACATTTTATTGCACACTGTCCACACTCTCTCTGAGGGAGATGGGTGTTTCAAAAATGTGTTAAACAAACAAATATGTTTTTCTTAGATTAATTCAGGTTGTTGTAGACCCACAGAGTATAGGCTAAATAATGCCCTCAAGAATGGAAAGGGGATTGGGGCAAAGTCATTATATCCTTTAGGATTTTTTTCTTTCTTTTTGGACCTTTGAATAACTTAGAGACTATTGGCAACTGCCTGGATACGACCCTACAGTTTTCTTGGCAGGGATTCATTAGTGGTTTGCCATTGCCTCCTTTCTAGTTCTGAGACAGTATGCCTGGCCCAAAGTCAACAGGTTATTTTGTGCCTAACATGAAACTAAAACTCACAGACTCTTGATTTCTAGCCTGATGCCTTAACCACTACAACAAACTGGCTATCTATATATATTTACATATTTTCAAATGACTTTATAGGACCAATCTTGTTCCATATCTTTTTTAAAAATCATTTTATGCCAACAGGAATATTTGCTTAATAGGTTCAAGAGTGCTAAATTATGGCTGATCTATTTATTAAGTACATTTTGGATGCTTATGTCTGTGTGTGTTAGGTTAATTTTAGCATCAGCTACTGTTCTCTTCCCTAATCAGAGGATGATACTGTGGCGTTGTTAAGTCCCTTTAAACTCAATTATTCCCAGAGTGTGATCTCCATTTGATTGTTCTGGGGTCTTTTAGTAATTGCATTTGGCTTTTCATGTCTTCAGTGAAACAGATAAATGGTGTAATGGCAGAATTTTCTAAGAAAAGGATATCAAATCTTTATATTTTAAAAAAACAAACAAAAAATGTCCCAAACCTCATTGTAATTCAGGCTTGAACTGTTCACCCCGGGCATGTCCAGAAACTCATTTTCTAATACTAGATGCAGCATTCTCTGGAGGAAAATGTGCCATCTGTTTCCTTATGATGATAAGCTGCTAACTCTGTGCATTATTTATTATATATACCAGTTCATGTTAAGCAATGATTTTCTTCTTCCCAGCATTAAGAATTCATCTGGGTAAAAATGGGATATGCATGTTAATAAAATTTGGTATTAGAAGGAAAAAGAGAGAGATGAAAACACTGCTAATATTTTCAATTTCTGTCTTTGAAACGTGGGATTAACAGTCCTCCTCAGTCACTGGAGCAGGAGAAGAGATATGGATTAAGAGCAAGTGTCCTGAAGAACATTTCAAAATTTATTCCATTTGTATCTCAGCCTTCATCAAATATATCTCATAATGAAAACTACCACTATTTTAATAGAAGCTAAATGTTCACAATGACTACTGTAGTGATGTATAATTATAGCTTGAATCTGAATTTTTAAATAGGCCTATTAGTTTAAATATCTGGAGCTTTCTACAATTTGCTACCAATTTTTGATTTCCTTAGCCCTGTTAAGGTTTGCAAAAAGAAAACAAAACTGAATATTGCTACTTTTAGAATAAAAAAATTAAATGTGTGTTTGTATGTGTACCCATACAGAAATAATCATACATATAGACACACATACCCATATACATAAACTTCCATGTATTTCTGCATTGGAGGCATGATGGCTCAGTGCTTCAATATGCTGAGCTTGTCAGATGGAAAGCTGACAGCCTGGTTTCAAGACCCAAGCACCATGGGGTCAATTTTCGTTATTTGTCCCAGCTCCTGCCCATCTAGCAGTTCAAAAATATGTAAATGTAAGTAGATAAATAGGTACCACTTTGGTGGGAAAGTAACAGTGTTCTGTGAGCCTCAGCCTGTAGTCATGCTGGCCACATTACTTCAGACAATGCTGGCTCCCTTGGCTAAGAAACAAAGATGGGCACTGCCCCCTAAAGTAAGACACCACTGGACAGGGAAAACCTTTCCCTTTCCTTTATTTCTGTATGATAACATTTTCCACTATCAGATGTTCCCTTACCATAGTCAACTCCATCTATCACCTTAGGGAGACTAGTGAGTGTCTTTCCCTTCTGTGAGATTTAGACTTGCAATATTTTGTCAAAGTAACCTTATAATAAGGCAGAATTGGCTTATCTGGCAATGCTTCCTGTCCGGTCTATCTTGCAAGGATGGAATTAGTCTTTCAAGTTTGAGAATAAATTCTTTCCTCCTTTACATCCAAAACAACATCAGAGGGTCTCTGTTTGCCCTGCCCACATTCCTATTGTGGTCTAAGTTGCCTTTTATCCTACTGTTCCCTTGGCTGCATCCCTTTGCGCTGTTTCCCAAGGTTATTCACACATACTTTTACACAATTGCAGCATTGCTCAGGCAAGCATGCAAACTCTTTAAAGAGAGAATGGTGCCTCTCTATGTCATGGAAAGGGAAGGAAGAGTATAGGGGGAAGAAAAATAGAGGGAAAATGTTAGGAATTTGTATATATGTACACAATGATGAATAAAAACAAGGAGTTGAAAAATCTTGGGATAGCCATGTGATTCTTCAAAGGATATTTGGCTCAAGTCTCTTTCAGGTCTGGCAGCACTATTCAGACATTAAGCTTCTAGTTATATATTTTAGGACTTTATTGGGAATAGTTTTAGTAATAGCTTTACTGGCATTCTCAGTTTAAAATTCATCCTGTCTTACAGCATATACTGCATTTGTATCAATGAACTTCCCTATAAAATACTCTAGGTGGGGAAGACCCTGAAAATCATCTAAACTAAGGGGTATTTTAATCGAAAGTACGCTCAGAAAACAGTGAAAAAAATATCCACCCTCCACTTTTGGGTTTTTCTTGCACTAATACATATGCTTAAATATGCAAAACAGATTTGAATGCCTCTACTGGTATCTCTATGATCACAGTGTATATTGAACTTTGAACTCTAGAAGTGATATACCAGCAGTCACAGAATATCCTATGGTATGAAAAATTGAGATAAAACTGAAAGTTCAGTCAGTGAGCCTAAAAATTGACAGCTTATATCCACATTGATGAGGTTTGTACTATATTTTCTTAGATTAAATGAATAAGGCTGAATAAAACAAATAACATGGCTAAAATAGTTTTTAAAATATGTTTATTACTTCTTCCCACTGTCTGTTTAATTAGCTAACATGAAACATTATGTGTTAGCGTTAAGAGAAAGCAAAAGAAAAGTGGTAAGATAAAGTAGTAAAAGATGAAAAGATGAAATATAATAAAGATCAATCTATAAGGCATATAAAATAGGCCATACAAATTTGTACAAATAATTAGAGAGCCTAAATTTATCTGGTTTGCCCAGCATATTTCCTACATATTTACTTTGCAATATATTTGGTTTGAAACTAATATCTTAAGGATGTTTTATAGATACTCTCATGAAACTCTTGATATTGTTCATTTCATTCAGTTTCTTAAATGCAAAGCAATAAAGGAGAATATTTGTAGCTTAGGGTTGAAATGAGGTGCCTGGGCGCTCTCTGACGTTGGATTTTTTCTTGAAGACATTTCATTACCCAAACTCAGTAACATCATCAGTACTAGTAAGGAACTCCTTACTAACTCCTTACTAGCCCTGATGATGTTACCTAGTTTGGGATGTTACCTAGAAATGTCTGCAATGTAAGCTGTCTCTTTAGAATTTCATTCCATTATTTTTATTTCATTTCCCTACCATCAGGCTTATTGTGAATTTCATTTACGTCTTCTAGAGTATTAACATTCCCGTACAATATTATGTCATCTGGAATTAGAGACACAATCATGATAATATGATAAAACTGTATGTATACTTGTAAACAAATGCAGAATAATTTGCATCTGCTATTTCTAATTTTTTGGAGCCAAGTTACTTAATATTCTCATGGCAAGAAAATTCTGTTTTTTAAATAGATTTAGGGTTTCACAAATGTAATTTTCGTAAAAAGAACCCCCCCCTCTCCCTTTCTGTCTCTCCCCCTTTCCTTCTCCTCCTTTCTTCTCCCCCTCCCCTCCCTGTTCCCATCCCCCTCTGCCTTTGACTCTCCCTCTTTCCATATACTATGCATATAGTGTGTAGGGAAAAAGAGTTTTATATTATATTAAACCTTAAATACACACTAAAAGTATATAACAACATAAAAAGAAATCTATCATTTTTACATTTCATTAGGAAATAGTATAATCAAAATTTTGTATAATTGTAAAAAAATGTATCATCAACATTTTGTATAATCAAATTTTTAGGTCTTTATTTTTACATTGAAACATAGTCCAATGGGTTTTATTACACATCACAGATTAGTCCCAGGAATACTCCCTCCTCTTCTTAACCCCCCCTCCCTTATTGACCATCTATTAAACTGGTGATTAAGAGGTCAAATTATTTTGCTTTATTATAGTAATTCCATTGACCATGAATTAAATAATAAAGCTTACTATGAAACAATTAAATTGTCACGCAATAGGTAATAAGGTGAAAAATTACTGTTGCTTAGATAATTTTTTAAATCAGATTCTAAACTAGCCATTAGTCAAAACAAGAGGCTTTTTACTTCCAGTAAAATGACTGTTTTGTTAACTCAGCAACCCAAAAGTAAGTGCATTTAATGATACATTTAATGATGAAGGTTGCTTAGAGTTATGATTCAGCAATATTTGGAAATCAATGGCATTATATGGATTTGTTCCCAATGGGGCTCATGCTTGAATAAATAGATAAAAAAATAATATTTTTTGTCGGATTAAGGCAAAGGATAGATACGATGTAGGTTTAGGTATATACAATATTTCATTGCATTCATCCATGCAAATTTTCAATGCATTTCAAACATTCACACTGATATCAGGATATACATCTGAATCAAGATATTATACATCCAGGTTTTTGTTCTTAGTAGTACATGCTTTCTCTTTCAACTATTATGCATACCTCAAGATAATGGAAGCAGCAGTGTTTCGATGTAGCATAGCTGATATCTCAGATTATTTTGGTTGTTGTTACAAGTTTTCTGTACAATAGCTTCATCAAAGAAGAAAAGCGAGGTGCTTAAATATTAAATTAAGATGCAATTTTCAGTTATATTCCCTAACATCCACACTCTTCCCTCCTACTTTCCTGGTGACTTTCAGTCATGATAAATATGCAAAACAATATTTGTATATACATTGTTAGGATTTCTTTATAAGAAGTTGTATAGAACTAATAACGAGCTGATCACAAGATAAACTAATATATTAGAATAATGAGTGCCTGGTTTAGAGATAAGGATTTGGCTATTGCACCAAAAATAGTCACTGTGAGTGTTAATCACCAAAATTGAATTTTACTGTGTACTGAACTGTGTACAAGTCTGACACTTTGAAATTGAACTAATCAATTTTCCTGCAGGAACACCAGCTTTGACACTGCGACCTTTACTACTGTATTACTGAATGGAAAGAAAACACACAAATGTCAGATACTGTATTAAGAATGGATTACATACATTGTGTTTGATTTAATATTGTATCTTTGGGTTTTTTCTTTTTTTGGCATGGGGTTCACACAAGTTTTTGTAACTACTTGATTATCAAAAGATGACAATGCCATGTGATTTTTCTTTTCACAGTAGCAAGAGAATTCAAATCTTTTCCCCAACATTTTAAAATGTAATAGTTACAGTTTCTCAATCTTCTCTTCTCTGTTTTGTTAATTATACTAACTATCCAATGTTTTCTCCTCCAAAGAAGACCAAGTGTGGAATACAAACCATCAGCAGTTCTAGATTATATCATGACCATCACCTAAATAGCAATAGCAACAGCACTTATATACCGCTTTATAGTTCTTTGCAGCCCTCTCTAAGATGTTTAAAGAGTCAGCATATTGCCCTCAACAATCTGGGTCCTCATTTTACCCACCTCAGAAGGATGGAAGACTGAGTCAACCATGAGCCTGGTGAGATTTGATCTGCCAAACTGCAGGTAGCTGGCTGCAGCAGAAGTAGCTTGCAGTACTGCAGTCTAACCACTGCGCCACCAAGGCTCTTGTAATCTAAATGCTAGATTACTGATTTTTCTCCATTACTGACTTTTCTATTTGAGTCAATGTAAAATAATTATGGGGTAAAACTTGCCATCCTCATTCTTGCTTTGGCTGTTAGAAATTGATGAATGTTGTTGTCCTGCTTTTAATGTGCCACTTGTTACAGGCAAGGTTATCCGTTTACTTGGATGGCTTTATTCCCATTCTCTTTATTGTGTTACTACCTAGCAGGGGAATCAATGTCGATGGGAGGGAGGAGGACGATACAACACAAAAAGGATGGAACTGACTCAGGATTTTGCCTGTGTTCCTTTGTCTGCAGTTCTTCCAATATCCCATTTGGGTACATAAAGTGATTTTAGGAAAACCTTAAGGCAGCAATAGAAGGAAACTGTGTCTTGACTGTGCAACCAACGACTGTAGACTGGGTGAACAGAAACGTATTACTAGCTGAACCATCACATTTCTTACTTGATTGAAATGGACAAAGGGAAATGGGAAAATAAGCAACAAAAACCCAATTCCAGGTACATACATGGGTAAAGGCAGAGTTGTAGAATCTAAAGGTAATCAATGCCTACTGATGGCATTTCAATACACAATTGCATAAATGAGTTCCTTTTTCCCAATACAAAAAAGGGGTGGTGTCCAGACTTTGTAAGTTAAAAAAAAGAAAATTAATTTCTATAAAAGAACTAATGAAAGAGTGCTAGAGGTCTAGGCAAGTGCTAGAAGAAAATGGCTCTGAGGGAGACTGGGTAGTGATAAAGAAAGAAAGAAAGTCACCAGTACTGCTCAAACATATTTCTGGTCACACTACAGTTACTTATCAGTTTCTCACCTCCAGAATGATCATTGATAATGTGATACAGATTTTACATACCCTAAGATTGTGCTGGGACAATGTCATCTTAACAGTAAAAACGACTTTTACTTTAAAGATTCAGCAATAATTTAAGGTTGTTTCATGCATGGGTTGGAGTAGGATAAGGACGATAACTAATCAAGGAGAAGGGTTTGTGTTGTCAATGTATGATGGTGCCATGGTAAAGTCTAACTATAGCCTGGTTCTTTATGGTAGGCAGTTAATTTATTAGATGCTATAAGAAGCCTTAAGATTAGACTAGTATTTATTTTGAATCTTGTACAGAGGTGGTATTCAGCAGGTTCGGACCGGTTCTGGCATACCGGTAGTGGAAATTTTGGCTAGTTCGGAGAACCGGCAAATACCACTTCTGGCTGACCTTGCCCAATCACTCCTGCTCTTTCCTGTCCTTTATTCCACTGATTTTTAGCTCAGCTGATTTGCACAGCAGAGTGGATTGCCACGTCTCAGCTGAGCTAAAAAATAGCTCAACTCACCAAGGTGATCTTTGATTGCTGTGTGCATGTGCAAAGCGCATGTTATGTGCACACTTGTCCAAAGCACACATGTGTGCGCAAAGCATGCAGAACCAGTAGTGCGCAATTTGGAATCCTACCACTGATCTAGCAGATCTATATCTCCAAACTCTTAAATTATATTATTCTGATCCAGTCCAACAAAGAATGTATAGTTGTTGTGGTTATCCGGCAGCAGGTGTGGACGGCTGAGGAGAAAGAGGACTCGGATAAGGGGCCAGGACCATTAGGGAATGGACTGCTGCCTTCAGAGATTGTGGGGGCTGGCAGCAGCGATGAGGAGGTTCACGAGGAGCCTGTGCCAAGTGCGCGTGCGTGCAAGTCTGCTCACAGGAAAGAGTAGCTGCAGCAGCATGGATGACTCGGGAGTAAGGCTGAAAGGTAATGGCTCCTCCTTCCAGAAGATGAAAGCCAGCTGTGAATCAGATATTCTTTGCAGGAAGCAAAGACATTTTGAAACTCGAGCCTCGTGGACATTGTAGTATCTTAGTTGGTATTTGAGGACTCTTGTGTTGTAAAATATTTCTAGATAACCTTATCTGTTATTCTTGGCAGCCTCACACAGTTTTGGCGAGGCTCGTGCTTATTAAAGTTAATTAGTTTGCAGCAGCCTTTTAAACGGGGACTCGTAAGAATTATTAAAAGGTTTCTGTTCCCTTTGGTTCATGTTTGTTTTATTGGAAAAGGGTTTGGGTCAGAATAATAGTAGTAAAGATGCTGCAGAAATTTTACGTGAAATCTTGCTGATTCGATAGTGGAAAAGAAGGTAGAACATATGTACTAAGGCTAATCCTATTCCAGCTACAGTAATAGATTAGGTTTTGGCTGGAGAGTGGTGTATATGAAGCAGCTATTCCAAAAGTTATTTTCCTTTTGGACAATAAAATACACAAAACCAAAGAGATACACTTCTGCCAAAAGAGCAACATAATTGTATGTGTACATCTATGATCACAAAAGAAAAAGAAAGATTATAGTAATAAATTGCATAAATATATTAAATACAAAAACAGAACACAATATTTATTTTCCAGACTACTGAAAGCATTTGCCTGAATCTGTTATGTTTCTGATATGATTTTATAAAGCTCTGTCTCTGCATTATAAAACTGTCACAAAAATCCATTTAATTATCATGTTTTATTATGAGTTTATTATATTTTCAAGCAGAATTTAATATCAGTTATGAACTGATGATCATAAATATGTTGCTTCTGTTATTATAAAATACTGAGCCACTATAATGACTTTTTAAAAATACAAGAAAAAAATCTGTATGTGTGTATGTATGTATTCAGCTTTGTTCGGGTATTTTCCCACGTCATTAGTTTCAGAAACTCACAGACGAACACAATACAGAAGCCTGATGAGATTCTGCCGAAACATTGCTACAACTATAACGATGTGGGGAAATACCCCCATACATATAAATACCCGCAAAAACTTAAGAAAACACACACACACACACACACACACACACACACATATATGTATATATATATAAGTTTTCTTAAGTTTTCATGGGTACTTACATGTATGGTATTCAGCTTTGTTCGGGTATTTTCCCACGTCATTGTAGTTGTGCTTTTAAAGTTGTAGCAATGTTTTGTCAGAATCTCATCTGCCATCATCAGGTTTCTGTATAGTGTTCATCTGTGAGTCAGACTTTTATAGTGGTTTCAGATTTAAATTTGGGGCAGCCCATTGCTGTGCCAGAATGTTTTTTTCTTCATCCTGATTGGTTGGGAGTCTTGGTCTGTGTTTATTGGTCTTGGAGTTTGCTGTGTTCTTCTTGATTGGTGTTTCTAATATCTTCTGTCTGTTTTGGGGCTCTTTTTGTATCTTGATTGGCTGGCAACATTGTGTTCCTTTATTGGAAGCCTTTAGTGCAGCTTGGCTCTGGGTAAATGGACGGCTATCATTTGTTAGGAAGCCAGGTTTCATCTGGGTGCCTGGTTGGGTGTGTTTGAGCTGGAGGTATCAGGAGGGATCTGTTTGTGCCCAGGTGCTTGTCTGACTAGGGGTGTGGAGATTTGTTTGTTTGTGAGTGCAGGCTTCCAAATGATTGACAGTCTGGTGGAATCATCTATTCATGCTTCTGGTCTTTTTTCAATCTCTATGGCTTCTCTGATGATTCTGTGGCTGGGGTTTTCTATAGTGGCTAGGGTTTTGGTGCCATTGAAGTTGATGCTATGACCTGTGGCTTCCATATGTTGGACTAGTGAGGAAGTGTGTTCCAGCTTTTTGACTGCATTTTTGTGTTCATCCAGGTGGATACTTATTCTTCTATTGGTCTGTCCAATGTATGTGGCCGGGCATGATGCACAGGGGGCTTCGTATATGCCTTGGTTTTCCAGGTCAATTTTATCTTTGGGGTTTCTAAGGATGGCTGCTATTTTTCTGTCTGTTTTGAAGGCAGTCTTGATGTGATGTCTGTGTAGTATCTTACTGATTTTGTCTGTAGTACCTCTTATGTAGGGCAGGACAGCTGTTCCATAGGTCTGTTCATCTTCTGGGTCTCCATTATGTCTCAGTGTGTTTTTGTGGATCAAGCCGGTGATTTTGCTTTTGTGGAAGCCGTTGGCTGTCAGTACTTTAGTCAGGGTGCATAGTTCAGTCTTTATGTGTGTCTTGTCTGACAGGCATTTGGTTCTAGCAATTAGTGTTTTAGCCATGGAGTTTATCTGTGCTGGGTGGTGGTGGGATTGGGCGTTGAGGTAGCGGTTGGTGTGTGTTTTCTTCTGGTATATGGTGTGTCCTAGTGTGCGATATGTTTTTTTGTAGATTAGTACATCTAGGAATGGTAGTTTGTTTGTTTCTGTTTCCATGGTGAACTTGATTTTGGGGTGTGTGCTGTTTAGGTGTGTTAGGAAATTGTTTTAGGTTTTCTTTTCCATGGGGCCAAATCATGAATGTGTCATCGATGTATCTTAACCATAGTTTGGGTTTGAGGATGGCATTGGCGAGGGCTCTGGATTCAAATTCTTCCATGGACAGGTTTGCAATGACGGGTGACAGTGGTGATCCCATAGGGGCTCCTTCAATTTGTTTGTATCTTTGTCCTTTGTATATGAAATATGTGTTGGTTAAGCAGTGTTCTGTTAGTTCCATGAGGTGTTTAGCTGGTTGGTATTTAAGACACACACACACACACACACACACACACATATATGTTTTAAATGTATGTCTAATAAATGTTTTTTTAGAATAAAAATTAATAAAAATAAAAAAGTTCTATGCAGGTGTTTTACAGCATATTATTTTTATAATATACACAAGAATATGAAATCATCGCTGCTTATTCTTTTAGCTAGTGTGGTTTTCATATGCACTGAGTTCTTCCCAAGAACCTAAGATGACATAATGTATTGGTGTATATGTGTAGATCCAAGAAGTATGGATTGACAGCATGTAATTGACAAATGGAAATTTTGTCAAGTGTTGTTCAAGAGGCCACCATATTCAGTAATCTTTCAATTTTGATTTTCAGATTTTAATCCAATTCTTTATCTTCTACTCTACTGTCTCCTAATATTGCTATATCAATTATCTAGGATTTATTTTTTTAAAATCACAGTTAAATCTGGTGTGATATGAGCCAGTCTTTTATCAGTTTGTATTCAGAAATCCCAAAATATTTTAACTGCTAATATTTTACTACTTTTTCCACTATGTATGATTACCAATTTTTCAGTACTCTCACATGGTAATGTTTACAGATGTTCCACTGAATCATTTTGGTAACTGTGTTATGTCATTGTTTATAATCAGTTTCTGAAATCTTCTTGCATGAGTTGAGTGATTTACTGTTTCTTCCATCTCTTTGCACAATCTGCCCTTTGAATCATTTGATGATTTTTCAATTCTAGCCTGGAATGTATCACTTTGAATAGCTTGCTTTTCAGCAACAAAAATCAAGACTTTGGGTTCTTTTAATGACCCAATTGTAAACAATTGGCAGATTTAACTTTATTCTTTCCCTTCAATATTTTATTATTAATTAATAATTTATTCATTATAAAGTCTTTGTCCAGAGTAAGTCTTTTTCAGAGAAAGCACAGGACTTACTAATAAACCTTTACTTTTCCACTTGACAATTAGTTAATTACAACTCCAATTCAAACTTCTAACAGAGATTATTTCTACTAGGAGCATAAATATCTAAGTATGTTTCAGAAGAGTCATTGCTGGATTATAGGCAGTGGTGGAATTCAATTTTTTTTTACTACCGGTTCTGTGGGCGTGGCTTGGTGGGCGTGGCAGGGGAAGGATACTGAAAAATCTCTATTCCCTCTCCACTCCTGGGGGAAGGTTACTGCAAAATCCCCATTCCCTCCTCACCCCACTAACCTGCTTTCCAGCTCCATTCTTCTGTGCAGAGCAACAAAAGATCCAGCTGACCAGCTGGGACTCAAGAGGCAGAGAATAGATGTTGGCCGGGCCAGTCAGAGGTAGTATTTGCTGGTTCTCTGAATTACTCAAAATTTCTGCTATCGGTTCTCCAGAACTGGTCAGAACCTGCTGAATACCACCTCTGATTATAGGGAAAAGACACAAAAGTATTCTGAATTTGATGGCAGACTTATAGGACTACCTCTCAAACTTTTCTTCATGGTATGTGCTTCAATCCTTCCACAGATAAAATCCTCATTTGAAACTTATGGTCTCCTTTTTGCAAGAGAAACAATAAGAATATTTATAAATAAATAATTGAAAATGCCAGACACCTGAGAGATAACTGTTGTTATGCAGAAAAACCAATAAACCAATCAATGTGAATTCTATCCTCATTTTATGAAAAAGGTAACATGCCTCTTAATTATGTCAAAACCGGAGGCAGATTTGAAATGGATATTTGTTCTGGATTTAATCATTTTATATGGCCAGAGTAGCTCTTTGGGATAAGAAAGAGGATGAATTGTGTCTACATCTTTTACTGCCTCCAAGAATATATGTTTTTCAAAATATCTGGCTTCAAATTACAAAATTCAGCAGGATTAGGTTCTGATTCCTTTGAAATATTTTGAGTCATAATCCCTTGCTCAACTGATTACAATTAATTAGACTTTAAATTTTAAAACACCCAGAGATCTCTGGATTACTTATTCATAATGCCTTATTCTACTAGCTTTCCTTGCACTTCCTTTTTCAATTCAGTTAAAATGTTCAATATTCAGGACTTTAGGAGTGGTATAGCGGTTCCACTTATGGGAAACCCACTCTTAATTCTAATATATTAGAAAAGAGTAGCAAGAAGAGAGCATTACAGGATGATCAAAACATGAATGGAAGTGTGAAATTACAATCATCTCTTCTTAACAAGTTGCAAACTTTCAGGTACAAGTACCACTCAATTTATGACCACAATTGAGTCCAAAATAACTGTTATTAAGTGAGACACTTAATTGATTTTTCCCCCATTTTATGTCCTTTTTTGCCACAGTTGTTAAGTGCATCTGGTTTTCCCATTTACTTTGCTTGACAGAAAGTTGCAGATCACATGACCCTGCGACATTGCAACCGTTATAAATATGAGTCAGTTGCCAAGTGTCTGAATTTTGATCATGTGACCATGGGGATGCTGCAACGGTTGTGTGAAAAACGGTTATTCACTTTTTTCCACTAAGTTGAGGACTACCTGTATGTGTGTGTATTGCAACACACCTAAAAGTGAATGGATCTTTTCCAAATATGCACATGTTACAGTAGGTTGCAGCGTGTACCAGTTTCTCCAATATAAAACAACAAAACAACAACAACCCTAAGCAAAGTCAGTCTTGGTCGAGTAGTTAATGAGAGATTACCTGTTGTGGCCTATTGGCCCCTCCAGCAGCTGAATCAGAGGAAGAGGAGGCGTGGGATCAGGGTCAGCATCAGGGCAACCTTGGAGCTCCGAGGGGGAAGAGGGAATAGAGCTGGCATAGAGAGAGAGACAGAGGTGGAGCCTGGGCCGTCATCAGCTCTCAGATGGAGAGTCAACAGCCCCCAGGTCTGGAGGTGGTTGATGAAGAAGGCAGAGAAGGGGAGAGCAGTAGAAAGCCGTGGGCCATTCCTGGGGAAGGAAGTGCCACCACTGCTAAGAAGGCCTCACCCTAGCTCTGGGGATAAACGGCAGGGGGCAGAGATGAATAGGTGTGGCAGACCTATTCATCTCCCGGGGCTGCCAGCATTCCTAATAAAGGAATCTTTTGAGGTCACATCAGAGGGTTTGTCGTGTTTGGGGAGCTGGATCAGAACATTGCCAAAATATTTCTGAGATGGAAAGATATTTTGGAAGACATCATTGGCAAACCATTTCCAGGTTCCAGGTTCCAAATGAACATAGCACTAGCACTTAAGACTTATATACCGCTTCACAGCTCTTTAAATCCTCTCTAAGTGGTTTGCAGAGTCAAGCATATTGCCCCCAACAATCTGGGTCCTCATTTTACCGACCTTGGAAGGATGGAAGGCTGAGTCAACCTTGCACCTGGTGAGATTTGTACTGCTAAAATGCAGGCAATTATAATTGGAAAATGGCAAAGGGGATACCATTTCTGTATTGTTGCCAAGAGAGCTAAATGAATATGTCAATACAATCATCAGGAGCCAAGTTTGACTCAAGGGAACCTGTGGGTTTTTTTGTGTGTGTGTGTAAAATAAATTATATACAACAAAATGTAGATAGTAATGCCTCTTAATTATGAAAGTAAGGTTTGGGTATTAATATTCTAGGGAGAAGATAGAATCTGTAGAGATGACAGATTTAGAAGACTAAGAAGAAAAAAATACAGAGAACAGAACCATTGCAGTTAATTTTAGATGGTTTCAGAGTAGTGTTGGAAGCCCCCACTCCTAGAAGAATGAAATATTTTGGGAAATATTAAAAAGGCAGAATATTATATTTCCCTAAGGGATAAAAGGAAAAACATGCTCTTAAAGACAGAAAGCAGCCTCCAGGTCTTTCTTAATAGTCCACAGCAGATGCCAGGACTTAAGAGATAAAGAGCTTATTGAAAGAGAAAGACAAGTATTTAGACAGCTCTATTCATAAGCAAAGCAAATACTGCAGGCATTCAAGACAGGATATTTCAAAACTCCTTAGAAAAATGGTAGGATTAGAAAGCATTAGGACCAGGATTTGCTGAACTGGTAGTTGCAACCACTGGCTGGCCCCACCTACCCCTCTTCTCCCAGGTGTCACCACACAGCTGGTTTGGATCCCAGGTATGTGCAGGGCCCGCATGGAGGCTCGGGGAGGGCAAAAAATAGTTGCTGATAAATTTCAACTGTCTACTGCGATTATTCCAACTTCTTAACAGAGAAACTATACTTCCGTGATGCAACTTGTAGCTCAATTAATTTCTAATGAGATAAACAGGATAATTAAACTCTAAGATCAAATAAAAAGGATGAGCTAATTTTATGTGGAAGATTAAGTACAGTGCTGAAAAACAGCAAACTGGAAATGTGGCTGGAAATATTGTCTCTCGTAGAACTTCCTGCTGTGAATTTTATCAGATGTCCTTATTGCATGGGTAATTTTGTGATTGAATATTTAGTGGGTACTGTACAACCTGTTCACCAACCTTTGTTTAGAAATGGTGCAAAAGACCATTAACACTAAAGAACCAAAAACATTTTTGACCATTATGTTGTCATTTCTGTCAATGTCTACTGAAGTGATTTTCATTTACTTATTATTCATGCCAGATTTTCCGATGATCTAAAAATGCCGTATTTAGACAAGTTGTCACAATTTAAAATCATTTGAGGCTTTACACTTGAGATATTTTTCATTGCAGTCATAAACTTCAACACTTCTTTCAAGAGGAAAACTGAAATACAACAGAAACAATAATTTCATTATTATAATACTAATATCCCTCTGATTACAGATTACAGTACATCTGGCAAGTATTATTGCTGTAACAATGGAACAAATTACTAGATATTTCACACATAAAAAGAAGATATGCTGATGGATATGGCAAGTTTAAGTTATTTGTGTGTGAACAATATAATATGATTATATTTGATTTGAGATAAAATGGCAATTTACTTGTATTGGAAGTGGGTAAGTATGCAGTGTTTTTACAAAACAAGAACTAGAATAAAGGAAGCTGCTTCTACAAAAAGTAAGCATTTATTTTTGAACTTGTGCTATAATAATGGGTCACAAAAGGTGGAATGAGAGGTAAATGATTATGCAGTGACATCTTCCAATTTGGAACATATTAAAATTGAATGAACCGAGCAAAGTTTTTCAACCTTAGGAAGACGTGTTTACGAGCCAGCCTGGGTGGGGGGAGGAATCCGGGGCAGCTTTTGTTCCAAGTGGTGGGATTCAAAAAAAATTACTACCGGTTCTGTGGGTGTGGCTTGGTGAGTGTGGCAGGGGAAGGATACTGTAAGGATACTGTAAAATTTCCTATCAGAGGTGGAATTTGCCGGTTCTCTGAACTACTCAAAATTTCCGCTACCGGTTCTCCAGAACTGGTCAGAATCTGCTGAATACCACCTCTGATCCAGTACCCCAAGTTATAATCAGAAACCAACCTGGTTTGTCAAAAACAGATCACACCAAACAAATACTATTGCATTCTTTGATAAAATGACTACATTAGTGGGCCAATGAAATGCTGTAGACAACTCAGAAAGCCCAGGCTGCCCAAGGAGCTTCTGATACAATTCTGTAGAGGAATTATTGTGTCTGCCACCTGCATTTCTGTAACTTCTGGTTTGGCACTGCAACCAAACAAACCAGACACAGACTTCAACAGATAATTAGAACTGCGGAAAAAACAGATGCACTGTGGGTCAGTCCTTTGCTATTTCCAGGCCGGCCCCGCAGGCCAGATTTAAGCACCACATGGGCTGGATCTGGCCCGCAGGCCTTGAGTTTGACATCCCTGATCTAGAACCTTAGAAACTTCAAGATCTGTAGGCTTCCAAGTTAAAATCCACATCTTTTCAATTTCCTAAAGTTTAAAAACATTGGAACAGAGTGGTGATTGATACAATCTTGTTAGAGCAATGGATCCCAACCTGTACGTTCTTGATCTCTTTCATTTGTAGTTCCCAGAATTCATCATGATTAAGAAATTTGAGAATTTATGGTTCCCATATTACCCATATTACTGGTAGACTGGGAAAGCTGAACTAAAATAACAGTAAATGAAGATTCTGTTAATGTATCCTTACAGTAAAAATAGAGATAATTTTTTTCGGTCTCCTTACTGTTTGGACTGCCTTACAAGGTTGACATTTGCATTTTATATATGCTTGTGTGTTGTTGAGGTTTTTAGCTGTCCCTTTGCCATTTTGTTTCTAGGTTTGTCTGTTCCAAATTTGTAATGACTCATTTGTGGCTTTCTAACTCAGGTATAAGACAGAACGCAAACTGACTTGAAAGAAAGCATCCTGGGATTCAGCAGAGTCTGTTGGATAGGACTAAAAAAAAAAAAAGGTGACGGTGACATCGTTGTGATCAAAGCCCTGCACATTTTGCATACATTGATATTGCATGTAAGGTTTTGATCACAGTGATTTTACTGACATTTTGATTTTTTTTGAAGGTCCTGTGTTGGGATTTATAATCACAGCATAGAAATTCTTAAAGATTGTAGAATTGACCTTAGTAAATGAAATAAATGGGGGTGGGGATCTGGGTGGTATTGTTCAGGAATTTCCCTTTCATTAACATAATTTGACACAGAATTTAATTTGCTGAAAACATCTCTATTCGGGGATAAAAAGTATGTCTCTATTCTTTTTTATTCTAGAAGAGAAGAACATGAACTTGGTAAAATAGTGAAGATGTTGATTAGATTAAGCTTTTTTTTTTTTACTTTGGTATGCAAGGTTTGAATATTACAATTGCCTTTGCCATGAATATTATTTTCAGTTTTTACAGCCAAATAGTGAATAGTCTAGTGAAGAGAAGGACCAGGGGAGACATGATAGCAGTCTTCCAATATTTGAGGGAGGGGTCAAGTTAATTTCTAAAGCACCTGTAGGCCAGACAAGGAATAATGGATGGAAACTGAACAAGGAGAGATTTAACCTGGAAATAAGAAGAAATTTTCTGACAGTGAGAACGACCAACCAATGGAGCAGCTTGCCCTCGGAAGATGTCGGAGCGCCATCACTTGAGACTTTCAAGAAGAGATTGGACTCCCATCTATCAGAAATGGCGTAGGGTCTCCTGCTTGGGCAGGGGGTTGGACTAGATGGCCTACAAGGTCTCTTCCAGCTCTGATTATCTGTTACCTGTTAAATAGCCACTTCATCCTAGAATGCTAAATGATTGAAAATTTAGAATGTTAATTTTAGAAGCAAAACTAATTATTCAAAAATAAATGATAGACGCACACCCGCATGCATAAATAATTAACCTGTATATTTTAATTTGAACCAAAGCCCAGCATATTGCCAAATAGGATCTGCAATACAAGCTATAATACTAAAATCTACTTTTATTTTTGACAGTAATTGTGCTGAGGTCCCAAGTTGGTGCTCAGCTATAGAAAAACAATTCTCCTAGATATAACCCCAGAAGCAGCTTCTTTGACAATTGTAAGGCATGCAGGGACCCTTATTTCCTCAGAAATGGAGAACTAGTAATCTCCATGGAACAAGTGTCTCTGTGACCAAATCCTTTAATTACATCCAGTGGAAAAGCACCTGTGGCAATTAACTCCTCTGACTCCAGCATAGCAATTTTAATTAGTTGTGGCAAAAACTTTGCAAACTTAAAAAAACATGCAATTATACATAATACAATTTGCAAAAAGAAGTGCAAATGAGCCAGCATAGATTGTAGTATCTATTGTCTTCTGTACTAGTTTCCAAGCTACCATTAACAAAAGTTGTACTTGCAATTTGTATCTAAGTTATACAAATTATCAGTTCTTTGAACTAGGTAAATTTGATGCAATACTATTTTTTCAAATACAGGTAGCCCTCATTTAGTGATTGCCCCATTTAGTGACTACTAGCAGTTATGGCAATGATGAGAAAGTAAACCATCCTCACATTATAGTTTTTGTAGAACTATAAAGCAAAGGAGAGCTGAAGTAAGATCATAAGCAGAGTCACAGTATGCTGAATGTGGTCCCAAGATCCCCAAATATCGTGTTTCAAATTTCTTAATTCTTAACCTAATCCCGAAAGTCCAGGAAAGAGGTAAAGAGTTTTATGAAGTGTTGGAAGAAATGTCCATCTGGGTTCAGTTCCAAGTGGGGAAAAAGACACGGAAACATGGAAGATATTTGGAAAGATGGTTTAATGGTGGACAGTACAACATGGTTTGAAGTCCTGGGCAATCGAGCACATGGGTGAGAGAGAGAGATTTATACCCTCTCTTGGGCTTTGAACTTGCTTCCTGTTCCTGTGAAAGAAATGTATTCTGATTGGTTGTCAGACTCCCATGGGGCCATGCAGGGGTAACTTTGTCAGTTGTCTTGAGTCCCAGGCTTGGCTGAATCTTGCTGGGTGATATAATGTTCCCAGGTGATTTTGCAATGTCGTGAGATGGGTAGAGGGCTAATCCTATCATATCCTGAGGGCCATGTCTTAATCCCATCACCCTGGAGCTGAAGGCAGGGATGGGACAGGGAGCTGCTTTGTCTTTAAAACATGTTTGTCCTTGTCTCATACAGGGAAATATAATAGTCTGTCTTTTTAATATTTCCTAGAGTATTTCATTCTTCTAGGAGATGGGTGGGTGCTAAATTTCTACAGAAGGAAAGAGTTTTATGTATATTTATTTATCTGAGCTAGGTATAGATCAAGCATAAAATTCTCATGTTCAAGATATCGATATTTTGTTAATCTGAGAAAGATCAAGGGGTTGTGATATAGAGCCAGAATACATAGCTCCATGTCTCTTACAAAAGTTTCAATGGCCAGTTGATATTAAGTATTATTAAAGTATCATTTGAAAGTAATAGATTTTGCAGCAAATCCCTAGACCAGTAGAAGGCAGAAATGACCTATAGAAAACTCATTGCTGTCATCCAAAGACCAACTTTTGAAGCCCAGATCCAGTAATCTGGTAAAATGAAGACTGGGAAAATAAAACAAAAAAGAAGCCTTTAATATCTGTTCATATTGCTGTAAACCACTGAAAATAATAGGAAATATGATGTTTAATAATAAATACCAATGGATGAGGAGGGGAAAGAAGGAATCACACTTTGGGTTAAACAAAAAAGCTTCCACATACTATAAATTAAGGCTTAATTGACATTGTGAAGCATCAGAAAAAGCTCTAAATACTGTGTGTCCCCTAAAGTTGTAGCTCAATTGTTAGAGTCTAGTTCCTGCCTCAACAGAGGCTTCCATCCCAAAAACGATCAAGCTCTACTATACATGGATATTTCTGAAGAAGTGAAAGTAGAAAGGCCAATTCTTCTTTTTGACTATCTAAAATTAGTGTGTTATATTTCTTAGTTATCTGCACAAAGTTCAGTTTTAGTCCGATGGTGTTGTTTGGTAAAGGAAAGCACTTGGGATAGAGGCTCAACTAGGCAAATTTAGAGCCCAGATCTAATGACTTTACAGGGAAGTAATTCCTTTAAGGATTTTTTTTTGTGAATGGAAGGGTATGGAAGAAAGCATATTGTCTGCCCTGCTTGAAAGTCCTAAAGTCAATATTATCTTCCCATCTTCTATAAAAATTCTGTTAGAGCCTGGCTAGAGGATTAAGAAGGAACTATGTTTTGTAAGACAAGGCTATGCTTATAAAATCTATTACTTCTAATCTAATCCGTACATCTTGAATTTGTCTCTAAAGTGTGTAACTTTTCTTTTGCTGCTTAATATGCTTCTGAGTCTGCTACCATATAGCAAAAGGCATTTATTACTTTATTACCAGTTTATAGATGAATAGAAACAATATTTTCATGGGGCAAAATCAGTTAAAATATTCAATGACGGCTGAAAGGGTGGAAAGGGCATGACCAAAAAAAGATTCATTTTGTAAACTTTTCACCCTGGAAAGCCTTAATTTATATATTTGATATAGTCACGCTCTCATTTCCCTGTCCAGACTTTTACAAAAAATATAGTTATATATAATTGCTGGGAAGGGAGGGGGGGAATGGTAGCAGAAATCCTAAGAGGCAGCAGTATGCTTTGTATTTATTAGGGTGCATCTAAACCTATTGTCATCTATCCATTTTGGCTTTCCTTTGCACATTCAACGGTTTGCACCATGCACCAGTGGTTCATAGCATACCACTGTTTTCTGGCTGTTTGCCAAGCTTCATCTTTCCAGGAAAGTGAAAGTTCCACTTAGTTATCCTTCTCCTTTCAATCAAATCTTGATGTCGGCTGACTGTTCATGGCCTCTGGAAGATCTTTATATTTCTGGAAGGTAGGAGAGAAAGAAGAGGATCGGAATTATTATTAGGCAGAATACACTAGAGACTAATAAACTAAGGATGTGCAGTCTAAAGTACCCTCAAGAATATGACACGTTAAAGCTAATACAGAATTCATATGTGCATTCATTTTATTTATGACTGATGGATTCTATTTTGATAAGGCTCAACAATTATGGGTACCATCTATTTAGAAACGTGCATTGGGGATGTGCTTGATAAATTATTTTGCATTTATGCTTGTTAACAGCACTGAATAGTAACATACCAGTTCACACTATAATAAATGGAAACATTGCATATCAATGTAAAATTATTTTTCTTTTATTACAATACATTGAAGATAATGGGTCAGACATTATTTCACAATTAAAACTCTGCTTATGTTTATTCTTATACTACAGTGCCTGTAATGGCTTATATTGCTGAAGTACAGATTTTTTTAATAAATTCATGTCTGTAAAATCAACATATTAAAAATTTAAAAAAGAAGAAAGGTTCATATTTTTTTCTTCTTCTCCTCGGTTTGCATTTATAATAAATTGTTTACTACAGTCTGTATTGGCACTGGACTTGGGCAATGTAGAGATGCCCCATTTTGAAATCAGATAGCTAGATAAACTTCTAACTTTATTCTGTAAGATTTTTAATATTCATGTTGGACTTTTTTTTTTTTTAAGAAAAGTGATTTTTGTTTAGGGAAACCACTATTTTTAGAGTAATTATTTTCCTAACCTGAGTTAAATTCAGACTGCTCAAGGCAAACTGATACATGAAGTTAAACTTTAATATCAAGACAGATGAAAGTTTTTTTCAAGATCCGACATCTAACTGGAGGTCAGGTAATCAAGGGCAGGCATACATGTATATGATCAAACACAAATATAAAGTCACCAACCTCGCTCACCTTGTCATTTCCAACTAGGTGCATCAGATGGTTAACCATCTGGCAGAACAGATAATTGAAAAGGTCTTTCCTGCTGATTAAAATAACCTAACCTCAGCTCCTAAAGTGTTTTTTCAGTGAATAGTGTCATCTTAACTTATGCAGTTGAGGGATATGCTGGGATTGGGCTCTTTTGAAAAGCTGTCAGCCTTCCTTGAGCAATCTTGAAAAGACAAGGAGGGCTAAGAACTACTATAACAAAGATAGCAGATAGAGAATCCCAGAACTGTAGGCTAGACTTAAGGGAGAGCTACAGCTAGAGGCAAATAGACAGACAGACATACATATATATATATATGGCATTCGGCTTTGTTCGGGTATTTTCCCACGTCATAGTAGTTGTGCTTTTAAAGTTGTAGCGACGTTTCAGCAGAATCTCATCTGCCATCATTCTGCTGAAACGTTGCTACAACTTTAAAAGCACAACTACTATGACGTGGAAAATACCCGAACAAAGCCGAATGCCATACATGTAAGTACCAGCGAAAACTTTATATATATATATATATATATATATATATATATATATATATATATATATATATATATATACATACATACATACATACATACACACACACACACACAGATACAGATACATATGTATGTATGTATATGTATATGTATATGTATATGTATATGTATGTATGTATCTTTGTTCGGTATTTTCCCACATCATTCTAGATATATATATATCTTCTAGAAGACACTTCCAAATTTGCTGTCTCAAAATCTATATGCGCATGATGCTTGAGTCCCAGACACAGAAGGACCCTCCGAGATTGTCTAATTCAGTCCTCCGCCCAGGCCAGAAATTCTCAGATTGTCCCAAAGAAATAGCTGTCCAGTTTTTGTTTGAAAATGTCCAATTATGGAGCACTTATGACTTCAAGAGTCAGGCTGTTCCCATTTAATAGCCCTCATTGTCAGGAAGTCCGTCCTTATTTTGAGTTTGATTCTCTTTGCAAAGCTTCCACCCCTGGATTCATGTCCTACCCTCAGATACAAAAAAGAAAACAATAACCCTGTTCCATGTGGCAGACTAAGGCATTAGAAGACTATTTATCCCCTTCTCTTCTTTAGCCTAAGCATAGCCAGTTCTTCACAGAATTTAGCTTCCCTTTTTGTTGCTTTTCTCTGGACTTTTCCCAATTCCTCAGCACCACCCCGTGTCACCGTGACCAAAACTAGACACAATGTTCCAGATGCTGCAGTCTGATCTGTGCCTGTAGAGTGTGATCTTGACAAGTAACCTGGAGTTCTCGAATAGTGCTCCAAAGTACCAATTCATGCATGTTCACACTCTGTCTAAAATATGCTTTATGTTATTATTTGCTTCTTTGCAACTTGATTAGGAAAGGTGGATAGGGTAAGGTCTGGGGTTCCTTAGCTTGCCCTGACGTCTCCCAATTTAAAGGGCAAATGTTCTGTTAGTCCCAGAAGAGGCTTCTGGGAAACTATTTGAGCAGGGCTAGGGTAGAGAAGGATGCCTGAGAAAGCAAAGGTCACCTTAATCAGTCCCGCTCCTTTCCCTTTCCTTCCTCTTCAACACAACCCTGTCTCCTGAACGTCTGCGAAGGCGGCTTGGCCACCGTTGGCGGCTGAGACATGCGTATTTTCAGTGGCATTTAAACAAAACAAAATAATAATTTTTTTTTTTAAAAAATATCCAGCACGAGGGTCGAAGTCGACTCAAGGAAACAAAAGCGGGCAGAGGCTGATACTCGCGGCGCCTCGGCTCGGTTTGTTTATTTTTCAAGCCACCCCCGAGGAGCTTCTCCTGCAGCAGCCTCAGCGAGCGCGCCAGCCGGAGCGAGTCACACGCTGCATACACGCATTCCCCACGCTGGGCCGAGAGCGGGCGGGAGGGGGGTGCGTGGAGGAGGGGAAAGGGAAGCGAGAGAGCCGGCAGGCGGCCGAGGGAGAAGAAGCGCGCCGAACAGGAGCGCCGGCCGCTGGGCGAGAGAGGGAAGGGGGGGGGGACGGGTGAGAGACACCTCCGGCCCCTGCGCCTTTCTTCAGGCGGGGAGAGACGGGCGGCGAGGGAGGGGCCGCGCGAGCTCCTTCTCCCCCGCTGTGCGCCCACCCGCGGCGCTGCGAAGAGGCGCCGTGGCCGCCGTGCGGCTGCAGCTGAGCGGCGCTGACATCTTCCAGCAACCCCGGTTTCACCATGGATAGCTTCGATTTGGCGCTCCTGCAGGAGTGGGACCTGGATTCGCTGTGGTAAGGCTGGGTGTCCGCGTTTGAGAGTGCTACGTTTGTTCCGTTTTTCCACTTCGGGTGCCGGAGTTCTGAAAGAGCCGCGGGAATGGGCTACTCCAATCCTGTAACGCTCCGCGTTGGGAATGTGCCTTTTGGTGGTGTTATTCTAGTATTTTTTTTTTACCAATACTAAAGATGCAGTAATGGAACTAAGAAGGTTAAAAGGATGGAGCCTTATTGCATGTCGTATTTTCCTTTGCAGTGATATTTCCTCACGCTGTCCTTCAAAACTCCCTTTCTGGGGGGCTGAGTTGGGCAACTGCACCCCTCAGTTTCTTCTCTGGGGCTCCCACTCTTTTCTTTTGCAATTTTCCTCTTCAGTTCCGCTATGCTCCCGCCTCCCTCTAGTCTAAACTATTCACCTCTGCCTCAGCCTTCTTTCAGGGCAAGTTCCTCAGGGCTCTCCCTCTCCCTTCCCCCCCCCGGGCGCGTTTATGTCTTCCCCGTTTTCCCTTCTTTCCTTGGAAACACCTTGGTTTTGCTCTGCCCGATCCCTCCCTCCGCCTATTCCGCCTTCTGCTTCTCGAGTCATTGTGTCCCCCCTCCCTTTTTGCGGCTTAGACTCTGCTCCTCAGGCTGACCCGCGTCTTCACCTGGATTTCTCCTGGTGTCAATAAATATAGAAATTGCTGTATTTCCAAGCGACATCTGGCAGCAGTCAGAAACCATTTCTAGAAATATCATTAACCACTCCAGGTGGAAATTTCTTCCCTCTCGTTGTCATTCAAAGAGACAGCCTTCACAAGCGAATGCCTCCAGTACAGTAATTGCAACTGATGGCATTTAGCATATGGGCACCCTTAGCTCATTCCCTCTCGCCCTATAATTACAGTAATGCATTGCTGTGAGTTAGCCTTGATCTGTGTGTGTGTGGGTGTTGTTTATGCGTCTCAGGTACTTTTTGCAACTGCTGGGTGCCACTTCAGTCTGTGCCAGCTTTCCTGTTGATTATAGCCTTTATCGCGTAACCTTTTGTGTGTGCTTCTAGGAGAAAGTAAGTACATCATATGGCTAAATGAATGATTATTTGTGTTCTGAATTTAAAGAAGCACAATATACATTCCTTTAAAATTCCTATTACGTATGTCCCAAGTCACTACTGATTGCTGTATAACAAACAGTCTATTCTCTTTTTGCAAGGAAGCTGTTCAGAAGATACAGTTATTCTGATATGAGGATATTTCTGTGTTTAGTGTAATTGGGTTAATGATGGGGTTGTTTTGCTGAAATATTATTTGTAGTTTTGTCTCAGGTTTAGGAATCGTGGATTTATCTCATTGACAATGCATACAGCATGTTCAAATCTGTCTGTCCATCCATCCATCTTTAGGTGATGTGCTTTTTGTCTGAACATTATGCATTCTGTCAAAATTTGCTGGACACATACACTGGCAGTGAGTTTTCTATGCAAAAAAAGATATTGCTCTGCCAATACTGAATACTGCAAATTGAGAAATGGCTTACTGAAAAGTTTAAATTTTAAATGTAAATGGGCTATGCAATACATTACAAATGGAGTTGTACATTACAATTACTAAAAAGTTTGAGGTATAGCCCCTGATAATGGATACATTCTATCCATATTACTCTTGATTTTAGTGAGTAGATAAAATCAATAATTTACTTCTATAAATGTCTTTATAACTTTACTAGTTAGTCTGTGACCGAGATTATATTATCAGGGTCAATGCTTGTTTTGGAACTAAACCATTGTATTGCTTTCTTTTTAATATATTTAGGCCAATTCAGTCATGAATATTCCATAAAAACAGAATGGCTTAATTATTGAATAGGACCAAAAATAACCCCTTAATTTCCTTTACTATGGAAATTAGCTATTTCTTTGGCATAGTTAGTATTTAAAGAAATCTGGCAAAAATGTTGGGAGATTAGATGTATTTGATATATTTAATTTTCAATATTTTTCTGTAACTACATGATTAATTTCAGTGCTTCCTACTTCCACTAATATTAAAAAGTTAGCCTTAAATAAATGCTGTGAGTTTGTTTAGAGAGCAACTTTAAGAGAACTATACAAATATATATATATTATTTTTGTTTGGAGATAAGATTTATATGGTTGCAGATATTTTCACTGGTTCATTATGCTCAGCAGTAAGCAGTGTGTTATATCCTGAGAATGGCATAATTAGTTTGAGATGGGATTTGCATGACAAGTATTAACATTCTGTGTTTTACTGATTAGCCTTTTTTTAAATTGCCAAGCATTTCATTGCAAAAAGAGGATTGTTTTGGTCAGTCATTTTAAGATTAATTGAGAGAATAGTTATGTTTTACAAACATAGGAGAAAGTGGACACTTTGAAGCATGAATATTGATAACATCATATCTTCACCACAGGGTGACCTGTATGGAACAGAAAACTGCAAGTTCTTGTGATTGGAGGCCTTATGCCACATTGTGCATCCTTTTTCTCTCTCCATTCTTTCTTTTTTTTTAGCGAGCAATTGGGTTATTGAAATTTTCAAAATTTCTGTCACCTCTAGCCCTCCAATAAACTAGACCGTGATATATTTAGATATAATAACATTTCTTTCTTCTTTCTTCTTTGTTATTGCAAATAAGAAAAATGCAATATTATTGTGTGAAAAGGAACCACATTCTTGGGTAACAATAGTAAATCATTGCATTTTGGACTGTATTTACAATGATTTGGTTGCTCATTTAGTAGTGTGAGTCAGAGTACTTGATGACTTCTTTATTTAAAAATGTAAGATTTGATAGCCATTTATACAATTTTTTATGATTAAATAAAAATGTTTAACCTAGTAATGTTCTTATGTGATGATGAAATGAATGGCAACATGAGAAATCTCATTGTTGCATACCAGAAAGACAACCTATTTTTATTATAAATATTGTATCAGTATTATTGCTTCATAATACAGATATGTACACGTTTTTGTAAGGATGTTGTTACTGCAAATAATTCCTGTTACTGATGTCCTGTTTTTCCAATAGTATTCCTGCTGCAGGATATTGCTTGGAAATACATTTGTGCTGAAATTGCTGTATTTTTTTTGGAATTTACATACATGTATTACATGTATATCCTGTTGTTTAGGTTGCTTATACTTTGAGATAATCTAAATAATAGTTCCTCAATGACCAGTAGTATAATTAATCCCAAGAAACACTTAGAGGAACATAATGTACTTTGTGTATTTTCTGTATCCATTTAAAAAAGTGTATAATGTGCAGTTAGTTTGCAATCAATTCACTACATTTTTCATTGACATAGCAATAATATGTTGGTGGGGAAGCAGCTTTTTATTTGGCTGCACTCTAAATGCACTTTACTGCATCTACAATTATGTTTATGCAAGACAAAACAAGCTGAGAATCTTGCAAAATTACTGTAAATCGGATTGTAGGCATTTAATGAAAATATTTCTGTTTGAAGACTATCTTAGGGCCCTTTTAAAAAGGCAAGGTAATTCACAAATGCAGTATAATGTATTGTGCGTGTATTTGTGTGCCATTTTGATATTTTTTTTTCAGTATTCTTTTATGGCTGCTTATAAAACATTGCAATGAAGACTGTTACCATTAATATCTGCAAATACTTTATGCTTTATTCATAGCCAATTAAAGTAAAAGATAATACAAGATAAGACTTTATGAGAAGATGAAGAACACAATGAGATTTGAATCTTTTGTCCTGATGGTTGAAAATTATGGGAATGAGTTCAGATTAGACTGAAGGAATTCCACTTTGAAATTTGGGAAGTTGCTGCTAATCAGTGTGTCCAGTACTGAGCTAGACAATTCAGTCATCTGACTAGGAGTAAGTCAGCTTCTCAGGTTGCCATAATATTTGGAGAACTAAGAAGGCAAAGTGAATGAATGCTGGTTGTTACCACTTCAAACTCTTAAGCATGTGATAGAATATTTTTCCATTATGTATCTTCTTAGAAGCCTTCTGTAAGAAAAAGCACACCTGGGAGGGATGCTAAAAGTAACAGTCCCGTATTAAAGATAGCTAGTAAACTTCAATGTGGTTTATTATTTATTTATTAAATTTATAGTATAGAATGAATTGTACAACAAGGTGACAGTGATACAATATCACCTATCCTTTTCTCAGCCTGCCTTGAAGATGTATTTTGCAAACTAGTTTGGGCAAAAATGGAATTAAAATCAATGGTGCCTATTTAAACCACTTAAGATTTGCAGATGATGATATTCTCTTTTCACAAGACCCAGAAAAGCTACAAAGACACATATAAGAGCTGCACAAAGCAGGAGAACCATTTGGCTTAAAAATAAACCTGAAAAAGAGCCAGGATATGTTTAATAAATCCACCAAAGGAAAAAATATATATCTGGAGAAGAACTAGACATAGTAGACCACTACAAATACCTTGGCTAATGGATCTCAATGGAAGGTGATACAAAAAAGGAAATTGAGTGGTGTTGGCAGGCATTTGGCAAGTTAAATGTAATTTTCAATGCCTCTATGCCTGAAGAGAAAAGTTTTTGTTCAGTGTGTGCTACTTGTTCTAACATATGCCAGCAAAACATGGACACTAACCTCACAATCAGTACAAAAGCTATGAGTGGTTCAGAGCCATGGAAAGATACATGGCTCATCATCACAAGACAAGATAGAAAGACCTGCACATGGATCAGGGGTGGGATTCAAATTTCTTAACTGGTTCTGTGGGTGTGGCCTAATTTGTGGCTTGGTGGTCATGTGACTGGGTGGGCGTGGGCTTGTATGTAAATATTGTAAATATTTATGTAAATATTTAATTTTTTATTAAAAAAGAGCAACTTTTGCCCAAAATCAGGCAAAGCAGGCAGGCAGATTGAGTTGCTCATAGAATCACAGATTCACTTAGAGATCTATCTATTTGCAATCTGCTACCTGAGTCTGTCACATAAAATTTACTAGCAAGCAAACTCACAAAATTAACTGACAACACACCATGTATGTAAATATTGAATTTTTTTAATTAAAAAAAGAGAAACTTTCACCAAAAATCAGGCCAAACAGGCAGGCAGATTGAGTTGCTTACAGCAAAAATTCACTTGGAGATCTATCTATATGCAATCTGCTACCTGGTCCTGCACTGAAAATTAGAAGCTTTAGTCCTAAGAAAGGTTCAGCTCTGCTTTTAGATTAGCTAGAAAGCAAGAAACCTAACAATTTCCTGCTTTCTAGCTAATCTAAATCTCTCAGCACAGCAGAACAGCTGATGGTTGGGGGGAAAAAAAGGAAAAATAGCAACTTAGCAGGCAAGGTTGATGGCATGCCAGGTAAGGAGTGAATGAGAGGGGAGGGCCAGCCAGTGGCACAATTTGCCGGTTCTCCAAACTGGGCAGAATCATAACAACTGGTTCTATAGAACCTATCCGACCAGGTAGAATCCCACACCTGACGTGGATTAAAGAACAAATGAAAATATACGATGCCATTAAAAGAGTAAAAGAATTGAAATGGAAATGGGCTGATCACATAGCAAGAAGAACTGATGGCAGGCAGACTAAGACAGTCATAGAATGGATTCCACTTGATAAAAAGCGTCCACGAAAGAGAACTAAAACAAAATGGATCGATGACATCAGCAAATATTGTGGGCTCAAAGGAAAGCTCAGGACCATATTAGTTGGAAACGTGGAAGAGGCCTTCATTCTGCAGTGGATAGACAATGGCCAGAATGATGATGAAATTTATATACTGCCCAAATGTGGTTCACATTAAAAAGAAGAAGAAAAATACAGTAATAGATTAGAATAAGAGAATACATTTATTAATATAGCTTATTTTTTTTAATGTGAGCAATTTCTGCAAATGCTTATGACAGTGCAATGATCTTCCATAATATTTATCTTTACTGATACAAATAGTTAAAGGAGATTTATTTGGGAGATTTGTTCATTTACTTGTATAGCATTTATGGACAATTCCAGGAGGTGAACTAAATATACTGTACAAGAGAGCATATTGGTTACCTCTTTTTGTTAGTGTTGAAGAACTACATTCCTTATCTTTCATTCTCTGTCCCTTGAATAGCTTAACTGTTAAAAGACAAAATATGGGATGAGTGGAAGGCTGAGAGATAATCAATAAGAACACCAGGATTAAAATGTTATAAAAATAAATAAGTTAGATTTTCTTAAATTTTGAGATCATGGTCCTGAAAAATAAATTAGTGATAACTCACATACCTCAGTGATTCTGGCGGGGCTACTGTATTCATAACAAACTTTGGTATCAAACCACAGTTTCTTCCTTTATTGCTCCTTCAGCTAATCATTATATATAATCTAAATTATTTCTCAGAATTTCTCACCTTTGGCAACTTTAAAATGGGTTGAAATTTCAGCTTTAAAATTTCAGCTTCTATGGAGGAATTCTACGAATTAAAGTCCACCCATCTTAAAGTTGTTAAGTTTGAGAAATACTGGTCTAGAACAACGTAGAAGATGTAGGTTTTAAAATCAGTGCTTATTTTATCTTGAAGTATGTAAAACATTGTGTAAATTTTTCATGATAAATGGTTGCATTTTTATATAAATTTAAAAAGATGACAAACATGGAATAAATTCAAAGTTGCAGTAAAGGTAAATGAGACTCTGTGGATTTTACTCCATGAATCTTTGCTGACTATAAGGGCATGGTGCACTTTTCTATTTCAGATGCAGTATTTTTATAAAAAATATCCTGTATATACTTATGTATTTTCATTGTGTGTGGTGCACACACACACAAACACACACACATGCATGCACACACACACAGACAGCGTGGTGGCTTGCTTATAATCTGTTAAATCAAATTCTATCATTCCTAGCCTCTCATTCAAAATGAGTTCTTGAGTTCAGGAATGTTATGTTTCAAAAACAGAAACCTTTAGCAGGATTATGCAAGATAAATACCAAATTACACGATGATACACCAGGTTGATTTAATTATTATTATAGGCATATATTTCCTTTTTTTATAACATTGTGAAACAGTCAAAAATGCAAATGTCTTAGTTGATAAGACTACTGTTGTCTTATGACCTTTAGATTTCTCTTCAGAAATAGAGTATGGTGCAAATAAGGACATTCATGATTTGGTTTTGTGAAGGTTTCCAATTTGTTGGACAGCTCTTAATTTAGCATTGGCAGACAGAGACTACTGCTGTCAGATTATATTTTATTGACACTTTGTTAGCTATGCTGTATGTTGACCTTTGACAAAAAGCCACTGCTGCCATATATCTTGCAGACCCTGAAAAAGAAAGAGGAAGAGGTATCTTTCTTTTTCTTGTTCTCGCAAGAGAAACAAAGCAAAATAAATAATATGAAATCTAAAATCATTGTAGAAGAATCTGAGATTGCAGTTTTAGTAAGGTAATGCTCTTTGTAGGCATGCATATACATTTGACTTTAGTTATAATATTGATGCATCCCAATATTTTTAATTTTCCCAGCAGGGGATTAACCAGAACTCCAAAACAATTATTATATTTGATAAATATGTTAACATAAAATGGTTTTCCTTGACACAAAGCAACTTTTACAATATGCTTGATTTGCAGTGAAAAGCAAGCATGGAATAGGTATTTAATGGCTGTGCAAAACCATTAAAATGTGTATTTGAATACACAGAATCACACACGAAGCAGGTTTTTATTGTTAAAACAGTGCAGCTTTGTAGGGATGGCTGGCTTGGCTGATTCAGAAGCTGCTTCCAGCTATCTCCATGTATATGCATGCATAGCTACTTCATCTTGCTGAGGAAGTATTGAACAAAATATTCAAGTCAGAATAATACTAGATTTGGATTAAAAAAAGGATGGCTTTTGATGAAAAAAAGGGAAATCATATTGAAATACATACTCAGTACGCAAAGTCTTGCATTACAGTATATGTCCAGGAATTAGGGAACGAAAAAAAGAAGATGCAGTTCAGACATCTTTTTTTAAATATAAAACATCTCCAGATCCATGTATGCTTTCTATATTGAGAGGTGGACATATTTTAAAATTTTAATATGAAGGCATGTTTTTAAAGAAATTTGTTCTTAATGAACTGATGATACGTTCTAGCATTAGAGTATATGTGGACATCGGCATTGAATGTGGGATGATGTGTCCTAAAGCCCAAACTACATAGAGACTATCTCTGAGGATGGACTCCAGAATGAACCCAAAAGCTCATAAGACAAAACCTCTGGTCCTGGTGACCCATCTAGATTGGATACGGGATGTGTCTTTTCCCTTGACAGCTTGCTGGGACTGGAGGATGTAAGCAAACGAATAAGGGAAAAGAAAATGTCAGAGAGAGAAATAGAATATTGGCTTAAAAACATAGAAATGTGTTCCATGGTAGAAGTTTCTGTTCCTAAATGAAGAAAGAAAAGGTCAGGAAAAGGAACATATAGTCGGTTTTTCATTAATATATAAAACTATCATGTTTTAAAACTCACATTACTCGATTAATAATTTATTCCTTTCATGTCATATTTAAAATGCAAGGCAAACATCACTAATTTATATAGTGATGCTCTAATTATACATAGAGCAGTGTTGTATCCTAATAATTTTAAAACATGTTTCATAGTAAAAGAATGTGTGAAATGTGATCATTAATGCCATCAAAAGAAATAAGACTTTTCCCACATATTAAGCTTGTTTAAAATTTAGTCGAATCTGCAATTATTGCTTGATTAATAGGTTTATTTGAATCTGTTACTGCTTTCTGTAATATATGGCTTGGGAACCTAAGCCCTGGCCGATGGACAAGTACTGGTCCATGGCCTGTTAGAAACTGGGTTGCACAGCTGGAGGTGAGTGGCACGTGAAAGAGTGAACCTTCACCTGTATTTTCAGCCACTCCCCAGCATTAGCATTCCTGCCTCAGCTCCACCTCAGATCATCAGGCATTAGATTCTCGTAGAAGTGCTGTAAACTGACATGCAAGGAATCTAGGTTGCATGGTCCCACTTCCCCTCTCAGTCCATGGAAAAATTGTCTTCCACGAAACTGGTCCCTGTTGCCAAAAAAGTTGGGGACCACTGCTATATGGAAAAAATCCTGAAATAGTGGTCCTTTGACAGTGACAGAGGAAATGGAGTCTGGTGGATTGAAAAGAACAACTTGTTTATGAGGCCACAACAATGTTATTTCCTTTAGGAAATTACTTTTCTCCTACAACTTGGAAAAGGATAAATAGAAAGATAAATCTACATTGTTTGGGAAAATAACTTCTTCGCTTCTTTGTATAAATAGAAAAGAGAGACAATTTGGTATAGTGGGTAAAAGATCAACTAGAAATGGAAAAACTATGGGTTCTAGTCCCATGTTAGGCAAGAGACAGACATGATGACTTTAGACCAGTCACTTTCTCTCAGCCCTAGGAAAGAGGCAATGTAAGCCATGTATGAAAATGTTGCCAAGTAAACTGCAGAATCCTCTCCAGGAAATCTCTGAGAATCAAATATGAGTGAAAAGAAGGTTAAAAAAAAAAACAGAAGCAAATTTCAAAATTAGTCATTAAAATACTTACAGTATCTTCAAGAAACCAGGCTATAAAAATATGTCTTAATATTTTTAATTTCTTTACCAAGATTTCTAATTTTGAAATATGGAAATGGGAATGATAACACTCCCTCAGTTAACTCTATATATGTTTCTTGTCTTCTTTGTTTGATAATACAAAATTACTTTGTCACATAAACCTGCCAGTATAAATTCAGGAGACGCATTTGGTTTAATAGACATAGCTTGACTGAATGTCAAATCAATTAACTACATATCTAAGAACACCTATATGCTCAATTATAGAGAATGATTCTAAGTCTATTTTATACAGTGCTTCAGCACAATATTAGTATTTTTTTCAGATTTCACTTACATTAAAACCAAACTCTTAGGCTACATGCAACAATGCAAGGCTTACTGTTAGGTTTACTACAACTCATTGTAGATGACATTAAACTACTACTAAAAGAGTCCATAAAACATACAAACATACTTGGAATTTTTAGTGTTACTAAAATGCATAACAACAAAAAACTTTACATGTGGGCAATTTGAAGTAATACAATAGCATGACAGATCAGTACTCACATGAGTTAATTTAACGTTTGAATTGCTGAACAATTTGCCATGATATTAAGATATATTCCTGCTCTGCTCTGCCTCAGGCATTTAGACAAATAGCTTAGTATTATTACTTTACCCTGAAGAAAGGATTCATTATAGAAGAAAGAAATAAGTTCTGAAGTAGATTATGTCAAAAGATAGAAGTTTGCACATACAACCAACCATAGAAGAAAACTGCAGGAAAGCATGACAAGCTCTCCAAATTTCATAAAACCTGAATGGGATTTTATTTTATGTATGAAATCTTTGTATTCTGCTTACTTTTTTCCTCTTATTTTTCAACCAGGAAGCATGCGAAGTGAAATCATAGCTTGTAAAACCAATCGTCCCATAATTTTAATCTTCCCACCCTAAAGAACATATGATCTTATGGAGTACATGTATGAATTCTCTATGTATGGATAAAGACTTCAAAATTCTAGTAGTAATTCTATTAATTTCAGCCTTAACCTCCAAAGTTCAGTAAACCTTATTTAAATAGCAATTCAAAATCAAAATGAAATAAATCAACTCTTTTCTTATCTGATGCCTGCTATAATTTATTTGCTTTATTGCAGATTGTCTTCCAGCCATTTGGGAATAATGGTCTTATATATCCACAATCAATATGTATAATCAACATGTTCTTCTTTGTCTTATATATAAAATGCATAAATTCAACATGAAAATAATGTTCCTGTAGCTGTCTCATAGACAGAACAAATAGACCCAAAATACCAGAAAATGCAAATGTTTTGGATGAATTGCGTTTCTCTTAGAAAGATAAGTCTGTTGATTCGTTAGCTTGTTCTGGTGTGTAGGGACTCCCAGCGAATTCGTTCAATGGCAAATTGTCACCTCAGGGCAACATGAGAAAAGGAAAATACTGCTTTATTCCTGTATTCTCTTCCATGCTTTTCACAGAAGTCCCTTTTTACAACAACTTATTTAAAAACATAACAAGTGAAGCAAGTTGGTGAATTCAGTCACAATAGTGAGGTTTTCTCAAATAGACCTCTTAGGTATGCCATATGATTGTTCATCCAACTTCTTTTAATGAATATACTGTGACAAAAGAAATAGTGTATATGTGTGCTTTTACAGGACCAAAAATGATATGATATTATCATATCATTTATATGATGTAAAGCATCAATTGATTCTCTTTTATATTTATAGCTAGCAGCCCAGTGTTAATAATTTATGTTTCTCTTGATGCATTGCCCAAAAAAGTCACCATTTGACATTTTGACATAGCCACTTCTGCACCCTCCTAGTATCTTCTGGGAATGTGTGTTCACATCAAGAAAACACTTCTGTTGGAATAGCTGTTGAATGACTTGTAAAGGTCTACTGGATACTTATTCTACAAAATCTCTCTATATAGTAACTAAGAATCTTATAGTATTCACACATCACATCGAGATAATAGTTCTTCAGAAGTTTGTCTTAGTGATTAAGGAGATTGTTATCATTGTTCAAGCAGGAGGAGAAGCTCAATAAACTGAAAAATTGCTTTTGTAATTTAATTAACTGATGTCTAAACTGATATCTTGAAATTCTTCCTGTCTTAATAAATCAAAGTTCACAAAATAACATTGTTGTAATAAAGCCTTTATATTTTCTACAGTGCACCTATTTTGGAATACTATGTTGTAAAAATTGGTCCAATTTAACATTGTTGGATGTTTAATTTTTTAACTTTAAATAAGTGGAAGGAATACAAATGAAGTATGTAAAATTATGGATTGTATTGTGAGAATTCAGAGAAATTGTTCAATAAGAATTATTAGTATTATGATATAAAGTTGCAGTGTTTAACATTTCATTTCATTATACAGATGTCTAGAGTGCTATTGATCAGATCTTAATTATGGTGCATAGTCTTACAGATTAGCTATATTTGTAATGTATCAAAGAGCTGAGTTATCATTCTCCCTTGAGCTGCTTGGATCATCCAGAGAGTGGGAGGTGCTCCAGTCTGCGTCTGTGTAGGCTGAGCTTAATTACTGAGGAACGCTTCGCCCTCTATCACGTGGTCCCTTGCAGCGTTCCCCAGTTTATGCTCAGCCTTCGCAGAGTTAGGCTGTGTGTTTTTGTTGTGCTTCTCACTCTCTGGCCAATTCAAGCTCAGGAAAAAAATTCTCAGGTTTGACTCCCAGCTCTTGCCTTTCCTTAGCCTCTGCGCATTTGAGGGTGCCTTGGGATCCAGGGGTGCGCGTTTTTCGCCCCCAGGGGGCTGAGCGGGCGGCTTAGCAGTGCTTTAGTGCTAACCCCCCCACCCCCCAGCCGTTTCTTTCCATCCGTTCCTGCCTTGTTTTCCTTGTGCCGCCCACAGCGGTCCGGATCTATTGCGCTGCTGGTTTTCCCCCCATACAACGCCGATTGCCCTGGTAGAGGCGATTTCAGCGTCCTCACCCTCGTGGCTTGCAGGACTAATCCGTCCTGAGCAGCCCGTTTCTCTTTTTTCCATTGTTTCCCAGGCGGCCGCCATTTTGGGTGTCGCCTCGTGGTCGGGCGCCATTTTGAGGCCTCCATATTGCTGCAACGTTCTTTCTAGCCCTTGCCTCAGGCCTCCAAGCCTAGTAGGGCTTTTTTTCTCTCTCGCTAAAAGGAATAAATAATTAAACCTATATTCATTGGTGGTGAAAGTGTTGGCTCCCGCAGCAGAGCTCAGGGCGTGGAAGCAAGTGCAGCCACTCCCTCCCTGGGGGCAAGCTGCCTGAGGCCATTTGATTCCTGGCGTTAATTTGACTAATTGGCTCTTCCTTATCTACCACAGCTGTTAGGTTGTCTCTGAGTCACAGATTAATACGGAATATCTTCATATTTTTTACATTGGTGATCCAATTTTATTCAATTGGTGTTTAATCACTCTCAGATTTGCTTAGAGATATATAGCTTCTCATTACTGCTGCAACAGTTTTTTTTTCCTAGATTCATATCCTGACAGTATATATTCCTCATAATAGCAATCTTAACTGTTGCAATATTTAATTATTGATTATATTTTTCAGATTATTCTTTACAAATTCTAAAAGGGGGCGGGGGCCAGCTTCTGTATACCCGGCCTTACCCACAGGTCGTATCCTTGGCGTGCCAACTGCCTATATATTGCTCCACCTATTTGTTTCACAATGGCAGATGACAATTCCTTCCAACCGCCCTTCTTTGAAGGCAAAATCTAAGTTCCATCATGTGCGCAGACAGGCTAAGGAAACCTCCCAGGAGGCTTCCAAGGCCTCTCAAAGGGATGCCTTAAGGCGCCATAAGGCACTAGAGAGAGAGTTCGACAGGCGTTCTAGGGTGACTCAACCAACACCCCCAGCCGTCCCTTCTACATCCAGGCACCCCCCCTCCAGTTTGTTCCCCTCTCTCCAGGCACAGCTCATCCCAGGAGTCTCAGGCCCCTGGACCAGCAACCAGGTGGATGCCCGAAGCCACCTTCACCCCCATGGCCGCTGGCCTAAGACAGGAGGACCCGCCCACAATTGAGATGCCTGAGTACATGAGAGTTTGGATGGAGCAGGCAATTCACCAAGGAATAGCTCAAGGCCTGCAGCAGATGGCCGGGCCAGGCCTTCCTCAGATGGCTCCTGCACAAGAGTCTGTACCAGCCAGGTCCACGCCCACTCCGGACCCTGCTCCTGGTCAGGTACCCTCCCGGGGGGGTCAGCCCTCTTCCAGAAAGGGAACTGGACGAGGGCATGGAGGTTATAGACCAATACAGGGAGGAGGAGGAGGACCTTGAATGGGGATCTACCTTCCATGGGGAACCCTTTTCGGAATTAGACCCAATGGAAGCAGAGCTGTCGGAGGACGAGGGTCTTACCCGTGACCAGCCATCCTTTGTGGGACTATTCAAACCCCACATGTTCAAATCCATCCTGTTCAAGGCCAAGAACACCTCTGGCCTGGCCGCTCAACTCCCCTCTGCCCCCCCCCTCTGTGGAAGACCCAGAGGATGCCATGTTTAGGCAGCCCGTGGTAGCTGAGGACGTGATCCCAGCCCCACCTATTTTCCATGACCTGGTCTCTAACCAGCTGAGCCTTACAGGGGGCCCCCCTGTCCCATCCACCCAGCATAAGAGGTTCTTTAACCTCGAGCCGAGTTTTTGCTCCCTCCTCAACACCCCGGAGGTGGACGAGCCCATTGTTGGTCTCGCTTCCTCCTCCTCCCCAAGCGACCCTTTGGAGGCTCGCAAGCCCGAGGACAGGAGGTCCGAGTTAGCCTTGCGTTGGGCTCATCTAGCCGATGCCTGGGCCATTAGATTGGCCATGGCCGCCTCTTTCTTCACCAGGTCCTCTATCCGGTGGCTCTGCCAACTAAAGTCGCATGTTCCTCCCTCCAACACAAGGGCGCTTCAGGACATTGCGAAAATCACGGCAGCGGCAGAATTCTCGGCTGACACCACGTACCATGCTGTCAAATTCTCCTCCCGGGCACTAGCTTTTCAGGTCACTGCCCGCCGTCTGCTTTGGCTCAAACCATGGCAGGCGGACGTTAAAAATAAAGTCAAGCTGGCCTCTGCTCCCATTAAGGGGGAGAAGCTCTTTGGCCTGGCTCTGGACCCCCTATTGGCTGAAACTAGGGGAAAGAAAAAATTCCTCCCCTCTCTTTTTCGGAGGCCAGACTCTAGAACCCCTCAACCCTTTCGAAGAGGGTCCTCCCGGTCCTTCTACCGGTCTCCCTTCCCTCCCAGATACCCGAGGCCTCCCTCTTATAGACCATCATTTCCCCAGGATCGCTCCGATCCGGGCGATCGGAATAGGAGGGGCGGAGGGTTCAAGCGTCCCTTCAGAGGTTCCGGGGGGAGACCCTTCCGGCGCCCCAAATAAATCTTGTCTTTCTCCTCCCATTGGCGGTCGGCTCAGACATTTCACCGACCAATGGGACTCCACCACTTCCGATAACTGGGTCAGGGACTCCATTAGGTTTGGACTCGCTCTGGAGTTCAATTCTCAGCCTCCCAAGTTTTTCATGGCATCTCCTCCCTCTAGGGACCCCTCCAAACGCAGCTTGATGGACTCTGCCATCCATCATTTACTCTCCATCCAGGCCATTCAGCCAGTCTCTCCCTCTCAGCGAGGTCAGGGTTTCTACTCCCATCTCTTTGTGGTTCCCAAATCCTCGGGGTGGTGGAGAGCAATCCTGGATCTCAAACGGCTTAATCGCTACCTAACCCTCCGTAAATTCAAAATGCACACCCTTCAATCCATCCTACTGAGTACCAGACAAGGGGATTGGCTCTCTTCTATAGACCTCTCTGAGGCATACCTCCACATCCCAATTCGGCCCTCCCATTCCAAATTCCTCAGGTTCTGTTACAATCATCGTCATTTCCAGTATGTGGCCCTTCCCTTTGGGTTAGCTTCCGCCCCTAGAGTTTTTACTAAGATCCTCGCGGCCCTGGCGGCTCACTTAAGGGACCATCCGGTCCGGCTCCATTGTTACCTGGATGACATCCTCATCCTGTCCCATTCCAAATCCCAGGCAGAGAAGGACACCAAGATCGCCCTCTCTGCACTCCAGACCCATGGTTTTCTAGTCAATCAAAAAAAGAGCCAACTGGTTCCTTCTACCCGAATTGCTCACTTGGGGGCCATTATTGATATGGTTCAGGGAAAGGTGTTCCTTTCTTTGGAAAGGCTCCTGAGTATCCAAAACTCTATTCAAGTTATTCAACGATCAAAGAGGGCTTCTCTATTAGAATTGTCTAAATTACTGGGAAAAATGGTTTCGTGCATCTCTATTATTCCTTGGGCCCGTTTACACACCAGGTCCCTGCAGTGGCTCCTGCTCCCGTTTCAAAGGTCCGGCAGAAGCAACTCAAAATCCACCATCAAGGTACCTCCAAAGGTCCTCTCGTCTCTCCTCTGGTGGACCAACCCTGCCATCAACAGGGGCCATCACTTCAAAGAACCTCAGCGTCTCACTGTCACCACAGACGCCAGCCTGAACGGCTGGGGCGCTCACATCCAGTCCCTTACAATGCAGGGCAAATGGTCCCAAGCAGAGTGGGCATGCAGCATAAACTGGCTGGAGCTCCACGCCTCCACCTGGCCCTGCGCCACTTCCTGCCTCAGGTACGCGGGCGGCACATCCTTATCCTCACGGACAACGTCACCGCCAAGGCCCATGTCAACAGGCAAGGCAGCACCCAGTCTATCTGGTTGATGAGGGAGGCCGAACGACTCTGCCGTTGGGCAGAGCGTCACCTCCTCTCGATCAAAGCAGAACACATTTCAGGGGCCTCAAACACCCGAGCGGACTGGTTGAGCAAGGCCACCGTGGACCAGTCCGAGTGGCGCATCCACCTGTCTCTGTTCAGGGAGGCGACCATGATCTTTGGCCTCCCATTAGTAGATCTTTTTGCATCCCCCCTCAACTCCCAACTCCCCCGGTTCTTCTCCAGATTCCCTTTCCCTCGGGGCCGAGAATCACGATGCCCTTCGCTGTCCGTGGCCCCCGGGACTCCTGTACGCCTTCCCTCCGTTAGCTCTGCTTCCCAGAGTCATTCAGAAACTAATCCAGGAGGAGGCAGAATTAATCCTAGTGGCCCCCTATTGGCCCAGACGGCCGTGGTTTGCGGACCTCTGCAATCTGTCGGTGTCTCCTCCGTGGAGAATCCCACCGGACAGGATCTCCCTCTCCCAGGGGCCCATTCAGCATCCGGAGCCCCAATGGCTCCAGTTAACCGTTTGGAGGTTGAACAGGAAAGGTTAAGGAAGGAGAACTTATCTGACCAGGTTATTAATACCATCCTGGCCTCCAGACGGCCTTCAACCAACCGAATATACAACGCTACTTGGGTCAGCTTCTGCAGGTGGTGCCATTCCTCCCAGGTCAACCTGCTCTCACCTTCGGTTGCCCAAGTTTTGAACTTCCTCCAGGCGGGGCTCAAAAAAGGTCTTTCACCTAACACTTTGAGATGCCAGGTAGCGGCCCTCTCGACTGTCATTCCCGGAGACAATCTGGGTTCCCTTTCTCACCATCCCCGTATCAGGGCCTTCCTCGGGAGCCACTAACCTCCGTCCCCCTGTCGTGCATCGATACCCCACTTGGGATCTTAACAAGGTCCTGGTGGCCCTAACTAAGCCTCCCTTCGAGCCTATCAGAGAGTCCTCCCTCCAAATTTTGACCTTCAAGGTAGTGTTTCTGGTGGCAATTACCTCGGGTCACCAAATATCGGAGATAGCAGCCCTTTCGGTGAGAAAAGACCTGTGCATCTTCCACTCTGATCGGGTGGTCCTACGTCCCGACCCGACCTTCTTGCCCAAGGTCAATTCAGCCTTTCACAGGGCACAGGAGCTCACACTCCCCAACTTCTGTCCCAATCCCTCGCGGGAGAGGGAGAAGCGATGGCACACCCTGGATGTGAGGCAGGCCCTCCGCATTTACATTAAACGCACACAACCCTTTAGAAGGTCCGAGTCCTTATTCCTTTCTTTCCAACCCAAGTCGTTAGGCCACAAGGTGTCCCCTTCCACCATCGGCCGATGGATCAGAGCCACCATTGCAAGGCTTATTCGTCTCAGGCCTTACCAGTTCCCAGCGGGGTCACCGTACATTCCACCAGAAGTGTGGCCATCTCGGCAGCCTGGGCTACCCAGGCTCCAATTTCAGACATTTGTCGGGCCGCCACCTGGGCTTCCCCCTCCCCTTTCATTAGGCATTATAAGATTGACATCTTTGCCTCAGCGGAGGCCTCGTTTGGCAGATGAGTCCTCCAGCGGGTCATCGAGGACCCAGGGGAGCTTCCACCCCAGATGGATTCCCTCCCGTAGGACAGCCAAGCTTTGGTATGTCCCACTCTCTAGATGATCCGAGCAGCTCGAGGGAGAATGGGCGTTCGTCTTACCTGACACGCCATTTCTCTTCGAGCTGCGAGGATCATCCAGCCCCACCCTTTTTTTCCTTTTTTTCCATCTGGGGGAGCCTTGTTTCGGCCAATGATACCTTAAGTCTAGTTAGATGAGAGTTAGACGACTTTCCTCCTCTCTCGACTTCGCATAAACTGGGGAACGCTGCAAGGGACCACGTGATAGAGGGCGGAGCGTTCCTCAGTAATTAAGCTCAGCCTACACAGACACAGACTGGAGCACCTCTCACTCTCTGGATGATCCTCGCAGCTCGACTAGAAATGGCGTGTCAGGTAAGACCAACGCCCATTTTAAGAAATTCCTGGTTTGTCAGAAGAATTAAAGCTATATAGCTTAATAAAGATATATTTAAGTCAGGTTTTATTGTTCAACTTTGGTTTTATTATAGTGATCCTGGAAATTAGTAAATTTTAGTAGTTAAATTTAAAATATAATTCAGTAATTAAATTTGCTATATATTTTTTTCATCCGTTGAATTTATTAGGTGGTGCCATTCACTCAGTGGTTAATAATACTGGATTTTTGGTTATCACGCACTATTAATTAATGTATCATAACACTTCATTTATTTTTGAGATTGTTATGCTAAATCCTTCTTAATTTGAAGAAGTTAACCTTTACTGCAACAGGAACTTGTAGTAACTAGAAATTAATATTAGTGTTTAATTTTTATAGAATTCTTTCTATAATTAATACTATATATCTGTGAATCCACCAGTTGGCCCCACTGTATTCTGCTCTGTTACTCTGCGAAATGGACATTCAGTGTGGGTTCCATTGTAGAATGTCTGCTAAGCATCTTTTTTTTAAATTACTCTTTTTCAGGTCATTGTTATACATGATGCGCCTCCCATATGTCTTACAATCTATTTATCTTTAGAAATAGTGGTTTGGTTTTTTTTTTTTAATTAGATTTTATTTCATGTTGAATTAATTCAATACCTGATACAATGTAATGTAGGTGATTTTTCAATATTATATTTGTTAATTTAAAAATTGGCCTACTTTCCATTAAAAATAAACTCATATGTTTATATTACATGTTTCAGCATCCTTTGGAATTTGCATTTTCCCACATATTTTCTGTTTATTTAAATGTGTTAAAAGCCGTCTTTCAAAGAATTCAGATTTGCTTCTTCTCTAGAGTGATTTACATCCACTTTGCTATATGGCACAGCTGGCATGCTCTAATCAGATTCAATGGCAACAGAAATAATGCACTCATTGAATTTATATAAAACTTAGGTTTAACTGCCAGCCTGTTACTTCTACACAAATTAAATGGTAGTCTATGTTATAAGGCAAGTAACACATATATACACGTTTTACCCATTTATGGTATAATGAACTTGTTTTAATAATTACATAAAACTTTATATTACAATTTAAATTTTGGGCTAACATAAGTTCACAGTTTTGATATCTTGAAATATAATTCTTCAACAAAGAAAGTGTTTTTTATCATAGCTATGAACAAATAAGTAATCTAAGATGTAACATACTTATGTAGCAAAACCATATATTGCTACAAAATATTCCTAACAATTTCCAACAAATTGAAACAATAACAAATTCATACATTTTATGCACATGGCTTTCTTTACATTTAAGATCTGAATAGTACTCCTTGCTGTACAAATGACATAAGTAAGGCTTAACGTTTAGCAATGTTTCATAATCTTTTGTTCAATTCAACATGCATTGCATTAAAGAAAAACCAGAACTCCCAGCTGGCTTACAAATTATATTCACTTGAATTTAACTTGAATTTTGACTTGAATTTACATTGTATTTTTAAAACCAAGCATAATTTTAAACCAAATCTGCTCTTTTCTTTTCAGGAGAAAGTCCTGAAACTCACTAAACTAAGTTTTTACTTGATTTTATATTAAAAAAAACAAAAGCAAAAGTTTCTTACAGATGAAGCTTTAATTCAAGGGTGTCCAACCTTGGCAACTTTAACAACCCCAGCAGGCTGAGGAATTCTGGGAGTTGAAGTCCACAAGTCTTAAAAGTTGCCAAGGTTGGATACCCCTGCTTTAATTCATGGATTGGATCACAATTGGACCCAGGTCATTTGCAAGCAAAATACCATACAACCAATACTAGTTTGGGCTTAGGGCAGTTGTGGTCCTGAAGATGATTGTGCTACAAGAATTGTTGTCTCTTTGCCCTCCAAACATGCCATGTCACTGGCCATGCTAGCAGAAAAGTGAGAGGAGTTGAAGTCCAGAACATTTGGAAAGCGTCTGGTAGAATAAGTTGCCTTGGAATCATGCATTATAAAATTGCCAAATTCTTTCTTACCTAAAGAAGATATCCATTACAGGAACAAGTAAATGGAGTAAAAGGCAAAATCACTGATGAGAGTTTTTATTCATTTAAATTTATCCCATTGAACGCAGACCCCGTTTCTAATGGAATGACATTATCAATTTAGAAACATGTTTTAAAGTTAATGATTCCAAAGTTCACATACCTATTACACTAGGCTCCTGTTTAAAACACCTGTAATTTAGCAAAAGCTGCCAGCATTATTAACCCTTCCTCCTTTGGTTTTTTTAATATGAAAATTGTTTGGAGGTGGAACTTAGGAACTTAACATCTTAAGTTCTGCTAAAAGTTTGAGGGTAAGATTCATAAAACCCTTTGTCACTTTTATCTGGCTCTTCATAGCAGCTTCAAAAAACATAATTCTATTAAACATGTCCCAACAAAATGAGTAGGTTTAGTTTTAACTTTATTGATTTATAGTCAGACATACAAAATCCCCCCCTATATTCAGGGTGACACATATAATGTATTGTGAATGTATCTTATCCTATTTGGATTATTTTATTTATCCATCATTGAAATCTCTAAAGTCTGTGGGTTGCAAACATAGCTAATACTGATGAAATCAGTTATGTACTGTACATCTCTCATGAAATGTTTACTTTTTACGATAAAGAATATAAAAATGTCTACATTTTTCCTTTCATTAATTCCTTAATATATTTATTTTGTCTAGAAAAATCCATAGTGTAAAGTACTCTGTTTAGCTCTGCTCAAATGTAGTTACATAAATATTATATTAAAATGAATTAAAATAAATATTTGTATTTTAGGTGAAGCAAATTTATGTTGTAAAAAGAACGAGATACTTATTTTATTATTCAGTTATCCTTGCTAGGTTTTCCCGTCTGCCAACGATGATCTTTCAGTTCTTGTTTCATAAATATGCATATCGTGTTCAAGATCCCATTTAAATGCATGCATGAATAAGAAGCACTGCATTTGATTAACTTTATTAGCCATAAATTATCAAGTGTATTATTTTATGTTAAACCCCTTCTAAGAGAAAAATATGGCAAACTCTTACCTGTGTGATTTGTGATTAATTCTACTTATGCTAATGCAAATTTCTATGAGTATAGTGTTTTAAATGTTAGTAGCTGATAGTAGCTGTGATATGTTGCAGCTTTTCATAGCTTTTGCTATCTGGACAGGCAATCATTTGCATCCTTTAAAAATTTATTTACAGCTTCAACTAATTACTTCTTAGGATGTAAAGCCTATCACATTCACACAATTCATTAAAGCACATTCAGTCTGAATAGAATAATTTTTCAACTTTTTGGTGTCACTTTTATAGACAAATAACACTTGTAAATGATGGATAATGGGCATCAGAGTGCTGTGTGGTATAAAATGAGCATGAATAATGTTTAATGGGAGATAGAAGATTAACTCGTCTATGACCTAATTGGCTGCTTTGTGGTAAATGCAAAATGGTCCATGTCTATTATAAATAATACTGAAAGAAGATACTTCCTAATTCCTTCCTTATTAAATATCTTGTTTTTTTTCACTGCCTGGTTCAAGCAGGAAAAGAGACTCTAATGATAATCTTGCTATAGAAATTTAGGGATTGAAGAGAACAGATGGTAATTAATAATGTTGTACACTAACAGAATAAATCTCTGACTTATCTAGAGTCACAGTATGTAGAAACATACGCTGACGGGGATACACACTCATATACACACCTTTTTCTCACATACACATGAGCATGCACACACACACACAAACACACACACACACACACACAAACATATGTGTTTTGGGTGTAGAATCCATTGACTTCAAGGATTAGATCTGATTTTCTTTACATGTATGCTGGTATCTGAAAAATAAACTTTCATTCTTTGTAAATTTGATGTAATCAACAAGATTAAATTTGATGTAATCAACACACTGACCAGAAAAGGCAAAATAAAATCTAGCTGCTTATAAAAAAATATTAACCTGGTTGTCACAATCTCTATATATTTTGTAGTTGCCTAAATAAGTAGAAAGGAAATGAAACAAAAAACACCAATAAAAACAGTCCAATTTCAGAAAATTAACTTGAGAAACAATATGGAGGTAATGGTGGAAAAAGTGAGTATTTATTTAATAGAAAAGAACAAAGAAAGCAACAATTTTTAATAGTTGTTTCAATGTATAAAACTTCATTCCTTTCATTGTTACAGGAATTGTCAGCTTTCCTGGGTAAATTAGATCTAATCTATTGAGTAATTAGGTCAATACATTTAACGATATTTTGAAAAGTTTGACACAGATGTTAAGATAGTTTTGTTTAGACAAATTTTCCAAAATTATTAATTACAAAAAGACTTTCAGAACTTCCATGTGAATTGACTTCTCAACAGTTATTGTATTATAATTATGAGCTTTGTCTCATAGAATTTAGTATCATTTCTAATAAATTAGGTATTTCTGAATCTGAAATTCCATGGGTTCAAATCAAAATGTCAATAAAAAATTAAATTCTCATAAACTGTAAGGGGATAGCAGTAGACAAGTGATATTTATCTTTCTATACAGAAAATGCTAAAAATTTATCAGTCATCCAATAGCTCATCTAAATAAAAAATACCAGCATCCATACAAATCTTTCATTTGGCAACTTTAGGCTCTAGATTACGCCACAGCATCAATTGGACATAAGAAAAAGGATCAAAATGCTATTTTCTAGAAATAGCACACCACAATTTTCAAACTGATATTTTTGGTGGTAGGAAATATATCTGATTTACTCTATTTTGAACCCCAGTCTAAAAGTAAAGTACATGAATATTCCAAGAGGTCAGAAAGAGAATTTATAGTAAGTGAAGTTGACCAAACTTTGAACTAATCTAAATAACATCCATGTGCAATTTGGGAAACTGGAGCCCCCAATGTGTAACCAACACTTTCATGTTTTGGAGAAATTGTATCGAAAATTTCAAAACAATGCATGAAGTTTTTGAAATGTTCTCCAGGTATTATGGAAATATTTCTTTAACTTTGTAATAAACAAAACATTGTATATTTTTCTGGTCAAGAGTTTAAAATATTTTTAAACACACATACACAGTATATTTAGATTCAGCCAATTATTTTTTTCATCCAATTACACCAGAATGAGCATTCTTGAGTAGTTAGTATACTATGAAACATGGCAATTGGAGAGAGTATGGGTTTTTTGGGAGGGGGGCTGGTGGCTATTCTCATTGGGCTAAATTATTATTAAATATTCTCAAGAAAAAGAAACAATATAATAAGCACAACGTGGTAAAAAATATTCAATACCTGACTGTAAGAGAATACTGTCTTTTTCAGAGGAAAAATGTTGCATGCTGCTTTGCACTGAATTTGTCCAATAATTTGAACTTTATTTTTTTTTTAAAAAAAAAAAGACAAGTAAACATGGATATTTGTTTGGAAACAAGCATGATCATCCCAAATGCAAGATATTGGCTTTTGTATATTCAGGACATCCTAGGACAAGTACACAAAATTATATAGATCTGCACTGTTAAAAACAAGTGATTTGATGTATACCCAAGACAGCATCAGCACCACCATTTCAACAGGAACAATGGAATAAGACAGGTTGGATAAAGAAAACCTGGTTGCTATCTAAAAGCTCCTGAATTTTGATTACTTTAAATACCAAGTTTATTCCTTGTTGTTGAACTATTGTTTGTAAAACAAACCTGGGTTTCTTTGACTTAAGATGCCAATTGTTAAGCAGCTTATTAATGCAGTCTTTAAAGTGATGGCCTCTATGTCTCAAAAACCTAGGTTGGTTGTCACTTGAATCTCCTACCTAGAACAATGAGGCAGAAAAGCCTATTCCAGTAAATCCTTTTGTTGTGGTTTTATATTATAAACCATTGAATATTAGATAAAGAATTAGGCAACAGTTTTTCTACATTAGAATTCATGTTCCCTTTCAAAGACAAAAAATACATGGGTGGTCAATTTTTATCCTTCTAGTTATGTCCAGCTCTCTCCCACCCTTGTTGGCTCTTCATGGTTCTAGCTCCAAAATTGACTTTTCAGTTAAAATTCTTCTTTATCACTTCATTATTCTCCCATCTGTTTCTCCTTCTTCCTTTGAACTTCCTTTGGCATGTCCTTTATTTTGAGAGTTATTGCCTTATTAATCATTTCAGAATGCAGTAGACTGTTATAATGTGCCATGATAGTTGAAGCTTCAAGATAAAATATAGGCTTTTAATGGTTCTGCAAATATTATTCTAGTGCATTTGCATCTATTTTACTGCTACTTTCAGATTTGTAATCATTTGTTGATATTCCATATTGTACACATAAAATAAATAATAGAACTGATTAAATAGTCACAATCAAGCTGTCTGAATGACTTAAGTCCAGTTAAAAGGGAGCAAATTTTGTTGTTTTCATTACCGCTGAACTACAACTGATTCCTTCACCTTCATTTCAAAATTGTTTCAGGGCCATAAAGGATACCCTACTTTTTCCTAATAATGATTACTGTTTGTACTCACTAACTTGATAAAATCAGCAGTTTTGTTTCTTAGACTCCTATTGTACTGTGCTACAAATGTTACGGATTATAAGGCATTTAAAAAACTATGTTTGAACTAACTACGTTAGATGATTGGAAATGGTAAGGATAATGTGTGATTTTAGACTTTTTCTTCAACAGTGGCAGTTTATTCACTGCCAGGCAGTCCTTCCTGTTTTATATTTTCATTTTTTAATTTTGTTTACCTCCTGAAACTTCTGAACTGGAACTGGACATGAATCCTATTAGTATAAGAAAAAAAGGATGGGGTTTTTGGTTGCATTCCAGACTGAATCCATTGGTTGTCAATGTTTAACAAAACCAAGCAAGTAATAAAAATTGAGTGTTCTGATATACTTTTAATTGACTGTCTTAAAAAGGCCACAACATTATGCTCAAATGTAAGCCTTAAGGTAGATAATGAATGCAGTAAGAAGAATCCACATTGATTTATAAAATTTAGGATTTTTTTTTTAAATGACTATAAAAGCAATATATATATCTAGTATATTTCAGTATGGGATGAATAAAGAATGTTCTTCTATTTGCAGGGTATAAAGCATGGGAATTTATGTTCAGATAAGCTGCATTTTTAAAAACTGTAAGTTCAAAGCAGAAGATCAGAAAATGTGTTAGAACTTATGAAAGGTGAATATGCAGTATAACAAGTATTATTGAAATAGGAAAATAAGTGCTCACAAATAAACGAATTTCAGAGAGCAGAAATGCCAAATAATGTTGAATGCAAAAACAAACTTAGCTGGCAAATAGGCAAAGATGACAAAGTGATCCACTGATTTTAATTTATCACACAGAATTTGTAAGTTGTAAAAAATATATTTAACAAATCTAGTTTCACCCTGCTACAATATATAATTTTTAACTTAAAGATAACTAAAAGAAGGAAAGCCTAGGCTCTTGTGTAAATTTGAAAGTATCAATTGAACAATCTCAATTGGTAGGTCTTGCACAATATAATACATTTGATTGATTGATCGAATATCCAGGCAGCACTTGATAGAATGACTCAGGAAGGAAAAAGTGTTGAAATATTAAAAATAAAAAATATAAAGGAAAAACTGAGTATATTTCAATGGCTCAGAAACTAAACATCTCACCCCAAAGAAACACTGACACTGGTCTAAAGCTTTGAAGAGACGTATTAAAAATAACAGATGGTCTCTGTGAAAGACAAATACTGTCACAACATCCACAAACTAGGAAAAAGAGCTGATCTGATGCACAAATTCCTCCATTTTTGAATGTGCATTGTTACATTGGGCATATCCCAAAGGAGCTAAGCTAATGGTGCAATACTACTAGTTACATCATTTTGACAAAAGCAGAACATTCTTTTATTTATTTTGTTTGTGAAATCAGGATATCTTTTTAAAGTTAAAAAAAATAACAATCAGTTTAAAAAAAAACCTAGCCTTCTTAATCAAGCAAATTAACAATTAAAAATTAAGAGTGGGTGATAAATTACTTTATGCTGGGTGTCAAGTAATTTCTGACAATTTCTGCACTGCCTTCCCTCCTCTTTTTCTCCATGTAGGTAGTATATTGGAGAAATAGTTTTTTCATGTTTTAAGGAACATCAAATAAGAATTCTTCTTAAAGGTCAGTAATTGTCAGAACAGATAATCCTCGTTATATAACCAATTGCTTAGCAATCATTTGAAGTTATGATGGACGGCCCTGAAGGTACATATGACCTGGTTGTGAAGATTTGATGGCTGGATCCACCCACCCCTTGTCATGTCACTATAATTTGGGTGTTTGGTAGCTAGTCCACATTTAGATCTGTTTGCAGTGTTCTGCAGTCACATGACCACATTTTATGTAGTTTTGCCAAACACCAGTATATATTTCTGGGTTTTTTTTTTTGGCAAAACTGGCCCCTAATGGACCATTGGTTTACTTAATGAACATAGCATTTGCTTAACAGCCATGTTGGTTGCTTTACAACCATGGTATTCACTTAAATTCCACTGCAAAAAATCGAATCGAATAGAAAATATTGTAAACATTGTTTTCTATTTACAAAACATTGTAAAATTGGCTCAGTCATGTAGATGACCCTATTTATGACCATCATAACTTATGAACATGATAGGCAGGCTCCATTATGGTCGTAAGTTGAGAACTACCAATAGCCATATTAGATATAATTTTGTTATGTTATATTTAAGACTGCAAATAAAATAATTCATTCACTGATAACTGCTAAGGCTATTAGATAAGATGAAAATGCCTACAGATTTGTTGATCTATTTCTAGCAATGTAGCTGTATTATTTTAATTATTGTTATTTATACAGTAATGCCATACTGTGCTATTTGATACTGCAAAGTATTATAATTAATATAATTTTAATGTTAATTGTAATTTTACATCTAGATTTTAGTGATATAGTGGTTTTATACCTTTGTATTAATAATTGAGCTTTTGTTCTTTATTTATTAACATTTATATCACCCAATTTTATATTTCCCTGTGGTTCCCATAATTTTAATATTTTAATGATATTGTGATTTTGTGTTATAATTTTAGGCCTGAAAGAGAGGAGGGAGTAAAAATAAATTGAAGATTTTTTGTCTTAATTCTCTTTTTATAAAGAGAGGGGAGAAATTCTGACCAGTCACTCACTCATAAGATTCTGCTAATACCTATAATAGTAAAATGTTATATACAAATACCTTGATGTATGCTTTGCATTCATCTCATTTTCAATGATATAGTTAATTCTGAATGAAAAAGCCAAGTAATTATAATGCTTGTAACATTATTTCCTGAACTATAATTAGTACTGATAGAATATCCACTTTTCCTGCTTTCTATATTCAATCCTCTAAGGTACCTAAAGAATAGAATGTTGGGAATGTAATATGTCTGTTCATCTAGTTTATCTATCTATCTATCTATCTATCTATCTATCCATCCATCCATCCATCTATTATCTATCTATCCATCCATCCATCCATCCATCCATCTATCCATCCATCATTTGGAAATCTATTTAATTCAGTTAGCTATACTTTCTCAAGTAATACTAATACTAAAGTAATACTAAATTTAAATATATAGTTAGATAAATGAAATAAACATTTGTTGTAAGATGTTCAAAATATATCTCAGAATAGGGTATATTTTAAATGTAAGTCATCATTATGCTATTTATAAGTGTTTAGCTTCTACAGATTTTGAAAAATGCTAGTAGCACTCTTTTTATTTCTTGTAATATTTGCCCCAAATTAATACTGAAAGTAAAAATAAAACTCATTTTTTTGGATAAAATACAGACAAAGCATGTTTTTGTGAGCCTTATGTGAAGTGTTCTGATATTGTCCCAGCTATTCTGGAAGTGCACCAAACTCAGACATATTCTGTCTTCAACCATATTCTGTTTCAAGGTTGAAGTTTTAAACACTTTGCATACAAATAGAAGCGTACAAAAGCAATCCAGTGTCTTTTTGAAAGCAATTCACACTTGGTATTGCATGCGATAAATGTTTCTTGCTAACTGAATCAAACAACATGCTTTTGTACAATTTCAGATTATAATACAAGTGCATAAAATGCTGTATAATTAAATATGCCTTCTAATTAATCATTGTTTTTCTGTTAAACAAATTTTCAGTGGCAGTATTCTTGCCATTATTAACCTAATAATGGAAATTGCAATTATAGAAGTAAATTAATGTGGTGGGGAAATTTTACAGAGTAACATTTAAATTAAATATGACATGAACAAGTCTAATGTTTAAATGCTGTATAATTAACATTTGTTCAGCTCCTGACAACTTACAATAATATAATTTTAGTGGCTTTATTTATGATTCAAGATATTCTTTGATAAACATTAAATGAGCCATGCTTTCTTTTATTTCTTTATGGTCTGCTATACATGTAATGAACAGGAAACCGATTTACTTTTTCAAGTAGTATGCCACGATCGTTAAAAGATTTGGTAATATAAGAATGCTTTCTGTGTAGCAGTACAAAGAGAATCATATCTGAGAGCAATAGAATGTTGGAATCCCTTGTGTTCCTTCTCTCAATACATCCATAGTTGTGCTAAATTATTTGGATTAGTATTTGCATTTGAAAATAAATATTGCTGAAGTGCTTTCTTTTTGTAAGAGCTCTTAATGGGAAATTGAAAACAAAGATCCAAAAGGGATGAAAATATAACTAAAGCAACAAGAAAGAGCTTACTAAGTTTATTATGTGACCATGGATATTAAATGCTGCACATTATAATTCAAACTAACCAGATGACAAAGAAGAGATGGGATGGAGTAAAATATGGTTCAATATTTCACTCTGATAGGCTTCATTTAATTCAGTGAACAAATTGCATGTTAAGAAATGATCCTTGGTAGAACTTGTTTCAGATTTATATATTTTCTAGATGAACCTCTTAATTAGTCTTCAGGTGCATATGGATACAATGAGGAAGGCCAAGCTAAACAAATAGAAAAACCATCATTTTGGTTTGGGATGATTTAATGATTAAATTCAGACATTGTACTAAGACGTTATGTGATTTGTTTTGTTTTACCATGTTTCATGAATTCAGCTGAGAGTTATTCCAGTGTTCGGCATGTTGTGGGAACCATCTTGTCTTCTCAATGGTGGATTTCATGGTTGAAGCAGAATCTTAAATCTCATGAGGCCCTAGGACCATACTGAGCTTTGCCTTCACCAACTATACAAACACTTCCGCTGTTATATTGAGAATCTAGATTTTTGTTTTGTCAATTCCTGCTCAAGAAAGTGTGTCTCAGGAGATCTTGCTGGTATTTTTTTTAGAGCTGCCAACATAATTCTGTCTTATTTTGTGAAATGTACATAGTTTTCTGTTCACTTGCAAAGTAGGCTTCAAAGTAGGCCTCTTGAAGCTGTAAAGGCAGCTATAGCCCTTTGAGGGTAGGCTACTTTCTGGGGTTGCTGTGATTCTAAGTACACATAGTCCTCCACCTATGACCAATATTTTTGTTACTATGTGAGACAATGGAGTTTTGCTCCATTCTGTAAACTTCCTTGCCTTTTGTTAAGCGAATCTTTGCAGTTTTTAAGTTAGTAAAATGGTTGTAAATTGAATCTGGCTTCCCCATTGACTTTGCTGGTCAGAAAATTGCAAAAGGTGATCATATGACCCTGGACACTGCTGCCATCAGAAAAATGAGCCAGTTGCAAGTGTCTGGATTTTGATCACATGACTATCGGGATGCTGCAACGGTTGTGTGAGAAATGGTCATAAGTCACTTTTTTCAGTGCTGTGATAAGTTTGGTCACTAAACAGAAGGTTGTAAGTCAACAACTACCTATAAGGAGCTGATCTAAAGACTGCAATAGCAATCAGTGAAAATGAAAGATAATTTATCTATGTCTTCCATAATATTTATTTTATCCATTTGCAATCTGTGTGTGTGTGTGTGTGTGTGTGTGCGTGAAAAGGAAAATTAGGTTTCTAATTTTTCTCAAATCCTAAATCATTTCTGCAAACAAAACATTTTTTTTTAAAAAAACCTAATATCTAAATATTTATACATATTCATCTAAGACTATAACTGGTAAAAATTAAATTCCTAAGTAGCTATTGAATTTAAGTGCACTTAATTGGAAATGACATTGAAATGGCAGTTCAAACTCATATTCAGTACGTGCTTTGATTTCAAGCACTTATGCGTAGTCTAAAATACAGTAAATCATGCGGAATGTCTGCTACAATTCTTTTTAAGTCAAGTGAAACATAACATGGCATAGCACATACATCATTTCTTGATTAAATTTGATGAACTTCAAGTCATTACCAGTACATTGGAAATGCTACTTGGTTAATGTAACCCAAATAGACAGCTTTCGTGAGTCATAGGATATATGGCTGCTAGTACTTGACACTGATTATGAAATGCCATATTTTCCTGTCCCTTGGAAATAAAATATAACACCCTGCTACTTAGGCATCCTTTGCTTTATATAGGACAGTTAGTTTCGAGATGTATTTGTTTCGAGAAATAAATGAATTTAAGTCACACTGGTAACAGGAGAGTGCCTCTATATTTTGAATTTAAACTTTTTAGAGCATGTTTAAAAAAATTTTTTGAACAGTTTAGATAACCAAATTGAAACATTTGTGATCAGGTTAGACTTATTAATTTCCTTATAAACTTATTAAAGAAGGCAATATTATATTACTTACTGTAAGTGTGATTTTGATTGTGGCAGCAGAGAACTACATTAAATAAATATTATATTCTCCTAGGGACTATAACTCAGAAAAAGAATTGCCTAGATTTATTTAGTAAAATTAACAAATCAAATATACTTACAAATACTAACCTAATTGAAGTGTTACATTGAAGTATAATTTGTATTATATTAAAGTATCATTTACTGAATAGGCCACAGGTAGCTGAGTTTATACAACATGCTAAGCCATAAAATATTTGGTTTTTTTTAAAAATCATTTATAATCTAGGCAAAATGTATTTTATAAAATATGGCTTAAAATGCAACAATGAAGCTAATTTCATTAGTTTTAAGCCATAATATGTAAATAGTGGTTTATTATAATATTTGAATCCATTCTCAGTGTATGTCAGTATACGTTGGAGATGATTTAGTAAAATTCTAAAGTTTTCCTGAAACAATTTTCTTCTCATGTAATTTTGCTTCCATCTGTACGTAAATTATTGTTACTGGAAGACAGTGACAGCATTGATATTTATATGACTAAAATAATAAGTAGTAGTCATCAAACTCATGAAGAGAGAAGAGCCTTTTTATAATATAATTTTATTAATTTATTTATTATCAGAGTATAAAATACAAATGAAAAAGAGAATAGTGGAAAAATGGGAAAAGGGAAAGAGTGAAATGTAGAATGAAGGAGGAGGAAGCATTAACTTCAGACTATTTTCAATGCAATTGAATGAACATAATGTTACAGCCTCAGTTTTTTACTTTGCATATTCAGTGTACACTAGCCATTTCTAGAGCAAAAAACTCAAGCACAAAATCTCAGTAAAGGAGAATATATATAGTTCATGGTTGAAAAGAGGGCTCCTTGATGCTCTCTGAGCTTGGTTGTTTTGTTGCAGATGTTTCATCACCTAAACTAGCTTTGGATAATGAAATACCTGCAAGGATTTAATCAAGCTCAGCCTTCACAAAATCCTGAAACACTTTCCAGATAGATGTGTTCTTGATTAAAGCAGTTAATTTGGCCAATAGTTTCCAACCATTCTTCTATTGTGGGGATTAGTATATCTCTCCATTTTTAAGCATAAACCATTCTTGCTGCTATAAACATGTAGAACAACAACATTCAGATACAGAAGATTCTTCAAATGAATATGCAAATTAAACTAGAGACTTTTCTTCGAGGTTTTATGGACAAAGAACTTGAAAAAAAAAGTGAAGAGTGAAGAATCGATTAATCTAGCTTTAAAATTGCCTAGAACAAAAGTTTTAAAACTCATTGCAAAATGAAAAATGAAATTTTAACCAGGTCTTTTGGTGAAGGAGAAGTAATTTATTGGATGTAAGATGAAATGCTGTGAAAGTAAACATCAGTCTCATCTTCGACACATGTCATTGATTGATGTCTTCCCTGCACAGCTGCCTAGAGGTAAAGTCTTTGAAATAGCATAGTAGGTATTTTGTCTATGGGAAAGAACACTTAGTTTCGTTGTTGCTTTTTTGATACCAGTCTATAAGTCTTTATTTTCAATCAAAGGAAAAACAGTAAATCAGAATAATTGCTTTACCCTGTGGCATTTCTGTTTGTAAAAGGAAGAAAAAATAACATAGAACCTTCAAATTAACTTTCATTTGAACTAGGTAAAAAGTCTAAAAAATTACTTGCATCCAAATATAGCATTTTATTAATCATGTCACCACTCTATGAAAAGCTGGTTTATTCCTTTTATGTGTACTGCAGTATGTTTTCATTTGGAAATATTTTTAACATTAATGAGTGGAAAGTCATCACTCCCATAAAATTCATATAAGCTATTAAAACAGAAAATTTATAAGGAAGTTGCTTTTCTTTAGTTAAAAAGAAACTGATTTAACTATTAGCTATGAAAGGAGATATCTGGCATATCTGAAAATTATGAAACGCCTGCTGACAAAGGAACTCTAGGAGTTGAGGTCCACACATCTTGAAATGGCCAGGTTTAAAAACCACTGTCCTAGTGTTTACATAGCTTCTGTCCTGTTAGAATAATCCTGACTTCTGGGGCTAATATGAGTTTGGACCTTTCTGTACCAATGCTGTTACCTTTGTACTTGACTGCTCTTTGATATGTACCTTCAGGGGTGGGATTCTACCAGTTTGCACCTATTCACTAGAACCGGTTGTTAACATTCTAAGTAGTTCGGAGAACCAGTTGTTAGAATAAATTACTGCCCTAATCCTGTAAGGAAGGCAGAAAGGAAACATTCTGGTGTTGCATACAGAAACTGTCTCTCCATTCATCCTTATTACATTTTTGGCAGGTCAAGACTTCCTGTCTCAGGAACTTCTCTGGAGTTTTTTTTTCTCCTTTGTTGGTACTTTGCTTGTGTGGAGTGACCATTCAAAGTTACAATGGCACTCAAGAAAGTGACTTATGACCCTTTTTCACACTTACGACTGTTGCAGCATCCCCACAGTCACGAGAGGCCATGCAAGGAGATGCGTGCCTGGATGTGAGTGATGTTGAGTTGGCCATGCCCAGCCAGTCACATGACCACCACTTAAGCCACCAACTAAGCTACGCCCACAAAACCGGTTGTTAAAAAATTTGAATCCCACCCCTGTGTACCTTGTGTTGTTATTGTGTTAGGCCGAATCTATTTTTAATCATATGATAGGTAGATAGATGTATAGAATAGATAGACATATAGCCAGCCATGTCAGAGATGTGACTCTGGATACCACACACCAAAATAAACAGTTAAAAATAAATGCATAGGAGTATAAAACCACTCATATATGTTTGTAGGTTTTAGTAAATAAAATAAACTGTGAGAAAAAAATGTATGGAACAAAAATTATTAGGGTAGTATAAATGCTTCTAGAAACTTGACTGAAGATTTTGACAATGGTGTATAACTGGCTCATGTAGCTGTCTTTCCACAGATGGAAGTAAGCCTTAGGAGAGCTCTGAAGTCTGTTGTGTTATGCTACAAGGACAAGTATTTTATTATAAACTTTAAAAATAATGTTTTTATATAGTTAAAGTTAAATGCAGGGACACTGTGACAGTTGTAAGCGCAAGGACCGGTTACTTTTTCAGTGTTGTTATAACTTCAAATGGTTGCTAAACAGGACAGTCATTGAGTGATGGATGTGATGGATCAGACTTTCTTTGATGATAGTAGAATTACTGCTATTATAGACCAATAGTATTGCTGCAAATAAATGTATCATTTTTGAAACAATTCTGACTGGAGTCAAAGAGAAAATTCAGTAAGGTTGAAGAAGAAGGATTGCAACAGGAATACAATCAAAATTCCAGGGTGCCTAAAAAAAATAGAGAAATGTTTAGTGAAATTCACCAACTTGTCTTAAACTTTGCTGAGCTTTTATCAGAGTTTGTTTTAGTGTTCTCCATTTAGCAGTTCTAGAGGAAGGATTTAATACTGCAACCATGCAGAAATTATGTCCTTGTGAATTTGGGAAGGTGGGACCAATTGAAAACATGTTTTTAGCAGTAAATTAATAGTGATCTCGAATTGAGCCTATTTGCAGGCCTTACCAATAAATATGCTTAGCCACCTTCATGATTTTGTACTTATCACCTTTTTGTAGACAAAAACCTGAAGAAGACATACAGAATTATTAGATACTGCTTTCTAGCTTCAACAGTTTGCCACCTTATGTAAACTTTGGAAGGTAGGACTAATGCATATAACAATTGTAGCATTCATATTTGGAATTTATTGGGAATGTTTTATGTAGGTACAGCTTTCCTTCCTTCCTTATTGTATATGAAATCCCTTGATCAAACTGGTATTTTTAAATGCATCATCTTGTCAACTTTTAGCATTTTGGGGGTCTTGGTTTGCACCTAAATACTGCCACCAAATTTGATTAGTTTTTGTTCTTTTTTGGTGCAGTGTCTATGATCTTGACAGAAATATGCTACGAAGAAAAGAATGGGAAAGGAGAAATCAGGAGATACAGCATGAAGACAGCATATTTAATACCAGTTATTCTCTCTTCAGTGAACCATACAAGGTATGTATTGAATACTTCATATATTTCTATATCAGGGGTGTCAAACTCAAAGTCTGCAGGCCGGATCCAGCCCACAGAGTGCTTAGATCTGGCCCACAGGGCTGCTCTGAAAACAGCAAAAGACCGGCTCATGGGGCCTCTACCAGCAAAAATGGAGCTTGCGTGGGCTGTGCCTGGCCTTCAGGAGCGCCATTTTCACTGGCAGAGGGTTGCAAAAGGCTGTTCCAGCCAAAAACAGAGCTCACAAAGGCCATGTGTGGCCCTCCCAAGCTCCATTTTCGCTGGCAGAATGTTTGGGCCACAGGTGCCACTGACACGAATGATGTCAAGCTGGCCATGCTCACCCTGGCCACGTCCATCCTGGCCACCCGAGATCAAACACAACCCTGATGCGGTCCTCAATGAAATTGTATTTGACACCCCTGAACTATATCCTTCCTATCTGTTAAATTGACTTGTTTATGGAATAGTGAAATAGATTAGGTATATTTTTGATAAGGCAAAGGAGTTTAATATTTGCAGATTTTTGTTCATTGTGCCTTCCAAGTTACATTGATTCATTTCCTCATCAGTTCCAAATGTGATATAATTTTCTGCAACCTAATTACTAATTAATTTGTTTTACATTGCTATTCCTCTCACAAAGCTACTTGTGAGAGTGACCACTTTCTTAACTCTTTTGGACAATATAAGTCAAAATTAAATAATTCGATCCAGTAAAGCCAATGGCACTAATTATTTTATGTTCTTTCCTTAACTGAACTGTAGAAATAGATTATTATAGATAAGTATAGTTTCACATAATGCACTGACTTCATAAAGCATGCATTTATGTTAATGATCGGTTAAGTTTAGGTGCTTGTTATTTGGAATATATTCAGCCACAGGTACTTCTCAACCTATGACATACTTGGGACCAGAATTTAAACAAATTAAATTGTTGATTATTAAACAAATCAATCTTCACCAATTGATTTTGGTTGGCAGAAACTAATTGGAATGGTCATAAATCATAATAAGGCATTGCAAACATTGTAAATGTGAGTTATTTACTAAGCATCCAAATTGTAATCATTGCTCATGGGGGTGTTGCTACAATTGAAATTTTAGGACAGATCATAAATCACTTCTTCTGAGGCCATCGTATCTTTAAACCATCATTAAAAGAGTGATCATAAATTGAGACGACCTGTGCATTGAAAAATATAAGCTGATTTAAAATGAGATTACACTTGTATAGTGCCTAATCAATATCTTCCCTCCCTTTTTAAAGTAAACCCTTCAGATAAATTAATAAACTGTGCATATAGAAAGTTAAATGTTAACCTAGTACCATTTTTTAGGAACTTTATATCATTCTTGGTTTTTTGCAGGATTATATTATCATCCACCAGAAATTTCCATTCAGGCTGTTGTTTTTTCATATACTTTTGCATGGAATAATCAAATATTTTTCTTAACCAAATAAGACAAGCATCTCTTTGAATCTGTATTTCCCAGGCCTTGGCCTCATCCAACTTTGCTGTTTTATGTTTTGAACAGAACTTCTTGTTGTTTCCTTTTCCCTATTGTAGGGGTGTTAAACTCAATTTCATTGAGGCCACATCAGGATTGTGCTTGACCTTGGAGGGTGGTGGCCAGGATAGCTCAATGTCACTCATGTTGGGGGTGCCTGTCGTGACCCAATGAACTCTGCCAGCAAAAACAGATTCCTAAGCTCCATTTTTGGCTGCGACGTCCTCCTGCAAATGCAGCGAAAATGGAGCTCAGGATACCGCCCTCCTGAACTCTGTTTTCACTGGCAGGGACACCATAAGCCATTCCTTCACTGTTTCCAGGGAGGCACCATGGGCAAGATCTAAGCATCCCATGGGCCAGATTTGTCCTGTGGGCCTTGAGTTTGACACCCCTGACTTTTCTGGTGTTAAACACCAATGATACATCACAGCAGCAGAACCTACTTCTTAAGATGTATTACACAAAACTAACAGGCGGTTAAAGACACTGTTTGTCAGATGGAAAGCTGGCAGCACAGGTTCGAGACCTGAGTGCTACGCAGTGGAATGACTTTCCATTATTTGCCTCAGCTCCTGCCCCTGTAGCAATTTGAAAGCATGAAAATGCAAGTAGATAAATAAATACCATTTTGGTGAGAAGGTAACAGCATTCCATGCACTTTGGCGGATAGCATGCTGACCACATAACCACAGAAATGTCTTCAGAAAATGCTGGCTCCCTCAGCTAAGAAACAGAGATAAGCACCACCTCCTAGAGTCAGATATGACTGGACAGGGGAACCTTTGCTATTACCTTTAGCCAAAGAAAGGGCATCTTGTTACTTAAATTATAACTAGAGAATTAGTTAATGTTTAAATCTATAAAATAGGCAGGTCAGTAGGATGCTTTTCACTATTTATGTAATAAATACTACTTACATACAGGTAATCCTCAAGTTACGACAGTTCATTTGGTGACTGTTAAACTTATGCAATAATACCCCTCCCCCAAGTACTTACGACACAGTTCCGAAGTTATGAATGTTCAGCACCATGACAGTTGTTCACCCTTACAAATGACTGCAGAGGCACTGCAACATTCATCCTGCCTATCCCCCCCACCCCCTCATGTGCACTTAACGACCTGCACATTTGATTAGCAAATACGTGGGCAAAAACGGGGAGTTTTCACATTCATTTTACGTGATCCAACAAATTCTCAGGTTACGAATGTAATTGGTAGGCTCCATTACATTTGTAACTCAAGGACTACCTGTATTTAAAGTGTGTGTGTGTGTGTGTGTGTGTGTGTGTGTGTGTGTATTTATATATATATTTTTTTCTGAGGTTCTTGCGGGTATTAGTATGTGGATCTTTGGTTATTCAGGTTTTCTCCCGTGTAAGATTGGAAGTATCTAGGCAACGTTTCGATGAAGTCTCATTCATCATCTTCAGGCCTGTGTCTTTGGCTCTGTGTTTCTCAGAGTGAATTTATTATTTAATAAATATTTATTTATTAATTGCTTGAAAAATGAAGGGTTACAAAGAAATATATTTACCTGAGCTAGGATTCCTTTGAACTGGAAAGTTACACTATGTTTTCACAACATATGTAGCTAATCTGTATTGTGAGTTATACAATATCTTGAAACATAAATTAATCAAAACAGCTGCATTTTGAGAACATCAATAAAGTAAAAATTACATAGCATATTAGAGACATACAGATTTCAGGTCTTTAACCTGAATAACTATATAACGTTACTGCTGTTACATTGGTCTTTAAAGTTTGAATTTATTTACAAATACATAAATACTATGAGTTTGTAGGGCAATAGATCTATGTGACTTATTTAACCTATGTTCCCTGTCTAATACTTACCCACATTCAGAATAAATAGAATTATTAGATAGTCTCAACCAATAACCTGTATTTTTAACATCATCAATCCTGCACTACAAAATTACTGCATGTTCATGATTTTCAGTAATTTTATTTCTTGACCTTTTATTTATTTTGATTATTTCCTTTGCAGACGAATAAGGGGGATGAATTGTCTAGTCGTATCCAGAATACACTGGGTAACTACGATGAAATGAAAGAATTGTTGACCGATCACTCCAATCAAAGCCAGCTTGTTGGTGTTCCAAAAGCCTGTATGTCACAGGCATCTATGAACAAAATGGAGGAGCACTTTGCTGCTGAAACTATGACTCACACTCAGACTTCTGTTTGCAGTCCTCAGTCTTCTTTGCCAGTGGCACTTTCTGGACAGCTAAGCAAGAATGCAACATTAGGTTGGCAGAAATCTGGGCGTTGCTTGGAAAATCAGCAGAGGGTGGGCAAGCATAGGCATGGATTGTCAGATTCACAGAGTAATGATTTCAAAATAGCTAACCAAAAGAGCAGCTTGGAAAAGATTATGCATTATGTACACAGTCCTTCACCATCATCTTCATCCAGTGCTATTCAAGGTCCTATAGCATCCTTAATTGTAGAAAACGTTCAAACACAACAGCAGTCAAAATTGAGCTGTGCCACAGAGACTGGAGTCCAGACTCAAGAAAGACCAGCTATTCATAGCAATGGACACTGTGTACAAAATTTTCATCCTGCACTTACTTCAAAACCAAATATAATTCAGCAGAAACCAACCGCTTATGTGAGGCCAATGGATGGTCAGGATCAGGCTCCTGATAAATCTCCAAGACTAAAGGTGCCGGACGAAAATAGCATGCTCTGCACCTCATACAGAGAGATGTCTTCTGTTAAAAATGAATCAGCTAGGACCAAGTCAAAAATGACGAAGTGTGGCATTTCCAAGCAAGAAGAGGTAAGTTTAATTATGATGCACCTTTCGTAACAAACCAATAAAGAATAACTTTTCAGATATTTAGGGTGATATCCCATGTAGCCTTTTCCTTTCAGGAAGAATGTTTTGAATTTCATTTCCAGTGTTTTATGACTCAAATTGTAAGTGGCAAAAACACACTATAATCAATATTTTGATATAATAGAGTTGTGCATTCTTAATGGTTTATGTATTTTATAAACTGTGCAATTGTTTAACTATTCACATTTCTGTGAAAAGATGGCTCTGATTTGACCTCTTTTTAAGAGTTTCTGGTAAATGACTTTTAGTGAATTGGGTTTTTTAAAAAATGGAACTATTGTATATAGAGCCAACAAGGATTTACATTAGAAATGGGTAATATCTTCATATTTGAGGACTGCCATTGGCCTTGGAATAGATTGCTGGGAGTTCACTCCTGAAAGAAGCCATAAGAAAAGAGAAAAACATGAACTGAGCTAAGTACAAGTTAGGTTAATTTTTAAAAATCCATTTCTCCAAATGAATACTTTTAAATTGAATCAAATCACACAGCCAAAATGCATCATCAAATGTTATGACAATACCCAAGGATTTTCTAGGTAGGAGTCACAAAGTCATAATGGCAAATACAGATTACTCTGGAGGCAGGTATGATGAAAATAGCAAGTTATTTTGAAGCCAGATATACAGACAGATTTGTCAGAAGGAACTTACATAGCAAGGATAGTATTAATCTGTGATCTTTCCACTCATAGGGTATGTATATCCTTTCAGATGTTGTATGTAAAGTATGCATTTATTACTTTTTATTTCTATAGTTAAAGTTCTGTTGTTGCCAAGAAAAATACAATTTAGTATGGCAAACACAATCTGTGATTGCTCAAACCCTCACTGATCCTAAGTACATCTGCTAAGGCTTTAGCTGTAGTTTCGGTTTCCTAGATTTAAGCATGTTGAATTGACATAATATTGCTTTAAATCTGATCTTAAACAGTAGGCTTTTAAAAATATAGTTATTTCTGCAGTGTTTAAGTTCTTAATTTTTTTTAATCTCAGGAACCTGATATATCTTCAGTTCATTAAGTTGATTTCAGTACAATGAATCACAGGAAATAGCATTTGAATACAAATCACAGGATATTACTTTTAAATTTGCAGGAAAGCTTGATTTCCTCGAGAGATCTATTCTGTGTTTAATATAGTTAATCAGCTCCAGAAGGTTCTTGGTAGCTTGACATAAAATTAATCATAACAATTTCTAAAATTTAATGTAGTGAAATATCTTTAAATATTAAATACAAGAAGTATATTTCATTAAATTAATTTTTGAATGTTTATTCAAGATGTGATTTGAGTCATTTTCATCAGTATTAATCAGAATGCATACTCAAATATCCTCCACCTTTCAAAAATTATCCTACTTCTCAGTATAAATTATAGCCTTTCAATTCAAGTGTTGCTGTTTCTTGTGTAGAATTTTACTGTAAGCAGTTTACAAAATATATTATTAGAATGATGTACTGAATAGAAAAGAAAATAGGACATAGAGAAAAATCTGTTTTCTAGTATTGTATTGTATATGAGCCGCAGTGGTTAGAATGCAGTATTGCAGGCTACTTCTATTGACTGCCAGCTGCCTGCAATTTGGCAGTTTGGTGTATGTAATAAATAAATGTATGTTTAACTAAATTATTTAGTTAATTTATATCAATTTAATATGGTAATATTTAACTTTGATTTTGTTTTACTTGTCAATATAAATTAATTATATTATCTGTTGAACAGTTGTATATTATCTTTTTGAAATCTGTTTTATTCATTGTTTGTTCTATACTTTTTAAAAAATTTCAATTAAAAATACTTAATGACAATTGTTTTAAAACTGATGGCAAAGAATATAAAAATAGTTGAACCAAGTACAAATATAATCAGTCATTTAGATTGTTCTAATTCAATGTGAAAATAAATTTTGATAATTAATTTTCTATATAAATTCATTGTTTCATTTGATGACCCAGTAAGCTAGGGTCTTCTAAGTAACCACATTTAACTAGATATTAAAAATAGTGATTGTGGCTTTTCAGTTTTTAACCTCAGTTGTTTTTCTAATTGAGGGAGAAATCAGAACACCAGTTTGGTCCAGGGGTTGAGGCACCAGGCTTAGAAAAACTAGGAGGAGAAAGGAATACTAGATATGTTTGCTACCTTGAATTATTTATATAAATAATAAACATGTAATTAAAAATATTTTAAAAATAAGGTATACATGCTTGATTTAAACTATTACCTTAATTAAAATGTATATTAAACTAAGGATATAAGTGTGGTTACAGTGTGAAGGAATTTTGGAAATTTGCTATGGATTTGAAAAGTTGTAATTCCATGATATCTGGAGAGTGGCTAATTGGAGGTGGTCAGATACACTTGTTTCAGTTGTGGCTGAAATAATATTTGGTTTTCTACCTTTTATTGTCACACTTACTGATGTATTCATCAGCTTCGTTAGCTATGTCATCAATTTCAGAAATTTCATTTCATAAGCTGCTTTCCTAAATACTTGTCAGCAACTCTTTATTAAAGTAGGTAATTAAGTTAGCAATATGAAAGAAGCAGATTAAGGCACAGAATGTTTATCAAACCTTTGCATAACTTTGCCTTTTGCATAGTGCCTGTTTCTTGAAGCCTTATTTATAGCCACTCATCCTTTTGTCACATCTTGTTTGGATTACTGCCCATGCTTGCAGAGCATTCTGAAATTACTTGTTCAGAATACACCCATGTAATAGTAATAATATATTCAATAACTGCAAGAGAGATCTTGGAATCCTAATGGATAGGCATTTAAATATGAGGCAGCAGTGTGCTGCAGCTGCCAAAAAAACTAACACAGTTCTAAGCTGCATGAAAAGAGAGGTAGAATCAAGATCATGTGAAGTGTTAGTACCGCTTTATAATGCCTTGATAAGACCACACTTGGAATATTGCATCAGTTTCGGTTGCCATGACATAAAAAGATGTTAAGACTCAAGGAGTACAGAGAGTAGTAACAAAGATGATTAGTGCACTGGAGGCTAAAACATATAAAAAATGGTTACAGGAATTGCAGAGGTGGGATTTTACCAGTTTGCATCTATTCGGTAGAACCAGTTGTTAACATTCTAAGCAGTTCGGAGAACCAGTTGTTTGAAGAAATTACTGGCCTAATCCTGTAAGGAAGGCAGGAAGGAAACATTCTGGTGTTGCTTACAGAAACTGCCTCTCCGTTAACCCTTATTACATTTTTGGCAGGACTAGACTTCCTGACTCAGGAACTTCTCTGGAATTTTTTCCCCCTCCTTTGCTGGTACTTCATTCAAAGTTACAGTGGCACTGAAAAAAGTGATTTATGACCATTTTTCATACTTACGTCTGTTGCAGCATCCCTTCAGTCATGAGAGGCCAGGCGAGGAGATGCGTGTAAGGGATATTGAGTTGGCCACGCCCAGCCAATAACATGACCACCAAGCCACGTCCACCCAGTCACATGACCACCAAGCCATGCCCACCAACTAAGCCATGCCCACAGAACCGGTTGTTTAAAAATTTGAATCCCACCCCTGGGGAATTGGTTATGTTTAGTTTAATGGAAAGAAGGACCGGGGGGTGACATGATATCAGTGTTCCTGTATTTGAGAAGCCTCCAAACTATTGAGAGAGTGTCAAACTATTCTTCAAATCACCTGAAGGCAGGACAAGAAGCAATGGATGGAAACTAATCAAGGAGAGAAGCCACCTAGAACTAAGAAGAAATTTCCTGACAGTGAGAAAATTAATCAGTGGAACGACTTGGTTCCAGAAGTTATGGGTGTTACAACACTGGAGGTATTTAAAACAAGATTGGACAACCATTTGTCTGATATGATATGAGTTTTGAATTACAAGACCTCCAAGGTTCTTCCCAACTCTGTTATTCTGTTAATACCTCTAGCTTTGCAAGCTGCACTGGCTCCCAATTCAAGATGCTTGTTGCTGCCTACAAATCCAAGTCATTTGCAGGACTGGTTTGTTTCTGCTCATCCCTCCAGAATGGATGGACTTGGTATCGTGCATTCTCTGTCACTGTATCTGCCCTGGGGAACAGCAATCCCCCAGAGATCCAGATAGCTTTGACACTATTAGCCTTTTTCTTGTCATTGAAGACCTGGCTGCTCTCACACGCATGTGGTCTAGGACATTAAGAGAGCCCTTGCTTTGTTTATGTGATTTGAAAGAGAAAGTTTTTCTGTGCAAAATGCAATGAACCTTTATTGAAGGCAACAGACCAGGATACGCAAGAACACATTTTTTAACATTATGTGAAACACATACTACATAGTCTTTTTCCAGGTCATGAAAGAGAGAAAAACAAGCTTTCTCATTTTAGGGAGAAGGGAATGGTATTTTTGCTGCACAATTTTATATTTCTTGATTCTTTCATTGCTGATATCTAATAACCTTAAAAGTCTCATCAAGTATCTTTTGACCAATGTGGGATTTATATAAGTTTAGGATGTTATATTGCTAAAATTGTATATTGATTTTGATTTGTTTGTATATATATTTTCTCATTTAAAATTGTCGCATGAAATAACGAGACTTGAATAGCAATGTTTGCCCTTTTTAAATTTCAGTTTGCTTCTGATTTGGAAATAATATTAAAATTTTTTTTCCTGTTGGTAGAGATAGGTCTAAAGATACTGTAGTTTATGAAATCAGATTCTTTTCTTTAAAGGAGATACGTTTAACAAAAAAAGAGAGACATGATATATATATTTCTGACAGTGTAATGAACCTTTAAACTTTTATTCATATCAAGGTTATTATTACTTATTTCTATGCTACCTCTATGGCCTACAAAATGTCCTACAATATCACCACAGCATCAATATCACAAGTCCATATTGCAAATGATTTTCTAGAAGAACTCCAGGGACAAATACATCTAACAATAATTATATGCATAGATAGTAAAATTCTTTGCCAGCAAGTGCTTATTAAAATCTTGGCATTAACCATTTGCAGGTAATTATGCTTTACCACATTGCTTGTCTACAGGATGGCACTAATGAAACAGTAGCTTAATTACTACTATTGGTATGGTGGCTCATAGGGTTAGAAAAATAACTATAGCTTCAGTTAAAGGTAAGCAGATTTTTCCATACAAACAGAGGGGTTTTCTAATCGCTAGTGATTGTACCATCTACACAGACGTAGCTGCCTAAAGTATATATATATTATACAATTATTTTAACAACTTCTGCTTCAAATGTATCCAAGACCAAGTAACTGAATATAAAAATAATATCTATTTTAAGAAAAGTCTGAAGAAGGATTGTTTATAAAATATTTGTTAAATTGGTATCCTGGCAAATCTAACCATAATCTCCATGGGTAACACAAAACACATGGAGCAATGTCACAAGATGTCAGAAAACACATACTGTGATTGCTAATGTATCAATTCCACACAACATTCTAGAAAAGCTCCGTTTTCATTAACTTCTGGGAAATGTTCACAAAAGGAGGTAGTCTCAAGAGGGCAGCTGTACCAAAGAATTGGTGCAACAATTAAAAAATAACATTCCTGGCTTTAGTTCTTTTACTACATAACAACATAAGAATATTAGTAGTTTTTGACAGGAGGAATACCTTGAATAGATCAACTTTGGCTGGAGAAGATTCCTAGGTCCCAGCTATAAATTTTAAAGTCAGCAGCTTGAATTGTATGTTAGAATGATAGAGCTTTGAGCTTTATGGCAGGTGTCTCCAACCTTGGCAACTTTAAGACTTGTGGACTTCAACTCCCAGAGTTCCTCAGCCAGCAAAGCAGCTGTAATCTGTAATCTCCAAAATACCCTACCTGTAGCAGGGCAGAGTCTTGACTTCTTGTTCCTACTGAAGTTGGATCGAGATGATATGAGATTTTTCTTAAAATCCATTTCATGTATGGTTAATCTGGTAAGTCACTGGTGAAAATGTATGTGAGGGAGCCATTAAGATATAGTAGTAAATACAATATATCTTTTTCTCATGTAGTTAGGCAGAAATAACCACCCTATGTAGGGTAGCAGAAATAATGGAATAGCTATTTTGGTATTGAAGTTGTGTAAGTGACAAAAACCAAACTGCCTTAATCAATCAGAAATTCAGACTTGAGATTTTCAAGAATGAAGATGCAACAAAGCAGTAGTGCTAAGTAAAAGAGAAAACTAGATAAGGAAAGATAATTTTTGTATTTATGCACCAAGACAAATTCCTTGTGTGTTCAATCACACTTGGCCAATAAAGTATTCTATTCTGTTCTGTTCTGTTCTGTTCTGTTCTGTTCTGTTCTGTTCTACTCTACTCTACTCTACTCTACTCTATTAATAAAGCTGGATAAGACAGTTATCTGATCCTACCATGAACAGTTGAAATTCAAAGATGCTCTTGGAAATATGAGAGCTTGGATTAATCAGAGAGAAAGAGATTTTGAGACAGAGCCTGGACCTGAAGCAGGAAAGAAAGCCTAGTATTCAAAATGGATAATGGAATTCATTATCAGAATTGTTTGTGCATCTTTCCGCCATTTGATAGCATCCTTCATCTCCATCTTCTTTAGAGTGTTGGGATAATCATACAATATTAAGGTATTAATAAGTTGTCTTTAAGATGGAGTAGCTGAATTTGATAAGAAAAGATGTCACCGTTTTTCTCATCTCTTGTTGAGATACCTTTTGTCATATGTAAGTAAAGAATGTTTGCTTTTAATAAATTGCATATATTTGGTGTCTATCTTTTCTTGTACTAGAAATAAACCTGGAACAGATTTGTGTGTATGAAGTATTCATTAAATATATAAAGGCTTGAATGTTGAGTTTTCTGAATGACCCATGAGTCTCAATCTGATGGAGTAGAAAGCTGAATAACCCTTTTTCAAAGGATAGGTTTAATTTCACCCTATGAAGGATGTAGCAGAATAATATGAGGTAGTAAAACTGTTAATTAAGCTTTATCATCCAGTAACTAAGCCACTGAACTATAGAACTGAAGTTCAGGGGAATGTGACAAAACATACATTATATCAAAAACTCTACTGTTTATTTAGTTGTGTTCAATGCTGCAATTCATGTACAATGGATAGAGCTTATGTCATGACATAATGCATGATTTATCATTTTGGCATCATCCTGTTAGGAACAGAGCAGTTCCTGAACTGGGGAGCATTATTATTAAACTTTTCTGAGTCACCCAGGACCACCAAACATCCATTATCTTGGAAATATGAGATAAAGAGGCTGGACTTTAAAGTCTGAAACATAGATGAAATAAAGGCTTTGACTTCCTGCACTACAGAGGATAAATCATCTTTGTGTGCTTGGCTTCATTCTTGACAGAAGTAATGAGACTAATCTAGCTGAGAGAATCTGAGAGATTTCGTCTAAGTAAATCTGTTTCTCAATAAGGGCTTGTGTGTCTAAAAAGTCCAGATTTACTGCAAGCTATATTGTGATGCCTGACAAATTTAAGCCCTCATTAACCTCATTATGCTTCATTATCTTGTTGGCATAGGTTTTTTGCTGCTGTGGCTGGCTAGAAACTACATTTGTCAATATTATGGGTTGTTATCATGGCCTAGAAGTAGAAGTACAGAAAAAAAGTGAGGGATGTGTGACCAGTTTTCTGTTAAAGCTTGCATTCTACTTGCTGATAAAGTAAAACTTGCTTGCCCTTTGGACTGTGGAAAAGCAGGAAGTGATCTTTGCTGATAGGGCATGTGCTTTACCTTAATCAACTTGGGAAATGGGGAGTCCACTCATTTTCAGGATTTAAGAGGTGGAAGAAGAGCCCACTCTTAACTGGGACAAGAAATTCATTTCCCTAATTGCAGATTTGTTTAGTTTGTGCTCCAAATGTTTTGTGAAGCCATCTAATTAAATTAGTTTGTTTTAAGATTCAGGATTGAATTTGTTCATCAGTAGGGGAAAGATGTAGATGTAGATATATAGATACAGATGTATAGATACAGAAGAAATGGAGATACAGATATAGCCATGGTACCCCTGTTCAGGATGATCTGAACCTTCTTGGGTATGATGAAACTGCTTAGATTAGATGCCAGTACAGATCCAGTGGAGGTGCCTGGAATGCAGACCAACACTGTTATACGGGTCGACTGTGAACCTGTTGGATCTGAGGAAGTCAACAGAGTCTTCATATCTGTAAGCTTGGTCACCTTCTTATTAGACCAATCCCCCCTCCTGGCTGGATAAGGTTTCCTGTGAGACAATGTGTGGTTGGGATTTGATGGTTCTCCACCACTTAAAAAAATGCTGATTCACTTCTTCTCAAGAGAATATTTTTTGTCCAGTATCCCTTTTAGAGAACATAATGGCACAGCAGCTTCATGAAACAGATTATCTGGACACCTTTCAGTCAGGCTTGGGTACGGAACTGAAACAACATTGGTCTTGCTTTTAAATGGCCTCTGGTGGATGCAACATGTGGGAAATGCATTCATCTTTACTCTACTTGGTCTCCTTGTAGCCTTCAATGACCATGGTATCCTTCTGGACTGGCTGCAAGAGCGTTAGTTCTCCTTCTTCCTTTGTAACCAGTTCCAGTCAGAGTTGATCTGGAATGAAAGATCCTGTCCTTGGCTCCTTACATTGTGGAGTGCCACAAGATTTTCCATTGAGCTGCTCCGAGCATCCAGAGAGTGGGAGGTGCTTAGTCTCTGCTCGGATAGGCTGGGCTTAACTGTTAGGACAGTGTTGCTCCTCCCTGGCTCCTCCCTAGCATCCCCCATTTTTTAGCTCAGCCTTTGGTGTGATAGGCAGCTTATCCTTGGCCGGAGCAGGATTTAAAGGTTTGAATTAGTTTGATCAGAACAGATTTCCAAATTTAGGTTTCTATTTACTAAGTTCTGACTGCAATTGGCAAGAAAGCAGTCGGAACGACAGAAAGCAGATCACCTTGGTGATCTGGCCACTTTAGCAGCCTCAGGGGTTTGGGGATTTCCCTGGTCACAGCAGTTGCTTCTCTGGGAGAGAACGCTGTTTTACATTTCTTTGCCAAATGCCTTTGCCTTGCCATCGTGATTCGACCTGCAAGCCGCTTTTAAGGAAGCCTGCTTATTTGTCTCTAATTCATTTTGCCAGTGCTGATTTCCTTCCCTTGGAGAATGCAGTAAAGGGGTGGGGGCATCGGAGCCTCTCTTACCCCCTCCTCACCGCTCAGTCACACAGTAGCTTTTTTATCAGACGGGCTGAGCAGCAGAGGCTGCTGCTGTGTTCGCGCCTAAAAAAAATAAGGCCAGCGCCATTTTCCTTAGGGGCCTGCAAACCATTTTGGCGCACTTTTTAACGGACACCGCCATTTTTCCATGTTTTCCACGTTGCATCATGGGGCCATTCACTGGTTCGCCAGTACCCTGTGAGAGGCTTTAATCACCTCTAAGCACACTGTGCAGTTACAGAGGGAAATAAGGACATTTAACTCCCTTTGCTCTGGTTTCGGGGAGATAAAAACCTTTGTTGTTGTTGGCTGCCCTCACAGGAGAAATATATATATATATTATATTACAGTACATACACAGAATATATACAGTATATTTACAGAAGTATAGACAGTATATATACAGAAGCCTGATGATGGCAGATGAGATTCTGCCGAAACGTTGCTACAACTTTAAAAGCACAACTATAATGACATGGGAAAATACCCGAACAAAGCTGAATACCATACATGTAAATACCTGCAAAAGCTTAAGAAAACGTGTGTGTGTGTGTGTGTGTGTGTGTGTGTGTGTGTATTTATGTATGTATGTGTATATATGTATATATGTGTATATATGTATATGTGTGTGTGTGTGTATATATATGTGTGTGTGTGTGTGTGTGTGTGTGTATCTATCTATCTATCTATCTATCTATCTATCTATCTATCTATCTATCTATCTATCAAACCTATTACAGATTCCTCATTGTTGAGGAAATTAAACAAGTACAATGGCAAGCAGAGGTGTCACTAAGGCATGGACCCATGATAAGTCCAAAAAAGCTAAGGGTCCTTCAAAGGCAGCACAGAAAGATGCTACCTGACGCCAAAAGGCGCTGGAAAGGAAAATGGATAAACGCACTAGAGAGGCTGAATGGTCTTCCCAGCCTTCCCCCCCACGCCACTGCATCAGCATCAACCCACCCCAGTAGCATTAGATATGTCCATGCCTGCTAGGCCTACTAATTTTGTCCAGGCCTCATCAGGAGTTCAAGTTTCATGTCAAGCCCCTGAGGTGACTTTCACCCTGACAGCAGCGGGCCTACGTCAGGAGGAGTTGCTGTCAGACGAGATTCCAGAAACAATGAAAGCATGGATGGAGCTGGCAATCCACAGGGGGATCGCAGCGGGGGTGCAACAATCTATCATGGCCAGGCAGAGACCAGTGCTGGAATGCGACTCACAATCAGTAAGATCTCTATGCAGAACTGACCTGCATTATCCTCACGTACCTCCTCAAGAGGAGCTTTCTATGATTTCCAATACACAGTCACACGAATTCCAGGAGGAGGGAGAAGGAGAGGATCAAATGGATCAATTAGAGGCGGTCTCAGTTCACAATAGTGAAACCTCCCTGGAGGCAGGGCCCCTAGAAAGAGGCATATCTGATGATGAGGACATCAAGCTGACCAAACCTACTTTTACGGGACTGTTTCGCCCCCAACTGTTCAGATTCCTCTTGAAAAATCTTCTTCTATTCTACAACTGGAATCTCTAGAAGAATCGGATGATCTGATTTTCTCACAGCCTATTAACGAGGTCGAAGTTATTCCGATTCCACAAATGTTTTCAGATCTGATCCAGAAACAGTGGACCTCAGCAGCAGTGTATCCAGCCCCTACAAGTTTCAATAAAAAATTCTTCAATTTAGCTTCAGAATTCTCTGATTCCCTGAGTACCCTGAAAGTAGACAAGCCAATAGTGGCTTTGGCATCCTCCCCCGCTATTCCCACCGAGGCAGAGGAGGCCCTTAAACCAGAGGAGAAGAAAGCTGAGATCACTCTAAGAAAGGCACATCAATCGGATGCATGGGCCATAAGGGCAGCAACTGCCGCATCCTTCTTCACAAGGACATCCCTCAGATGGCTCTGCCACCTGAGGGACATCATACCAAATTTTAATATTAGAGCTCATCAGGACATCACCAAATTGATTGCAGCTGCAGAGTTTTCGGTGGATGCTACTTTTCATTTGGTCAAATGTTCAGCTTGGGCCATGGCATCACAGATTATAGCCCGCTGTTTGCTTTGGCTGAGACATTGGCAAGCTGATTCCAAACATAAATGGAAGCTAGCTTCCTCTCCAATTTTGGGTGACAAATTATTTGGTGCTGTCCTGGATCCACTGTTAATTGAGACTAGAAGCAAGAAGATTCTCCCCTCCCTCCTTCGGCTCTCAGACAGCAGGAACTATCAGCCCTTTCGGAGAGGCTCCTTTCATCCCTATTATCAAGGTCCATTCTCCCCTAGATTCCAGGATATAGGGGCGCCCAGCAGTCCGATAGATTGAAATTCTCTGACAGGCCTCGTGGGGTGACAGGGGAAGAGCCCTTTTAGGGGGACAGGAAACAGAGGTTTCCATCCACGATAAATCTAGGGATCTCGCTCCCATTGGAGGACAATTGAGACTCTCTGCAGACCATTGGGAATCTTCCCCATCAGATTCCTGGGTGCGCGACACCATCAGATTTGGCCTGGTTCTAGAGTTCCACTCCACACCCCCGAACTTTTTCATGAAATGCCCTATTTCTAGGAATCCTGTTAAATGGAATCTGATGGAGACAGCGATCAATCACTTACTGGAAATCAAAGCCATCCAGCCAGTATCCCGGGATCAATAGGGACAGGGGTTCTATTCAGTACTTTTTGTAGTCCCTCAGAGTTCGGGGGGGGGGATGGGGGGCAATCCTAGATTTAAAATGACTTAACCATACTCTATCGCAAATTTAAAATGAGTACGTTACAATCCATTCTGCTTAGCTAAGAAAGGGTGACTTTTTAACTTCCATCGATTTAACAGAGGCCTACTTACACATACCAATCTGACCTTCACACACCAAGTTTCTCAGGTTCTGCTACAACAACCAGCATTTTGAATACATCGCTCTGCCTTCTGGGTTGTCATCTGCCCCCAGGACTTTTACAAAGGTTCTGGCAGCCCTGGCCACTCACCTTAGCATCGCTTCTGTGAGACTCCAGTGCTACCTGGATGACATCTTGATATTATCTTCCTCATCCAAGCAGGCAGAATTGGATACTCAAATTACATTGCAAACCCTACAACATCATGGTTTCTCCATTAATTGGGCAAAGAGTCAATTGTCTCTCTCCACATGCCTAGCTCACCTGGGTTCGATAATAGACACAATTGAAGGAAGGGTGTTTCTATCCCCCAAGAGACAGAAGAGCATTAAGAACTTAGCTCAGCTTATCAGATCCTTCAAACGGGTTCCTCTAGCCGATCTGTCTAAATTACTGGAGAAAATGATTTCCTGTATTTCCATTATTCCCTGGGCCTGGTTCCATGCTAGGTTGCTCCTGCTTCCATTTCAAAGAGAGGGACGAAGCAACTCCAATGCCCAAATATTGGTTCCAACGAAAGTCCTGCTCTCACTGCACTGGTGGACTGTTCCAACCATCAACAGGGGTTGTCCACTGCAAGAGTCCCACAGACTCACCATCATTACAGATGCCAGTCTGTTCGGGTGGGGAGCACATTTCCAGGCCCTCTCAACTCAAGGGTGTTGGTCAGCAGCAGAGCAGTTGAACAGCATAAATTGGTTAGAGCTCAGGGTAGTCCATCTGGCCCTTTGCAGTTTCCTTCCGAACAGTCAAAGGAAACACATCCTCATTCTTACAGACAATGTTACTACAAAAGTACACATCAACAGACAAGGGGGACCCACTCAAAACAACTCATGGGAAGTAGAGAGACTGTGCCTTTGGGCGAAAGGAACTTGGGTTCCATCAGAGCGGAACATATCTCAGGTCTGACAAACACACAGGCAGACTGGTTTAGCAGGGCCACAGTTGACCCTACACCCGGAACTGTTTCAAGTGGCAGTGCAGAGGTTCGGACTATCAGTTATAGATCTGTTCACTTCTCCCCTGAATGTGCAGCTCCTGAGATTCATTTCGAGGTACCCTTCTCACGGGGTGGAGAATGTCAACACCCTTGGTTGCCAGTGGCCTCAGGGACTCCTATATGCCTTCCCTCCTCTCCCGTTGATACCCAAAGTGGTCCAAAAGATGCTGGAAGAGAAAGCGGAACTGATCTTGGTGGCACCATTCTGGCCCAGGACACCATGGTTTGCAAATCTGAGGGGCCTGTCCACAGAAGACCCATGGAAAATTCCACCTCACAGAATTCTACTCACCCAGGGACCGATCTAACACCTGGACCCTCAGTGGCTACACCTAGCCATTTGGAGATTGAGCAGCGACATCTAAGGAAGGAGAACCTCTCGACTAGAGTGATCAACACCATTCAAGCAGCTCAGTGCCCCTTAACGAGCCGCATCTATAATGCCACATGGAACATTTTCTATAAATGGTGTTCAAAATCCAAAGTAGACTCTTTTGCTCCATCAGTGGCACAAGTTTTAGAGTTTCTTCAAGACAGACTTGACAGGGGTCTCTCACCAAACACCTTAAGATGACAGGTTGTGGCTGTTGCATCGGTGGTGACCTGGCAGGGTCTAACGTCCATCTCCCACCACCCTCGGATAAAGAGTTTTCTATGGGGAGCCACAAATCTATGTCCACCAGTGGTATATCATTACCCGACTTGGGACCTTAATAAGGTACTCACAGCACTTTCAAAGGCCCCATTTGAACCATTGTAAACTACCAGTCTCCGTTTTCTCACATACAAAGTAGTCTTCCTCGTTGCTATTACATCAGCACGATGTATCTCAGAACTAGCAGCACTAGTGGCCAGAAAGGACCTCTGTATTTTTCATACAGTCAGGGTTGTTCTGCGACCAGACCCCACTTTCATGGGGTCAAAGGTCAACTTGGCCTTCCACAGGGCAGAAGAACTGGTTCTCCCAAACTTTTGCCCCAGGCCTTCACAAGAACTAGAGTATCAATGGCACTGGCTGGATGTCTGCAGAGCTCTTTGTACGTACTTACATCGAACAGCTCCCTTCAGGAAGACTTGAAGCCCTTTTTCTATCTTTCAGCCAACCACTCAGGGGCATAAGGTCTCACCTTCAACTATAGGCAGATGGTTGAAAGCCACATTAGCCAAAGCATACGAGACTCAATTATTACCTGTGCCTAGAGGCATCATGGTGCATTCGACAAGAAGCACGGCAACCTCAGTGGCCTGGGCCACTCAAGCCCCTATAGCAGAAATATGTAGAGCAGCGACATGGGTTTCTCCATCGCCCTTTATTAGACATTACAAAATTGATGTCTTTGCATCCGCTGAAGCCTCCTTTGGCAGGAAGGTGTTACAACGAGTCCATTTGGATAGTGGGGGAGCTCCAGCCCAGACAGAGACCCTCCCTTAGGACAAGCCAAGCTTTGGTATGTCCCATTCTCTGGATGCTTGGAGCAGCTCAATGGTGAGAGGGCATTGGTACTTACCTGATATGCCCGTTCTCTGTGAGCTGCAACGAGCATCCAGCCCCATCCAGTATCCATCTGGTGGGATCCTGTTCTGGCCAACGACTAATCTGTCAGAATACAGAAACCAATGAATGACTAAATCACAGAAGAGGGCAGGGATCGCATCACCTCATCTTCGTAAAAACTGGGGGATGCTAGGGAGGAGCCAGGGAGGAGCAACAGCATCCTAACAGTTAAGTCCAGCCTATCCGAGCAGAGACTAAGCACCTCCCACTCTCTGGATGCTCGTCGCAGCTCACAGAGAACGGGCGTATCAGGTAAGTACCAATGCCCTTTCGGTGCTTTCTCCACTCCTGTTTATCATATGCATGAAACTACTGGGTGAGGTCATTTGTAGCTGTTGGGTAAGGTATCATGGATATTCTTCACCCCTGATGAAGTAAGAGATGATTTTAGTATTCTGTTCCGATACCTGGGGGCTCTGTGAGGTTGGATGAGGAACACCAGGCTTCGGTTCAACATGGGCAAGACTATGTAGCTTTGAGTTTGGGGTGGGGGTTACCCGGATCTGAAACAATACCATCTTTAGTTCTGGATAGGGTGGCATTGCCTAGACAGACCCATTTTACTCCTGCAAAATTTACACAGCTTTAAGAGATGGGGATGTCTTTAAATCTACCATGTAGCATACTTGATGGCCATGCATTTAAGATGACATTAGATACGTGGATATATTTTGCAGCTTATTCAGATACGTGGTTACCTAATCCTTCCAATTCCACAAAAAAATCGTTATTTTTGTAACTAGAGAGTAAATGTTTTTTGCACTACATTAGGTCCAATAAATTACATTGTATGGTGGTTTAGACTCTCCTGATTGTCAATTCAGTAACAGACAGAGCATTCAAAAGCAAGTATACATTTTAAAAGTTAGATGATTTTGATGCCTTTCATACTTCCAAAATGTAGCCTTAGCAGGCTGATACCGAGAAAATCAATTGGATTTAATATTACTTCCTTAAAGTGCCGGTACCAGTATATATATCTGTGAAAAAGAAATATCTATATGAAAAAGTAAAATTGCTCATTCTGAGAATGTTCAGTGTAAGTGAGGATATATACTGGTTATAGCTTGTAAGACCATAATAATATGACAACAGACAAAAATAAATTAGTCATATTGACTATCTAGTCGTAACTTATTTGGTTAATTAGGAATAAAGGAGTGGATGAACATTTATTACTTAGGAAATCTTCGTTACCCTTAAAAATATAAGTGGTTTTAAACTTGTTAATCTGAAAGTGTGTCAACTAATATTCATAATTTTAAAAGCCTAGAATGTCTAGCTATGAAATGCATCATTATACTTTCCATCTATATTGGAAAATAAATTTTGAAATACACAATATTTCACAACCTTATGAATACAGATTCGTTTATAAGATACAATTAATACCAGTTTTCCTGTTTAATCAGTTTATTTTAAGCTATTTTCTAGTATACATTGTTTTGATGGACATGTTTTTAAAACAATATTTGTCTATACAGAGGTCTAATTAGACATAAATAGGATTTTATTTTTGTATGATCCAAAAAGCCATAATTTTTGAGAGTTATAATTAAATTAAATAGTGCTAAAATAAAAATTCCATTTGAAAATGAAGAATACATTCTGATGAATGATTACTTTGTATAATTTAATATATATAAAATATTTGTTTTACAGACAAAAAAGAAAGAAAAATTAGACAATACAAACATGGGAAACATTATAAGCTATCACAAAACAAAAAAATAGCAACCCCCAAAATATAAAAGATTGGTTTTTTTATTTGTGTTTTGTATTTAAGCATGGTTTTTCACAACCCAACTAGGGAAATGCATGCAAGATATGCTGCTACACTAATAAAAAAAAAAGAAACCCTGAAGAGCTGAAAATGCTAATTTGATTTGTTTATGTAATATGTCGCTATGTAGTATAGTTTTTCCCATATGCATCTGTATATTTATTTTTCTGAAGACAAAACTAAAAAGTGTTTAATGATGAAATCTGTTCTTAATTATGAATAGCAGCTGTCAGAAAGGATTCCACACACACACACTGCTTTTTTTCTGATATATTCATTTTCATCTGCATTTGTCAGGGCTACCAGTGCTAGGGGCAGAAAGCTTTATGGCTGATTTCAATTTGTTTTGAGCAAATTGTTTCAGTTTGCATGGCTGTTTTTAATTTTTCTTTCCCTAGTATTGTTTCTGCCTAGTCCAAGAGGCCTATAAAGCAGCACAACAAATGAGTTAGCTATTAAGTGCTGCGGTAAGAATTTTAGGCAGCAGTTCTTATAAACTCTCCATGCCTTATTGAAGAAGCACAAGTAAATATCATTATTCTCAGATAGATACCACTAGGGAATCATTTTTCAAAGCCTTTTGCAACAAAAAATATTGTATGTCCTTATAAAGTGATAGCACTTTAATTCTAATTATTATTAATTAGAATAACTATTTTAGGCTTACTCAGTATTCTGGTGAAGTAAAAGCTCTTCATCAGATTGATTAAGGAGGGAGATTCCATGATACAATTTTAATATAATCTCTGTATGTATATAGCTGCACGTATAGGAATAATGCTATAGAAACCCATCTAGGATGTTTATTTTCTCATAACTAAGTTCTGTAGGATGTGCTTCCATGTTACTATGGTTCAAATCTCTCTTATACTAATCAAGAATTACACTCCTGTGTAGATATATGTCAGATTGCATAGTTATTAACTTTTTCTTCTTGAAGACAAACTGACATAACATGTATAGAAACTGACAGGTGAACTTTGTGGACTATACTAGGGTTGAACAACTATTTTGATTCCAAGCACACTACTATTCTGGCAGCTGGATTGGGATCAAACATATAAGCATATTTATCATCCATAGATGATACTCATCATATTCACGTACCATACTTAGTGTTACTAAGTAGGAGGTGAAGGGATTTTGTTTTTCCCCATTTCTATTAACTTCACTTTTCATCAATGATGTTATTAAACTGTAGTCAATCACAGAGTTACTCAGACCCTGTAAGAGTTATTGGCTGTTGTGACAGCTATTCTGAGATAATTTTTGATCCATCACATATCTTCCAGTTGAAAAATCTAAGATAATGCTGTTTCAAGAAGTATGTTTGGTTCAGGTTTTAGTTAAGCGATAAAACCTAGGAAATTGGTCCATCTTTCTATATACCAGAGTAAACTGTTATTAAGCAAACTTAAGCTGCTTCCTGGTTTCCTTGTTCACTTATATATTGTTGATCTGGTGAGGCATGTTCAGATATATTCAGCCATTTCTCTAAGTTGAGTCTTCCTGCCTACAAAAAGAGCGTAAGTGAATAGAAATAAGGCATTATTTTTGTATATTAAATATTGTGTTTTCTAATGTATATATTACCAAGTAAATTATATCCAGCAAACATTTGAAATTAAATATCTTTGTATTCATTTTCATTTTTGAACCTTTATTTCAAAATAAAATAAAATAATTTCCACATGCCTTAGAGGTAAACACCAAACAAATTCAAGAGCCCCAAAAGTAAAAGTGAAAGGGGCAGACTAGAAATAAAATAAGGCCGGACATTTCTATATATACTGAATGTTTCATCTCTATGGTTTTATTATGAACATATTATTGGGCATTGAAAATCATCTTAAAGTAGAATATAGTGTTAGATGTAGAACTAAAAACATCCTTGCAAACACTCCTGTTTTTCTCAGGCATTTTGGCACCAGTTAAATAATTACTATAGATTTCAACACATTTTAATATTGTGAAAAACATTATGTTTAAACCATTTTCTTTTCAGAAGGTTTGGTTGTTAACATTTAATACCTTGATTAATCTAATTAATCTACAAGAGTGTTTTCCTATTGTAACTTGTCATTAAAGTTGCCAACATGATAAGGTGTAAATTCATTATAGTGTGATAACTTATAGCAAGGAGAAATGCCTGCATGCTCTAATAATTTATATTCTAAAGATACATCCTGTGCTGATTAATATTACATTAATGCACACTGATGTCAATATTGTTTGAAAGGTCAGAACACGGAGATTCACAGAACAATACCCCCTCCCATTTACCTTTAACAAAGAGATGCAAAATGCATTAAATTTAAGTGAAAGAATCATACACTGCTCAAAAAAATAAAGGGAACACTTAAACAATACAATCTAACTCCAAGTCAATCACACTTCTGTGAAATCAAACTGTCCACTTAGGTAGCAACACTGATTGACAATCAGTTTCACATGCTGTTGTGCAAATGGTAGGCAGTTAGCAAGACATCCCCAATAAAGGAGTGGTTCTGTAGGTGGTGACCACAGACCACTTCTCAGTTCCTATGCTTTCTGGCTGATGGTTTGGTCACTTTTGAATGCTGGCGGTGCTTTCACTCTAGTGGTAGCATGAGACTGAGTCTACAATCCACACAAGTGGCTCAGGTAGTGCAGCTCATCCAGGATGGCACATCTATGCGAGCTGTGGCAAGAAGGTTTGTTGTTTCTATCAGCGTAGTGTCCAGAGCATGGAGGAACTACCAGGAGACAGGCCAGTACATCAGGAGACATGGAGGAGGCTGTAGGAGGGCAACAACCCAGCATCAGGATCGCTACCTCCGCCTTTGTGCAAGGAGGGACAGGAGGAGCATTGCCAGAGCCCTGAAAATGACCTCCAGTGGGCCACAAATGTGCATGTGGCTGCTCAAACGGTCAGAAACAGACTCCATGAGGGTGGTATGAGGGCCTGACATCCACAAGTGGGGGTTGTGCTTACAACCCAATACCGTGCAGGACGTTTGGCATTTGCCATAGAACACCAAGATTGGCAAATTCTTCACTGGCGCCTTGTGCTCTTCACAGATGAAAGCAGGTTCACATTGAGCACATGTGACAGATTTGACAGGGTCTGGAGACGCCAAGGAGAATGTTCTGCTGCCTGCAACATCCTCCAGCATGACCGGTTTAGCAGTGGGTCAATAATGGTGTGGGGTGGCATTTCTTTAGGGAGCCTCACAGCCCTCCATGTGCTTGCCAGAGGTAGCCTGGCTGCCATTAGGTACCGAGATGAGATCCTCAGACCCCTTGTGAGGCCATATTCTGGTGCGGTTGGCCCTGGGTTCCTCCTAATGCATGACAATGCTAGACCTCATGTAGCTGGAGTGTGTCAGCAGTTCCTGCAAGACGAAGGCATTGATGCTATGGACTGGCCCTCCCGTTCCCCAGACCTGAATCCAATTGAGCACATCTGGGACATCATGCCTCGCTCCATCCACCAATGCCACATTGCACCGCAGACTGTCCAGGAGTTGGGGGATGGTCTAGTCCAGGTGTGGGATGAGATCCCTCAGGAGACCATCCGCCACCTCATCAGGAGCATGCCCAAGCATTGTAGGGAGGTCATACAGGCACGTGGAGGCCACACACACTACTGAGCCTCGTTTTGACTTGTTTTAAGGACATTACATCACAGTTGGATCAGCCTGTAGTATTTTTTTCCACTTTAATTTTGAGTGTAACTCCAAATCCAGACCTCCATGGGTTGCTAAATTTGATTTCCATTGATAATTTTTGTGTGATTTTGTTGTCAGCACATTCAACTATGTATGTAATGAACAAAGTATTTAATAAGAATATTTCATTCATTCAGATCTAGGATGTCTTATTTTTGTGTTCCCTTTATTTTTTTGAGCAGTGTATATGACCTAGGTGGTGGCCACCGAAAGAATTAAAGGTGTGTTGCCTTCATTTATTGTACACAAAAATGCTGATTAAAATGGTAGAGCTGCAAGTTCACTTCTGATTTAAAGATAGCAATTAAGTAAGTTATTTCCTTTTTAGCAAGATGGCATAATGTCTATAGTATCAAATGGTTTCAGTAAGTTAACATAGTATATAACTATCATTATCCTTATGACTGTTCACTGATCATTATATGTTTGCAATGAATGGACATCTTGGCTGGAAGGAGTATACTGCCTTACCTCCTTCCTGTCTAAGTGTAATAGTTTCTGGTTATGTGGAAAATACTTCCACTACTACCTCCTATCTCCCTGGAAAAAGAAAATGCTTTGACCAGACTCTTCTTCCCCAACAATAGAGAAAGGAGGAGTCCTCATTCTGCACATTTTACCTAGCTATAAGTAGTCCTTGACTTAAAACAGTTTGTTTAGTGACTGTTCAAAGTTACAATAATACTGAAAAAAATGACATTATCATTTTTTACACTTATATCAATTGTAGCATCCCCGTGGTCACATGAACAAAATTCAGATGCTTGTCAACAGACTCATATTTATGATGGTTGCAGTATTCAGGGATCATGTGATCAGCTTTTGCAACCTTGCAACAAGCAATGTCAATGGGAAACCAGATTCACTTAACAACTGTGTTAGTAACTTAATAACTGCAATGATCCACTCAACAACTACGGCAAGAAAGGTCATAAAACTAAGCAAAACTCACAACAGTCTCACTTAGCAACAGAAATTTTGCATTTAATTGTGGTCATAAATCAAGGACTATCTGCAATCCATGTGAAACCAATTCTATAGGATATTTCCTAGCTCTAGAATAGGAGTGTTCAACCCTGGCAACTTTAAGACCTGTGGACTTCAACTCCCAGAATTCCCCAGCCAATTCAACTCCTAGAATTCGTCAAAAAGTTTCCAAGATTGGACACCCGTGCTCTAGATCAGGGTCTCCAACCTTGGTAACTTTAAGCCTGGCAGACTTCAACTCCCAAAATTCCCCAGCCAGCAAAGCCTTAGTTTTACTTAAAATGAGAAGACACAAAACTCTCCTTTAGTTTGGATAAAATTATATGAAGTAACATTTAATGCTGCTGAACATCAAACAGCACCTCAAGCACCATTCTCCCATAGATAGGTGTACATTGTCACTTTTGTGTTGGAAACACCAAGATGCTTTCAGGTTGAAAGGATTGCTGGTGACATCATAGTTACCCAGAGGATGCCCATACATGGAGACTGAATACTGATTTTATGCGTCAGATCTCAGCTCCAGGAATTTAAAGTAGTATATGTGCAATACAATGAGACAAATTCATTGAAACAGTAATCAGATCTTCTTCAAATATCAGAATTCATTAAACAAAGTAGCACACCTGAATACAGATCCTGGCCTACAGCTTTTATTTCGGAAGAATTTTCCTCAAGCTTGTTTCTCCAGATTGCTGGTGCTAACTAATCCTTGACTCCTATAGAGTTGCAATCATCAGTCAATATTTTAGTAGCATTTTTTTCTCATATCTCTCCTTTTTTCCCCAACATATTATAAAGAAAATTATTAATTAATATTAAATGTACAAGGAGAGTTCATCTCGCGGTTTTGAACCAGTAGTTTTATAATTAGAATCAAATAAATGTTTTCAATCAGCTGACTTTTGTGAACTATCTTGGCATGTTATCAAAATCTTGCCTGCATATCAGTTATATCAGATGACATTAACATAATAAGAACTGACATTTCATAATATACATTCAAGTTTTCAAATCAAATAATTTGTTAAATTTTAAGGTTAGTCCTCATATGTGATCTAATTTCAAATATTAATGATCTGTTGCTATTTCTGTAAATTTGAATAGATTTCTTCCTTTTGAAAGATTGAAGTGAATGACACAAATGATAATTCTTGAAATAAACCTACCAAGTTTGTTCTTCATGTCTTACATTGTAGGTTATTTATCTTTCTAATGCCTATTTCAGTCTCGTGCCTTTTCCTCCACTTCCTGGCAATACTGCATATAGGCATGTTTGCATTAGTCAAATGAGCAAATGAGCAAAGTGAGATATATTAGCAAAAATTGTAGGTGTATGACACGTTTATACTGTACTATGCAATCATCACTGAAGTTAAAAGGACAGAGGCAGAGAGAGAAAGGGTGTATATATCCTATAGATTGATATAGGAAAATACCAATCAGACTTTTCATATTAAACAGGATTACCTCTGAAAATACTATAACATGTTTTTTTTCTTCAACAAATCTTAACAACAGGAAAGCAGTTTCTTTTCCTGTGTTCTTCTTTATTGAAGCTTTGATAACCTAAAGCACGGGTGTCAAACTTGATTTCATTAAGGGCCACATCAGGGTTGTGTCTTGGAGGGCTGGGATGGGTGTGACCAGGGTGGGTGTGGCCAGCATGACATTACCAGTGTCAGGGGCGCTTGTGGTGGCCAAGTGCTCTGCCAGCGAAAATGGGCTCCTGAGCTCCATTTTCGGTTGTGATGACCTCCTGGAACTCTCTGCCAGCAAAAATGGAGCTTGGATGACAGAGCATGTGTGAAATTCGCAAGTTCCATTTTTGCTGGCAGAGGCACCATGGGCCAGTCCTTTGCTATTTCCAGGATGGCCCCAACGGCCAGATCTAAGCAGCCCATGGGCCGGATGTGGCCCCTGGGCCTTGAGTTTGACACCCCTGACCTAAAACAATGGATTTTGATCCTTTAAATCTTCAAAGCATTTCTGTAAGGAAGAATCTTGATTTTTGAGCATGACTGTAAATGACACCAAAGATTATTTGTTCTTTTTATAATGCTAGCTGATTTTTCTCTGATAAATCCTAATGTATAATTCATAGCTACAGAATTCTATTTTCATTTTCTTTATTTATCTTTATATTAGATTTATTTTTTAATACAAAATTTCATAATTGTGATAACATAACATTTTGTACATGGAAGAACAGTACAGACAAACTTGGGTAAGAGATGGTGATAAAAATATACACCATCAAGGCTTCTAATGAGCCTAGGTCTTTGCTACAATAAACAAATTCAATTATTTGTATGACTGCAGTTCTTTTTCTGGTAGTCTTCTTATGTTGCCACTAATGATATCATAATTTTGTATAATTCTTTTTTATGGGGTGCAGGGTTTTCATCAAGTAAATTATTTCTCATAGTAACAGTCAATTAATTTTTATTATATTTTACTAGGCTTATTTTGTTCATATGCTATAGAGTGAATTCATGCATATTTAAACATTCTAATTAGGATATGTGTATGTGTGTTTAAGAGAAGGAAGGCAGGAGATTACCTTGACACAGCAACTGGTGGAGTTTATTTTTATTTATTTGAATCCTGCCTTTATTACTTTTACAAATAATCATGGTGGCAAACATATCCAACACACTTTTCTCCTATTTTTCCCACAACAATCCTGTGAAGTAGGTAGGCTGAAAGAAAGTGACTGCTCCAAAGTCACCCAGCTGGCTTACAACCATTGAGGATTATGTATCACACCATCTATGTTATGCTATTTTTTTTCTTTTTAATGCACTTTTAAAATGTCTTGATTGTTTTGTGGGGGGTGGTTATGTATTTTTTTTAGATTTTTGGTAGTTTGGTATTTTAATTTTCTTTTGAATAGAAAAAATAAAATAAAATGAAGTATAAATGTGTGAAGTAAAACCAATTCACATTTAGGTAATAAATACTTTGTCCTTGTGGAATATGCCTCAGCAACAAAATTCTGCCTGATGCTACACTGCATTTTTTTCGGTATGTAAATGTGAAAGAAAGAAAAAAATAGAATTTGGTTCTACTACTTGTGAGCCAAAATGTTAAATGCAATCCTGAATAGTGACAGCCAATCTTTTTAAGCTTGATAATTCTTTCCTGCCTGTCTTGTATCACGGAAATGATAAAATTGTCATTCCCCAGTGAACATAATTATTGGGCTGCATTCAAGTTGCTGTTGGACTGAAAAGGAATAGCAGTCAAATTAAAACACAAAAGGTAAATAAGGTAGAATCCTATAACAAAGAGAATATATCATGTACATTTTGGCTACTAATAATTCCAGTACCTGATGTATCCATTTAGCTTTGTTACCAACAAGTTAGAAGTCCTGAAAATACTCACAGAAATTTTTGTTGAATATGAGGAGGGTTTTTTTTTCTCCTGTTCAATCACATCTTGGAGACTGCCAGGATAAGTCCCTGCAGTTTTCTTCCCAGTTTTTTCAGAAGTGGTTCATCATTGCCTCCTTTCTAGAGCTGGAAGAAAATAGCTAGCTCAAGGTCATCCAGCTGAGTTCGTTCCTAAGGCAAAACTAAAAAAGTGTTGGTACTTCCCTGATACGCCCATTTTCCATAGAGCTGTCTCGAGTGTCTCGAGGAGCTCCAGTCTCGGCTCTCACAGGCTGAGCTTGAGATTGAGGCACGCCTCTCACCATCACGTGGTCCTCCGGGCGCGCCCCAGTTTTTTGCTCAGCCTCGTGGCAGTCAGGCTGGTTTTCCTTTTGCTCCTGGTCGTTCTAGCACCTCGTGTTTTCTTAATGTTTTATAGGCAGACTCCGGACTGCCTATATCCTTGCCTGTTTGCGCTTAGTTTCTATCAGGCTAACCAGGGTTAGTTGGCTCTGTAGCCCTTCCCCCAGCAGGCGAGTTAGCAGCTCTGCCATCCCCCTTCCCCGGTCCGTCCGGCAGGGGTAGCTGCCTGGCGTTCAACTTTTGGCTAATTGGCTTCTGGGCTAGGCCCTGCTGTGCAACAGCCTCCTATTTTAAATACAAAAAAAATTTTTTGATCAAAAGCGGGGTGCGAAACGTGCGCTAGGATCCCCGGCCTCTACGTAGGCCGCATCCAAACGTGCAACTGTCCGAGGACCCGTGATGGCACTTTACTTTAAAATTTTTGGTTGGTAGCCCCAGGGACGCCTGCCACTGCTCGAGGCCTACCTGCAGGCCGCATTGTGTTTGATTCCTGGGCAGATCCTTGGAATATCCAAATCCCTGCTGGTACCTTGCAATCCTGCCTTGGTACTCCTCTAGATATAGGAGTCTACTGGCTACACAGTCTCTCCCCAGCAAGGGAGGTAGCAGATCCGCCATCCCCCTTGCCCGGTCCGCCCGGCAGGGCGGTTTTAGCGTCCATCTTTGGCAATTGGCTTCTGGGCTAGGCCCTACTTCTCAACAACGTGCAAAGCACCTCTGTTGCCCTTGACCTAGGGGGTGCGAAGCAGTACTGGGTTTCCGGCCCCTGCTTAGGCTGTGTCCAGCCTTGTTAATCACCTCACGTTAATCAAGAACTTTTCCTCCTTTCTCCTCTCCAGATGGCAGACGACAATGCATCTCGTGGCACTTCCCTGAAGGCCAAGGCTAAGTCTCACCACCTGTGCAAACAAGCACAGGAAACATCCAAAGCCTCTCAAAGGGATGCCCTTAGGCGACACAGGGCCCCTGAAAAGGAGATTGACAGACGCTCTAAGGAGTCAAGCTCTGTGCCTCTGGACCCTTCCAATCCCACTCCCTCTACCTCCACCCATCCTCCCTCCTCCCCTGCTTCTGCCTCTTCATCGCAGCATGGACAGGCCCCTGAGGCCACCTTCCCCCCCGCTGCTGCAGGTCTGTGCCCGGAGGAGCCTCACCCACCCCCCACGGTGGAAATCCCCGAAAATCTCAAACGAGCGATGGAGCTGGCCATCTGGCACGGGATAGCACAACAGTTTCAGCAGCTGACCGGTCTGGCCCCTAGGCCTGAGGCCCCCGAGGCTCGAGGATCAGCAACTTCGCATGGTCAGGTAGCTCTCCACGGGACTTGACCCTGCCCTTGGAGATGGAGGAGATGGAGGCCCAGGAACTCGGGACCCTACCCTCTTTGGGGATGAGGAGGATCTCGAATTGGGGTCTGTCGTAGACAGTGAACTCCTCTCGGGAGCAGGCCCCCAGAAGGGGACATGTCGGAGGACGAGGGCCTCTCTCCAAGCCAGCCCGCGTTTCTGGGGCTGTTTAAACCACATCTATTTAGGTCCCTCCTGTTCAAGGCCAGGAATACCTCGGGCCTGAACCCTCCCCCCACCCAACCCAGCGGCATCGGGGTTCCTCCCGACTCCATTTTCTCCCAGCCTGTGGTGGAAACTGAAGTGATTCCTGTCCCACCCATATTCTCTGACATGGTCTCAAGGCAGCTAGCCTCCTCGGGGCCTCCTCCCCTCCCAACGCCCAGGACAAGCAGTTTTTCAATCTTGAACCGCAGTTCTCTACCTTGCTCGATCCCCCCTGTGGGCGAGCCCGTGTAGGTCTGGCCTCCCGCTCAACTCCCAGCGAGTCCCTCGAAGCTCTCCAGCCCGAGGACAAGCGAGCTGAACTGGCCCTGCGCCGCGCTCATCTCTCTGATGCCTGGGCGGTCAGGGCCTCCATGGCTGCGTCTTTTTTCACCAGAACCTCCATCAAGTGGCTCCAGCAGCTCAAGCAGCACGTCCCCACAGCTAATCTCAGAGCGCACCAGGATATTGCCAAGATCCTGGCTGCGGCTGAGTTCTCTGCAGACGCCACCTTCCAGGCTGCAAAATTCTCCACCAGGGCCATCTCGTCCCAGGTCACTGCCCGTCGCCTTCTCTGGCTCCGCCACTGGCAGGCGGACGTAAAAAACAAGGCTAAGCTAGCATCAGCCCCCCATCTCTGGGGGAAGCTATTTGGACCGGTTCTCGACCCATTCCTGGCCGAGACCCGCAACAAGCGCAAATATCTCCCTTCTCTTGCTAGGAGGTCTGATTTCAGAGGTTCCTCTCCCTCTTCTCGCCAAGGTTCTTCCCGCTCTTCCTCCTTCCCCAGGTACTACCAATCATCTCCCTACAGGCCTCCCGACCGATCGGAACCAGACAGGTCCGGAGGCACCTCGTCCAGGAAGCCCTCCCGGGATCCGGGAGAGGTTCGTCCGTGTTCCTGATAATGCAGTCGCCCCAGGTGGCTGCCCCCAAAAAAAAAGAAAGAAAGAAAGAAAGAAAGAAACAAGTATAAAACGAGGAGAAGGAGAGCGAGAAAGCCAATCCTCTTCAGGCTTCTCGCCTAGTCTGGCTCCACTCTGACACTTAACTCCTGCAAAATCTCTTTCTCTTCAGCCTTGCCCAAACCGTTGGGAAGCCTAATCCTCATATCTGCCTTACCTCTCCATACCAAGACTCCCGGTAGACCATATGGCTCCCGGACGCAGGCTCATAGTCTGGAGCACCCTTGTCCTCCTCACCTTGCCCCAGGGCATCTGGCCGGCAACACATTTATCCCCACCCCATGTTAGCTGGGGTTCCTTCTCTGGGCCCCGGCCCACAGCCTCATAATCCAGATACACGGACCCCTTGCCCTGGTCCTCACTACTACCCTTAGTTCCCTCTGGGCGGTCCTCGGTCAGTTGGCTCTTGAGCAGGGCCGACCGCCTCGCTCTGGGCGGAACCAAACTTGGTCCCCACTAGCACAGGTCACAGTTTGGGAACTCCTTACGTCTCCCCTCCATCACTCTGACCTGGAGTTCTCTCAGGGGGGTTCCCAACAGGGTCTATCCCATAACACCCTAGGGCGTCCCATTGCCACCCTCACAACGGTGACCCTCCGGTTATTGAGGGCGCCTCCCCTCACTCTGGCTAGGTCTTCTCAGGGGAACTTCCATCCTCGCCTCTGCCCGGGCTCCTCGTACCGGGTCCCTAACAAGGTTTTGGCCGCTCTACCTAATCTCCTTGCCCCACAGTCTCAGTAAGCATCCGTGGCATCCCCGGCAGGGCTACCTTTAGACAGCCCCGTCTCCTTCATCAGGCCCTCTCATTGAGGCATTCCAACCTCCGAGGGGTTCTCCTGTTGGGCGTGCCCTCCAGCGGGTCATCAGGGTTCCAGGAGAGGTCCCATTCCAGACGGGAGCCCACCCGCAGGACTAGCCAAGCTTTGGTATGTCCCAACCTGGACACTCGAGACAGCTCTATGGAAAAGGGGCGTTGGTTCTTACCTGATACGCTTCTTTTCGTAGAGCTGTTGAGAGTGTCCAGCCCCACCCGTAGGCCGTCTGGTGGGAAACCCTGCTGTTCGACCGAGCAAACTAATATTTTTTTCCTGAGTAAGATGAGAACAGGACCTTCCTTCTCGTCTTCGCAAAACTGGGGCGCGCCCGGAGGACCACGTGATGGTGAGAGGCGTGCCTCAATCTCAAGCTCAGCCTGTGAGAGCCGAGACTGGAGCTCCTCCCAACCTGGACACTCTCAACAGCTCTACGAAAAGAAGCGTATCAGGTAAGAACCAACGCCCCTTCTCCTCCATGCTGCAGCAAGAGCCCAAGGTGGGTAGGCTCCTTCTTATGACATCATTAAGCTGAGTCTGTACTTGTATATAAAAAGCCAACCACCGGGAGAATCCCCAGCTCTGACTCAGCTTCTTTAAGTCACAAGCTGTGTCTCCAAAAGCGTTAGCGTTTTATTCAGTGATTTTCTACAGAAGCTACCCTTGCTTCAATCAGCTCCTGGGGATCTGGGCAGCTGCAACTTCAGGAGAGCGGGGCTCCATTCTCCTGCAACGTTGGGATAAACATTTTCCCAAGTGCTGCTAGGCAAGCAGGAAAGTGTCTGAGACCTCCCCCATAGCCACAGTTTGTCTGATCATAAAACTGATTGGCAAACTAATAACAGAGCCAGCCAGCTGATCGCGTGGGAGGCATCTCTTCCTTCTCTTCCTTATCTGATCGCTCAGGGCTTGCAATAGCCTAAGGAGCGAAATTCACTTCTCGGAGCCATCAACAAGCAGCGGCCATCTTTGACTGCAGTCTCTTCACACGAGGTGAATGGCCATTTTAAGTGGCCTGGCGGCCATTTTCCGGGCTCCAAAACCCCAATTCCACCCTCTGCCATTCTTAAGCACTTTTGAGAGCCATTCTCTCAATGCCTGAGCCTTGCTTATTTTAAAATGGATCAGGACAGTGCTCATGCAGAGCTCCCCCCCCCCTCTGTGGCTTTGAAATTGGCAGGTGGAAGTGGCCTCTGCCCCCTGCGCAGGAGACAAGCTTTTCGGCGAGGCTCTAGAGTCATATCTCATTGAGACCAGAGATAAATGTAAAATTCTTTCCTCCTCGGGGAAAAAAGCTGACTATCACCCAGCTCCTTATCGCCCACCTGCCTTTCAGGCAGAGTCCACCTCCTGCTTTTCTTGGTCACAGAGGGCGTATTCTCAATGCCAAGACCAACATCAAGAGACAACAATCTTCTGCTGGTAAACGGCCCTTTCGGGGGGAGGGGCTCGTGCCTTCTGTCGCTCTAAGTAATACCTCATTCTCCCCACCCATCAGAGGTCGCTTAGCCTTCTTTGCGTCCAAATGGGAGGAGACAACGACGGATGCCTGGGTGCTCAACACTGTTAGGTCAGGGCTACAATTGGAATTTCTATTGTCACCCCCAGAAATTTTTTTGATTTGTCCCGTTTCACGGGACACCTCAAAGGGAGCCCTTATGAATTCGGCCATTCAACACTTACTCAACATAAGGGCTATTCAACCAGTTCCCACCTTACAATGGAGACGTGGATTTTACTCTAGTCTTTTTGTTGTTCCCAAATCCTCGGGGTGGGGGTGGTGAGCCATCCTTGACCTAAAATTTCTCAATCAATTTGTCAAATACAGGCGATTTAAAATGCAGACACTGCATTCTATCTTAGAGAGTGTTTGGGAGGGCGACCCCCTCTCTTCCATTGATCTCACAGAGGCTTACCTCCACATCCCCATCTGGCCTCATCATCGCCAGTTTCTCTGTTTCTGTTACCAGAATGCCCACTTACAGTATCGAGCCCTTCCCTTCGGCATCTCATCGGCTCCAAGGGTCTTCACAAAGATTCTAGCAGCATTGGTGGCTTCACTCCATTCTGTTCCAGTGAGGATCCAATGCTGCTTGGACAACATGTTGATACTGTCCTCCTCCATCCACTTGGCCCATTGGGACTTACAAATTACCCTGTCTTGCCTCCAAAGCCATGTGCAGTCATCGACATGACTTTGTGCCAGGTTTTCCTGTCTCCAGATCGTGCAAAAAGCCTTGCAGAGATCATCAGCCAGATTCAACAACAGACTGTTCCACTGTTGCTGCTGTCCAAACTACTGGGGAAGATGGTCTCCTGTATTGGCATCGTCCTGTGGGCAAGGCTTCACTCCTGATCGCTCCAATGGTTCCTGCTTCCCTTTCAATGAGCAGGAACCAGCCACTTGTCAATCAAGGTCCTGCTCTCAACAGGCCCGGCGGTCCCTCAATTGGTGGCTCTCCCCATCCCACCGGAAGGGACTCCAATTCAAGGAACCAGACAGGCTAGTAATCACCACAGGTGGCAGCCTTTCTATCACTTCGGCCAGAAGGGTGTCAGAACTGGCCGCCCTTTCTATCAGGCAGGATCTTTGCATCTTTCACAATGATAGGGTTGTTCTCCGTCTGGATCCCTCCTTTATCCCTTAGATCCATGCCCCTTCTGGCTAGTTAAGATTGCTAGGGAGTTTTCTATGGTTAGATCCTAGTAGGGGATAATTCTTCTTTGAGGGAGGGCATTGTGCCGCCCCCTAAGATGTGTATTGGGGTTCATCCCTGCTTCAAGAAATTGTCACTGGATCCTACCATAGACATTTATCCAGTTTCTTTTTTTAAGGAAGGTTGTGGGGAAGATGGTTCTTCAATGCTAGATGAAGCAGATTATTGGGATCCCTTTTAGTTGAGATTCAGGTCTGGGCTTGAGACAAGGACCACATTGATTATTCTTCTGGATTATCCCTGGCAGGATTTGGGTTACTGTCCTTATTTATCTTGATCGCTCAGAAACCTTTGATACCATCAACAAAGGTGTTCTTATGGTTTGGCTGTAGACCGGGAAATGGAGAGCACAGTTTTGCACTGGTTCACTTCCTTTCTATAGGACTTGGTATTGATTGGGAATGAAGTCTCCTGGCTCTTATTTGAATTCTTCAGGTTCTGTAGTATCTCACACCTATTTAACCTTCAGATGAAACTACATTCTAAAGCATTTCTTGCTTTAGAATACTGATGATGCCCCATTGTGTATTTTTGCTCTGATGAATTAAGTGATACCATTGATGTTTTGTCCATTTGATGATGCATGGAGGCTGTAGAGATCTGGACAGAGTGGTTCTAGGTTTTAGGGCCTTCTGGATCTGGGAACATATAATCTTTGGTACTGCATAGGATTGCACTATGCAGTACGCAACCTGGAAGTCCTTCTAAAATCTTAATTCCTGCTGAAAGTGGCAGTTGTGGCTAAGAGTGCTTTTGCACAGCTTTGTGTTGTGTACCAGTTACCCTCCTTCCTGGACCATGAGGCTCTACTCACTGTCATTCATGCCCTGGTAACTCACAGAATCGGTTTCTGGAATGCGCTCTACATGGGGCCGCCCTTGAAGTAGATCCAGAAGCTTCAGCTAGTGCAGAATGTGGTTGCACAGACAGTTATGTGCTCTTCCAGGACAGCACCCATTACAATCCTGCAAACTGCATTCCAGTTAGCTTCCAGATGCAACCAAAGTGTTTTGTTTGATTCTTAAAGCCCAGGTTCAGCAGAAGTCATATGCTCCAAGTCCCAACTGTGTAAGAGTTCCATCTGGTTGGACTCACGATATGTTCCCTTCCTACTGTAGCCCGTACTTTCTGGAATATTGTGACCTATCATGCTCCAGAGGTTAGGTTACCCCCATCTCTATTAGTCTTCTGGAAAACCTTGAAAACATGGTTCTTCCATCAACCTTGGAGATCCCATGATGAGTTTTCAAAGTAATTGACTGAGGCTAAATGATAGTTGTCCTCCCACTATCTTGGGACTCTTTCATGTTTTATTTATTATTTTTTTATATTGTGATGTTTTGTTATTTTGCTTTTAAGCCACCCAGAGTCAAATAAACAATGTAAAAATTTTTGGGTATGTATGTACAGGTAGTCCTTGACTATCAATATCTTCATTAATGACTTAGATGAGGAAATAGAAGGGGAACTTAGCAAATTTGCAGATGATACTAAGCTGGCAGGAATAGCTAACGCCCAAGAAGACAGACTAAAACACTGGGGCATATCTAACAAAATGAATGTTCTCAATGTAGAGAAAAGTAAAGTTCTACACTTAGGCAAGAAAACCCAAAAGTACATATAGACTGGGTGAAACCAGACTCAATAGCAGTAACTGTGAGAGGGATCTTGGAGTCTTAGTGGACAACCCGCTTAAATATGAGCCAGCAGTGTGCAACAGCAGCCAAAAAAGCTCATGCAATCCTAAGTTGCATTAACAGGGGGATACAACTGAGATCAAGTGAGGTACTAATACCACTCTATAAAGCCTTAGTAAGACCACACCTAGAGTACTGCATCCATCACTACGTTATAAACAGATGCTGAGACTCTAGAAAAAGTACAGAGAAGAGTAACCGGGATGATTAGGGGACTGGAGACTAAAACATATGAAGAATGGTTACAGGAACTGAGCATGGCTCGTCTAGTGAAGAAAAAGACCAGGGGAGATATGTTTAGCAGTCTTCCAATATTTGTGGGGTTGCCACAGAGAGGAGGGTGTCAAGCTATTTTCTAAAGCACCTGTAGGCCAGACGAGGAATAATAGATGGAAACTGAACAAGGAGAGATTTAACCTGGAAATAAGGAGAAACTTTCTGACAGTGAGAACAATCAACCAATGGAAAAGCTTGCCCTCAGAAGTTGTGGGAGCGCCATCACTTGAGATTTTCAAGAAGAGATTAGACTCCCATTTGTCAGAAATGGTGTAGGGTCTCCTTCTTGGGTGGGGGGTTGGATTAGATGACCTGCAAGGTCCCTTCCAACTCTGATTATCTGTTATCTGACTAGTTTAGTGACCATTCAAAGTTAAAGTGATACTGAAAAAAGTTAACTGGGACCATTTTTTTCATACTTACGACCATTGCAGCACCCCCATGGTCATTAGGAGGACCAAAATGATAAACACAAAAACCATGATCAAAGTTTGGACCCTTGGAAACTGGCTTGTCTTTATGATGATTGCAGTGTCATGTGATCACCTAATGCAACCTTCTGACCAGCAAGGTCAAAGTGGAAGATATATTCACCTCAACAACTGTGTTATGAACATAACAACTGCAGTGATTCACTTAACAACTATGGAAAGAAAGATTTTAAAATGGGGTGAAGCTGACTTAACAACTGCATTACTTAGCAATGGAAATTTGGGCTCAATTGTGGCAGCAAGTTGAGGACTACTTATATAGTAGGACTACACAAAGGATTTGATTTCCAAAAAGGCTTTTCAGAGCTTGCATGAACATATGCAGACATCTGTCTGCAATATTCAAAACTATCCCCGCATTTGTTCAGGAGATGTTGCAAGTGTGTGCAAGTCTATATGAATAACATAAATAAAGTCAAAATTAATATGAAAGTATAATGAATATTAATGTAATGGATCAAGTAAAAGTAACTTACATTAAAATTCATTACCTAATAATTTAGAATTGAATATAAAATACACTCAAGTCATACAACTGTTAGATTATTCTGCCGAAATTTTGAATAGGTTAATCTCTGTAATAAATGTTTCAATTATTTCTGACATGCCTGTAGGTATCTAATTAAATCAGACAGTTTCTCCCTATTGGATATCAGAATACAAAATTGTAAGCTTTGTTTCTGGAGATTTTCTGCTTAAGCAAGAGACTAGCAGTCTAGCTTTGACAATTGAGAATATGCATGCAGACAAAGAGAATTATGTTCACTATTAAAGAATTACATACAGAAATATATACAGCGTTGTCTTATGAATTCTGCGTAGCATCCATAGCTATTGCATGGTTGATGAACATGAGTTAACCAAATAACCACAATAACCAAAAGATTCAGAATATTTTTTAAGAAAACAAAAGCAGATGATTCAGACGTATGCAAAGGTGGACAAAGATGTATTTTCAAGGGTTGTGGAATTCTTTTTTTTTTTTTTATCAATTGCTTACAAGATAATAGGTATAAGTAAAAACATAGTTATGAATACATGGATACATATAAGAAAAATAAAAAAATAATAAAAAAAACAATAGGACAGGCATCCCAGGCACGTTGGTGCGCTTATGCACACCCCCTACAGAACTCTTAGGAAAGGGGTGAGGTCAATAGTAGACAGTCTAAGGTTAAAGTTTTTGGGGTTTGGGGAAGAAACCACGGAGTCAGGTAGAGTATTCCAGACATTGACCACTCTGTTGCTGAAGTCGTATTTCCTGCAATCAAGCTTGGTGCGGTTAACCTTGAGTTTGTATCTGTTGTGTGCTCTTGTGTTGTTATGGTTGAAGCTGAAGTATTCATTGACAGGTAGGACATTGCAATGTATGATTTTATATACCATGCTTAAATCAGACCGAAGACGGCGTAATTCAAGGTTTTTTAGGTCTAGAATTTCAAGTCTGGTGGCATAAGGTATTCTGCAACGAGTAGAGGAGTGGAGAACTCTTCTTGTGAAATATTTCTGGACTTTCTCAATTGTGCTAATATAAGATACGTAATGTGGGTTCCAGACTGATGAGCTGTATTCGAGTATTGGTTTAACAAATGTTTTGTATGCTCTAGTTATTAGTGTAATATTACCAGAGAAAAAGCTACGTAAGATTAGGTTAAATCTGTGTATGCATTTAAGCTATGTGAAATTTTACTTTACGCACAATGTATAAAAACTTTTAAAAAGGAATGGATCCAGGGGTGGGTTCTACAGGTTCACACCTATTCTCTACAACCGGTTGTTAACATTCTAAGCAGTTTGGAGAAGCGGTTGTTAGAAGAAATTACTGGCCTAATCCTGTAAGGAAGGCAGGAAGGAAATATTCTGTTGTTGCTTACAGAAACTGCCTTTCCATTAACCCTTATTACATTTTTGGCAGGCTTAGACTTCCTGTCTCAGGAACTTCACTGGAGTTTTTTTCCCCTCCTTTGCTGGTACTTTGCTTGTGTGGAGTGACCATTCAAAGTTACAATGGCACTGAAAAAAGTGACTTATAACCATTTTTCACATTTACAACTGCAGCATCCCCACAGTCATGAGAGGCCAGACAAGGAGATGCGTGCCTCGATGTGAGTGATGTTGAGTTGGCCACGCCCAGCCAGTGACACTATCACCAAGCCAGGCCTACCCACTAAGCCACACCCACAGAACTGGTTGTTAAAAACAATTGAATCCCAGCCCTAAATGAATCCAGTGTGGAGCCTCCATATTCAGAGAAAGTCTAAAAATGGAGGTCACAAGAGAAATCTGTTTAAGGGCATTGGGGATTTCAGGTTTATTAAAATGGAAAATAGAGTACCTAGCAGAATCATATCTGGAAAAACTTTGGCCAGTGAACAGCTTATATAGGTACAGGTACGTATTTTCATCCATGAAAGATTTACTGCTAGATTTCTTTTTTAATGCAAATCAAGACAGGTACTTTTATCTTCGACTTAGTAAGTTCTGCATTTTTGTTTCAGTGAAATTTTATAATATGATATATTTTACCTGTATTGGCACATACTTAAAATTATTTTTTAAAGGTTTGTTTTAATGATTTTTTGGGGGAGGGGATGAAGTCAATTGCATCATTAAACAAACAAAATATTTTCTTTGTGTGATTCATTGATTATATGTCATCAAGTTGATGTCAACTCTTAACAACCACATGGATAGATACGTTTTTCTGGAATTATCTGATCCCACCCTGGATCTTCAAGGTCTTCCAATAGTGCACTTATTGCCATTGTATTCAAATCTATACATCTTGCAGCCAGTTATTCTCTTTTTCTGTTCCTTTTCAACTTTCCCAGCATTGAAGATTTTTCAAGAGAGCTAAGGTGACTAACAATCAAGAAATGCATTGCAGACTAGCATTTGTCTGAATAGAAATGAAGGCTTTGACCAATATACTTGCCTTATACTTTATTATCTACAAAAATCGGATCATCACAGATTTTTCTTCCCCTGACACTCAATGGAAGCAACAGCATGATAGAAACATTGACACTTTTTTAACTTTAGCATTGGAGAAGACTCCTTAAAATATCATGCATAGAAAAAAATATCATTGAACAAATCAATCTAGAGTTCTCATTCTAGACACAAATGAACAGGGTCATTACAATACTTATGACACACAATGCAAAGGCTGAACTCTCTATAAATTTTGTAGGCTATACTGCTGAGAAAGAAAGAGATCAGGAGGATGCATGATCAGTAGCAAGATAGATGAACTCTATTACAGCAATGATGCACCATTGGAAGACGTGAGGACAAATTCTGCTGGAGAAAATTTATCTATATGGTTGTTGAGAATTGATATTGACCTGATAGCACAGAATCAATTAATCAAGTTTAAGATAACAGATTTTTAGAAATGTGTATTTTAAATTATTTATAAAATTCAGGCTGAAAGCTAGCTATGGGTAGATTTATGCTGACTGAAAATATAATTTAATAAAGAAAGGGGACTGATTCATGTGAAAGCCCCAGGAAAAACTGAACAATAATAGCAATTGTAATAGTGCTTAGACTTATATATCATCACTTCATAGTGCTTTACAGCCCTCTCTAAGTGGTTTACAGAGTCAGAATATTGTCCCCCAAAATCTGAGTCCTTATTTTACCGACCTTGGAAGGGTGGAAGGCTGAGTCAACCTTCCCATATTTATGGTAACCTGTTTCAGTGGGTATTAAAATGTATTAAAATGTTGAAGTCCTTCATAAGTATTGAGCTACTGAGTCTGTTTGAACTTCATTAGCCAGGATCCAATTTTTAAAAATGCTAGCAGAGCTGTCCCTTTATATAAGACTTCAAAAAATCCCACTGATAAACAAGAAAGTTATAGCACAATTTAAAAGCTATTACAGAAGAAATAGAACATAAATTCTCTAAGCAGTAATGATTTTCTTGCACATGCTTGTACCTTTGAACTTTCAGTAGTTCTAATTAATAGTATTAATGTATTCAATGAATGTGGTATAGATTATATCCAACACATAATGAGACAGCTGTAATTTTGCTTCATCATTTATTTATTTTATTAATTTAAGTTTATTGTTTTTGTAAATTATTGCTTTCTTTGATTTTGTAAACTATTGCTTTCTTCAAAGCAAGGAATCTTCTCAACTGTAAGTTCAAGAAGTTATTTGTTGTAGATAATGAACTCACAGTTAAGAAAAATCCTTGCTTTGAAGAAACAGCTAATTATGGGTGTTATTTTAAGTTTAAATTAACAAAAAGCTTTTTAGATAATGACAGTTACAGTTGTCATAAAGAAATAACTAATGCAGGATTTGTAGTTATGTCAATAGTGTAGCACATTTGTTAATAATCTTACATTAATGCAAAATAGTGACATTTATGAACTGCTTTTGGCATCCTACATAAAACTCCAATTAAGTACAGAAATATTGATCAGCTCTTGTTGTGAGCCAATACTTTTTCACAGGTCAAACAGGCTTTGTCCTGAATCCTCAATAATGCAAGATTGTTAAAAAATGAGAGATTTAAAATTTTATAGACTAATCACATTGGAGTAATCAAAATTTATTCCCCTTTAAAAGAATATTACATTTCCTGTCTCTTGTTATAAAGAGGATATTAAACTTCATCGCTTTTATTAAGTTTTGAAATCTTTCTAAACATGATAGTGACAGTATTTCTCTCAAATCTTAGCAAACAGAACAGTATAGATCTGTGTTTTTGTAATGTGTGAAGGCATATATATATATATATATATATATATATATATATATATATATATATATATATATATATATATATATGTAGATCTTTGGTTGTTCGGGTTTTCTCCCGCGTAAGATTTGAAGTATCTAGGCAACGTTTCGATGAAGTCTCATTCATCATCTTCAGGCTTCTGTCTCCAGCTCTGTGCTTCTCAGAGTAATGGAGATTGCAGCTGCTTCCTCCTTTTAACTGCCAGTGGGGTGGAACTTGATTGGGTGGGGGCTTGGCTGTGTTCTGATTGGGTGGGGGTGTGTTCTCATTGGTAGGGGGTTTGGCTGTGTTCTGATTGGTTGGGGGTTAGCGTGTTCTGATTGGTTGGAGGCATGTTCTGTTCAGGAGGGGCTTGGTTGTGCTCAGGTTAGTTTTAGTTGCTGGGGGATTTGAGCTGGAGAGTTGTGATCTTGCTGTTTGGCTTCTAGTTCGTGGTCCTGCTGCATCTTCATAGTGGGTGTTGGTTTGCTTCATGTATGGCTCAGAGGGTTTGAAGTGGGTAGTGATGCAGCTGCAGTGCAGCTTCTGGTCCATGGTCGTTTCTCATTTTCTGAATGGGTGGGAGTCTGTTTTCTACATGGAAGTGTGGTGGTGGCATCTTGTGTGGCTCTCATGGGTGTGGGTCCAGTGTCCTTCTTCATGTTAGGTACTCGTCTGTTCATGAGGCGGGTTTCCAAATGGCTGGAAGGCGGGAGGTGTCATCTCGTTTGTTCATGCTGTGTGGGCGTTTTCTATCTCTATGGCTTCTCTGATTATTCTGCTGTTGAAGTGTTCGGTTTTGGCGATAGTTCTGGTATTTTTAAAATCAATTTCATGTCCTGTGGCTTTGAGGTGTTGGACCAGGGAAGAGGTCGTTTCTTCTTTTTTGATTGAGTTCTTATGTTCTTCAATGCGTGCGCTTATTCTTCTGTTAGTTTGTCCAATGTATGTGTTAGGGCAGGCTGTGCAGGGGATTTCGTATACTCCTTGGTTTTCTAATTCGATTTTGTCTTTGGGGTTTCTTAGGATGGTGGATATTTTTGTTTGTGCAGAATGCTGTTTTGATGTTGTGTTTTGGAGGATCTTGCTAATTTTGTCTGTAGTGCCTTTTATATATGGGAGGAGGGCTTTTCCGTTTTCTTGTTCTCTGTCTTGGATTTTGGTTGGGGCTTCTTTTGGATTAGGTGGGTAATCTTCTTTCTTTGGAATCCATTGGCTGTGAGTACGTTGGTGAGAGTGTGTAGTTCGGTTTTTTGGTGTTGTTCATCGGCTAAGCATTTTGTTCTGGAGATGAGTGTCTTGGCTACGGAATTGATCTGTGCTGGGTGGTGGTGTGAGAGTGCATGTAGATAGCGGTTATATGTGTTTTCTTCTGGTAGATGGTGTGTCCTAGGAGCCATGGTCGGATCTTTTATATACCAAGACATCTAGGAAGGGAAGTTGATTGTTGGCTTCTGTTTCCATGGTGGTTGTATTTTGGGGTGTAGACTGTTGAGGGCAAATCTTAGAGTTTGGGAGAAAACCGCAACCAAAGATCTACATATAAATACCATGTAGAACCTCAGAAAACAAATATATATATATATATATATATATAGTCACTGAACTGTATATATGCATCCATGAGCCTAGATATCACAAAAAACTTTGAATGTAGCATTGTTGGGCTATTCTTTATAATATTTAGCACTTCAGCAAAGTTTTATTATTAGACATTTAATACTGCCAAAGAACAAATTTGAAAAATATAACTGAGATAAATAGGGTAGCCTTTTTTTAAAAAAAATTCAGAATTGTATCTAAATATCAATCACCAGAAGAATTCAGAAGTGATTTAGATGGAATGCATGTAGGTTTTAATTAAGTATTTTTAAATTAACCATAAGTGATTAAAATATTTATAGGATAATGTTACAGTATTTTATTTCTTCTTAGAAAAAATAAGTTCTGATGAAATAAAGTTTTTTTAATAAAGCCATTAGTGGGACTTCTTCGAGGTTTGGGAACCACAGCCTAGAACACCATAAGTTGTAATGAAGTAACATTTATATTGGAAGCGACAGTGACAGGATCCAAAAAAATGATCCAGTTGCATTAAGGAGTTGTAGGAAGCCATTTTATTTTGGAGGTATCCCTTCGGAATTATCTCTGAAACATAGCATAAAACTAAATATTTTTTTGTTTTCATACCATATTTTCAGGATGTTTGAGAAAGTGAGCAGCACTTCTTGAAATTATTGCATGACTCAGAGTAAGATGTGGAATAATTGACATATTGAGGATGAATTATGACTTTTAATACACATTGCAAAGTCTTTGCACTATGGCTTCTGGTGGTCACTAATCTCATTGCCATAATTTGATTCTAACTCAAGTTAGTTATAATTGCAATAAGATTAGGAAAGAGTCCAGAGCGGGGCTATCAAACTCCTGGCCCATAGGCCAGATGGTGGGATTCAAATAATTTAACAACCGGTTCTCTGCCTTAATGATTTCTTCCAACAACCAGTTCACCAAACTGCTCAGAAAGTTAACAACCAGTTCTCCTGAAGTGGTGCAAACTGGTTGAATCCCACCATCTGGCCTATGGGCCAGGAGTGGCTGGATGCATCACATCCTGGCCACGCCTATGCCTGGCTTAGCAAAATGGAAAAAAGCCCCGATACATCACGTGATGCTACCATGATGACATGAGTTTGACATCCCTGGTCTAGTGTGATTATTAAAATAAGTATCAATATTAGGTAGAAAAGAACTTTTCATTAATTCAGAAAAGTCTTTTGCAAAAATAAAGAATCTAAGCAGTTTACACTGTTATATTCAGGTGGCAGAATATACAGTATGTAATAAATACTAAATAAGTGTTGTGTGGATTGTTTAACTCTATAACTTTTAATACAAGTGTAATATTTCTAGAAAATTTTCTGGAAAAATACTATATCATTAAAATTATCTTGAAAATTATAACCAGAGCATATGAAATTATAATGATACATGCTGAAATCTGAATATAGTTTTTTTAAGAGTTGTGAGTGACACTTATTAGTTTCAATTAAAGGACTTTTTTCTCAAGGTGAAAGTTTAAAACGTATCTCCTGCATTCAGTGAAAAAAATATGTTTCAGGAAAAAATTACAAATATGATTCTATAAGATTTTAGTTGTATATTTTCTAAAGAAAGGCCAACTTGAATTTTATATATTATATTTAAATATAATACATTACAAATATTATTAATAAAATAGTATATTTACTTGATGCCATGAAGTTGTTTTCAATCTTGATTTAGGCAATCTACTAGGAATTTGATAATGTTGTAACATCAAGGGTGATTGTGAAGCAATCATGAATAACAATAGCTTGTCATCCCATCAGATTTCAGTGATAAGATTATGGTTATTGCCCTCAAGCCATTTCTTTTTGCGAACATATAAAAGGAACCTGGGAGGAAAGACTGAGAATCCTTTGCTGCTTTTGCCCTATTTCACATAACATTATTCAGTGTCTTGATACCAATCCTAAAAGATAAATCTATTGCCTTTCTGCCCTTAACAATTGGAATCAATCCAAAGACATAATTAAAATAAATTCTTCACTGTTTCTTAGGGTTCATCCCCACATCTTGCTAACAAATTTTCTTAAATGATGTACCTTTGTTTCATCTCCTAGCCATCAAAAATGCATTTAACTAATTTGAAATAGTATCCTCTTTCCTGGACACAATTTATACTTTGATGATATAATTGGTAATGCAATCAGAACTGATATATGTACAGCTCCCATTTGTCCATTATAGGCCGCTGCAGACATTTCCCTTCTATTTCTGTGCACTGTTTTGTAAAATAAGTCTTGTTTAATTTTATTGTTTCATATCTTGCTTTTCCACCTATACTAAACAGCCATCTTTCCTCATTTCACCTGCCATCAGAAAAATCAGACACCTGGTCCTGCTCCCTTCTTCCCCATTTTGCTAATTGTAAATCATTACTATTATGAGTATTTATTGCTTAAATATTTAATTGGTTTTTAATTATTGTAAGCCACTGAGAGGTGCCTCTAGGTGAGATGGGCAGTAAACATGTGAAATAAATAAAATGCTGGCCAACCATAGCAGCATCCAACAGCCTGCCCATGGAGTGGGGCTACTCTGAAATAAGGCTGAATCTGTGTTCAGACATGTTGAACAATCTTCATAAAGTAGATAAAGAGCTAAGATGTTAATTTAGCTATTTTCTTTCTCTCCAGCCCTATCCATATTGTAAAGTAATTGATGGATGCTTTTCCAACCAGGCAGTGATGTTTGCTGGGAAAATAAATGAAGCCAGGGACCCTATTAGCTTCTTCCCTTAACTTGACTCATTGGAAAATTGGAAATATAGCACCATTGCCTGGTCTCATTTTAGAAGGTAAAAGACATTGGGGCCTTCAATTTATATCAGCATACTTTGTTTCAGACTCAAGGATGGGAAAAATGCCTATTAATGTGGACATGTTATGTAATGTATACTTCACACTTGAGGCTTCAGAAATCGTAATGGCTTTTACACTATCTGTAAAAAATGACACATGAAGAAGTCTTTTTTTTACACTTGTGTCACACATTTCTTTGTGGATGTGTGTGTGTGTGTGTGTGTATGCACACACACATTATGATTAAGTTTACTTTCTGTTTTTCAGCTCAAAATACTTCATATATAGCTTAAAGCTTCACTGAAGATGTCTTAAATAACTTTATGTCTCAAAATGTTGGAAAGCAACTGGCCCAGTTGGGAGGAGGACTTAAACAGGAAATTAGCATGAACTCTTTATGTAAATATAAGAGAACAAGAACTCTGTTGAATTCTTTGTGGCAGCCCCTCAAATACTGGAATATTGCTATGATGTCAACCCTAGACGTTCTTTTCTCTAGACTAGCCATATCCAGTTCCTGCAACCATTCTTTACATGTTTGTGTTTCCAGGCCTGTAATGTTCCTAGTTGTTCTTTTCTGCACTTTTTCCAAAGTCTCAACATCTTTTTTGTAACGTGGTGACCAAAACTGGATGCAGTATTCTAGATGTGGTCTTACTAAGTTTTTATAAAGCAGTACTAATACTTCACATGATTTTGATTCTATGCCTTTGTTTATACAACCAAGGATTGTATTAGCTTTTTTTAATACACTGGTGGGTTTGGTTGTTTGCACCTGACTTTATAGAATTTATTGTAACATGCAAATTTCTGGCCATTTACACTGCATATTGACACATGTTCATATTATGCATTGTTTGAATTTTAACAATGGCCAATAGTTTTCAAAAAGATTTAATGTATTTAGTTACTTAAGACTAATTACAGAAATACTGAAAATTTAATTGTATGATATTATAAAATGTCTATTTATCACATAATTTTATTTTTTCTCTTATTTTTATTTTCTTGAAAATGATTAATAAAATGTAATTAAAGAAAAATTAAAGTTAAGCAGAATGCATGATATTTATTGGCCAAACTTAGATCTGTGAGCAAATGCATTCACAAAAAATCATATAATTTTATTTCAGTTTTCAAATTCTTTTTGTATATTTTGTTTTGAAGAACCTGTAACTTAGAAAAAAAAAACTTGCCAAAGCATCGTAAGTCACATAGTGGAGTTATCCATTATTAGGGATAATGTTTCAATTTTGAAATTCAGGGAATAGCATAGTTTTAAACTATGTTCCTTACATTCTAACATTTATCAGAATCTATGCTACTTTGACTGCTCCTAAAACAACAATAAAGAAAAATGGATCGATTGACACCAAGAACAGTTTATTTATCCCTTTAGTCACACTTCACTAACAAAATCAATACCTTTCTAAAATATCTGATATTTCAGTGGTTCAAATAAATAGCTGACATCCTTGAAATGAGTAGAGAAGAGAGCTTAGAGAAGTAGCAGCATAGATATTTAGCGTTTATATTGATCTTGCTTTGAATACTTGTGAAATTTTACTTGTAGCTAAAATGTATGAACCTTTTTATGAAGAAAATACTCCTATAGATATAAAGATGTATAAAAGGAAAAGAAAACTGATTCTAGAATCCTGTTGTCAGATTGTACGTTTATTTTAAAATTAGAGATTGTGAACTAGAGTGTGTTTTTTATTAAGCCCTTTTTTTGAAGAGTGTGCAGTTTTTTGTGATTTATTATTTTAATAAGAGATATTGACATTCACAATATAAAACTTGCAGATTTTTAAAAAAAATCTGGTTCTCTAATAGCTTGCTGTAAAGATGAAATGAACAAGACAGTGTTATTACAGAAATGCAGAACATTGAAATGGGTCATAACCCTGAAAGTTCATCCATGTTTCTTAAATGTACATAATGGAAATAATAGTATTATGTTTATGGCAAAGCAAAGTTTTGTATCCATTAATTCAATCTTTTCATAGAGAGATAGAAAATAAAAGTAAAGATGCAAAAGAAAAGGACACATGTTTTATAGAGGAGTATCTATAGTAAAAAAATTCAGTAGTGGAAAATGAGAAAATAGTTTGTCTTAATATAGTTATGAATGTTATTTTTTCACTCTTGGTTGTGTTATATACAGTTATTCACATTTGCACGTTTGAAAACATATCAATGCTTTTGAAACTTTTGCATTCATTCCCCTGATTATCAAAAAGTCCTTGTTCACTATTATCCAAAGCCACTTATCAAAAATCATTTTTATCATTTTAGGTAAAATATAACTACCCAGAAAAACATAAGTTTGTGTGTCGTTACCCAGAGAAAAACATTTTTACACAATTTTGGTTAATTTAACCCAGATTTGGGAATCATTTTCCAGATGTTTACACCTGACTAGTCCCATTAAAGTGAATGATTTGTGGCTCAGTATCAGCAATAATTGCTGTCACAACAATCCTGTGATAGTAATATCTTCTTGAACATGTGAACAGTGATTAAGGCAATAGCACTTACATTTATATACTGCTTCACAGTGGTTTACACAGTGCTTTACACTGCCGCTCTAAGCATTTTACGAGTCAACATATTGTCCCCTAGCATTCTGGATCCTCATTTTATCAACCTTGGAAGGATGGAAGGTCTCATTCCTCTCTAAGGAAATTATGTCTGTATAATTTACATCCGCTGGTATTTGGAGTTTAATAGCACCTGAACAAGATTACTCTTTCCCTGGGATTCTGACTGAAGACAGATTGTTCGATTGTCATCCTTAACTTTTATCGGTTCATCTGATTTCAACCCAAAGACTTGGGAAAGGAAATAATGATTTGTATATATTTTTAGTCTTTCCTCAAAGCCTATCATATGTTATTACTTTGACTACATAAAAGTCTACATTGGAAATGAATGGATTATTGGTGTATAGCAGTGTTTCTCAACCTCAGCCCCTTGAAGACGTGTGGATTTCAATTTGTCAGGGAAATGGTACTAATATATTACTTAAAAACTACAACTATAGTAATCTATTTTACTACATTAATATTAAATGTATTTGCACTCGTAAGTTATACCCATTTCTGATGAATAACAGAAAATCTCATTTCTGCATTAATATATTCTAAAATAAAGGATTTTATTATTTTAATGATTTTTAATTTATTCTTCACAAACAATGTTGTGAACCATTCCAAGTTGTGTTTCTTAAGATGGATGACCTTATATAATTCTTAAAATAATAAAAATGTACATAGTGATGAATGTTTTATACTGTATTCTTCTTTAGGCGTACATACAGATACATACATTAAAATAAGAATGTGATAAATGAAAGACAAAAAAATTTGAAGGAGTCTAACTACCATATTAGTGCAAGAACTATAAGTTGCTTTGCTTAAAAGCAAAAGAAAATCCTTGAACATACCCTAGATATAATAGTATTTGATTTTGTGTATTAAAACATAAAAGCAATAAAATATGCTGGTTCATTTCTTTATTTAGAATGGTTATTAACACCAAGAGTAATATTTTTAAAAGGTCAGGTGGCACAGTGCAACACTGTCATTTTATGACCATCTAATTAATTAATTAATTTATCTTGTGTCAGTAGATGGAGATTGACTGTGTAAGTTCTCTGCTGTAATGATGTTCAGTGAGTTGAAAATGAAGATCTTAGGGGATAAAAGTAGTGGTCTGATGGTATTGATTAACTATCTTGTTTGCTTCTTTGTTCAAATTTTATTAACCTCTTGGGCAGAATGCTACCCAGTATTATATCTATGCTATTTTTCACCTGGGATCCAGGCTTTTAAAATGACAGCTTTATTTAAAATACAGATGGACTCATAATTGTTTTAAGTCTTAGTCAAAGAAATCTCTGATAAATTAGAGCAGACAAAATAACAAAACCTAAAGCATTCTTCATATTACACTCATCTCAGGAACAGCTTAATATTTTATGACAGTTGTGGCAACCAAGGAGGGAAAAGGAAATATATCAACATCAATGCCTACCTAAGACTTCTTGGACAGACGGCATTTTTATTTGTAGACATGTACAAGCACAGGAAGGTGCACAGCTTCTGAGGGCTAAACATAAAAAAAATCTGCTGCACGATCCTTGTAACTGCTTTTACTGTAACAAGTTGCTTTTACTTGGAATGTCAGTTGGTAATTTCACTTTGTTGTGTAAAGTGGAAACATTATACTTCTTTCTCCCTTCCTTACATCCTATATCCTACATGATTCTGTCAGTGTTTCACTTTTGCATTTTATATTTCCTTGTTTTCCTATAATATTGACTTTTAATAACTATTCCAGAACATTTCCCAATAACCAAATGATTTTGTGTTTATTTATAATCATAAAAAGTCAGCTTCTTCTTCATGTGGGGTTATTCATAAATTCAGAATTCTAGCCATCATTGAAATAAACAGGAAAGTTTAGTCACATGGACATATTTGTTGCAATTATGGGCCATGTTCTGAGCATCAAGCCTATGTCAGAAATTCTTTGCATTGAAAACTTTCTTGAACATAATTATTTCAATTGAATTGGAGCCAATTTATATATCATGAATTTCTACTTATGTACACTAATATCAAGTCCAAGAATTTTGGGATAACTGGAGAAACTCATTGCACTAAACCTCATTTATTTCAGAAAGTTTGGATGGTTTTGTCTAAATTCTACATAGTAAAAAAACGAAAGTAGTGTTTAAAGTCTTTTTCAGGTATGACTAAATAAGTAAAATGTAAATCTTAAATTTATCTTTATTTTTCTTTAAATCTTTTAAAATGACATACCAAATGATATCTCCATGCTAAATATCAGAATGTATATCAGAGTGTATCAGAATGGTCAAACAAATGGCAACTTCAAATCTCAACAAATAAATGCTCTGTCTTACATATTGGCAAAAAAAATCCGAAAATAAAATACAAGCTGAATAGTCAAGATCTTGTTGATGATCCAAGCTCTGTAAAGGACCTTGGAATACTCACCTCTAATGATCTAAGTGCTAGAGCCCACTGCAACTACATAGCCAAAAAGGCATTAAGAGTTGTTAACCTAATCTTACGTAGCTTTTTCTCTGGTAATATCACACTACTAACTAGAGCATACAAAACATTTGCTAGACCAATACTCGAATACAGCTCTTCAGTCTGGAACCCACATTATGTATCTTATATTAGCACAATTGAGAAAGTCCAGAAATATTTCACAAGAAGAGTTCTCCACTCCTCTACTCATTGTAGAATACCTTATGCCACCAGACTTGAAATTCTAGAACTAGAAAACCTTGAATTACGCCGTCTTCGGTCTGATTTAAGCATGGTATATAAAATCATACATTGCAATGTCCTACCTGTCAATGAATACTTCAGCTTCAACCATAACAACACAAGAGCACACAACAGATACAAACTCAAGGTTAACCGCACCAAGCTTGATTGCAGGAAATACGACTTCAGCAACAGAGTGGTCAATGTCTGGAATACTCTACCCGACTCTATAGTTTCTTCGCCAACCCCCAAAAACTTTAACCTTAGACTGTCTACTATTGACCTCACCCCTTTCCTAAGAGTTCTGTAGGGGGCGTGCATAAGCGCACCAACGTGCCTACCGTCCCTGTCCTATTGTTTCTTTTATTTTTCTTATATGTACCCATTTCATGTATTCATAACTATGTATACACTTATACTTATTATCTTGTAAACAATTGACAAATAAAATAAATAAATAAATAAATAAATGCTAATAACTTTTCCAGTTCTCTGGGGAAAAAATTATGTGTTTTTGTAGCACTTTCATTCAACTTAAATATGAAACTTATTTTTATTTCTGGCCAGCAGGGCTAGGTAAGTTTTGAAAATAAAATTTAAAAGTTATGTGCTTTAATGAATACTAAAGAAATGCTTATCTACCCCAAAGTATACAAATATGCAATAAAATTGTGTGGCTTTTCTACCACTGGAAATTTAAATAATAACATCTTGTTCTGCAAAGATAATGAAAGTTGTAATTATAAATACTTGACATGTCAGTTAATTGTACATGTTTAAGTATAAAATCACTGAAGTTAATTTTTGGGGGGAAAGGTACAAAAGAACAATGCATGGTTTTTTTTAAAAAAAAATACAGAATTCCGTTTAAAAGAAACACAAACGATAAACATCTATCCTGAAATTTGGGTGGATCCAATATTAATTTGTACACTGTAGTCCTAAATGAGATTTTGAAATTTTCATAGTGAAAGCAAAGCTGAATAAGAACTAATGACAAAACATTTCCAGAGTATGAACGGAATCCTTAAATTACACAAATACTATGGAGTTATTCAGCAGTGAAAGGAATGAAATAAATGTTAAAAAATGATCTAACACAATACAAAGATGTATTTGAATGAATCAAACTTTGCTATTTAATTTACATATGGAGGGCTTATTAGGATGATGAATGACACTGCTGAAGAACAAAACATATTTCCGAAACAAAAGAACATCTCTGTAGCCTAATAACATTTTATGCCAGCACTTATATTTATCAGAAGTAGATGCTATTTATCGCTATGATTATTTAAAAATCATTTTTATTGTTCTTTGTTCTTCCCTCTTCTGGGAATTTTAATTCAGAGTTTTGACACCTGCTTATTAACTTCCTTGAAATATGAAATACAAAGGCATCTGCTGTGTAAAAAATTCTAACCAGCATGTTTATATTACTGGCAGCTGTACACAAATTAGTTCAGTATGGATTTATTTTTCTTCAGAATAGAAAGCATCTCAGGCAGGGTTGCCTCAGTTTACATATATTTTATGATGATAACATTCTAAAAAATTGCCCAAGATTCAGAGCAGGTGCATCTACAGTGATTTGCAAAATCTGCACGATCGCTAACACATTGTTGTGAGTCCTACCCTGCACACAAAAAGGGTGGGGCTTAAATTTTGATGATTACCATCTTGCAGGTTTTAATAGTCCTGCTTCAGGACTAGAATTATGAATTAATAAGAATTATTCTTATGTAAGTTCACTTGTTATTTTACAGAATGTCAAAAATTATTTAATTGTCATATCAATCTGCCTACACAGATAATCAAAGTAAGCAATTTCAATAACTTGAGCAGTGCATTTTATGTTCACATTATATTGCCACATTTGTTCCATAATGTCTCCTTTAGTTATTGACATTTCAATTCCCATATTCTTGCCCACAAAGCTTTTTTTTGGCACGACCCATGCAATGTAGTCCGCACTACTATTACTGTTAATCTTCTCATCACTCCTTATCACCCATCCCCTCCCACTTGTGACTGTATGACTGTACGACTGTTGCTTGTATCCTTACAATCTATATTGACTGTTTCTTAGTATGATTTGATTGCTTATTGTACCCCATGACTATCATTAAGTGTTGTACCTTATGATTCTTGACTCTTGACAAATGTATCTTTTCTTTTATGTATACTGAGAGTATTTGCACCAAGACAAATTCCTTGTGTGTCCAGTCACACTTGGCCAATCAAGAATTCTATTCTATTCTATTCTATTCTATTCTATTCTATTCTATTCTACTCTACTCTACTCTACTCTACTCTACTCTACTCTACTTGTTATTTATTTTCTATTATCCTATCTTAGTGTACGTATATATAAGGATAAAATACATTAATGAATGTTTGAAGGTTTTAAACAGATGAAACACATGAAAAAAGTTATGCAATTATATTATTATTATTGTAATCCTACCCAGATACTTATTCATAAGTAAGGCCTATTTAATTTAATTTAATATGTCCGCTTATTGGTAAATGTGCATCAATTCACACAGAGACACGTACAGTATGTGTTGTTCTAAGCAGAGCGAATCTGGATTTGGTGTTTTTCCATGTAATTTGATTTTGTATGGTTCAGGAACATGAAATGGGAAGAAGGAATTTCAATACTTTTTGCTTATAAAAAGAAGCATGCTACTGATAAACAACAAGATGACTTGAAGTGAACTTTTGCCCCTGAAGGAACTTCCTTGTCATGATACATTGTGGTGACAGCTTTTATTTTTAGTATGTAGAGATCTTATAATAGGAAGGGAAAATATTTGCATCTGGCATTTTCTTTCCATGAAGCCGTAATATCTCCTTTGAGATTTCAAACAGTTTAATTTAACTAAGAAGCAGAACCTTCATTATGATAAATGTTTTAATTAATTTTTATCAGGACAAAACTAGAGCAATAAATATGTAGGCTTTGTGGACAGTATTTTTTCTCCAGCAAAAAATAAAATAAAATAATCTGCTTTCTGGAAAACTTGATTCCTACCCCCAGTCTTGAATTAGAGCAAGGCTGGACAACTATGACCCCTTTACTACCTGTGGATTTCAACACACACACCCCAAATTCCTGGCTGGCTCAGGAATTCTGGGGGTTGAAGTCCACAGGTCATTAAGGGGCCATATTTGCCCACCCCAGGTTAGAATATATGGAGGGTCCAGTGTGTTTCATTTAGGACTTTTCCCCACTTGTCAGATTTTGTTAATGCATGTTGTAAATTGAAACCAAAATGGAAATGTGGCTGACTACACCAAATCATAGGAGTTTAAAAATCCTTCAGTTTTCTTACAATGTGGCGTCCTTGGTGCATTTTGAGTTATACTTTTACAATGCAAGTACAAACATTTGGGAATTCTTTTTTTGGGTTATATTGATCTCATTCTTAAATTATAAAGAGTATATTTTATATTTTTTAAAAAAACATTGTTTTTTTTCAAGATTGGATATTTTAATATTATTTGATAGTTCAATTATACAACGGAGATGGTAATTTCATGCTGTTTTAGTTTCATCTGCAGTTGAATTGTTGCTTTCATTTTAAGTGCAGCCAGTATCAGTTAAGATAGTGTTTTGGCAGACGGTGTCAGTACATGTAAGTGTTATTTAACTTTAAACATCTCCTATATAATATCCATGAGACTAAATTATATAGTAGTCATTTAATTTCAATGATTGTTATAGCAAAGAAGTCCCCAATGCATTATGGCCAACCTGTGGTAGGGCACTTTTAATTTAAATGCTCTTGTGCAGAGAGCATATCATAATATTTCTGATGTTATATTTGATGAAAAAATCAACAGTTAAAATTTTTCCTTACTTCTTACCATTTTTGAAAAGAGGCATATGTAATAATTGTACATTCATCTTCTCAGATATTCATCTTCTCTGTTCTATTTTAAACATACATGAATACAAGCCTTCTGGCAACATGTATGCAGCGCTGGTGGATTGCTTCTGGAAATCATGACATTTAAGAAAAATAGATATAATTCTAACTTTATATCTATTTCCTCTTTGTTTACAGAACAGTGGAGTAGATGACAATGACTGTGTGGAAGAAATTTTACGGGTAGGACTAAAATGAATTCTTTAGTTATTTCATAATTTAGGATGTGTCTTTTTTGATGCTAGTTAGAAAAATGTTTTAGCTTAGTTAAATAAATCTAAATTGCACTTTAATCTAATTCTTCCTAATTTACTGTTTGAAAATTAACATGTTAAGCTCAGTATTGTGTGATTAAGTTCTCCAGTCAGGTGTTTCATACACAGATATACATCTTTGCCTAAGGTGATGGGTGAAATTACTGAAACTGTTGTACAAAAATAGTATCAGATTTCCAAAGGAATATAAAGCATAACAACTTTATGCCCTTTATAAAAATTGGAAATTGATATACAAACAATATGAAATGAATTAAAGAAATGAAAAACTATGCGAAATTAAGACATTTGCCCATTTCTTTTTCTTTTGTTTTTTAAACAAATTTTATTAATTTTACAATTAAAAACAAATCAACACATACACGAATAGAAGAGCAAAAAGAAAAAAGAAGAAAAAGAAAAGGAAAAGAGAAAGGAGAAAAGAGAAAAGAGGAAAAAAGGAGAAATGAACACTTAAAAACATTCTCATTTTCAACAGTTTGTAAGATCTTTTCTCTTCTTGATTTATGCCATCTCCTACGCACATCTCCTCCATATATATGTTTATATATCACTCATATAGATTTATCCTATTCTTTTTTTTTTTAACCTTATAATATAAAATCTGTCTTTGATCTAACCATTTATACCAGCAATTCCAATTGTTAAAATATATTGAAGAATCTTTATTTTTTAAGGCTAGGTTAAGTTTGTCCATTTCTGCACAATCTGAGATTTTCTGGATGATCATCTGTTCTGTAGGTATGTGAGGTAGTTTCCAAGATTGTGCAAACGCTAGTCTGGCCGCTGTTAATATGTGTATTGTTATGAACTTCACTTTTTTAGGTAGCTGTTTATCGAAAATCCCTAACAGGAAGGACTCTGGTTTATACTCAGTCTGTTCTTTTGTTATATCTTCCAGCCAATTTTTAATTCTCTGCCAGTATTTTTGAGTTTCTTTACAGGACCACCACATATGAAAAAAGGTTCCATCTATACTTTTATATTTCCAACATTTTGGACACGTGTTGGGGCGCATCTTCGCTAATCCCGAGGGAGGAAGGTGCCATCTGTAAAACATTTTATAAGCGTTTTCTTTATATGCTGCCGATTTTGTGATCTTATTGTTTCTACTCCAGATCTTTTCCCATTCTGTTAATGTGATACTCCGTCCTACATTCCTACTCCAGGCTATCATATTCCCTTTAACTGTCTCTTCTTCTAACTCTACTTCTAATAGATAATTGTAAAATTTAGTTATATTTTTCTTGTCTGATCCTAATAAAATTTTGTCTAATTGTTGGAGTTTATTGTTAATTCCGAATTCTTTCCTATCCTGTTTGTATCTACTATGAATTTGGAGATATACCCACTGATCTATTTTAAATCCCTGCTCTTGCAGCTCTTACCGCGATTTCAAATTTCCTTGTGCATCCAATAAATCTTTATATTTGATCATTTTGGTAATGTCCAAGTTGTTTGGATGAATCATCGCCTCCATTGTCGATAACCAAATCGGTACTTTTAGATAGTGTTTTTTCCATATTTTTTTCCAATTGGTTAATAGTGAATCTCTAATTAAATGTCTGTGAAAATATGTCTGATTGACTTTCCCTACCTCCCATAAAAAGGCATGCCACCCACTCTGCAAATCATGGCCTTCTAACAATAACGTTCTTTTATTGATTGAATTCACCCAATCTTTTAACCATATTAAAGAGGCTGCCATTCCCATTTTGGAAGTGCCAGTCCTCCCCTGCTCTTCAAATCCTGCATTGCCTTTAAATTTATTCTAGATTTTTTTCCTTGCCAAATAAATTTAAGAGTTATTTTGTTAAGTTCGTCAAAAAAATTCTGTGTAGTTTAATTGGAATCGTCTGAAATAAGTATAAAAATTTTGGGAGAATATTCATTTTGATAGAAGCAATCGTGCCCAATAATAAAAGTTGTAGCCTACCCCATGATTCTGGATCTTTCTTTATTTGTTGCAACAATTTGTCATAATTATTCTCCTTAAGTGTCTTGCAATGTGGTATTAGCCATATTCCTAAATATTTAACTTTCTTTATCACCTGTATTCCCATGACTTCTTCTAATTCTTTTTTCTGTTTTTCAGTTAAATTTTTAGTCATTAGTTTTGTTTTCTTCCTATTAATTTTAAGTCCTGCTACCGCACCAAATTGTTCTAGTTCATTTATCAATTTTTGTCCTCTTTCTACAGGTTCCTCCATAAAAAAAACCATACCATTGGCAAATGCTTGCCGTTTGTATTCTTCTTTCTTAATCTTCAGTCCTTTAATCTCTGGATTTTGTCTAATTCATGTTAATAATGTTTCTAGAGAGAATATGAAGAGCAGGGGTGAGAGTGGGCAACCTTGCCTAACTCCTTTTTCTATTTTTATTGGGCGAGTATATTCCCCATTTATTAGCCTGCTGTGTATCATAAATTGTTGTTATGATGTTTTCAAATTTGGTGCCTAAATTCATATTATAAATTTTTTCATTTAGAAATTGCCAATTTAAGTTATCGAATGCCTTTTCTGCATCTAGAAACATAAGTGCAGTTTGTTTTTCGGGGAGGGCTTCATAAAATTCTAAAACATCTACTGCTGTTCTTAAATTATTCCTTATCTGTCTAGTCAGGAGAAATCCATTTTGGTCTTCATGTATATACAAATTTAAAATTCGTTTTAATCTGTTAGCTATGATAGAGGTAAATGTTTTGTAGTCGGTGTTTAGAAGTGAAATTGGTCTGTAGTTGTTAATATATCTAAGATCAGATTCCTCCTTCGGGATCAGTGAAATCAATGCTCCCCTCCATGAGTCCGGCATCTTGGCTGCCAATAAGACATCATTAAACACTTCCATCATAAGAGGTCGAATTTGTTCCGCAATTGCCCTATATAGTTCTCCCGGGATCCCATCTGGCCCCGGGGCTTTGTTATTCCCTTGATTCTCTATTGCTGATTTCAGTTCGGGCCAAGTAATATCTTTATTTAATAATTCTATCAGTTCTTCCCCGATTACTTTATCTTTCATTTCTTCTAAGTAATTTCTTATTTTGTCTAATTAGCATGCTCAAAGTAAATTTGTTTAGTCGTTTTCAAGTTTATTATCATTTTCTCTTGTTCAATTAAATTCAAATTATGTTTGACTTATTATTTGATTTTGTATTCTTTGATCTTTAGGGGTCTTTTGTAATTGGGTTTCTAATCCCTTAATTTGCTTTTGTAGTTTATTTTGTTGAGCATATTTTTCTTTATTTCTCATAGCATTATAAGAGATTGTTATACCTCTTATAACTGCCTTCAATGTATCCCAAATATTTTGTTTCGAGGTTACATCATTATCATTTTCCTTTAAAAAATAATTTAATTCCTCCTTAAGTTTATTAGTGTACTCTTTTTCTCTTATTAAATGGGTGTTTAATGTCCATCTTTTCTTTGTTTTTTTCCTACCTTTCCAGATTATTTGGATTGGGTTGTGGTCTGCCCATTCATTTGGTAATATTTCGATTCCTTTTATTTCATTCGCTATTTCCCCATTCATCTACACCATATCGATTCTTGTCCATATTTGATGCGGGTTAGAATAAAATGTGAATTGTTTTTCTTTGTGGTATAGTCTTCTCCATTAGTCCACCAAATTTAACTCTTTCATCATTTCCTTACATGTCTTAGGAAACTCTCTTTTTCCTTTTTTATTCTTCTTCGCATAACTATGGTCCTTTTGGCAATCAGCAATAGAGTTAAAATCTCCTATAATACAGATATTCCTTTTTTCAAAACCTAATATTTTTTGATGTAAATATTTAAAACACTCTTTCTGGTCTTCATTTGGGGCATGAATTACTACTAATAGAATTGAAATAGTATTAATCCAGATCTGTAAAACCAAAGTCCTTCCTTTCGGGTCTGACCAGACTAAATCTGTTTTCAGATCGTCTTTCACGTATATTGCAATCCCCTTCTTTTTTTCTGTATCTGCTGGTGCAGTAAATAGCTTCCCTAGTTTCGGGGAGTCTAAATATCTTTCATCTACTTTCCTTATGTGAATTTCCTGTAGGCATATTATGTCGGCATTTTGTTTGATTAATTTGGCTATTATTCTTTTCCTTTTTGTCGTTGAATTTAAACCGTTTATGTTAATGGGTAGAAGTTTCTTTTCTTCATCCATTTACTTAGTTCTGTTTCGCTCTTTGTCTTGTGATAATTCCAATCTCTCCTTGTGCTTGCTGGGGACTAGTTTCTTCTCTCTCTTGAGGTGGATAAACGTTCCCTTGGGTTCTTGAGGGTCTTTCTTTTTTATTTCTGTGGTGACTTTGATCTTCCTGTGGGTTTCTTTCCAATTCCTCCTTACTACTTTGATCTTCCATACCTACTAATTGTTCATAAAAATCTTGGGCCCTTTCCATAAAGTCTATTTTGATTTTCCTTTCCTTCCATGAAACTAACATCCCCTCCGGGATTAACCATTTAAATAGAATTCTTTTCTAATTCAGATAAGTAGCCAGAAATTTATAGTCTCGTCTTATTTCTCTTACTTTCCTTGGAATTTGCTTAAGGATCAAAATTTCTTTGCCTTTATACATAATTGTTCCATCTCTGGACATCCTAAATATTATGTCATGGACACTCCTTTTCGCAAAATGAATGTGGACCTCTCTCGGGCATTTATGACATCTCGCATAGTTGGTGCTGACCCTGTAGACTTCATCAAATTCCCTAAGTATATCATCTTTGTCCTTTCCCAGTAGTTCGGCCAGTATTTGTGCTATCAGCTGCTCCAGGTCTTCTTCCTTGGATTCCTCAACATTCTGGAATCTCAGGTATGCAGCCGCCTTGTCTATTTCTAAGTAGACCAATGAGTCTTCCATTTCTTTGCTCACATTTTTTAGTTCTTCATCTACCCTTTCCAATTTCTTTTCCGTTCGTTCCATCTACTTCTTTTATCGTTGCTTCATTTTTTTTCCAGGGCCTGTTGTATTGTTCCAATTCTGTCCTCTACTTTAAGAATGTCCGCTTTCATCTCAGCTTTTAATTTCCCCATCTCCTCTTTTAGTTCACTAATATCTGCTCTTGTTTCGTTGTGATTTTTTATCATTATTTCTTGAAGTTTTGTCATTGATTCTTGTAGGGTTGGCAAGGTTGATTGAATATTGGCGTTTGAGACATTAGTTTGTTTTTCCCCTGGTAGTGATTCTTCTATGGTTTTTTGAATTGTAGGGGAAGCTGTTGCCAGGGTGGTTGTTAAAGTCGGGGTAGCCTTCCTTCCAGTTTTCAGGGCCATGGTAGTTGTAGAAGTCATTTCATTTAATATTTGTTTCTGTTGTTGGATTATATTAGTTATGCTATCCCAAATTACCATTCAGTATTATAACCCCTATATTAGAATTCTGATATCTAATTGCTTAGTCCACCTAATTACTAAGTAGTTGTATTCTATTCTTAACTAGTAACTGGAATATATAAATATGTGTTATTTTTAATCCTAAATCCTCAATCACGTATATAATTTTATACAGTCTATGTTTGAGTACTATGCAACACTATACAATACTATATAACATTCCATATAATAAATATATATAATAAATAGTATATCAAACCTAACCAAGTTTAGGTTTTGTAATTTTACAGATATTGTAAATATATATGTATTCTTATCTAACTCAAGGACATTAGCGGACCTCGCCCGAGCGCGAGACAAACGCTGAAGAAAAAGAAGAAGAAGAAGATATGTATTCTTATCTAACCTTATCTAACCCTATTTGAGTATTAAATATTCTAAGTATTCTTAGTCACCAGTATTCTTGAACCTATACTGTATTATTTCTTTCCCCAATAAGTTGGTTATAATCACACACTAAATTATACTATTATAGCATTAAATATTAAATATTGAGTCTTAATACTTATTGATTAAATAGTTCTTAACCTTCTTGCTTTTTTTCCCCTATCAATCTGGTCGAAGTATAACTCTCCCCAATACTGTGATTTAATCAAAACATTTAAATCAATTATCTAGCAATAAAATATAACAATCAGTATTCCTTTCCTCAATAGATAAATTTATAGTCATAAAGAGAAAGTAAAAGGAGAGAAGAGATTCGCCATAATACCACAAAATCAGTAAATAAAAGACAAGACAAAAAATTAAACAGTTATATCAAGGGAAACAATAGAAAAGAAAGAGGGGAGAGCAATAAAAAAAAAAACAGGTTTTAGAGTCAGTTTTTAGTCCACCGTTTCTAGGATTCTGCACTTTTTCTTCAAACACACCGGAAGCAGGGAGGTAAAAAGTGCTGAATAATGACTGCCAGCAATCAATCTCTTCCGAAACTTCCAAGCTACTTTTTTTTTTTTTTGGTAAATGTTCCCAAGTTCAGTACATTAATTTCCTTCATGTACGACCCCCACTTCAGTTAGTATAGAATAAGATAGAGTTCTCTTCAGGATCAGTTAAAAGGTCTGTTAAACAAATAATATCTGGTGTTTTGTTGCAATGACTTCGGAGTTTCTATGTATCTCGTATAGCACCGCGTTACCTCTTCTTCACCAGCCTCGTTCCTCTTCATGTCTTTGCTTTAATAAAGTTTATCCTAGAAGGTCCATCAAAATAACAGTTCACTCAAGTATTCAAAATTCTCTACAGCTTCTCGACTCTTTCCAAGCAGTATTTTCCTGACCTCGCAGTCTTCCCCTTTCGTTCGTTGTAATCCACACTTCCACTTCGGTCTGCCAAACACTTTCTCCCACGTTTGTCTAGCTTTCGCTTTTTAGCCGCTTACATTTCCCTCCCAAGATGATATGTACAGCTAGTTGAACCACAACATGGGCAACGTTATGTACTTAAATAGAGAGTTTTCAATAAAATTAGTGCAGTTTATCTTTGCATTCATCTACAGCTTATCCCTAAAGTGAAAATGGACTACTTATATAATGCACAATTTATGTATATACACAAACAGTCTGTGAAAAAGAAAACCACAGATAAAAACACTATATATTTTTAAAAGTCACATAAGCTCAGAAATGGAATGATAAAAAAAATGTAGCAAAAGGAAAAACTTATAAAAATAGAACTTGACAGATTGTTTCTTCATTAATGATAAATTAATCCCAACTACCAAAAACCTTTATCAGTGTAAAAAAAAAGTTCAATTCGCACAATTCAAAGGGAGCAATACAATTTTTCTTCCTTTATTTTATTCTATTTTACTCCCCAAAATTCCAATTGAATAAATATTCAAATATTCTGCATATGTCACTTTTATCTCAGAAAAGTATAATCTTATAAACTATAAATAAATCCATCACAAGACTGAGAAAATTACATATATTCCACCCAAGAGAAGATGTAGATGAACTGAAGTTTTTTGCTAGTGTCTGAAATGATTGATAAGTTCAAAGAAAAGTTCTCTGACTTTTCAAAAGAAATACCAAGGAGGTTTAGTGCTGACTTCTAGAGCAAGTAAATAATATTTTAAAAACATAAACAATTATATCTCAACTCAAAAGTAAGTACATCTAAACCTAACAATGTTACAATGAAAATGAATTCTGATATGGAGCAATGCATGTAAAATTCTTAGCTGCTTAGGGGAAAGAAATAGAAAACTAACACTGGCAACTTTGTATAAAGAGAACCAACATAAAATGTTTTACAGGTGACATCTTCCTCCAACTAGATTGGCCAAAATTAGTAAAAGTATATCACATTGTTGAAAATGTAACATAGAGATAGGGACCTATTATCATATGTGGTGGAAAGGTATACCAGCAAAAAAATACTAGTGGAAAATAAAGGTTTGGATAGAAGAGATGGTTAACCAGAAAGTAGAATTCATACCAGAAACACTCTTACTGGGAATTATTAATGAGAAATACGGTAAAGGAACAATATATTTAATGATACATATAATAACAGCTGTGAGATTAGTGTATGCCTAAAACTGAAAGAATGAAGATACCCCTACAGAAAGTGAAATAATAAGGAAAATATTAGTCTGTGCAAAGATGGACAGACTAATTTTAGAAATCAAAGATAAGGGTGAGACAGAGTATTATGAAGTCTGGAGTAAAATGTATCAATGACTAGAGTCAAGGAAAAAGAAAGAAAGGGTTGATGCTTTATAGGAATGAAAGTTAAAGTTTTTAAACCAAAGAGAATGGAATATAATGGACAAATACGAGATGATACGAATGCATGAGTATAAAAGATGGTTGGAAATACATATACCAAAACCTGAAAGGTCACATCACAGCCACCCGCTCAGGATAACACATCACAGAACTCAGGAGGTTACACTACAAAACCTCAGGATGTTGCAACACATCCAACGACCCAGGAGATTAGAAGCACAAGACCCAGGATGTCAAAACAATAGAACTCAGAAGGTCATCACACAGCCCATTACCCAGCTTCTTACAACACAGGAGGCTGATAGACACACAGACAATACCTCAGCCACACATGTTCTTACGAAAAAGCCAGCCAATCTGCAAACATCAAACATCAACCAATCAAGAAATGACAACACAGCCAACCTCCCCACCAGTATATATAGGGAGACGGCAGCTCCAATCACGCTTTGCTCGCACAAGCACGAAGCCGAAAGCACCAGCCTGAAGATGGAGAGTGGGACCTCGTCGAAATATTGCCAAGATACTCTCAATCTTACACAGGAAAAAACCCGAACACGCCAAGACCTGCATACCTGTATCCGTGAAAATCTATGATGTATGTATGTATGTGTTGTGACTCAGAGGTTTGAGCCTGCTCTGTTAGAAGACACAGACTTGAGCAATGTGAAAGAGGAGGATTTAGCCTTGAGGTTTGAGCCTGCTTTGCTAGAGGATTTGGAATTGCCTTCCTCCCCAGAACCTTCCTCCCTGGTTGTGCCTCAGGTGTCAGCAGATAATCAGGAGACCGTAGCAGAGCCTCTGGCTGACGATCAAACTGAGGAATGTTGGTTTGATGCGAGGCAAAGATGCAGGCATAGGTATGAGATACAACGTAGAAGGAAAGGACAAATCAGGGACTGAGATGAGAGACTGACACGCCCCTCAGGGAATAAAAGTGGGCATGTTAGCTCTGGATTCTCGTTTGGGACAATTTGTTAATTTGGGAAAGAAGCTTCGACAAATTCTCTGTGTGGCGTTTGCCTGTGATTTATGTTCTTGTTTTATTATCGGACTTGGCAGGCAGCTTGTGGGAGACTGCCAAGGACTTCTCCAGTCAAAGGAATTTAACCCTGACGTTACTGGTCTTGTCTGTTTATTTCTATTCCTTTGGAAACTTGGACTCTCACCTCCTGGGCACAGGTGAGACATAACATGTATGTATGTATGTATGTATGTATGTATGTATGTATGTATGTATGTATGTTAGTTATTCAGCTTTGTTCAGGTATTTTCCCACGTCATTATAGTTGTGCTTTTAAAGTTGTAGCAACGTTTTGGCAGAATCTCATCTGCCATCATCAGGCTTCTGTATTGCATTCGTCTGTGAGTCAGACTTTTACAGTTGTTTCAGTTTTAAATTTGGGGCTAGCCTACTGCTGTGCCAGAATGTTTTTTTCTTCATACTGATTGGTTGGGAGTCTTGGTCTATGTTTATTGGTCTTGGAGTTTGCTGTGTTTTGCTTGATTGGTGTTTCTAATATCTTGTCTGTTTTGTGGCTTTTTTTGTCTTGATTGGCTGGCAACATTGTGTTTCCTGTATTGGAGGCTTTTAGTGCAGCTTGGCTCCGAGTAAATGGACGGCTATCATTTATTAGGAAGCTAGGTTTCATCTGGGTGCCTGCTTGGGGTGTGTTTGAGCTGGAGGTATCGGGGGGATCTGTTTGTGCCCAGGTGTTTGCCTGGCTTGTGGTGTGGAGATTTTTTTGTTTGTGAGTGCAGGCTTCCAAATAATTGACAGTCTGGTGGAATCATCTCTTCTATTCATGCTTCCAGATCTTTTTTCAATCTCTATGGCTTCTCTGATAACTCTGTGGCTGGGGTTTTCTATAGTGGCTAGGGTTTTGGTGCCATTGAAGTCGATGCTATGACCTGTTGCTTTCATGTGTTGGAGTTGGCTTTTTTACTGCATTTTTGTGTTCATCCAGGCGGGTACTTATTCTTCTATTGGTCTGTCCAATGTATATGGCAGGGCATGATGCACAGGGGACTTCATACTGTGTTTCTCACAAAATAAGGCCGGGCCTTATTTTGTTTTGACCCCCAAAAAAACGGCTAGGCCGTCTTTTCAGGGGTGACTTAATTCCCCCCCTTGCATCCTCGGGTGGGGTGTGGGCAGCGACAGCTTGGATGTTGACATCGGCGTTGATGGAGCACTTCGTATTGGGAGACCTTCCGCCACCGTTGCTTTCCCTTCTCCCTTGCTGCCGAGGCTTTTAGAGCAACACCGTGGCGTTTGGCGCAGCCATGTGTGGCCAGCCAGGGCTCCTCTCCGCAACCGGAGTCCAGCAGAGACACTTGGCTTCAGGTGCTCCTGTTGCCGCCTTCCCTTTGCCTTCGAAGGTAAAGCCAATTATTTTAAAAACGACGCCCTACTACAAGAAAGCCTCTCCTGCCCGAGAGGGCAGCCCAATTCCACGTGGGGAGGCGAATCTCCCAGGGCCGCAGCGCAGGATCGGCCCACCTCGGGAGAAGCACCCAGCCACCATCCCTGCCTGGCTCCAGGCAGAGCGCGAAGAGCTTCGCCTGGGGCGCACAGCACAGCTGACAGGCGGGCCCTCCTTCCTGGCAGCAGAGCTCTCACCAAGGCAGCGAGCGCCTCCCTGTCGGACTCTCTGCTCATCCTGCTAGGGCTGCGCCAGAGCCCTGCAAGCTGGGCAGAGCCAGAAAGGGAGCTGCGGATGTGCGCCCGCCTGCCAAGCAAAAGAGCCGGGCTGACCTGAGCTTGGCTTCCTTCCCAGGTCCCTCTAGTGCAAACCTGAAGGGGCCACCGGGAGAGGCTGCCCAAGGCAGTGATAGCGTCCACGCATCCATGAACAGAGAGGCGAGGTGATGGCAGTGCTGCTACCCTGGCTGGCGGAGAGATGCCGAAGCCGCCCATCCTTTCCACCCCTCGCCCAGCCCATCCCTGTCATCACGCATCTCCAAATGCGCTGGCAGCTCCAAACACTGCAGCGGAACGGGCATCAGGCAGAGGTGCTGACTCAGCGGGGCTCAGCTCGGAGGAGGATGCGGCGCAGGTGGTCGCCTTGCCTCCCTGTCCACAGATGGGTGGATGCTATCACTGCCTCGGGCGGCCTCTCCCGGTGGCCCCTTCTGGGGGAAGGAAGCCAAGCTCAGGTCGGCCTGGCTCTTTTGCTTGGCAAGTGGGCGTGCACCTGCAGCTTGCTTTCCTGGCTCTGCCCAGCCTGCTTGGCTCTGGCGCGGTCCTAGCGGGATGAACGGAGGGTCCAGCAGGGAGGTGCTCGCTGCCTTGGTGAGAGCTCCGCTGCCAGGCAGGAGGGCCTGCCTATCAGCTGCGCTAGGCGCCCCAGGCGAAGCTCTTTGCACTCTGCCCGGCGCCAGGCAGGGATGGTGGCTGGGTGCTTCTCCCAGGGTGGGCCGATCCTGTGCTGCCGCCCTGGGAGATTTGCCTCCCCACATGGGATTGGGCTGCCCTCTTGGGCAGGGGAGGCTTTGTCGTATAGGTAGTAGGGTGTCATTTTTAAAAGAATTGGCTTTGCCTTTGAAGGCAAATGGAAGGCGACGACAGGAGTGCCTGAAGCCGAGTGTCTCTGCCGGGCTCCGGTTGCATTTGGCTGCGTGTGGCTGTGCCAAATGCCGCGGCATTGCTCTAAACGCCGCAGCAGCAAGGGAGAAGGGAAAGCAATAGTGGAGGAAGGTTTCCTGATACAAAGTGCCCCACCAATGCTTAAGTCAACACAGGCAGCACCATATCCAAGTATGCAACAAAACTACTTCCTAACGGCAAGCCCCCTGCCATTCCCCCCATTTTGCATGTTTAATATAGGCCTTAATTTGGGGGGAGGGGCTTAATTTGATTTTATGACGATAAGACATGCTGGGACTTCCTATTGGTGGAGGCCATATTGTTGGAGAAACACGGTATATGCCTTGGTTTTCCAGGTCAATTTTATCTTTGGGGTTTCTTAGGATGGCTGCTATTTTTCTGTCTGTTTTGAAGGCAGTCTTGATGTGATGGCTGTTTAGTATCTTACTGATTTTGTCTGTAGTACCTCTTATGTAGGGCATGACATAATTGTATATAAATGTAGACAAATGTAAATAGAAATAATATGCAGCTAGCACTATACTAATAACATAAGGGAAAAAGGAAATTAACTGTTGTGTGTATATCTATAGTTATACTATAGCTGGTAAGGCCAAAATGATGGCCCAGAAAGTTGCACTGTGTTCAATTGTTTTTAATGTTTATTCAATAAAATTTATATAAATAAAAAAATTCTTAGCTGCTTTATTGTTCTTTTAGTTAAATCAGTATTTTCAGAATAGATTACAATACAGATCTTTTGTAATTTTGTGCATGAATAACTTGACAACCCTTGATCTTATCTTTCATAGTAAAGATAGGAATTGACATGCTGTATGTTGAGTAGTACTTTAATTTTCTAAGATGTTATTGGTTGATGCAATGTTGAGCACTTAAGAAAAATTTAGGCATCTAATATCTACTGTTCATTCCCTGATTACATTTTTGGAGGTCTGGGCTTTCATTTTGATATTTAATGAATAAAATGTCTATGCTGCAGGAAATGAAGTAATTAATCGTGAAAAGACATAATTAGCAGTGACTAAGTAAGAGAATTGAAATATAGAATCAATCCAGGAATGTACTAATAATAACATGATTTTGTCACTTGCTAAAATACTGTATTAAAATATGCAGATATTTATCTATATTTTTAAAAGAAGGAAAATCAGTATATACTGTAAGTAAAGATTCTTTTTTAACTAACTAAAATATGAAATCATATAGAAAGTTAATTTAGATATGAACCTGAAAGTAAAATGATGATTATTATTATTCCTGTTAAAAAGAGCTTAAATGTATGCATGGACTGGGATTTGTGTTAAGCAATTAGTCTATATCACACTTCACTTGCCTTTATGCATTTACATATTGTTATATTTTTCATTACATAACAATGTCTCTCACCTTTTATTTGTCTTCGTGTAACTAGCTGTCTAGGTTATCTCATTATTCTGTCTAACAAATAAGCTACTGGCAATCTAAAACAATTGTTTTAAGAAGTAGTAGCACTAAAATGTTCCTATTTCATGTTATTTCTACTATCATATACAGATTTGTTGTTAATTTGTTAGGCTTCTCAGATAAATTAGATAGAAAACACATCTAAATGAGTTAAATCTATTTTATTTTAAACCTACATTAACAGAATCTTGCAAGCATAAAAAAGCAAAACGTTGCTACTTTTAACTGGTTGTTCCATTCAAAAATCCTTTCTAAGTTTCTTTTCTGACATTTAAACCACTGGGGGCTGCTGCTTCTCTTTTCTGATTGTTTCCTGGACAGTACCCCTTTCCTCCTTTCCCCAAGGTCATTCCCATAATCCATTACAAATCACAACATGAATGAAGAGAACTTCCTTTCATGATTTTTTGGAAATATTTTATTCTTCTTCACTGATGAAGAAATGGCTATAATTAATCTTCCTTTAACAACTATTGTTAATGTTTGGCCCTGGTCTTCTCCTACACAGGTAGGTTCTAGTACTTTTGCTTGACTCACAGCTATGACATCACAGCATCCCACAGTCATATCATTTGCGATATTCTTTGTGGGCTTCCTATAAGCAAAAACAAAAAGGAAATCAGCAGAAGTTTGCAAATGGCAACTGTAGTCATCCTTACTTAATGTCCCATGATGATTTACTTAATGATGTCAGCTGAAAGTGCCAGAATTTCTGTCATGTGATGTCACACTTTCCAGTCCCAATTGTCATCATTAACTGAGGACTACATACAGTATAATGCTTTTGTTATCTATTATCCTAATATTTTTTCATTGTCATAAAACATGTTATAATGGGATATGTGATACTATGTTACTTGCCATACTTAGCCAACTAAAGTCTGTCTAGCAAATTATTTAACAAGTCAGTACCATATTAGTAACAATATTAGTGCTTTTTTGCATGTATGTGTATGTATGTATGTATGTATGTATGTATGTATGTATGTAATGTTCTTGAATAAGAAACAGATGTTCCAATGAACCTGGGTTAAAGAATGTACTTTAATAGTGCACTCTAGATCAGGGGTCGCCAACCTTTTGGACCTCAGGGACCACCAAACTCATAATTTTAGATCCCAGGGACCACTAACCGGTTCTGTGGGTATGGCCTAATTTGTGGGTGTGGCTTGGTGGTCATGTGACTGGCTAGGCATGGCTTGTATGTAAATATTATAAATATTGATATAAATATTGATTTTTTTATAAAAAAGCAATTTTTACACAAAATTAGGCAAAGCCGGCAGGCAGATTGAGTTGCTCACAGAATCACAGATTCATTCAGAGATCTATCTCTCTGCCATTGGCTAGCTCAGTCTGTCACATAAAATTTGCTTGCAAGCAAACTCACAAAATTAACTCACAACACACCATGCATGTAAATATTGATTTTTTTATTTAAACAAAAGAGCAACTTTTACCCAAAATCAGGCAAAGCAGGCAGATTGAGTTGCTCACAGAATCATTCAGTGATCTATCTATCTGCCATCAGCTAGCTCAGTCAATTTGCTTGCCATGAGTCTGCCCTGAATTTGCTTGCAAGCAAACCTTCAGTCCTAAGGGAGGTTCGGCTGTACTGAGTCAAAGATATAAAGACTAGCTAGAAAGCAAGAAATCCAGCCTTCCCTGCTTCCTAGCTAATCTAAATCTCCTGGCACAGCAGAACAGTTGATGGTCGGAAAAAGGAAAAATAGCAATTTAGCAGGAAAGTTTACCCGGTAAGGAGTGAGAGGGTGGGGAGGGTTCCCATGGGCCATGTGGGTGGCACAGCCTTCTGTTTCTGCGCAGCCTGGATTAATTGCTTTGTGGTAGTACTCTGGGGGTAAGATTTATCTGCGGCTCACCAAAATTTTGTCACAACCCACCAGTGGGCCGTGGCCCACCAGTTGGCAACTGCTGCTCTAGATCACAAGTGTGAAACTTGTGGTGTCACATTGCCATCATGTGACATTTTGTGACATTTAACCATTCATTGAGCTAAGATGGGCATGGCCTATGCGTGACACATTTGGCCTGCAGGCTGCCAGTTTGACACTCCTGCTCTAGATTAAAAAAAACAGTCATTTTATTAGAACTTGCGTTCTAAAAAGATTTTACTCTTTAATATTGAGCTGATTCAGTAAGCCAAAATATAGTTTTTTAAAATTTTAGGTTGGTGTGATATATTAAGCAATTATTTGTAAATCATGTTTTATTCACTTGGAAGCTTGATTTTTTATAAAATTGGAAAAGTGTTTGGCACTTCATTTCTTGTTGCTGCTGCTGTTATTTCTACAAATTCTTATTTAATGATTAAATAAGATCAGAGTTTTACTCCATTAGCTAAAACAAAAACAAAACACATAATTGTTTAACAATCTCTATTATAGAAAATGGAAATTTAAGCAGCCTCCATGGAGTTTTGTTCCAGAGGAATGCATTATAAATGCCTTGTAAGGTGCTCTTTTAATATGTGGAAAAAATTACCACCATTGTACATCTTTTTATATCTTGTTGCTTAGCAACATATCATGGAGTGGGTATTACAAGGTGTCTGCTTTCTTATTAGAAATGTATATGTTGCTCTTTAATCCTATTAAATTAGCACTGTTTATATTTTTCTGGCTCTTTTTGTATTTATTGACTGAGGTTTCAGCTACTAAATTTAGAAGAGATCTTTCAGATTTTTATGGGTTTGATCTTGCATTTGTAATTTAGCCTGTGTGTTTTTAAGTTAGTTCCTTATTTGCAAGTTAATCACTCTTGTTTTTACACAGGGATTTAAATAGTTATGTCCAGGGGTGGGATTCAAATTTTTTAACAACTGGTTCTGTGAGCGTGGCTTAGTTGGTGGGCATGGCTTGGTGGTCATGTGACTAGCTGAATGCGGCCAACTCAGCATCAGTCACATCGAGGCACGCTTCTCCTTTTGTGACTGTGGGGATGCTGCAACAGTCATAAGTGTGAAAAGGGTCATAAGTTACTTTTTTCAGTGTCATTGTAACTTTGAATGGTCACTCCACACAAGCAAAGTACCAGCAAAGGAGGGGAAAAAAACTCCAGAGAAGTTCCTGAGACAGGAAATCTAGTCCTGCCAAGAATGTAATAAGGGTTAACAGAGAGGCAGTTTCTGTAAGCAACACCAGAACGTTTCCTTCCTGCCTTCCTTACAGTATTAGGCCAGTAATTTCTTCTAACAACCGGTTCTCTGAATTGCTTAGAATGTTAACAACCGATTCTAGCAATAGGTGCGAACCTGTAGAATCTCACCCTGGTTATGTCCACAATCATAAAGATAATTGGAACAATTTTTTTTTTATGTCATGATATAATATGTCAAAGCTCCGCCTACCTTTGGTCCCAGGGAGTTTGAGTAGAAGAAATTATCCATTCATTTTATTTTGTGAACACTTGAAGAAGCATTAAAAGTTGCATTGTGCCTCCATGGATCAGAAATTATTGAAAAATAATGGGGGGGGGGAGAGATAAAAATAGCTGTATGCAATAGAAAAAGAGAATCTTCAAAAAGCTGAATAACCTTGATAATCTTGGATAAACTTAAAAGAGTCACTAAGCAGAGAGGAAATCTGAATACATAAACCTATTTTGCAGTGTACAGATTTTTGGGGGAAGGATAGGTGCAATACCAAAACAAAACAAACCAAAAACATCCTAGTATTTCTAACATTGTAGATCAGGGGTATCAAACTCAAGGCCAGTGGGCCGTACGTGGAGAACTGCTGGAGGCCATCTTAGATGTTTAGATCTGGCCCATGGGGCCACCCTGAAAACAGTGAAGGACCAGCCTTTGTGGCTCTGCCAGCGAAAACGGACTCAGAAGGCTTGTGCCCTGCCCTCCCATGCTCTATTTTCAGCTGCAATGGCCTCCTGCAGCCCTCCACCTGTGGCCCCTCAGATCCATTTTCACTGGCAGACAGCTCCACGCCCACTGCCCCCCCTCCACTCCCACCCAGGTGTGTCCAGATTGACACACCATCCTGCTCTTTCCTTTTTAAAAATTGGTTTTGTAATTTTTTTAAAAAAATTTCCCCTTCATGGGCCTTCTTTGAGCTCCTGTTCTGACCAAGGCTTCCTGAGACAACAACAAACACATGTTAAATTCCAAACCCTTTTATTTTAGTTCAACAGCTGTGAATTATCGTCATTCGCAGCCCGTAATGAGACTCAACCAGTTATAAATAGTCCCATGGAAATGTTCCAAAGTTCTTCAGGAGAAGTATGATAAGAACTCACCTTTATCTTTCTTGAAGTGCTGCCAACAACTAAAGTACCAATTAGTCTTTCAAAATCAAATGGAGCACAAATTCACCATAGAGCTTTCAGGTTCCAAACCAACCAGAGCGAACAATGTTGCTTCCTGTTCTTTGAACTTCCTTTATATCTTATGGGAGGGGCAATCACCTCCAAGTCTTATTCCTGAGTCGCCCCTTTTGTCTTAACTGCTCTTGCCTTCTGGCAGCTCTGCACACAGGCACACTGGGAACAGGCTCCCCTTGTTCCTCTACCTCGCTGCTGTCAGATTCTGGAGGCTCCAGAGTCAGCACATAACTCCCAGATGGCCCTGGCCCCATCTCTGTATTGGATGCAAGACAAACATCCGAGTCCTCCCCAGACTCCCGGACTTGCCCATGTTCTTCCCCACTGTCCGATTCTGCTGCTGTCTTCACAGGCTGCCGACGGACCACAACAGCTCTATGGGCCCTGGAACAATGTACTGCCTGAACTCCCCTCTCCTCAGGCCTGCTTACAAGGTCCCTTCCAATTTTGTTAATCTGTGGTAAATGTGCTTCCCTAAAAGACATCTATAATCATTTTTGAAAGGCTGAACATGTAAGTCACAGCATGTTTAATACAACTAATATTAAGAATTTAATATTTATCTTTTTCAGATTATTTCAATTTAAGTCAGGGGTGGGATTCAACTGGGGTCACTACTAGTTCAGTGACTATGTTTTGCTGTGCATGTGTGTAAAACAACCTTAGGCTGTGCTGCCCAGAGAGCTGAAAAGCGCTGGGTACAGGTGCACAGCATTTGAAAAGCCTCTTTCTCCCTGCTTTTTCAACCTCAGCTGTGCCGCGCAAAGCAGCTGAGGTTGAAAAAGTCAGAAATAAAGGACAAGTAAGAGCCCAGACAGGTGGGTGGGCCAAGCAGCAGCAAACACAGAACCGGTTTGATGTCTCCTGCTATTCAGAGCTACCAGCTCTATAGAACCGGTAGCATCCCACCCCTGATTTTAGTCCATATTCCTAGGAAACATTCTACAGAAACCTTGGTGCTGTTACAGCTATGATTCTAAAAGGAAAACAGAGGGATGAAATTATTATCATTTGAATATATTTTCCTGCCTAAATATGTTAATAACTGCTTTCTAGAAAATTCAGTCAAGTCTCTTCTTGAAAGCTTCCAGTGATGAAGCTCCCACAACTTCCAAAGGCAAGCTGTTCCATTGCTTGATCTCACTGTTAGAACATTTTTCCTTATTTCTAGGTTGAATCTCTTCTTGATCAGTTTTCATCCATTATTCCTTGTCTGACGGATGCTTTGGAAAATAGCTTGACCCACTACTCTCTGTGGTAACCCCTCAAATATTGGAATATTGCTATCATGTCTCCCCTGGTCCTTCTCTTCACTAGACTAGCCATGTCGAGTACTTGCAACGTTCATTGTATGTTATAGCCTCCAGTCCCCTAACCATCTTGGTTGCTCTTATCTGCACTTTTTCTAGAGTCTCAACATCTTTTTTATAATGTGGTGAGTGGTAACTTAAACTGGATGCAGTATTCTAGGTGTGGTCTTAATAAGGCTTTATAGAGTAATATTAGTACTTCTCCTGAACTTGATTGTATTCCTCTGTTAATGCAATTGGCTTATATGTAATTGGTTGTCCACTAAGATTCCAAGATCCTTCTCAAAGATACTGCTATTAAGCCTGGTTTCACTCAGTCTATGTGTGTAGTTTTGGTTTTTCTTGCCTAAGGGTAAGACTACTTTTCTATACATTGAATTTCATTTTGTTAGATAGGACCCAGTGTTCAAGTCTATCAAGATCCATATGGATCTTGAGCCTATCATCTAGGATGTTGGCTACTCCTGCCAACTTAGTGTAATCCACAAATTTGATAAGTTCTCTTTCTATTACTTCATCTAAGTTGTTTATGAAGATGTTGAAGAGTACTGGGCCTAAGATGGAACCTTGTGGTACCCCACTGCTTACTTCCCTCCATGTAGACTTAGACCCATTAAGGACTAATCACTGAATTCAGTTTGTCAGCCTGTTACAAATCCATCTGGTGGTGATGTTGTCTATTTCACTTTTTTCTAGCTTACTAAGAAGTAGGTTGTGGTCTACTTCATTGAATGTCTTTCTGAAATCTAAATATCTTATTTCCACAGTATTTCTATGGTCCACAAATTTAGTCACTATGTTGAAGAATGAAATAAGATTGGTTTGGCATGATCTATTTTTAACAAACCCATATTGACTTCTACTTATTATTTTACTCATTTCTAGATTTTGACAGATCTGCTTTTTAATTATCTTTTCCAGTATCTTGCTGGGTATTGATGTTAGGCTGATTGGTCTGTAGTTTCCTGGGTCTGTTTTTTTTCTCCTTTTTTGAAGATGGGAACCACATCAACTATTTTCCAGTCCTCTGGTAGTTCTCTGGTGCTCCAGGATATATACATGTCGTAGAACAACCTGTTTCTGGCATAAAACAGAAAAAATGAACATAAGGTCTACAGTTTTGATGATTAAATAGGATATAGTGTCCCAATATGATTTTAGAGAAAGAGGTAAACCTTATAATTGTGCCATTAAGTTTCCTGACAGAAAGATAGTATGCACATAATTTCTGCAATACAGTCTGTTACTGTTTGCAAAACCCAAAAAAGAATATGTAAATGAAAGTGTTTTTCTATACATTAACATCTCAGGATGACTATTCATCTTGCATAATTGATATCAAGTCACTGGAAGTAGAAAAATTCATGAAGCCACTTTTCATTGTGAACTTTAATTTTGGTTTTCTTTTTCTTTCTGCATCATTGACATTCCTCTCTCTGTATATATTTTTCCTTTTCTCATGCTGGCCAAATTGATCAAAGGACTTTATTGTAATAGCAGGAGAAAATAATTTTAGGTTTTTCATGTTAGTGTTGGAATTCTCTACAGATGCTTCAATAAACTATTCAGTTGACCTCTTAATACATCAAAAATGTTCTGTTTTCCTTGTAAGTACTTTAAATCCCTGGAAAAATTAAACCTCTTTCTAAAGACTGTAACATCTCGATGAAGTTTAAATGTTGCTATATCAAAGCTATCATAACATAAAGCTAAAAGCAAAGAATAAGGGATAAATCTGAACTGTTTACTTTAAAAGTCTACCATAGCTTTTTATCTACTTTAATTAGTAAAGAACATCTATAACCAGATGTGATATGTTTGAAATGTATGATTTCAGTATTGGCAGTTCTATTATTTTGTAAAATTATGCTAATTGGGTTAATTTCATATTGTTATTTTGAATGTTACTAATCCTCAAAAATTTTAATGTCACTGATGGATAATATTTTTATGGGAATGAAATGGAGGCTCTTTTGATGATACATAGTCCACCTCTGCATAATGATATGGATGTGCTAGTCCATATCATTATACATTGGCATTGTATGGTGGAATCATAGCATCCATGAGAATCAGCTCAGCTGATGCTCTGATTTTCTTTTAGATAGAATACCATTCCCAATGTTAATCATATTTGAAATAATCCCTGATTGTAACAGTCTTTCCACACAGGAAATTTCCCAAACAGTCCAGGCTATACATCTGTATTTCTTTTACAAACATTTTGCAAGGGATTGGATGTGTGAGGATGCATTGACATAACGGTGTGGGGAGGAGCTGCAAAAGTACATGTGCTGCAGGCACAACGTATCTGTTAGCTTAGTGGGGAAGGAAAATCAAATGAGAAATAGAACTGAGCTTGAATTCTAGTCTAGAAAAATGTGATGGTTCTATCTACGTTTTAAGACAGTAAACAATACGTTCAGATGGAAAAGAGAAGATCTGAGTCCTCACTAAAACCAGTTTAAAAAGACTGGAATAGACAAACACATGCTCGCTGGGTTTCTGAAAATGAATAAGCTTATATAATATTAAAGGAGTCCCGGGAGCTTTATAGCTCAGTAGAAAGGCATGGGTGTGAGCTAAGAAATCCCTGATTATCATTTCCTGAAGAAAGAAGTGGAAGGAAACCAATTATGGAGCACTGCCTAAACGACAATCACAGTGATTGGTTTGGAAGCCCTACTCAAGTAATTATGTGACTTTTTATATTTGAGGATACAGATGTTCTCGACTTATGACCACCATTGAGCCTGGAATTTAGATTGTCGTTGCAGTTGTTAATATAGTAATGTACTAGTTTTCACAGCTGCTTTTCCTTTCTGTTACTGGTGGTGGGAGATAAGAGTTCAATCTTCTCAGCAGAAAGACATTGTATGGTAGTTATTTGTTGACACAGGTTTAGATGACATCAGTCTGCTGTTGCTACTCAACTTTGCATCTCAACACAAATCAACAGGTGATGCCATCAAAGTATTTTTGAGGTGCTTGTAGGCTTTTATGTTTGGATGGGAAAGAATAGTTTAAACTTTAATTTCTGCAAAAGAGGATGACTGGTCTGCTTGTCCCTCACTGAACTGGATTGTAACTTCGGAGTTTTGGACTTGCAGTTCCTGTTCGAAAACCAGGTAGCAGCTTTTGCCTTTTCACAGCTCTGTCTGTGTGCCATTTATGATCCCTGGCATGGCTACTGGCTGGCTTCCAGGTGCTATTCAAGAAACTGTCACCTTTAAAGTCTTCAGGACTTGTATATCTGTAAAATCTCCTTGTGCCTGCTTGATGAGACCATACAGGGGAGTCCCTCTCCATATTCCCTCATTCATGTATTGCAATCTGCAGGCAGCGCAGCAGCAATACATGAAGTTTTATGAATTTAGACAGTGTATTTTCTTTGTCTTTGAACCTTAATGGAGGAGGAGGAATTGTGAATGAATGAATGAATGAATGAATATGACTTCTGTCCCTTTCTTGCTGCCCCACATCTGAAACTGGTAGACTGTACAGGTGAAACTCGAAAAATTAGAATATCATGCAAAAGTTCATTTATTTCAGGAATGCAACATAAAAGGTGAACCTAATATATGAGATAGACTCATTAAATGCAAAGCAAGATAGTTCAAGCTGTGATGTGTCATAATTTTGATGAGTATGGTTTACAGCTCATGAAAACCCCAAATCCACAATCTCAGAAAATTAGAATATTGTGAAAAGGTTCAATATTCTAGTCTCAAAGTGTCCCACTCTAATCAGCTAATTAAGCCATAACACCTGCAAAGGGTTCCTGAGCCTTTAAATGGTCTCTCAGTCTGGTTCATTAGGAAGCACAATCATGGGAAAAACTGCTGACCTGACAGTTGTGCAGAAAACCATCATTGACTCCCTCCATATGGAGGGAAACCCTCAAAAGGTAATTGCAAAAGAAGTTTGATGTTCCCAAAGTGCTGTATCAAAGCACATTAATAGAAAGTGTTATATATTTGCATACTTACCTATGATGGGTTGGTCCATGGCGGCAGGAGATTTGAGGAGCCATGAGCCGCGAGCAGCCGGCTATAAAAAGGGCTGCTGTGGTTTCTCCATGTTCAGATTCTAGAAAGAAAGAAAGCAAGAAAAAGGTCAACTGGGTCTCGAGTCTCCTTTCCCGCGACGCAACACTGGGAACGAAGGTGGGATACTGAGACAAAGGAGCCCAGTTGAGCACATGGCAATGAGGACCGAGTGAGACAAAATGGCCGGGAACAACTCGCCACCCGCACCATTCAACCCGACAACCAAGGACTGGGAATCATACATCGACCGATTCCTCATGTTCCTAGAAGGGAGTGACCTCCACAAAATATCTGAGAATAGAAAGAGAGCTGTTTTCCTCACCCATTGCGGTCCCACAGTATTCAAAATGGCAAAGGCATTAGCGGCACCCACCGATGTAAAGATGATGGCATGGATGGACCTAGATAAATTACTGCAAGCCCACTACACACCAACTGTTTCATGCCTCATCAAAAGACACGAGTTTTATCTGCGTGATTAAAAGGAAGACGAGAGTATTAGAGATTTTGTTGCAGCCCTAAGAGACATTGGCAGAGTGTGCAAATTTCTAAACATGGATGAGGCCATGAGGGACTGCCTGGTCCTCAGATTAAAAGACCGTACACTACAGGGTCGGTTACTAACAAGACCTAAGATAACACTGAAAGAGGTGATAGAAGAAGCCACCGCAGCTGAAGCCACACAGAAATCGGCAGCCACAATGCAACAAATGAATAAAATACCAAAGGAAACCAAAAAAGCCACTGATCAAACGCACAATAAGACACCAGAGGAAACTCAAAAACTCACCACCAGAACACACCACGAGGACATCAATTCCTATCGGAAGAGGAAGAGGAAGAAGAAGAGGAAGAGGAAGAAGAAGAGGTAAGTGAACTCCAGTCAGAAAAGGTAGAAGGGAGTGAAATGAAAGAAGGTCAGAATTTCGTTGTGCCGGGTGTGGGGGAAACCATCCACGTTCTGAATGCCGTTTCTTCGATGCTATTTGCAGATATTGTGAACAGTGGGGACACATAGCTAGGGCATGCCAAACAAGAAATAACTATGGCCCTAGACAAAGATGGAACACCCCCCCCCACCCGAGAGATGGAAAGGCAAATAGGGAGCCGTTGGAGTAAAGAGAACAGAAACAGGCGAGGAAAAGAAGCAAACAGAAAAGAGGAAACACATCAAATAATAACCATTGGGCACTCAAACTCAACCAATGCGAAAAAGGTACATGTACAAGTCACCATAGAAGGCCAGCCATGCAAGATAGAGGTGGACTCAGGCTCATATTTATCAATGGTATCATGGAATACCCTAAAAGGACTAATACCTGGTATAAATGAGAGAACTCGAAGTACAAAAGGTCACACTAAAGGACTACCAGGGAAACAGAATTCCTGTAGTAGGTACCAGACACTTCAAAATTCAATTCAAAAAACACACTAAAGTCTTCCCATTAACAATAGTCGACCGGGATCGACCCAGCCTATTGGGACTTGAATGGTTTGCACCATTAGGAATCGAAGTAACCGGAATAAACAGCAGCATTACTGAGGCAGACTGGGAAGAGGACCTGATGAAAGAATTCCAGGACGTCTTCAATGGAGAAGTGGGCAAGAACTGGGGGTCCCCTATCTCATTTAATTTAAATCAAATTTTAGCCCCTATAAGACTAAAGGCGAGATGAGTCCCTTTCGCGTTAAAACCAAAAATTGATGAACAATTAGATAAACTTATCACACAGGGGGTCTTAGACCACGCAAGGTGGGAAACCCCAATTGTTACCCCATTAAACCAGATGGGTCAATACGTATCAGCGGAGACTACAAAGCAACCCTTAACCACTCTCTACAGCAAAGCGCATACCCAGTTCCGGTGGTACAGCACCTATTACATTCTATACGGGGAGGTAAAATCTTCGCAAAATTGGACCTTGTGCAAGCGTACCAACAATTACCAGTTGACCCAGAAACAGTGGAAGCACAAACAATTGTGACACACAGGGGGACATTCAAATGCAACAGACTTCAATTCGGTGTTAGCTTGGCCGCAGGGGTATTCCAGAGTCTAATGGAAAGCCTATTGCAAGGACTAAAGGGGGTGGTACCATACTTTGACGATGTATTAGTATCAGCAAGGACAAAAAACAACTGGAAGACCGCCTAAGGGAGGTCTTTAAAAAGTTTAAAGAGACGGGACTTAAAGTAAAAAAAGAGAAGGGAGCAGGCTTCGAAGAACCATCAGGAAGTCACACCTGGCGGGAGCAGCTGAGCCGACTCAACCAGCCAGGAAAGGCCTGGCAGGAGTGGCATGGCCGACTCTACCTTCCAGGAGGTTCCACAGAAGAGGACGGGAGAAACAGCAACCCCATCCGAACAGGTCAGAGGCGAACTCACGACTGAGTTGCGCAGGTCCAGTCAAAACCGTAAGAGCCCCACCTACCTACGTTGACTACGTAATATAGGCGGGGCCTGGATTGGTTAGACTGGACCACATGGGGAGGGGTGTTATGTATTTGCATGCTCACCTATGATGGGTTGGTCCTTGGTGGCGGGAGATTTGAGGAGCTGTCATTGGCTACGAGCCGCAAGCAGCCAGCTATAAAAAAGGCTGCCGCGGTTTCTCCATGTTCAGATTCTAGAAAGAAATAAAGCAAGAAAAAGGTCAACTGGGCCTCAAGTCTCCTTTCCTGCAATGCAACAGAAAGTTATGTGGAAGGGAAAATTGTGGAAGAAAAAGGTGCACAAGCAGCAGGGATGACTGCAGCCTGGAGAGGATTGTCAGGAAAAGGTCATTCAAAAGGGTTGGGGACTTTCACAAGGAGTGGACTGAGGCTGGAGTCAGTGCATCAAGAGCCACCACACACAGACGGATCCTGGACATGGGCTTCAAATGTCGTATTCTTCTTGTCAAGCCGCTCCTGAACAACAAACAACATCAGAAGCGTCTTACCTGGGCTAAAGAAAAAAAGAACTGGTCTGTTGCTCAGTGCCAAAGTCCTCTTTTCTGATGAGAGCAACTTTTGCATCTCATTTGGAAACCAAGGACCCAGAGTCTGGAGGAAGAATGGAGAGGCACACACTGCAAGATGCTTGAAGTCCAGTGTGAAGTTTCCACAGTCTGTGTTGATTTGGGGAGCCATGTCATCTGCTGGTGTTGGTCCACTGTGCTTCATTAAGTCCAGGGTCAATGCAGCCATCTACCAGGAGATTTGGGTAGATTTTGGAGCACTTCATGCTTCCTTCTGCAGACAAGCTTTATGGGGATGCTGACTTCATTTTCCAGCAGGACTTGGAACCTGCCCACACTGCCAAAAGCACCAAAACCAGGCTCAATGACCATGGGATTACTGTGCTTGATTGGCCAGCAAACTCGCCTGACCTGAACCCCATAGAGAATCTATGGGGCATTGCCAAGAGAAAGATGAGAGATATGAGACTGAACAATGCAAAAGAGCTGAAGGCTGCTATTGAAGCATCCTGGTCTTCCATAATACTTCAGCAGTGCCACAGGCTGATAGCTTCCATGCCACGCTGCATTGAGGCAGTAATTTCTGCAAAAGGGCCCAAACCAAGTACTGAGTACATATGCATACTTATACTTTTCAGAGGTCTGATATTGTTCTATGTACAATCCTTGTTTTATTGATTGCATGTAATATTCTAATTTTCTGAGATTGTGGATTCGGGGTTTTCATGAGCTGTAAGCCATAATCTTCACAATTATGACAAATCACGGCTTGAACTATCTTGCTTTGCCTGTAATGAGTCTATCTCATGTATTAGGTTCACCTTTTACGTTGAATTCCTGAAATAAATGAACTTTTGCATGATATTCTAATTTTTTGAGTTTCACCTGTATAAATAAAAAGAAATATCCCTCAGGTCAACATCCCTCTTCTCATTTAGTTTGTACACCATTTTTAATGTCAACTCTGCCTGCACTAACAAAAGCCCTACGTTTTCTTATGATGTTATCTAGTACTGTCACAGTACTGCCTACTGTGTCTGTCCCCATCCACACTGGGCAATATTTTAATGATATAATTTCCTAGTGAAGAATTTTTACCCATGGAGCTGTATTATTCTGTCCCAAATTCCTCATTTCTGCAATATCTTTAGAGCTAACATCATGGGAGCTGTTGCTGCTTAATTTAATTTTCCAGTACTTTGTAAAGTTATACTTAGTTAATCTAGTATGTATTTATCTCCCTGTTCCTCCAGCTCAGTCATTCTGATCTTCAGGGAACATTTGTTCACTAAGAGATTGAAACTTATAGGATATCAAGAGTATACCCACGATCTGTGTTCAGCAAGGAGACATGGTATTCAGTTCCCATCCAGTCTGACAATTTATAGTAGCTTTATTTGTTTTGAGAAGTTTTAGTGAATCAATACATTGTAATGCTCCAGTTTTTGAAAAGTTTTCTCATATTTATACTATCGTGTTATTCTACTTTGGGGAGTTTACTACAATTGGGCCCCTTTCCAGAGGTCTAATTTGTAAGCACAGATAATTATATCAACACCTGAAGAGTTCAATTAACTATTTTATTGCTCAAGAATTCTATACAGGAATCTTCTCAAACTAGTGGTTTGCACCTGGATAAGACCAGTTCAACGGTATTCAAAGGTGGGGGGGAGATCAGACTAATTCTCCATTTGACTCCTCCCCCTGTCTTGGTCAGCCTCTCTCTGACATATTTTATAAAAGAAGCAAGTTCATCCTATTGCAATTGCTGTAATTTATGACACATTATCCAATCACACTTCTGAATTATACATTCTTCTTCCCTGCTGTTTCGATATTCTTCTCATAGATTATACCTCATGTCTTGGCTTTGTTATCAATAAAAAAGTAAAGATTTCCCCTGTCTGGTCACGTTCAACTCTAACTCATCTGTTTCCTAGCCAAGGGAGAAAGCCATTCATATTCATTTTCCTCTTGTATTTGTCAGTTAATAAATTAAAACAAACTGTGCTTTTCTTATTGGCAATTGAAGAGTAAGAATCCACAATTCTTTGGGAAAAGGTAGTTTAAGCAGAGTAATACTGCACACTGAATACAGTAATCACATCATCTCAGCTTGTCTGTGCCAGGCCACTTTGCAGACAATTGTTTTATTACACAGCCCATTGCTTTTGTTTAAGCACCTGCTGTAACTCCTAAACTGATGCTGAGTTGAAACTTAGTCATCTTGCAAATGACTAGCCAAATACCTTCAACAATCTGACAAAATATTTAGAAGCAGAATACCAACTTCTGTTTATTAGATACATACACAGTCACCACATAATTTCCCTTCAGGGTAAAGAACATTATGCACAGCATAGAAAATGAGCAATAAATTCTAAGCCAAATAAATTAAAGGCATAACAACAGAAAACTAAAAGAACTATAGTTAAAACCATTTACAGTAACACCATTTATTATACTTTCTGGGGCTTTCTGGTCTTGTGAATTATCCTTGCTTCCACTATGTCCATAAAGTACATCATACATTGCTTTTGTTCTTTAAATTTCTCACTGCACTTTTTCTGAGACTCTCATCAATGTCATCCATCCATTCACAAATAACTTTTTTTGGTTTTCCATCATTCATTCTTCCATCATATATTTGTTTTGTGATTCAATCCTCATTCATTTATTTTGTATTCAATCCACATAAATTCAGCATCCATTTATTACTGATCCTATCTTTTCTTGTAATATTTAAGTATCACATTTCCATTCCATTCCCTTCCACTCTCACTTCCATATAACAAAAGGACTGAAGTACACTCTTATACACAGCTATTTTTGCAATTTTTTTTTTTTTTGGGGGCGGGGGGAAGCAGATGCTTTCCTTACCAGATCACCTAATCGCACTAGCTTTCTATCAGAATTTGCATGTCTTAAAATGTTTCAATTTTTCATCTTCAATAAACATTCTGCAAAAATACATTACAAGTCATTATTATATTGGATTAGGATCAGAGAGACCCGTGTTTAAGTCTAACCTGACCCTGCAACCTGGATAACTGAGCCAATAACTCTCTGTCTGTGTTGAGTTCCTGGAGGAAAAAGCACTATATAAAAATTGTCTACTTTCTCTGGTATTTTATCATTTATGTATAATTTGTAGATTTCAGTCTATTATCCCTATGAAACACATCTACCTTGATTTTCAGGCATTAATTTTCGGAGCCATACTCTTTACTGCATCATTCTAACATTCACTGCAAAGCATCCTCATTGTAGGCACTGTGTAATTTTTGTGGCATCCAATAAAATAAAAGATTGCATTTTAGTGGAAAATAAAACTATGAAAGAAGGATTAAGTGTGATGAACAGGTAGTCCTTGATTTATGATGACATAATTTCTGATGTTAAGTGAGACATTTGTTAAGTGAGTTTTGCCCCATTTTATGACCATTCTTGTCATAGTTGTTAAGTGAATCCCTGCAGTTGATGAGTTAATAACCCAGTTTGTTAAGGGAATCTGGCTTCCCAATTGATTTTGCTCATCAAAGGGTTGCAAAAGGGGACCACAGCAACTATCATAAATTTGAGCCAGTTGTGAAGCATATGAATTTTGATCATATGGGGATGCTACAAAGGTTTTAAGTATGAAAAAGGGTCATAAGTCATTTTTTTCAGTGCTGTTGTAACTTTGAACGGTCACTAAATGAACTGCTGTAAGTCAAGGACTATATAACATTACTGTTTTGTCATTACCTATGAACTGAGTCACTGTATAATATTTATTAATAATAGAAGTTAGGGAAAAACAAACGAACAATGGCTCAAATGACTAGCTGCTGCAAAAGGCACTTTATCTATTTATTATATTTATACTCAGTCTATCTATCACTTGATAATCAGGACAGCTTACAACAGTTCAAAGAATTCAAAATGCAAACCAGAACAAGAATATACCCAAAATATATGAAAATAATCAAAAAAATCGATTCAATTCAATTAACAGATCAACTGTTAATTAAAAGGCTGGCTGAAAACTTATGCTTTTGTTAAAATTATAAATATTGGTTTGTACTTTGCGACTTGCAAGAATCCGCTACAATAAAATAAATTTACCTCAGCTAGTTGTGTTTTCTGTCTGGTTTACCTGAGAGGGCTAACAGAAGGTGAGATAATGCGAAATGAGTGGAATCATTTTTTCCCACACATGTTGCTATAGCTGGGATTTTTGTTATTAAAAAAATGAATGTGCTGACAACAGAACTGCCACAAAATCCTTTGTTTTAGAATTTAGAATTTCAAGTTAAAATATGTTAATACCTTATAATATCGTATTTTTGAAATTTCTCTCATTTTTTTCTAAGGAAATGACCCACACTTGGCCTCCACCACTTTCTGCTATCCACACACCTGGCAAAGTGGAACAAAACAAGTTTCTGTTCACAAACAAGGTAATTTGCTTTAGTCCCATCATCATTTTCCTCTATTCTGAAGAAGCGCTTTGCTATAATTTTTGGAAAGGCAGTTTTGTCAAAAGTGTTTAAATAAAAACACTTTTCCCTGTTTAATGGCTATATTTTGCATTTGAATGTGAATATAAACAAATGGTTTGTGAAAGCAAGGAAATAAAATATATAATCAGAGTTTTTTTATGGACTTTGCCATGATATATGTGATAGCGTTGATGAGACTTGTTCTAGGATCCATTTTTTTCTCTAGTAAAACTCTGCACAGTTTGTAGATAAGAAATAAATAGCAGAAAGAACAGATAGTTCTGAAAATCCAATAAAAGAGAATGTATGTTGCTTATGAAACATCTGCAAGCAACCAAGCTCACATACGAGAAGAACTCCACCTTTCTGAAAATTCTTACATGTTGTGAATAGGAACTTGGTTGCTCACAATTTTATTAATGAGCTTTTCCTGGAACCAGCTCCTTCCAGGATATACTGTATTTTGCTTTCCAGCTGGCAGCTCTGGAAATCTCTAATGTTTCTTCTCCAGTCTTAGCTTCCAAGACTTCTGGGTCAATGAGGCATTTTTATATTTAGATAGATGAAGATAGAGGTATAAATAGGAACAAAGATAAGAAATACTTCTCTTTTTAAAAGTATATACAGTATTTCAGGTATTCTAAAAATAGAGGTTTTTACCTCTCTGTTCTTTATGTAAAAAGCACAAATTGGAGATAATTCTCTTCAGAAAAATTATTGAAACTGCATGAAAGAATAAAGAAAAGAAATGTAGGTAAAAACTTTTTTTATTAGAAGGAATAGCAAAAAAAAAAAAGTAAGACAACACCTGTCTAATCTTGATGAACTCAAATCACCAGGGCCTGATGGATTACATCCCAGAGTTTTAAAAGAGCTGGCAGAGGTCATCTCAGAACCATTGCACCATATCTTTCAAAAATCCTGGAGCAATGGGGAACTACTAGAGGACAGGAAAAGAGCTGATGTGGTTCCCATCTTCAAAAAAGGAAAAAAAAAACAGACCCAGGAAACTGTAGACCAATCAGCCTAACATCAATATCCAGGAAGATACTGGAAAGGATAATAAAAAAACAGATCTGCCAACATCTAGAAACAAGTAAAATAATAACTAGCAGTCAGCATGGGTTGTTAAAAGCAGATCATGCCAAACCAATCTTATTTCATTCTTCAACATAGTGACTAAATTAGTAGACCAGTGAAATACTGTAGACATAATATATTTAGATTCCAGCAAGGCATTCGACAAAGTAGTCCACAAATTCCTTCTTAGTAAGCTAGAAAAAAGTGGAATAGATAGCACCAACAATAGATGGACTCGCAACTGGCTGACAAACCATACTCAGTGAGTAGGGTCTAAGTCTGCATGGAGGGAAGTAAGCAGTGGGGTGCCAGAAGGTTCTGTCTTAGGCCCAGTACTCTTCTATATCTTCATTAATGACTTAGATGAGGGAATAGAAGTGGAATTTACCAAATTTGCAGATGATACTAAGATGGCAGGAATAGCTAACACCCAAGAAGATAGGCTCAAGATCCAGATGGATCTTGACAGACTAGAACACTGGGGCGTATCTAACAAATGAAATTCAGTGTAGAGAAAAGTAAAGCCCATGCCCAGTTTAGCGAAGGGGGGGAAATCTCAATACGTCGTGTGATGCAGCCATGATGACAAAAGTTTGAGACTCCTGCCCTAAAATAATGATTTCTGCAGGTTGTCTTTGCTTTCGTAATTGCTGTTGTTGTTATATGGTATTGAAAGTGTACATTATTTGTTGCGATTGTGGCAATTCAAGATCTTAGATACTGCTTTTGGAGGACTGCAGTGCTAGTCTTTATTGTTTTAATATGCCTGCTTGCAGTGGGTAAATAAGAATTCACACATACTTTTTATGTCAGTGATTTTAATGTGTAAGGAGGATCTCTGGGATTTCTGGATGATTATACATTTCTTTGGAGTGCTTTTTATTCCAGTGTTAGATTTGAATAAATTTTGGTTAGTTGCGGGGGTCAAAAAATGCAGGTCTGCTCCGTCATACCTGTTAATCATGCAATCATAAAGCAAAGTGGAGGTCTCCATGTTACACTGGACTTGTCTGATTGATATATTACTGGATTGGAGAGTGGGTGAGGTGAGGGAGGGAGGGAGGGAGGGAGAGAAAGAAATAGATCATAAAAAGGGTAGCCAGTGCTCAGCTTCATACAAGAGTTTTTGATAGAAGGCTCTCAGATATAACCCGTCTAAATAAAAATTACTGTCATGAATGAAGTTTTAAATACAGCAGCTGATCATTGCTTGCAGCACAAAGGTAAGATTTTTTATGGATGTCTATAGGGAGACATCGACAGGTCTATACAATTTGCCATAGCCAACTTGCCACAGTCAACTCAGTGCAGGAAAACTCGCCAAGTTGCCACAGGACAACTCGCTGCAGGACAAGAGTTACACAAATATCAAAGAAATAATAAAATAGAATAATTGAAGAAAGGGTGCAAAAGGAGGGACAAAATGAAATGTGAAGGAAAAAAATTAAATATTTTTTAATTTATTTTAAATAATTAAATAGAATTGTTAAATTGTCCCTCAGTGAGTTTTCCCATGGAAGCTGGCCATGGTGAGTTGTCCTGCAGTGAGTTGGCTATGGCGAGTTGGCCCATTCCGGATATAGACAGTATCTTGATAGTCTTGATAAGTAAGGTATATTTTCAAAATTATTCTGTCTGCTGAGAAACACTGGTACCTATCTTGCCAGTCTCAGCCCTTTCAAGCAGATGCTTACCTACAGGTGAAACTTGAAAAATTAGAATATCGTGCAAAAGTTCATTTATTCCAGTAATGCAACTTAAAAGTTGAAACTAATATATGAGGTAGACTCATTACATGCAAAGCAAGCCGTGATTTGTCATAATTGTGATGATTATGGCTTACAGCTCATGAAAACCCCAAATCCACAATCTCAGAAAATTAGAATATTGCACGCAATCAATAAAACAAGGATTGTACATAGAACAATATCGGACCTCTGAAAAGTATAAGCATGCATATGTACTCAGTACTTGGTTTGGGCCCCTTTTGCAGAAATTACTGCCTATCTCATATATTAGTTTCACCTTTTAAGTTGCATTACTGAAATAAATGAACTTTTGCACGATATTCTAATTTTTCGAGTTTCACCTGTATAAGATTTATAATCAATTTAGTCACACACGTATACTGCTTTCATCCTTTGACAGCTCCACTTTACAAGAATTTCAACATATTTACCTCTGTTCATTTGTGATTTGAAGAACTAATCACATCTAATTAATTAGCTTTCTAAATTTGTGTTTAAACATACATTGATCTATCCTTCAAGCATACTGAAGTACTGCTCCATCTGTATTTTATTTAGTTGTTAGTGTCTGCTTAAAATTTACATTATATTAGTAAGCAAAAGCCTAATACAAAAGTACTAAAGCCTTTCCTAATCTGTAGGCAAATTGATTTGATGTACAGTAAGAAAGGACATAAAAAATAAATAGCTACATGTAGAATTCATTTTCATCATATTGTATATGTTTAAAACAAAAGTCCAGCTAGCAAATTAATTGTTTCCTGGATATGCCGTTTGTACAGCTGATTTAATCTCCTAGCTCAGTCTTCATTTCTTATTCTGCTGAATTACTTTAAAAATGTATGTAGATAGCACAGGACTCTAAACAGATAGACTTTGTGTAAACAATATTATGGAAGATGAACAAGTTCTATCAGACAAAACTGAAATTTATTTGAATGTGGATTTAAAAATGACAAGCTTTTGGAATCAACCGGAAAAATATGATAAGCTGGATGTACAAATGAAACCATATATAACCATATATACTAATAATTAATGTCTTAATAATTAAAAGGAACACCCAAATAACAAACCAGAAAAGTAACTTGAATAATTTTCCTACATTGGATTTACAATCGTTTTCAGGGGGACAGAGAGAGAGAGAGAAAAAGAGAGAGAGAGAGGAGAGAGAGAGAAACTTTTGGCTTCATGCAAGGAAAGCAGCAGAAGTCTTTCTTCCTCTCCTGGTGGAGTTTAGGGGAGAGAAAGACTTTTGCTGCTTTCCTTGAGTGCAGCCAAAAGCAGAAGAAGAAGGAAGCAGGAAGAAGCAGCCTGGTGGCCAGGCAATGCATGTGGGGCAAGTGGGGCAAGTTCCCCCCTCTGCCCTTTCCCCCTCCCCTCACTACCTCATGTTGTTCGTAATACAAGCGACACAAGCCTTGTGTTCCCTCAGGCTATGTGGGCAGCGCAGCCTTGTTCTGGCGCAGCCTGGATTAATTGCTTTGAGGGGTGCTCTGGGGTGCATTTTTATGTAAGAATGGGCACTTTTTTGGTGGCTGGAAATTACATGTAATAAATGAAGTCAGCAACAGGAAGATATAAAATGGATGAAGTTGTACTGGTGATTTTTAACAACTGAGATTGGAAGGAAATGAGAAAAAGATTCCATCTTTAGGAAAAATAGCTCTTTGAATTTTTAAAATTTCTCTTAGAAATTTTAAATATAAGTACTTCCCAGTTTGTTGTATTTTGTTTTTGATTTACAATAAAACCATTTAAAAAATCATATGTAATTTATTTTTATATGTAATTAACAATGAATTAATAAATATCAACCTAGTTTACAGTCTTCCATGCAAGTAATACATCTTAGTAAATTATGTTGGATGAGAAAAATTCAAAGCCTTATATACCTGTTACATATTTCAATCTGTGTTCTTTTAGAGGGAAATCTAGGTATTTAAGCATCTAGATAAACATCTATGGTTAAGACAGATACAGATAAAACAGAAACCATGAAATGGATAGAAGAGGGCACTAACTACTAAAATATATGGGAAAGGGCTCCTAACAATTGTACTGAGCATAAAGTAATATAAATGGAAATAATTGACTATAGAAACACTTAAATTGGTTTACATGCCATAGAATTCAGTTCAGAATTAACATTTGTTGTTAAAAATGTTGGAGTTTTATTAGATGCTGTAAAAAGAATCTAAATAGATGGGGTTACTGCTAACCCATGTTGAAATGACCAGAAGTGAAAAAGCTAGAAATGTTTCAGTGATTGCCAATTCAATAACATCCAGTGTTCACTTGCAAGAAAACCCACAAACTATTTGTATTTTTGGAAAACTGACAATTTATTTTTGTAAAAGGAGTTCAAATGTCTCCTTGCATGTAGACTGAGTAGGTGGCCTCAGTAAGTCACCATATCTCAGCCTTATTGTCCTATCTGTGAAATGTAAACTACAGTAAACAACGACTAACTGTGATAAATTAAAAACAGAATTCTTATTGGTTTTTTAGATCCACTGATGGATCGGACTATTAACTATAAACGAGTTAAATGTATCTTGCTTGGAGGGAAGAGAAAGTTGATTTTAATTTATCATCTTCATTCTGTGACTCAGCCAACCAAAAATGACAAGTTTACTTGAAATTGCTCATAATTTTGGTTATATGCCATTTAGAAAGTTGTTAATCCTTATTCACTGTTAAAACTGCACATATTTATGTTAATTAGCTTTATTGTTGAGTTTGCTTTGTTTGAATTATTACAGTGAAACAAAAAATGGCTTTTGATAATGATATTTTATAGTGTTTATATTTATCTAGGGCGCCATTTCCACATATTGAAGGCAGACACTGAAGATCAGGAAACCATAAATAATATACAATAATGCATTCTCAGAATGAACAAGGCATTTGCAAATACAAATCATTTCAGGTTTCTTTGTACATCTTTAAAAGTTCCATTATTGCATTGAATTATTCAAAGCAAATTTGAGCTAACATACTTGAAAGACTTAGCAATGACTGCCAAGATGATGGAGATGTTTCATAAAAATATCAAAACAGTATCCAGTATGGCATAATTTCTCGTCGTTGTTGGATTATCGGGATTTGCATGCTACGCCTGCTCTGGGTAGAACAGATTCTATCTGTTGGGATTCAGGTTCTGGCAATGCTGTACTTAAGCTGTTGTTCCTGGTGTGCTGACATGCACCTGGCAATGGCTCTAAAACTATGTTGCTGGACCCCAAATCCTGCTAGGCTATTTCTGCCAGTCTTTGTTCTCTCCACCATCATCCTGCCTTTCCTCATGCACAGGTGCTACACTAGCATGTGATCACCATGTAGGAATATAGAGGAACATTAATGCTGACACTACTATTCATCCATGACAATTGGTTCCAAGAGGGTCCCCAAAACATGGTGTAGTGTGAGGTGACAGGTGAGAGACTGCAATTATAGTGATACAATATTATACATCAGTGGTCGCCAACTAGTGGGCCGCGGACCACTGGTCATTTGTGAAAAATTTTTGGTGGTCCGCAGAGAAATGTCCCCCCCCCCCAATCACCCCTAAAGCAATTAATCCAGGCTGTGCGGGAACACAAGGCTGTGCTGCCCACTCGGCCCACCCACCCGCTGGTCCCCATCCTTAGGCCAAGCGCAAATCTTACCTTGAGTAGAGCCATGCAACCTGGAACTGAAAGGTAAGACCAGCGGCAGGGGAGGGAAATCCGCCCCAGGGTGGCTTGTTAATGTTGGTGGAAAAGTGAGTCCCACATTCCAGGATGACCAAAGGGCCAGTCCTGTGACTACTGCAGCTCTGGAAAATGGCACCAACTTTCCCACCAATGACAGCAAGCGACTGTCAGTCAAAATTCATATTAGTGGTCCACAGGATTTAAAATTATGAGTTGGGTGGTCCCTGAGGTCCAAAAAGTTGGTGACCTGTTGTATGTGATTATACTGGGAATATATTTTGCCTTTATCAGTCATTGGTTTTAGTTTAATTTTAATTATAAGAAATTAAAATATTAATTTTAATGTTAACTTCATTTAGTATAATTTTGATAACTGTTACACTTCAGTTTTGCATGTTTATGTGTGTGGTCTCTTATTTAATGCATTTTAAGTGGCTTCTATATCTATTGATAATGACTTACTTGTTTTAAAAGTTGAAAAAGGAAGGAATAACACAGGAAATGAATAAGGAAGGAATAAATTCTATGTTTTCTATTGTGGAGATTACGTCAGAGTATTGATCAATTACCAAGGCATACATTTGCAAAGAGTAGCGTAAGCCAGAGATTCCCAAAATTTTTACGTTCATGGCGCCCCAAGCATTTCCCAAAATACATTAACTCACTAGCCAGCAGCTTAATTTATGAAGTTACAGAATAGCCTGCAGAGTTTATGTGTTGCTCAGTGCTCAGTTAAAACTACTGACATTATCCAAGCTAAATGCTATTGTCCGGTCAGCAGTCACTTGCCTGTACAATTGTGACTAATTTAGCATTCCCAAAATTCTGCCACGTGATATTCACCAGTAAGAGAACTGGGTTCTTTCCACAGATGGTGCTCAGTTCGAAGAATTTCCTCTGGCATATAATAATCCACCATGGTTGTAATTACTATATGTATGACTTCGTACACTCTCTAATATTTGTGGTAAAATACAATATACTCTGCATATTGTCATTTGGAGAAACAATAAAGCGAGAGCTGGAGTGCTTGATTGTTTTGGAAGTGATTCTTGGAGTTTTCTTCCTAGATGAGGATCTCTCCCATATGTCAGTTGTCTTCAGCAATGGATCAGAGAAGGAAAACCCTGCTGTGTGTTTCTGGCATGGATGAAATTCTGTCTAAGAATGCACATGAAAGAGATTCACATAGTCTCTTTGTTGCTAGGGATAAGAAAGAATAGTCCAAATACTCTGTACAGTAAATAACTCTTTCTATCATGTGTGTCAAACTTTAATATTGTTAAGATAAATTATTGTCACTGTACCACTCCATGTATTTAATTATCAATTCCATGTCTTTGTTCTTCAGGACCCCCAACATGTCTCTACAGGACACAGCAATCAAAGTAAGAATAACTTTCAAATTCACAGTTGCATTTGATGGAAGTTGAATATACCATAAGATAAATTGGCAAGGAAAAAATAATGTTTGATACATTTTGAATATGTCCATTGTGTTTTTTAAAACTGGAAATCCTTTGGATACAACTTCTACCAACTTCTAAATTGTAGTTCTGGTCTCCAAAAATTAAATTAGACATATGTACTTTTAGTTTGAGATAAATATTCTAGCTTTTAGGAGATATTTGTAGATTATTTTGTGAAACAATGACAATATGTTCTTTATATTCACTATATCTTCTACTCTCCTGCAATGACATTTCCAAATTTCCTGTTATGCTTCACTCTATGAGGGCATAGGGAATGACCTTGAAGGACAAGAGGGGGAACAGATACCAAGGCAGTGGTCAGATAAGAGAGGCTTGAGCTAGGCCAAGAAAATAACTTGAGATACCCTTTTCAGACAATCCATTTCCTAGTTTATATGAATATAAAGAGGAGGGGAAACACATTCAGAATTGCAAAATTTTATTACAATAGCTATTACATTAAAAATAATTTGACCCATATGCTATTAGTTTCTTAGCCTGATCTGCCTTCCTATGCTGACATTCACTGTTAGGGTAATAAAATATGTTAATAATATTATATTTCTTTAATATGTAGCTTCCAAACATATAGAGAACTGGATTCTAAAATAAATTAATTTGAGAAAGTTTACTGAAGCTTTCCTCTCTGCCCTGGAAGTACATTAAGTACTTCCACACATAGTTTGTGCAGATGATCATGGATCTTCTGGAGAATAGTAATATGGAAGGGTTATTGTATTTGAACTATCCTAAGATCCAATTTGTATATTCTTCCACACTCCAAGCCATGGCTTTTTTCATATTGTTTAAGATAACTGACTTTTATAGAAGTTTTATGGAGGCACAAAAGAGAAAGTAACAGATATCTTTTATTCTGTGGGGTTAACTTTCATTGGAATCTAACTCATTGTGTTGACATGAATGCACAAGGTTTATAAATTCTGTCTTTCTTATTTTCTCATAGGCATATCCATATAAACAGCAGTAATTTAGGTCCATGTAGATGTTGTAAAACTATATGGGCTCTTTGTTGCAAAGAATTATTTTGTGATACGAGTTGGGTTATCTGCTGAGCAAGCTAAGCATACATAAACATGTTAAGAACCAATTGTTTTACTGTGGGTTAGCTTACCATATTTCTGAAAAATGATCATGGAAAGAGAAACACTTGACAAAATGCAGTGCAGTGCAGAGAAGTTTAATTGCCAGTAAACATTTGATATTATTAAGAAAAAGAATACAAAGTTACAAAAAACAGAGGGGGGGCATAGTTACTCTAAGTAGGAGAATGGTGCTTTTTATGAATGATTTACTTACAAAGAGATTTGTACCTAGCTAAAAATCTCAAGTGGTGATAAAGAAAAATAAGAAAAACCACATGATTCTGAGAAATGGCAAAAGTGTATTGCTACAAAGATTTTGGATTTTCCCCCTTCTCTTCTCAACCTATTATTACTCACAACCTCTACCAATTTTTAAATTGTGATTTGGTCTCCAAATTGCTTCACTTATCAACTTTTGATCCCAGAATTTATGAAATAATTTTTGAAATGATTCTCCTCCTTATATGTGAGTGCAAAGGTATTTCTGACACAGGAAGTTATACACAAGGCTATCTAGCACATAACTTGAGCATGGATTACCTATTCTTAATTTTGGGGTAATCTCTTTCATTTATGTAGCACTTCAAGTGTCACGTGACTGTTCAGTTCTACATACATAAATTAACCTGTTGGAAAAATTAAGTATGCCATGTGTGTTGGACACTGGTACAGAGGTGGTATTCAGCAGGTTCTGACCAGTTCTGGAGAACCAGTAGTGGAAATTTTGAGTAATTCAGAGAATTGGCAAATACCACCCCTGACTGGAGATTTTACAGTATCCTTCCCCTGCCACGCCCACCAAGCCATGCCCACAGAACCGGTAGTAAAAAAAAATGAATTCCAACACTGCACTGGTACTAATATATATAGTAGTCTAGAAACTGAGCAAAACCTCCAAATTGAGTTACTTTGGAATGTGAGCTTTCTTTGATGAAACCTAAACAATTAATATAAAGAAAGAGAAAAACTTTAGTTTGCAACAAATTAGGGGAAGAAAGAAATAGCACAACATGGACTACATTTAAACATAATGCTAATTTTACCTTTACAAAAATGAGCAACCTTTCTACAGTCTCATGTTCTAACTCGGAAGTATCAAACTGGATTTCTTTGAGGGCTGGATCAGCATTGTAATTCCCCTCTACAGCCCGGCTGTGGGGAGGCAGGCATCAAGGGGGGGAGATGGGACAGACACCTCTTGCAGCACCCTGCTGACCAAAACAGGGCATGCAGAGGTCTTGCAAGACCCCTGTGCGGCCTGTTTTCAGCCTCCATGGCCTCTTGAAGCACTCTGCTGGCCAAAAACGGGTCACACCAGGGGACCCCATGGCCCATTTTGTCCAGCAGAGGAATCCAGCATCCTTTGATATTTTCAGGCCAGCCCCTTGGGCCAGATTTAAGCACCCCGCAGGCCAAATGTGGCCGATGGGCCTTGAGTTTGACACCTATTTTCTAACTGATATGGTCTATGAAAAACATTGCAAATACTTCAATTTTCATTTGAATGCACTTGTTACAATATCAGATTCTGAACCTTAAAATGCAACTATGGTTTTAAGAAGTAATTATACAAAGAAGCTAGAATACACATTATTATTTCACAATCTACAGCTAACTTTTTGGCTCAGGTGTAATATGTTTAGTTTAAAGGAATGAGCAAATGATTCTTATTTCTGTTCAGCCATCCCAATGTAGCAGAACTGCAGAAAAACGATGCTGGTTTTCAAAACACAGTACAGTAGTAATATTTAGAATATTTGCATACTATTCTTTACCAGGAAGGTGCTAGCTACCTCCCTATACTTTAACAGCCAATTAAAAAGAAGATTAAATAACTTGTTTTTTCAAAAAAGCTTAGAGATAAATGGAATGCCAAAGTAAATGTATCTAGCTGTCCAATTTCCATTTCAATAATACTAGTTAATAAGACAATGAAAATCTAACTTTCTTGATTGTGAGCATCTCCTATGAACTTGGCACCAGAGGAAGAAAGGGAATATGCTAGCTACATCTCAGTAATGTTTAATGCAATGTAGTTTAGAACATGGGTAGACAACCTTTTAAAGCTAGGTCCTCATTTGAAATTTTGCAGGCTTGTATTGGATGCACTTATACAATTGCTTTCTATTCACAAAGTGACTTTTCCCAGTGGGCAGACCAATTGCAAAACATCAATTTACCTAAGAGCAAAGTAGCCCTCCAGGATGATCTCTGTCATTCCATTGGGACCTTTATAGTGCCCGAAGGCATTGTTTATTCTAGATATATGGATATGAGAATAGGGTTTGCTTCCTTTTTAGTTCTTTTTTAAAAAAAAATTTTTTTAAGTACATGAACCAGACAGTCTGCACCAGAGAAGTATCTAGAGACACTTTGTTGCTTCTGCCTGTTTTGGGAGGAATCAGGTAGGCGTAGTAAATATGCATATTCTCCATGTGTTTCCCAGAATAAACATTGAGATTCCAGGTTTTTCTGAGATCCTAGCACTGGGTCCAGGTAAATATTTCAGGAGCCAGCAATTTTATAATACAGGGCATTTTCAGGACAGTTTTTCCCTGAATGCCAACACTCTGCTAAACAACTAATTCCCACAACACTGTCAACTTACTTACCAAGACTGTATTATTATTATTCCTCTACTACTAGATTATAATAACACTTTGTAGTACCTATCTTTTCCTACTTATGACTATAACTGGGTTGCTTGTATCTTTAGAATTTATATTGTTTTATTTGTTTCCTAGTATGATTTGATTGCTTATTAGTAACCTATGACTATCACTGTTGTATCTTATGGTTCTTTATGAATGTATTTTTTTCCTTTGTGGACACTGAGAGCATATGCACCAAAGACAAATTCCTTGTGTGTCCAATCACACTTGGCCAATGAGTCAAATCCAGTGGTGGGATTCAAATAATTTAACAACCGGTTCTCTGCCTTAATGATTTCTTTCAACAACCAGGTCACTAAATTGCTCAGACAGTTAACAATCAGTTCGCCTGAAGAGGTGCGAACTGGCTGAATCCCACTACTGGTTGAATCTCATATAACAATTATTTCTCCAGTAAGTTAAGCCCAACAGCCTGTCTCCTGAAATTACACCATTCACTGTGTTCTCTGTACCCTCTGCTGTACCCAAATGCTATAGATCTAGCTCTAGAAATAATTGTTCCTCTTTAGGGGAAGAATAGACAAGCAGAAATTTGTTCTGCATTAACAGTTGGTTCATTTTATAGCAAACCACTTAAGATTCTGGTTTGCTGTTTAATTTTTTTTGCTTATTTGTTGAATTTCAAATAGATAGTAAGAAGCAGTTACACATTTACAGAGAAATGTACATGTGAGGCACCCTGTATTTTTAAAAAAATTCCCAGTCACCCCAGGTTTCAACTTTCTCAGGGATACATCTCAGCTGAAGAAGCCTAAATATTTTGTAAAAAAATATTTTTAAAATTATATAGCTTCCTATATTGAAAAGGTGTCTAGGTGGCTATTATACACATAATAGAATCACAGGATTAAAATTTGAACACACCATTCTCATATACTGATAGTGAAATTTTTTCTAAATCTATTAGACAAAAGATCCCTTTTTTTAATGAGACTCCTGGATAACTGCAAAATGTTTTGAGATTCAAGCTTTTGATTATTCATACCTTTTCTGGACTTTATCACCATCTACATTCCTTTTGATGATACCTTTCAGAAATGACTTCACATGATATAATGAATTGGGCAAATCCATGACTGCACAGAACATTTCAAACTGCCAGCACAATCCTGGTTTGACCAATCATATTGCATGCATTTCTCCAAATATAGTTACTTTGATGTTATAGTACTTACTGCATTTAGAATATTTTGCTAAGGATGTCTTTTATGTGATGAACTGAAGAGTACAAATGCATTGTACTTAGGCAATTTAAGAAAGAAAGAAAAGCAATTATTCTGATTTATTTATTATAGTTCTACACAATACAAAGCCACACATTTAGTGTCCTAAAGAACATCCCACTATCATATCAGGCCAAGAGAAGCTATCTTTCCTATCGTTACTCCATTTTTTTGCAAAAATATTTTGAGAAATCATATTTGACTTTTGCCTGGAAACTTCATGTCAAATGCTTCAAAGATTTTAAGGTTGACCTTAGTGTAAAATAATAGTTTGTTGTTAAGCTGCCACAATATTCTA